>NC_138771.1:309650284-310250284 GCF_965119305.1 Pelophylax lessonae | reverse complement strand
ATACACCTCCAGACTATGAAATGGATGTGAATTATTGCTCCAAATGAATCCAAATCCTTTATGAAAACCGTAACTTGCTTTTGGTTGGTTATTTCACATTTGACATAAAGGAGTAACTATATAAACTGCTGTTGGGTGTTGGGTAGTAGAACAGCACCACGTTTTGTAGGTGGTAATGGGGAACTTAATATTACCCATCATAACAAAGGTACAAACAAGTTGGGGTTAGTGGAAATGATTCCGGGCTATGGTGTACCATGGGTTTGGCACATTATTAAAATATCACCCCTGTTTCATGTGTGCTGAAGTGCAGCTTCCCAATGACAGCACTTAGCTGCAGGGAGGCTGTAAACCGTCACCTTTGTAGTGTTGTTCAACACCTTCATGCATATTCCTATGCTGGAGAAGGCTGCAAGTATACATCAGCCCAAATGCATAGCTATGGTTTAGAACAATATAAATATATATATATATATATATATATATATATATATATATATATATATATATATATATATATATATATATATATATAAACACAATTATTATTATTAATAATAATAATATATTTTTAGCAGGCTGTCATTTCATAGTGTATTTTGTTATCCTTTTAACATTTACAAAATGCAATCAATTTGGTAATACATCAGTGATAACCCTTTGTCAGATATAATTTATTATAGAAGCTATTGGGTATATATAGTACAGTTGTGGTAAAGCACTGTGTTCATAGGCTTTATTAATTCCCACAATAAATTATTTAAGCTTGCTTACCAGTGTCTGTAAAATGATGTATGATATGTGAAAGAAAAAGGTTTTCTGGTAGTGTTGAAGTAATGCAACAGCATTGTATCATTATTACCATGACAATTGATGTTCCTGGAGCTCTATAAATCTGCATATGATGTAGACTTCATAGCTGAATTATTCTCTCTATAAAGGTGGAGTATTTTTATGAAAATCTATGTACTGAACTTTTTTTTTTTTTTTTTGTTATTTTTGATTTACAGTAAGTATTGTCAGTTTATTTGGAAAGGTTTTTGAGCCTTCTGCCCGCCCCAGATCCAACCCCCCCCCCCCAACCCCCCATATCAGCCTTTTGTAACCTTTTTGACACGGAGGAAACCTTGAAATATCTTACTGGTCCCAGAGAACCCCTGCTAATAATTAATATAGCTAAAGCTCATTGTACATTAGTGTGATGGTCACTGGGAAGAATGTATAAGTAACGCTGTTTGATGAAATCCACCACCAAGCACCAACACTTAGCATATGCTTCTTATCAGATAGCATGGACCAAAAAATTATAATGGTCAAAAAAGCACAAAATAACCCAGCATCCAAGATAGGCGGTGGCTTCTCAGCAGCAGCTCCAAATGGATTGGGAATAAAAAAAAAATGAACAAGCATAGTGAGGCCTGCTAACATTTAAATCCTTTTATTTAAAAAATATAAGAAGTACCTTTGATGAGTTGTAAACAGGCAGAAATGATTAAAAAACCAGCAGACTATCAGCTCGTGAGAAAGAAACGCAGTGAGTAACAGCTAAGCAAGCGTGATGTCTTCAGTAACAGCCAATACCGACGCGTTTAGTCATCAGTGATGTCTTCCCAGGGCAGGCCGAACTTTAGATACCTATCTGAACATATCTGACATTCAATGTGCCCTGGGTTGCCGGGCTATTTTGTGCTTTTATGATCATTATAATTTATGATCCATGCTATCTGGTAAGAAGCATATGCTAAGTGTTGGTACTTGGTGGTGGATTTCTTCAATCAACTAATTTTTTGCACTTTATGGACACTCTTGTTTATTATTGAAAAATACTTTTTCATTGAAAGGACTTTTTATGTTCACCTAACACTGGATTTTGCACCTATTTCATTATATCACTTTCATATGATTGATTTTTTTCAAAGATACATTTTGCTCATAATTTATTCACTGCATGTTGTTTTCATGCCACATTATTTGCCATATGATTATTCATGATTGCACTATTTGGATTTAGCGCCGCTTCCTATTTATATTGATCATTTACAGCTTTTTTTCCTGTTTTATACTGGGTAGAATGTGCCTTACACTTGTGGTCTTTGGGTAAAAATCAGCTCCTAGCTACAAAGATCATTGTTGTCAGTGATCACTTATCTGAGAGGCAGAATTTGTTCATTGCCCAAGGAACCCCTAGCAATTTCTGGATGAACCCTAGGATGCCATGGAACCCTGGTTGAGAAAGGCTGCTCTAACTAATATCTGCCCAATAATCAGATGGCCTTTACCATGGCATACAGCAACACAAGGAAAACCAATTTTCATGTCCCTCAAAGCTACTGAAAACTGATTTCTGATCAATTGCAATGGATCGTCTCATACTGTTTTATTAAAAGACCCTTCTGTACATCAAGAAGAGATATCTTGGTGCTTGGTGGGTCCTACAGACTGAGTTTTTTCCTGGATTCTTATCTTTTTTGAATACTCCAGCATTAAAATCGTACTGACTTTGCTCTTGCTTACCCGAAAGTTTTGGCTTTCCCTTCCTACCTTTTCATGCTTAGACACCCCCTTTACATAAAATAAATACATAAACATGACATAGACTGTCGGGCAATATAACTGCAGCTCCTAGGAGAAATTCGTTTAATGGATTGCTGGGAAACAGTTGGGCACAAGTATACCATGATAGATATTAGCTGTATTTGATGCTTGTGTTTACATCGGAACAGACAAAACTGTTATGCTCTTGGTTTACATCCAATGATGTAAACTTATAAACTCTTAATTAAAAGAAAATATTGTAGCATGTGTACGATGTGTGAGTAAGCAAACTGTTTCCATAGCAAATTGATATCTACTTGTTTTTTTTGTCACTCCTTTCATAGAACAGTAAGGCCCATATCATACGTGCAATCCTGTTGCTGGTTAGAACATGTGTTTCTGGTTAGAACATGCTAGCAGCACAATCACTATGGAGGACAATTGTGGGCAATGCAACACTTTCCTGTTTGCATGTGTTGCTCTCTCACCAACTGGGTAAGTGAGATATCACTTTCGCTGGTGGTTTACATTCTGCAGTGTTTTCGGCAAAGGGAGAGTAACGTACTCACCCAGCCAGCGAGGGAGCAACATGCCCTGCACATTTTGCAGCCCTATTTATAGCAAGTTTTCACCAGTGAAACAGTCTTCAGGATGACATGGACCTAATACTGGTGGAAATACTGAGAATTTTGCATAGAGGTATGGACCTGTATAACCAATCTGATTTTACTTTTTTCTTGTCCTGTACTAGCCAACTGCTATAGTTGGAACTAATTGGATACTTTAGGTAACACCGACACCTTTTTTTTATGTTTTTAATGAGCCCTTTAATTCGTTTTCAGACATACATAGTTAGTCAGGTTGAAAAAAGACACAAGCCCATCTAGTTCAACTTATAAAAAAAACAAAAAAACAAAACTATACAATGCAATGTATACAAACCTATACTCACAGGTGATTGAGAGGAAGGCAAAAAAACACAGCAAAGCATGATCCATGTTGCTCCAGTGGAAAAAAAAATCCTTCCTGATCCCCCAAGAGGCAATCGGATGTTCCCTGGTTCAACTTTACCTATAAATGTTAGTACCCAGTTATATTATGTACATTTAGGAATTAATCTAGGCCTTTTAAAAGCAATCTACTGAGCTGGCCAGAACCACATCAGGAGGGAGTCTATTCCACATTTTCACAGCTCTTACTGTGAAGAAACTTTTCCGTATTTGGAGATAAAATATGTTTTCCTCTAGATGTAAAGAGTGCCCCCTTGTCCTCTGTGATGACCCTAAAGTGAATAACTCAACACCAAGTTCACTATATGGACTCCCTATGTATTTGTACATGTTGATCATATCCCCCCTTGATTTTCTCTTCTCAAGAGAGAATACAATCATTTCCTCTAATCTTGCCTCATAGCTGAGCTCCTCCATGCCTCTTATTAGTTTTGTTACCCTTCTCTGCACTTTCTCCAGTTCCTCGATTTTCTTTTTGAGAACTGGTGCCCAAAACTGAACTGCATATTCCAGATGAGGTCTTACTAATGATTTGCACAGGGGTAAAATGATGTTTCTCTCTCCAGAGTCCATACTTCTCTTAATACAAAAAAAAAGAACTTTGCTCGCTTTGCAAACGACAGCTTGGCATTGCATGCTATTATTAAGCTTATCACCTACCAAAACCCCCAGATCCTTCTCCTCTATGGATTCCCCCAGTTGTACTCTCCCTAGTATGTATGATGCATGCCTCTCCTTAGCCCCCAAGTGTATGACTTTACATTTATCAAAATTAAACTTCATTTGCCATATAGTTGCCCAATTAAACAGTGCATTGAGGTCAGCTTGTAAGTTGGAGACATCCTGTAAGGACGCTATTTCAACTGCATAGCTTGACATCATCTGCAAAGACTGAAATCGTAATTTTAATCCCAGACCCTATATAAATTATAAAGATTATAAAAAGTAAGGGTCCAAACACTGAACCTTGGGGTACACCACTAATAAATTTAAACTATTCAGAGTAAGAATCATTAACTACTACTCTCTGAATTCAGTCTTTTAGACAGTTTTCTATCCATTTACAATCTTAATTTTCCAAGCCTATAGACTTTACCTTACACATTAGCCGTGTGTGGGGAACTGTGTCAAACACTTTTGCAAAATCCAAGTATACTACGTCCACAGCCACCCCTCTGTCCAAGGTTTTACTTACCTCCTCATTAAAAGAAATCAGGTTTGTTTGACAACTTCTGTCTTTCATGAATCTATGCTGTCTGTTGCTTATGTGTTTAAGATGAATTTACCCTATCTACGACGTCAGTCCAAAAACTGGCCAAGCCTTAACCCTAGTACACACGGCTGAACGTTGGATGGCATCAGCAGGTTCAAAAGAAACCGGCGGACATCTGGTCCGTGTGTACTGGAGTCAATCCGACAGAAGCCAGTCATTCAACCGGTTTCTGTCGAAGGAGTATGATAGAAAAAGGTCTTCCGATTGGCTCCTGATCAGCATTCTCAACTAATGACTGAGAGCACTGATTGGAGTGTTCTGGCGGGGGAAGGGAGGGGATTCCCCCTGTCCGAACACAATAGAACAGCAAGGGAGATTGCTGTACTAACGTTGGAGAGTTAGTACAGCGGCTGCTCGTGAGCTGTCAGTTTTTTTTAGTTTAGCCCTGCTGGGTTAAAAGGAAAAAACTACTTAGGCTTAAATGCGGTCCTAAACATTTTCCCATTGTTTGCGACCACCGAAATTAGCTAATTACATAAGACATTAGGGAACTTCTCCAAGTTTGCTAACCAAAAATGTTCCACTATAACTACAGCTTACACATAGATTAATTGCTAATTCCCACACTGATCCTTTCCAAATTCAGTAATGATTCTGTAGTCAACTGGAAGTTATTACTTAATTGCAAGTTACTGAACATAGCTTATTGAGGCATATAGTTGCAATTTTTCTATTGAATTCCGTGACTAGAAAATGCAATAGAAAAATGCAATTCAAAGATAAATATTACTTATTTCAGAAGTTCATTGAACTCCTAATATAAGAGTTTATAAATACAGTGTAAATAAATAAATAAAGTGTAAACAGCTGTATCTTCTAAAAAAAAGTATACCCAAAACATTTTTTATCTGGAACAAAACTTTGGCAATGCAAAAAGTAAGAAATAAACCCCCATAAAAACCCCATTTTGCATTTATTTTTTGCATTGTGTAAACAGCCACCTATATGCAAACTGTAATGATTTTGGGTCAATTTAGATTTAATCTTCTGTGTGCCTTTCTAAACTGATGGTTTATAATCCTCGCTGTTTACTATTTATAAAAAATCATTATTATACAAACAAGCGAATAAATGTCCCCCCCCCCCCCCCCCCCAGACGTGAGATCCACTGAGAATTGTTCTCTAAGGCCTGGATCACACTTGCAATTTCTGATGCAACTTGTACAACATGAAACTGCATGACAATGGAAACAGCATTGTTTTTAATGGTGGCCCTTCATATCCATGCAGCACAACTGCGATGTGAGCTTGGGGAAGGGTTCTGTGCTACTTTGGTGTGAGGTTGTGCGATTTTCTGGCCCATTGACTTGAATGGGAACATATCAAAAACTCACGTAGATGCGTTTTTGATATACGATTGTGGAGCGTTTTTTGCTGAAGAGTTCTGTCAAAGGTGATAGTAATAGTAAAAGTAGTAGTAGTCGTGTCCAAAAATGCAGAAAACTAAAATCGCATGACAACTGAAAAGTACTTGCACACAAGTTGCACAACACCTGCACTGCATAATTACACCTGTAATCCCATTCAAAACTCATCGTACTAATGTGAACCAGGCCTAAAGCAGGGCATTAGCAGAAGCAGTTTGTCTTCAGACTTTCTGTCCAATCAAAACTTTGTATGGCTTTACTGAATAGCCAGAAATAATGGTTGATTAGTGTCATTCTATTGTGTGTGTATGTTGGACTGGGCCATGGTCTCCCTCCCTCCGAGCCTCCAGCCAGTTGCAGTTTCCCTAACCTCCCACAGTGACTTTCAGCTCCTATAGTATCCCCCTACCTCCCATAGTGGCTTATAGTGCCCCTTCAAATTCCCACAGTACCCCCCATTTCCCTAATAGCCCCCGGCACTCACAGTACCCCCCACCCTTCAGTCCCCCCTAAATTGCTGTAGAGCCTCCAGCCCCCACAAAGCTCTATACTGTAGTCTCCTACATTGCCTTGCAAAGCCCCTAGTCTCCTGGAGAGTCCCCATACATCACAGTTGCTCTCAGCTCCCTCCAGAAACCCCATCCCCTGCAAGGTCACCCTGCCCCATTCAGCATTTAAATATATATTTTCTATGTATTCCCAAACTTTTATTGTATAAGTATATTTTTTTTTCCTTTTTAATATTATGCCATGGAAGGTTTTAGAAAAATCATTTGACCCCTGGTCTCAATAAGTCTGTCATAGAGAAAGATGGCCTGGCAAGAGTGCCAAGATAAAGATACAGATGGACCCTACTTTGTTTAGAGTCCATGACTTGAAGGTAATGATTACATTTTTTATAGGAGTCTAACTATGTCTGCCACTTTCCTTTTCAAAATATATGTATATATATATATATATATATATATATATATATATATATATATATCCATATCTCTTTTATTTTGTATGTTTGGCATCATGCCTCTCACAGTTTTCTTAAAGTTAAGTTCCAGGTATAGTTTGTGTTGCATAATTATATTGGTCTAGCTAGACAAATAAAACTCTGGGATGCCTGTGGATGCTGGAAATGACTGTAGTAGTCACCACTACAGCAGCGAACATTGCGGTCTTCCAGGTCCTGTGCAGGACTGGTGCAAGAATTTTTGCCGCCCTAGGCAAAAAAAAAATTGCCGCCCCCCCATATGCTTTCCCACCCCCCATCCCAAGTTGCTGAAGGGGTTAAAACCAGTGGCGGCTGGTGCTCCATCGGTTGGGGGGGCGGCAGACGGACCTGGCCATGGACCCCCCCCCCCTCACTCCAGAGTCCAGTCCACATCATATCCCTCCCGGGCGCCAGTTCTCTTACCTTTTTCCTCCGGACGGCGACGGCTTACCCCTCAGTCTCCTCCATGTCCCCTCTCAGCGGCGGTCTCCTCCCTCCTCCACCAATAGGATGCCTTCTTCTTTGGCCAATTGGGAAACAGGTCTCAGGACCCGCTTCCTGATCGTCCTGGAGGAGAATCAGTGTGACAATTGGAAATATTAATTTGCTATTGTTACACAATTGGGTGGGCTCAGGGCGCAGTGCTATGCGCCCCGAGCACACCCTTTTTTGAAGCCTATTAGAGCCTCTGGCTCTAATCATGTGCTTAAAAAAAAAAACATCATTGGAATCCATGCATCTGGCGCCCTGCATGTAGATTAGGGGGCTGGACCCATGAATGGGGGCGGTGCCCCTGCGCCCCTAATGGATGGGCCGGCCGCCACTGGTTAAAACCCCTTCAGTGACTTATGGTAAGTCACTTACCTTGGGTCAGGCTCGGCAGGTGCCCCTGCTAAGTTGCGCCCTAGGCGGCTGCCTAGGTCGCCTTACTGATAGCGCCGGCCCTGGTCCTGTGCTGAGTAGCTGCCGCGTTGCATAGTAATCACGGGGAGTTGCTCACTGGGCTTAACTGCCATTCAGAGAATGTTTTGCATTGTTGTCAATTAATAGAAAGTGTTCTTTGATTGGACAAGGTGGAGCGGTGGGGTGTTGATGTTTTGTTGCTGGGTTTTTAATCGGGGATCCTGATATTACCAGTGATTTCTATTGCAGGCTGATAAGCCACTGCATTTAAAATAACAGCACCATTTTCAGCTTGCAATGTGTGCTCCTTCATTAGACTGCTTGGTCACTTATCAGTTCTATCATACAGACAATGCTGCTAAATGTGAGGTAGTGCTTTAACCCCTTGGCGCCGGCCATATGCAAATATGTGGCCTCTCGGTGCCTAGTTTTTAGGGCAGAGGGGGTGCATATTTGCATGAATTGCTGTGCTGAGAGTATGCGCCCTGCACGCTCCCAGCACAATTACCATCCCCTAACTGAAAGCAACGAGCGATCGGGAGTTTTCGGATCATGTGACCGCCATGACAGCCAATCACGGGATCTTAAGCTGCACCCCGCCTTCTGGCATCATAACCCGCTTAAAGGGCCAGGAACTGACAGCGCTAAGAGGTTAAGCATAATACACATGGGCTGAATGTCAGGTGACATCAGCTGGTTCAATAAAAACCGGCCAACATTCAGCCCATATGTACGCCAGCCGGTCCGACAGAAGGCCCCCATTCGCGTGCATGCTGGAAAACCAGCAGCCGATCGGCTCCCCATCAGTGCTCTCAGCCAATGACTGAAGTGTTCAGAGCACAATAAGTGGGGGAGATTGCTGTACTAACATCGGATTGTTAGTACAGCGGCTCTGACTCGAGCTGTCAAGTTTTTTTTTTTGCTTTTAGTGTTGTCAGCCGGCAACAGGAAGTGCTAGTATACGCCAGATCTCCAGATAGGAAATTTTGCAACAGATTCACCAAAAACTATCTGATTATCTGTTGAAAACCAGATTTATGGTTTGCATACACTTAAGCTGGCTAAGTTGTTTTACACAGAGCTATTGGTGCATGCATTGTGGGATATTACAGCGAACATGTCATGATTTAAAATGATTTAACATTGTATATTACACACTAGAGAAATATGTTATGTCCTAGATCTGATAAGGCTTTTCGCATTTAGGCATGGTCTATTTTGAGAGCGTGATGCCCTAGACAACCATCCCCACCACTTTTATAATTAATCATATTGCTGAGGAAATGTTAAATGTCTCTATTGGCTTCAGCATTCTGTCTGCTTTGTATGCAGAGCCCATGTTTAGCTGTGTAGCCCTTTTAAAAAGTCTGAAGGGAAGGATGATAAAGCATGTAAGATGTCTTACAGAGTGTCATAATTCCATTTAGCAGAATCTGTGTACCCTCTTCAACTCTCCAGTGGGGCTTACCCAGTCTCCACTTATGGCCAGAAAATGCAAAAGTGTCAATAGAAGTTGTTACTATGGGGTAGATTTACTAAAACTGGTACAACCAGAATCTGGTGCAGCTGTGCATGGTAGCCAATCAGTTTCTAACTTCAGCTTGTTCAATAAAGCTTTGGCAATAAAACCTGGAAGCTGATTGGTTTCTATGCAGAGCTGCACCAGATTTTGCACTCTCCAGTTTTAGTAAGTAACCCCTATAAGACTTTGCTGCTGTCTCCTCTCTTAGGCTGAACTTTGTTTTTTTCTTCTGTCACCTTGAATACGCACTATCCTAGGCAGTTTGGAAAGAGATTCCCCTTGGGGTGGGACTTTTAAGGCACGGATAAATGTATCACTTACAATAGACATGTATAATTAAATACATTTATTGAAAAAAAAAAAAAAAACAAGTACAAAACATAGATTAAAAACATATGGCAGGTTGTCTACAATACATAGGGTCAAGAGGCAGAAACAGATACCGCTGTACTGAAGGTATATGCCCAACGCGTTTCAGAGATACAGCAGAGTTCCTTCTTCAGGGGCAACCTTTAAATGGCGGCATATACCTTCAGTACAGCGGTATCTGTTTCTGCCTCTTGACCCTATGTATTGTAGACAACCTGCCATATGTTTTTAATCTATGTTTTGTACTTGTTTTTTTTTTTTTTTCAATAAATTTATTTAATTATACATGTCTATTGTAAGTGATACATTTATCCATGCCTTAAAAGTCCCACCCCAAGGGGAATCTCTTTCCAAGTTCTATATTACGGGATGTGGCACATTTAGGTGTGATTTCACATGAGCATACATTATGTATCCTAGGCAGTTAACCGCAAGCATCTTTTCGTAATTTAGTTCTAAATCCTTGCTCAGGGGTCTTCAATCCTGTTGTTCAGGAACTACAATTCCCATCATGCCTAGTCATGTCTGTGAATGTCAGAGCTTTACAATGCCTCATGGGATATGTAGTTCCTCAACAGCTGGAGGGCCGTAGTTTGAGGATCCCCGTCCTAGCTACCTTCTCTTTTATTAGAGTGCGTGAGTTTATTTATTTAAGAAAAAAAAAAGACTACAGCACTCCATCCCACCTCTGTCCCATGCAAAAGTCACTGAGAAGCTCCAGCCACAGAAACAGCACCATGGACAGCTCCAAGCTTCCTCTGTTTTAGCCCAACAAAGTTCTTTCTTTAAAGGAATGTTTAGACAAAACAAATCTTTGACTTTTATCCCATGTGTATAATAACCAGCTATGTGATTTGGAAAAACAAAAAGGAAAATTAAAGTTTGTCCTTATGTTTTAACTGCATGCTGAGGCTGTTAATCCGTGACTCTTGTCAAGTTTAATTTTTAAAGATCCCTTAAGCAGGTTTTAATGTGATTATCCCTCATAGACAACTCTAGATAAGATCACCCAAAAAGGATTTAAAACTCAAATCCCCAAGAAATGTGAACAGTCTGTTAACCCCCATCATCCCTAGACAATGCAGATGTGCTGGCATACACAAAATGAGAAAGAGTTTTTAAAGTGGTATTAAACCCAAAAGCAAACATTTATTATATTGCAGCTTAACCGTTCTTAGATGTGATGGCTGAATTTGTTTTCTTTTTTAGGTTTTCTTTCTTCTTTTTTCATCTAGTGATCCAGCCAGAAAGTCTTTTGTTTTTTAAAAGAATAATCTCTCCTGCAGATGTTTCAATTTACAGGGATGAGACAAATAATTCATCAATGACAGGGGTGCTTAGAATGATCAGCTTTTATTTATGTGAAACCTTTATTCCAAAAGAAAAAAAAAAAAACAGTTTACTGTAACTGATTATAAAGTGTGAGCTGGAGTTTGACAAAATTGTTTTAGTGTATTTAAATCCGCTAGTTCGTTTAACACCACCCTCCCTCCCAGACTGACAATGCTGCTGTCTGCTGTGCCCCCTGTGCTCTTTCATCCAGAGCGGGGGCACTCTAATATAGGAGCTGTCTTACTGGCCAGATCACTAAGTAAAAACAGAGGCAAAAAAGCCTAAAAAAAATAAAACGTATGCAACCACCACATGTAGAAAATGGTAAGTGAGAGAGCACAGGAGCTTATCGGTTTTACATGCCAAATCATTTTTTAATCTTTTAATTTTTTAATGTATGCACATTTTCCACACTACACAGCCAGACTCATAATATATTTGATTTTTTAATAAGTTATTTATTTTCCTGCTTCAGCTTCTTATGTCCCCTCTCTGCTTCCTAACTTCTCATTGGAGAATGAATCTTCATCATCGTCATCTCTGCCTGGTACTAAAGCAGTACAGCTGACCCAGAAAGTAGTAATGCTAAACCATGAAGAAGATGTTCCTGACTAACAAATGACAAATACTTTGGCAAGCTTTGACTTTTAAATAGGTTTTCATAGATTTCCAAATCTTATAGATGTAGATATACATTCACCGGCCACTTTATTAGGGTACACTTTTCTAGTACCATGTTGGAACCCCTTTTGCCTTCAGAACTTCCTTAATTCTTTGTGGCATAGATTCAACAAGGTGTTGGGGACATTCCTCAGAGATTTTGGTCCATATTGACATGATAGCATCACCTAGTTGCTGCAGATTTGTCGGCTGCACGTTCCACCACATTCCAAAGGTGCTCTATTGGATTGAGATCCGGTGAGTGTGGAGGCCATTGGAGTTTAGTGACCTCATTGTCATATTCAAGAAACCAGTGATGAGATGATTGGAGCTTTGTGACATGGTGCATTATCCTGCTGGAAGTAGCCATCAGAAGATGGGTACACTGTAGACATAAAGGGATGGGCATGGTCAGCAAAAATACTCAAGTAGGCCATGGCATTTAAATGATGCTCAATTGGTACTAAGGGGCCCAAATTGTGCAAAGAAAATATCCCCCACACCATTACACCACCACCAGCCTAAACCGTTGATACAATGCTTTCATGTTGTTTTCACCAAATTCTGACCCTACCATCTGAATGTTGCAGCTGGAATCAAGACTCATCAGACCAGGCAACGCTTTTCCAGTCTTCTATTGTCAATTTTGGGTGAGCCTGTGCAAATTGTAGCCTCAGTTTCCTGTTCCTAGCTGACAATAGTAGCACCCGGTGTGGTCTTCTACTGTTGTAGCCCATCTTCTTCAAGGTTCGATTTGTTGTGCGCTCAGATATGGTATTCTGCATACCCTGGTAGTAATGAGTGGTTATTTAAGTTTTTTCCATTCTCCTCTGACCTCAACAAGGCATTTTTGTTCACACTACTGCCACTCACTGGATATTTTCTCTTTTTTGGACCATTCTCTGTAAAACCTAGAGATAGTTGTGCAAGAAAATCCTAGTAGATCAGCAGTTTTTGAAATACTCAGACTAACTCGTCTGGCACCAACAACCATGCCACGTTCAAAGTCACTTAAATCCCCTTTTATTTCCCATACTGATGCTCGTATTGAACTTTAGCAAGTTGTCTTTACCACGTCTAGATGCCTAAATGCATTGAGTTGCTGCCATGTGATTGGTTGATTAGCGATTTGAGTTATCAAGCAACAGAATAGGTGTACCTAATAAAGTGGCCAGTAAATATATATATATATATATATATATATACAAATATACACACTATATTACCAAAAGTATTGGGACACCTGCCTTTGCACACACATGAACTTTAATAGAATCCCAGTCTTAGTCCGTAGGGTTCAATACTAAGTTGGCCCACCCTTTTCAGCTATAACAGTTATAACTCTTCTGGGAAGGCTGTCCACAAGGTTTAGGAGTGTGTCTATAGGAATGTTTGACCATTCTTCTACTCACCTCATATGTGAGGTGAGTCAGGCACTGATGTTGGAGAGAAGGCCTGGCTCACAGTCTGCGCTCTAGTTCACCCCAAAGGTGTTCTTTCGGGTTGAGGTCAGGACTCTGTGTGGGCCAGTCAAGTTCCTCCACCCCAAACTTGCTCATCCATGTTTTTATGGATCTTGCTTTGTGCACTGGTGCACAGTCATGTTGGAACAGGAAAGGGCCATCCCCAAACTGTCCCCACAAATTTGGGAGTATGAAATTGTCCAAAATGTCTTGGTATGCTGACACCTTAAGAGTTCCTTTCACTGGAACTAAGGGGCCAAGCCCAACCCCTGAAAAACAACCCCATACCATAATCCCCCTTTGACCAAATAATTTGGACCAGTGCACAAAGCAAGGTCCATAAAGACATGGATGAGTGAGTTTGAGGTGAAAAAACTTGACTGACCTACACAGAGTCCTGACCTCAACCCGATAGAACACCTTTGAGATGAATTAGAGCGGAGACTGCAAGCCAGGCTTTCTCTTCAACATCAGTGCCAAACCTAACAAATGCGCTTTTGGAAGAATGGTCAATCGTTCCCATAGACACACTCCTAAACCTTGTAGACAGCCTTCCCAGAAGAGTTGAAGCCGTTATAGCTGCAAAGGGTGGGCCAACTCAATATTGAACCCTACGGACTAAGACTTGGATGCTATTAAAGTTAATGTGTGTGTAAAGGCTGGCGTATCAATACTTTTGATAATATAGTGTATATATCTACGTACACTCACACACAATATCTCTCTCTCTCTCTATATATATATATATATATATGTATAGTGTGTATGTATATATAAATAAATAAATATATATATACGGTATATATAATTATATTATTAATTGTAAATATTTTATTAATAATTTATTATTTATTTAATATTATTCACAACAATAGACAGCAGCAATAACTGCCCATCATGGCTAAAAGCCATAAACATCATCCTTAACTTTCCAGGCATGTAATATGGAAAGACTAAGTGACAGATTTCTATTTTCCAGTGTGCTATAAAATCTGACTGACAGCAGTTTTGAGATCAGTGACACAGCATGTCATGTCTTATATGAACTGAATCGGTCACCTTCCATGTGAAAACTGCGAAGTGTGGCCAGTCTCAGTAAGAGCGGCCAAAAAGTGTCACTTTCCATATTCGTATCCACCCAGGTGCACTTTGATGCTAACTCTAAGCAAAATGCTGACTACATGGATGAACTACATACTGTATGTATTTCATATAAACTGATACAGCTGTCAAAAGATTATTAATTATTAGTTCAGCCAGGCTTGTGATTCACACATCTCTGCCACATACTTCAAAGCCAGAGAAGAGATGCTAGGAGCAGCTAAAAAGCTAAACCAGCAAATGGTGGTGCCACCTGCATAGATATATTGAATAATAAGGCTGGCTGAACAGCATTACAAATCCGTTGGCTAGTAAAACTGTTTACATACTTGTAAATCCAATTCAACTGCGTGTTTAGCTGTTTGGCTAGAAATCTATTTTAAAGCTAATTCCACTGGCATCTGATATATGACCTGTATGCATTGATCCAGCCACAAGACCCTGTAGAATTGTGTTGGAACCGCATAGAATTACATAGTCTTCTGAAACTAATACGTTTTAAAATCCTATAAGCATCGATTCTGATATCTCTGAATAGCTAATAAATGAATATATAGAGTATTTCTCAAACAAAACCCAGTACTGTTTGCTTTTTCCATTTTCTGAGTGCTCTATAGCGAATGGCAATGCATCAGCCTGTAAAATGAAGTGTTTGTTGAGGGGAGATTTATGTATATAAATCAAGTTTGCTATAATGCAGGAGACAGACCCTCTCTATTTAATGGCAGGCAGCAGTCTCATCACAGGGACAAGCAGAAATCTAATCTGACATCTGTAGCTCCTCCACAGGGATAATCCTAAATACTTGTGACCTGCCACACACTAGGACTGTGCTTAGCCTGTTCTTTTAGGCATGTCACTTACAGCCAAGATTGCAAAACGTTTATTCCTAATCCCATAATTTTCAAATCCAATTTTGAGAGCAAATCCTAAAAGATCAGTGGGTCACTTGACTTTTCATTGTCTTTTTGTAGACTTGATAAAATGCCAAAAGGGATGTTATCTCTTGATCCCTGTGGCCATTATCAAGGGAATTCCAAGCTAAACTCCAGGCAGATAAAACACCAATAAATGCTGATATATATCTATTAAAAAAATAGCAAAGAACATGCTGACAAAGTGATAAAAGAATGAGCAGAGGGATGAGCTCATTGGTAAGCTGCTGCTTCATTGCTTATTCACAGGCTGGGATCAGAGAGGTGACCGAGCTGTATTACTTCACTACGGTAGAGAAAAGTCAAGTCATCAACCTACCTGTGCTGTCTGCCAGGGTTGTGTAATTCTCAGTACTGGATGAACAGAAATACAAATCCTATGGCAGGGAAAGCAGCTCCCAAATTTGCATTTTAATTGTGGGGTTGATTTACTAAAGGCAAATACGGTAATTGCTCCAGAGCAGAATAAATGAGCAGAAGCTCTGCTGACCTCCATCATTTATTCATGTGCAAGCAAAAATGCTCTTTTTTTTTTCCTGGGTATTCTTTGCAAAGTGCAGCTTTACCTTATTTACTAAGTTCTGGAGCAACTGCAAACTTGCAAAGTGCACTGTCTATTTGCCTTTAGTAAACCAACCCCATGTATATTTAGCTGAAGCTCAGCTTTAAAATGAATCTTCCCTCGCTGGTTGAGATTATATTACTATTATTCTTTCAACTTAACATTTATGTATTGGAAAAGGCTTTTCATTTTCTAAAATGTAAAGAATATAGAAAGAGTAAGCTATTTTGGAGGTTCAAATAAATTAAAAGGACACACTAATCACAGAATCAGTCAATGCATCCACCCAGCGCCAATGCCAGAAAATGAGTGTGGTGTTAAATAAAAAAAAACAACACATAAACTACAAACAACAGCCACTATAAAGAGAAAACAATTTCAAAAACACAATATGCCAGATGATAGTCCAGTCCAGCATTAGCAGCGCTTAAATGCAACTACCCTTAAAATTGCACATAGACAGAAATAAACGTCCATTATGTAGAAAGTCCATAATGACGTAAATTGATGGTAGGTTAAAGTGACAGAGGTGATAAATGTGGTCGGGAAGGAATATACTTCAACTGAGCCGTCACCACACCTCGTGGATAAAACCCCTCAAAGTAGAACCCACCAAAAACCAATGATAATAGGGCACATAACCTCACATGCACTGACTCAAATAACCACCTCCACTCAGGTAATGATGTGAGTAACTCCGGAGCTGTTTACTGGTTGTGGAGCTGACCAAAAGCCTCCCAATTCCACTCGGTACAACATGAGATGACAAGATCAGGATTAATGGAAAAATGAGCTCGTACGTTTTAAATCTTTATTAATAAACTCTTCCAAATTACAAGCCCCCCTTTAATATTGCATTCACAAGTATTATTAAAAAACAGGCACTTAAGATCCAAAGTAGTAATCCAAGCTAGAGCCGAACCACCTCACTCACCGCCCTCCGTCCGGCGGTGGGGAAGCACCGGTAATAGCTACTGACCGTAATGTCTTAGCTGCGTGGTCACGCCCTAACGTTTTGTAATCAACTTCGTCAGAGGGCCTCAGCAACCAATAATGGAGCTCTATATCCAACTGATCGGGGTACCTTGAGCCCTCTTCACAGAGAAGTCATGCCATACCAGCCATGACCAAGTTCCTGCCAGCCTTACATTTTTTTGGAAAGGCGTCGTACAAGATGGTCACGGGTGAGATTGTGGGGATTTCCCTGTCTTTGTTTTCCCATCTCCTCAACAAAGCTCTAATTGGATTCTGTGCAATAGCACCAAAATACATATTTTCCCTGATTCTCGCCAGAATGTGACATTCATGTGAGATACGTGCGATAACTTACTGCATAAGATCATGCAGTGTTTTCGACTAGATAACGCATGCTAGTTCATAACAAGAGTTTCTTTGTAAATTGCACTTTTTTTTTTTTTTATGTTGTGCGATATGTTAGCACTTGAATGCGATAACATATCACTTAGTGAATTGTGCCCATATTTCTACTTTAAGTGAATCGATTATTTGTACAGTAGATGTTAAAATATACGTAACAGAGGTAAACAGAGTTTAGCAGAGCTTGGAGTTTGGGCTTTTATTTATTTAATTGGCCATAATTGTAGTTTATTCTGGCCATTGAAATAAATAAATAAACGTTGAAGTGCTAGATGCGCCTAGCATTTAGGCCTGTATAACAGAGTGTAAAGCAATATTTAAAGCCTTGGTTTTTTTTTAATAACAAACATGTCACACATAACTGCTCTGTTTAGTGCTTTGCACAGAGCAGCTCAGATCCTCCTCTTTTCGGGTCTCACACTAGTGCTCCTGGCCCCTCCCTCCTGTCGGTTGCCCCCACAGAAAGCAGCTACGCTCCCAACCCATGGCTCTGTGTGTCCATTTACACACCGAGCCATGGCTTGGCCCCTCCCCTCCATTTTCTGATTAGCTTCCTGGCTGTGATTGGCAGAAGCAAGAGCCAATGGCTCCCGCTGCTGCCAAAAGCTAATCAGGAGTGCAAGTCCCCGGAGAGGCAAGGCTCGTATGGACATCGCTGGATCAAGACGAGGCTCAGGTAAGTATTATAAGGGGCTAATATTTGTTTATTGTTTATCTACATCATCCTGCACATGCATCCCAGCAATTCTTTTCATCTGAAATCATTACGTCACGCGTGTGACATCATCACAAACTCTAGTCCCTCCCAAGCTTGTACCCATTGCTAGGTTTTTTTAGAAAATTAATAGGATTGTGCTGCTACAGTACTGTGCTTAAAGGGGTGGCATAATACTAGTGACCTTGGTTAGTAAAACAACTGAAATTCCTTCATGGTTTATCCCACTTAAAATATATCTCCCCTGTCTGTTTTTTGGAATGTTATAAGGCCAGCTGTGCACAGCTTTTTAAATTGAAAGTGGTTGTAAAATCAGAGTAGGATTACTGCCACCATGTAAAGACCTTATTTCGGATCGCCTCCTCTGATCTAAGGGGCTGAGATCCCACTTGGACATCAGTGACCTCCCGCTGCTCTCCTCCTCTGATCTAAGGGGCTGAGATCCCACTTGGACATCAGCGACCTCCTGCCACTCTCTTCCTCTGATCTAAGGTGCTGAGATACCACTCGGATATCAGCGACCTCCCGCTTCTCTCCTCCTCTGATCTAAGGGGCTAAGATCCCACTCGGACATCAGCGACCTCCCGCTGCTCTCCTCCTCTGATCTAAAGGGCAGAGATCACACTCAGACATCAGCGACCTCCCGCTGCTCTACTCCTCTGATCTAAGGGCCTAAGATCCCACTCGGACATCAGCGACATCCCGCTGCTCTCCTCCTCTGATCTAAAGGGCTGAGATCACACTCAGACATCAGCGACCTCCCGCTGCTCTCCTTCTCTGATCTAAGGAGCTGAGATCCCACTCGGACATCAGCGACCTCCCGCAGCTCTCCTCTTCTGATCTAACGGGCTGAGATCCCCCTCAGACATCAGCCAGAACTGCTGTGCTGTCCATTCAGCCCCCCCCCCCCACTATAGCCCTTATATCACGAGAGGAGAGCGGTGGGAGGTCATGAGGCGATCTGAAAGAAGGTATTTAGCAGCATCATTTTAAACAAACATTTACACTGTGTAGTGTACCTCGGTATAACAGAGGGGCTGGCAGTAATCCTACACTGACTGACTAGCTACTAAATACGGCAGGAGGGGAGGAGCAGGGAGGAGATTGCTCACAAAAAGGAGATGACAGGCGAGGAGGGAGTGGGAGAGAGGAGAGACTGCAGGATGGGGGAGGCATGTAAACTGACCACGGTATCATTAATCAGCAGCCATGATTACCGTGGTCAGTTTACATAGGGGAACACAGGAACAGGCAGGATCAATCAGGTTTTTTTACAGCATAGAACGGGACAGATTAGACAGCACAAGCTATATGATGTTTAACCTGCTTTAAAGGAACCGGATCTCTCTTTTTTTTTTTTTTTTTTTTTTTTTTAGGGTTATAACCCCTTTAAGTGATGAATCCATTTCCAGCAGATAGTATAGTAAGTAACAAGGTGATAATCAGTACCAATTGTACTGAAAAACTTCCAATGGCCAGCTAAAAGGTATTCCTAAATGTTTAATCTACCATTCGTGGTTAGACATCTGACTGTCTATGAGCAGCCCAACACAGAAGGAGTTACAGGAGTAATTGGGGTTTATTTACTAAAGTTAAATTACTGTGCACTGCAATTGCACTGCAAATGCACTTGGAAGTGTACTTGGAAGTGCAGTCGCTGTAGATAGAAGAGGAAGATCTGAAATGAGGGGAAGCTCTGCTGATTTCTATCATGCAATCGTGTTCAAGCAAAAATGCTGTTTTTATTTTCCTTGCATATCCCCCTCAGATCTACAGCGACTGCACTTCAAAGTGCACTTGCAGTGCACTTGTAGTACTCAGTGGATTTGCCTTTAGTAAATAAACCCCATTGTTTCAACGAGTCTACTGAACCTTTGTTTAGTTTAAAAACATTCAGTCACATGCAGGTAAATTTACTAGTACCAAAACCAATGAACATAAAATGTAATATTATTGCGGATTCCTCTTTCTTAAATATATAGTCTGTATTATGTTTTTGTTTCAGGGTTTTGGTGGTTTATTATCACTTAGTGATTCCACAAGTAACACACGTCCTTTCCTAGATGAGTTCACTCATTCACTCACTATGCTGTATCTATGCAGGGGCAATGTTTTCAACCTAAGCAGGATCAACAGGTATTTTTTAGTTATTGAACAAATAACAAAACCCTTTAAATGGTAAGCGGAGAAGGATCTGGGTGTTCTAGTAGATCATAAGCCTAATAATAGCATGCAATGCCATGCTGCGGTTTCCAAAGCAAGCAAAGTCTTTTCTTGTATTAACAGAGGCATGGACTCCAGAGAGAGAGATATAATTTTGTCCCTGTACAGATCACTAGTAAGACCTCATCTGGAATATGCAGGTCAGTTTTGGGCACCAGTTCTTAAAAAGGATATCGGGGAACTGGAGAAAGTGCAGAGAAGGGCAATCAAACTGATAAGAGGCATGGAGGAGCTCAGCTATGAGAAAAGATTAGAGGAACTGAATTTATTCTCTCTTGAGAAGAGGAGATTAAGGGGGGGGGATATGATCAACATGTATAAATACATAAGGGGTCCATATAGTGAACTTGGTGTTTATTTGTTCACTTTAAGGTCAACACAGAGGACAAGGGGGCACTCTTTACGTCTAGAGGAAAACAGATTTTGTCTCCAAATACAGAAAGGTTTCTTCACTGTAAGAGCTGTGAAACTGTGGAATAGATTCCCTCCAGAGATGGTCCTGGCCAGCTCACTAGATTGCTTATAAAAAAGGCCTGGATTCTTTCCTGGGTGTACTTAATATAAGTGGGTACTAATATTTATAGGCAAAGTTGATCCAGGGAATATCCATGCTTTGCTGGGGTTTTTTCGCCTTCCTCTGGATCAGCTGCGGGTATAGGATTGTGTATATGGGATTGTATGGTTGGGTTTTCTTTACTGTTTTTTTTTTTGGTGGAGCCAGATGGACTTGTGTCTTTTTTCAACCTGACTAACTATGTAACTATGTAACTATGTATGATTAAAAGACCAAAATAAAGCACACATTAGGAGTTTGATACTGTGTTTTTCATAAATTTTAAAGGCCAAACAATAACTCCTCTTGCACATGAATTTATGTTTGCAGAAAATATAGTATCACTAGGACCAGTATAAAATAGTCCTATAAATGAGCATTGTAATGTTCATTTTATGTCTGTGAGCAAATAATTGCAGAAGCCTCAGCAAAATAATTTGTGATTTATAAAAGTATCTTGCAAGAATTCAGAGTAGTCCTATATTTACTGAGCAATAAACTGCACGAAAAAAAAGATTCATTCAATTATGTTATAGAAGCTAGAACCAGTGCAAGAAAGATCCCAAAGATTTTGCGCTAAGCAGTATAGAGCAAATTAACCATTGTCTTAGCAATTTACCATTTTATCTAACAATGTTTTTCCAATGAGTTTATATTTATTCATACATTCAACTGCCTTTTTCTATTATTTAGAATGTATCTATAGCCAGAACTATTTGGCTGTATCTATTGCCTAAACTTTTTTTGGATGGAGTGGGGAGGTTTACAATCTTATTCTGGTTTTTATCACCCTGTGTGTCACTAGGGAGATTTATCCCTCTGTTTGCCTTGTTTACAAATTTTACATGAATAAAAAGTGATGGAACATATAATATTTTGCAGTTGTCGCCAGGGCAGGAAGTGAGGGAAAATCTTCCAAAAGGGACACCTGTTCCGGTGACAACTGTCTGGGAAGGCATTTCCTCTCATTATGGAAAGATTTTCATTGAGCTCTGTCATTTCATTGAGCTTGTTTTGCCTCCAAGACAGGAACTGAGGGGCAGTTTCCCTAATGGAGCAAAAAAAGAAAAATCAAATCCATTAACTATTTTACACTCTATTACTAAAAGTATTGTGACGCCGGCCTTTACACGCACGTGAACTTTAATGGCATCCCAGTCTTAGTCCGTAGGGTTCATAATTGAGTTGGCCTACGCTTTGCAGCTATAACAGCTTCCACTCTTCTGGGAAGGCTGTCCACAAGGTTTAGTTGTATCTATGGGAATGTTTGACTATTCTTCCAGAAGCGCATTAGTGAGGTCAGGTACTGATGTTGGACGTGGAGGCCTGGCTCGCACATTTAACTCTAATTAATCCCAAAGGTGTTCTATTGGGTTGAGGTCAGAACTCTGTGCAGGCCAGTCAAGTTCCTCCACCCCAAACTTGCTCATCCACACTATATTGCCAAAGTATTGGGCCACCCCTCCAAATCATTTGCTGGAGGGGGGTTATGGCGAGGGGTTATTTTTCAGGGGTTGGGCTTGGCCCTTAGTTCTAGTGAAGGGAACTATTAAATAGGAAGTAAACCCTCCTCTGTAACTTGTACCTATAGGTAAGCCTATGATAAGGCTTACCTATAGGTACTGTAATATCTCCTAAACATGTACCGTTTAGGAGATATTTACCTTACATGCAGCCAGTGACGTCACTGGCGCATGCGCTCTGAAGGAACGGCCGCTGGTGCCGTTCCTTCAGAGACCCGTGCCGTGACCGTCGGCTCCCGCGCGCGTGCGCGGGAGTGACGTCACCGCGGCTCCGGTCAATCAGATGGCCGGATGCTGCGATCCCGGAAGACGGGCATCTGGACATGTCGCCCGTCATACAGGTAAGCGGGCAGCATGGCGGGGGCTCGTTCTAAGGTAAGTATTTCATAATGAACTAGTATGCGGTGCATACTAGCTCATTATGTGTTTCTCTTTCAGGTTGCAAAAAGAAAAAAACATTTTTTTTCTGGTTTACAACCTCTTTAAGGTGTCAGCATACCAAGACATTTTGGACATTTTCACGCTCCCAACTTTGTGTGAACAGTTTTGGGATGGCCTCTTCCTCTTCCAACATGACTGTTGACCAGTGCACAAAGCAAGGTCCATAAAGACATGGATGAGCGAGTTTGGGGTGGAGGAACTTGACTGGCCTACACAGAGTCCTGACCTCAACCTGATAGAACACCTTTGGGATAAATTAGAGCTCAGACTGCAAGCCAGGTCTTCTCTTCAACATCAGTGCCTGACCTTACAAATGAGCTAATGGAAGAATGGTCAAACATTCCCATAGACACATTCCTAAATCTTGTGGAAGGGTGGGCCAACTCAATATTGAACCCTACGGACTAAGACTGGGGTCATGTGCGTGTAAAGGCAGGCGTTACAATACTTTTGGTAATATTGTGTAAATTGGCCACTCACCTTAAGATGTGGACCTTTAGATAAAAGGTCTGAACATGCGTGTACCCCTTTAAATAGCTGGGAACAGCTGTAAGCTGTAAATATCCAATGTGGACCTCTCTCCCATAAGTTAGTGAAAGCAATCTACAATGCAGCTCATAAAAAATATAAAAGTAACCCAATAGTTCTCTGTTCAATAGTTCAAATTTTCTCTGTTTAAAAACCTTTAGGTCTCTTTATTTAAAAATGGGACACTACACAGAGTAACGTGTGCATAAAACAATAAACAGAGTGGGATTCACCACTGACACAGAAGTCTCCAGCTGACAGTTTAGGGAGCTGGTGAAAACAGAAGGCGGGGGCTATAAAACAGGGGATCACCTCCGCTAAAGCAGACACCTAAAGGAAGGCTCTGCCCTACTTGTTACATTGGTACACTGGCTTCTTCCAGGGGGAAGAACTAACACAGGAATCAGGTAGTCTGTCAATAGATTGGGATTGCAGGGGAGTGCAAGGAAGGTAAGTAAAAGCTCAGTAGGATCCCTACAGTACAGTGAACCTCTTAGCTTGCTAGGTATGAGCAAAGTATAGGTTGCAATATTTAAAATTTTAGTTTTTTAGGTTTAATGCCACTTTAAAAAGAATCTGCCATTACTCCTCTCAAAAAAAATCTTCTGCAGGTATAAAGTGCATTTGTCAAAACCTGACTCAACCTCCAATATTGCTCTGTACTTAAGTATCTTCAATAAAGCTGTACATGGAGGAATTGCTGTGTGCCAGCACTTAAATATTTTATAAATTGCAGTTATCTAGCAGTACCTGCAAACACCTAGTTGGCATCAAAAAGATTTTCGTCATGACTGAATTAATAGCTGTGCTGACAGCCAAAACTCTTGTAGTGTTGTAGATTGCCCAATTCCTCCTTCCTCTTTCACATTCCTATTAGCCAGTAAGACAACCTATCATAGTTATAGGCAAATAGGAATATGGTGGTTAGTAAATTAGTAGCATGGGCTGACACTACCTGGAAGTGTCAAAACGTTTCCAATCAGAACAGTGTTTGGTTATAATGTCAGGATATTGGAAGTTGCAATAGGTATGCAACTCTCCTTAGTTAGGATTAAATTTACTCTACTGTAACAAGGAGGTCCTGTAGCACTCTTGTTCTGGATCAAAAAAAAAAATCAGGTCACATGGCCCTCGGCAGCTCTGAATTAATTTCAAAAGCAGACAGTGCTTGGCATTTGGTTGCCTGGGTACTAGGTCATGTCAACAAGAACACAGTGAAATCTCCTTGTTACAGTGTAAATGTCTTAATACTCATTTTATTAACCTTACACATCCTCCCTTATGCACTTTGTGAATGCTTAATAAACACAGTCATTACAGAAATTAGATTCCTATTGGCCACTTAGGCTAGGTTTACACTTATGGGTTTTTTAGTGTGTTTTTCATTTTGCAGAAACACATTACAGTCCATTTACACATGGTTTTCTATGGGACATGTTCACATCAATTTGTTTTTCAACCGCTGTGTTTTTGTAAAGGGTCAGGGACTTTTTTTTCCCCCAGCATATTGTGTTTTGAGTGTAATAGACTTTAATGGACCCACACCAGAAACGCAACCAGACCAGCCATCCTCCAAAACTGGAAATCTAAGGTGGTCCCCAATCTAAGCCAAGTTAAACGTAGGGTCACAGAAATTTATAAATACGAGCAGATAATGGTATATAAAGAGAGCAGAGGCGCTCAATTTAAGAAACAATGGCAACCTTGGCGATGCTTTATCCATCCAACATGTATGGTCCCTTGAAAGGAAGCAAAGAAAAAAAAAGGGAAGAAAGTCAGGGGAAAAGTAAAATTCTGACCTGGCTTTGGCAATTCACTTCTTTTCACTTTTTATTTTCTTCACTTTTCACTTGTTTAAGTAATGACAATTTCAACAGTTGTAGCCCATATTAGACCTGGCAAACAGTTGACCAGAGGTATGGGCGAGTATTTATTGAATGTTATGTTGTTTTATATTGGCACAACGTGGACATAGACTACAATTGGCGCTATAGCATCTGTATAATATGGTAACTCCTACAGTATATTGTACCTATGCCAAAATATTACATGCTTATTATTGTAAAATTGTTCCTACGTGCCTAATAGCATAAAGTGGTTAATTCTACTTGTGCCAAAGTTTTTGTAATTGTCGAAAATGCAATAAAAAATTTGTGCAAAAAAAAAAGACTGGGATGCCATTAAAGTTTGTGTGTGTAAAGGAAAGCGTCCCATAACGTTTGGTAATATAGTGTATAAATATATTCTACTTGTTTGCGTCTGCACTGTACTGCAGACAAGAACTGAGAGCAAAGAAGACTACCCCACCTACCAGTCTGATGTAATGTCTTTAGTGGCATGAAGCAAGAACTGTGATCTCTATACTCCAGAGTATTTTAATCAATGAGATCAAAAATTGCTTTAAGCAGGCATATATTCAGTTAAAGTTGAACTTTACCCATAACAACTTGATAAAAAAGAATGTTCTTTAGCACGGAACATACATTCCACATTAATAATTATGCTCAGGGCTTTTTTTTCTCAGAGAATAGGTGCAGGAACTCACCCTCTCTGCATCTCTCCGCCCCAGCCACGCCCAAATCCCACCTTAATCATGCCCAAACCCCACCCCCAGACACATCTTCCTTAGAGGAGAGAAGTACAGTGGCACCAATAAATTGTAATAAGTTAAGGTTTAGAACTGTGTATCACATAAGGTATATGGTTCAGGAATGTGTAACACACAAAGTACAAGACTCAGGAGTTCATAACACGCAGGGCACAGGAGTGAGCACTGTGCAGTTGTGAGAAGTGCGTATCACACAGGGTGCAGAAAAAAAAAAGCAAAAGGGATAGTACTTACATTCAGTGATTACTTATTCAATGCGAAGCATCCCTTGTGCTCAGAGATATGCAACATATAGCCCTGTGTACCGAGTGCAGGGGTCAGGAATGTGAAATACAGAGGTCATCACACAGAATGCAGTGGTAAAGCATTTGTAATATGCAGTCCAGCATACAGAACGCAGGGCTCAGGAGTATGTAATGCAAAACTGTACAGAGTACAGCATTCAGGAGTACCATCCCAAAGCCTTGACTATGTAACATACAGCACAGCATGCAGAGTATAGTGGTTCTGAGTATGTAATGTACAAGGTGTTACAAAATTCTCACCACTGCACTCTGCATGCTGTGCCATACATCTTGGTCACTAAACTGTGTATGCTTTACTATCCCTCCGCAAATTTCCCTGGTCTTCCCCAAGCAAAAATCCCCCCACAGCTTACACCCCCAGTCCACAACTTACCTCTGCACCCTATCCACATTATCTCTGCCCCCTTCTACACCCCCATCTAAATCTCACCCTAATCCACAGCTTTCACCCTCGCCACCCCCCATTTTTCACCTCTGAGCCCCCATCTTCCCCCACAGCTCTCACCTCTGCACAACCTGCCCCGCCCTCCACATCTCTCACTTTGCACAACCTGCCCCGCCCTCCACATCTCTCACTTTGCACAACCTGCCCCGCCCTCCACATCTCTCACTTGGCACAACCTGCCCCGCCCTCCACATCTCTCACTTTGCACAACCTGCCCCGCCCTCCACATCTCTCACTATGCACAACCTGCCCCCCCCCCCTCCACATCTCTCACTTTGCACAATCATCCTTCTACCCTCTGAAGCTCTTACCCCAGTTCTCCTCTTGGTTAAAATCCCCCCCCCCAAGCTCTACTCTCTGCACAAACCCACCCCCTCCCCCCCCCCAACACACACACATTTTTCCAGCTCTCCTCTCATTACAAATCTCCCCCAGCTCGGTCTCATTACAAATCTCCCCCAGCTTTTCTCTCATCACAAATCTCCCCCAGCTCTTCTCTCATCACAAATCTCCCCCAGCTCTTCTCTCATTACAAATCCCCCCAGCTCTTCTCTCATCACAAATCCCCCCACCTCTTCTCTCATCACAAATCCCCCCCCCAGCTCTTCTCTTATCACAAATCCCCCCAGCTATTCTCTCATCCCAAATCTCCCCAGCTCTTCTCTCATCACAAATCCCCCCCCCTCTTCTCTCATCACAAATCCCCCCCGCTCTTCTCTCTGCTTACCCCCCCCCCCCCCCACACACACACAGATACACACAGACACACACACTTGCTTTCCATCTCTGCACATATTCCCCCTCCCCCAAACACTTCTCTCTGAACGAATTCAGAAAACTCTCCCCCTTATTTTCATTCACAGTGACAGATCCGTCACCTCTTCCGTTGTCACTGATCTCTGTGCTATGTGCAGGCTTTTTTTTTTTTTCATGACAGTACTGTGGATTGGAGAGCTCCCCTCTACTGTAGCATAGAGCTGAGGAGGTGTTTCAGGGCTCCTCTGCTCCGTGATACAAAGTCGGAGTTGCAGCAGCAAGCAGGGACAGAAGCTCTCTCCCAAATCACTGCAGCAGCTGCTTTAGGTTGGGACCTGTGGCACTCATTAGGGCTCGATGGCAGCAGCCCTGAGTGTACAGCGCTTAGTACAAAGAAGCCAGTAGAGGAAGTAAGCTGTAAAGAAAACTTCCTCTACTGGCTTCAGTTTTGCATGACAGGTTGAAGAGGAGAGGGCTGCCAGAGGTTCCGGAACACCGTTCCGGCGAGTTCCGGCTGAAAAAAAGCCCTGATTATGCTACCAAGATTAGTGAGTGATGTAAATTGCCTCCAGCAGTGCTTGCTGGAGGCTGCCATTTTGCTGAAGCCCAGACTCCCAGCAGTAAAACATAAAGCTGAACTAAGCCAATTGATTTAACTGTTTCAAAAACAGTTACATTCCAGGATTAACTGTCACATTTGCTTGTGACCTCAACCAAACTGTCAAACCATCAAATGGCTGGAGTCATAACTAATCACATGTGCAGCCCCATGGCAGTTGCAGATCAAACAGAAGCAGCTTTAATTCCACTTTAAAAGGATACTTCACCTTTACAAAAAACTTGCAAGTAAGGGATGCGTGTAGATTAAAACAAGCTGGGCAGCTCTAACTAAAGATGAACAATACCCTTGCTGTAGGTGTAGGCCATTTACATACCTTATGAAGCCTGATTGGAATACTCCCAGGACAGTGCTAAGTGAGGCCTAGTCTTCCCTGCTCACCTCCACCATCACAGGAGTGAGCTTTCTCTGATTCAAATCCCCTGATGCTGTAGCTCTGAGCTCAGCATTTGAGAGCTTACTCTTGTGATGGTAGAGGTGAGCAGCGATAACTAGGCCTCGCTTAGCAATGTCCTAGGAGTACTTAGCAATGTCTTGGGAGTATTCCAGTTAGGCCTCATAAGGTATGTAAGAGGCCTACACCTTAAGCAAGGGCTTTACTGAGCTTTACTGTTTGTTTTTATCTACAGACGCCCCTTATCTGCATGGGCAGTATTTTTGGAAAGGTGAACTAGGCCTTTAAGGCAGTCAGCAGATAGGCCTCTACAAATTTGGCAGTGCCTAAAAATCTAGTGCAACTGAGCATGTGCAGAGCAGAGTGAGACAGTGTATTACTGGATTTTAAACAGTATAAGCACTTATTTATAATGGTTTACATAGCTAGACCTGGAAAAGGGGCCAACCTGAAGTGATCTAGCAGGACTTCATTTTCTGACTAAAGTTCCACTTTAAGTCCTGTCTATACCAACATACCATGTGATTATGGGCAGACAAGGCGGAATGCAGAGCAAGAAGGATGCATGGTGTGATAACTTAACTGTATGCAAACATAAAATAGAAATGATCATATTTGGCTCCTGGTACTGAAGAATTCAAATCAAACAGGTATGCGTAGCAGATATCTTCATTGTTTCTTCCTTTCTTGTTCAGTGTTATTCTGAAGTTACAGCACCAGCTACAGAAAAAGCGAATTTAAACAATGCAGTGTTGCTCTGGCCTGACTCCATGATGATACACTGGAAAAAAATGAAGGATAAGGGCTAACATTTACAAGGTTGCTTGATATTCCTCAATATATTTAGAGTTAAAGCGGAGTTCCACCCTGGGAATAAATTTTTTAATAAAAATACCCCCGGGACAGTCAGGGCTAGTACATTCCACAACGGCTAGCCTCTGATCTGTCCCGGGTTGCACTTACCTTTTAGGAGAAATACTTACCTTGAAAAAGTATTGTCCAGTGCTGCCATCTCAGGTGTGGGCAGCTTGAAGCCAGCGCGATCCTCTTCTGCGTCCTCTTCCGTCTTCTTCGGTCCCACGATGCACTGCACCGGCCCCGCCGTCACTTCCGGTGCGCGCGCGTCATCCCTCCACAGCTTCTGGGCATGCCCAGAAGCTGTTTAGAAGGGAATGACGCGCGCGCACCGGAACTGACGTCCGGGCCAGTGCAGGCGCAATGATTCCTGGGAGCGATGACGTTCAGTTCCCAGGAATCATTGCAAATCCAGGAAGTGACGACGGGCCGTGGCCGCAGAGGGAGGAAGAAGGAAGTAAGGTGAGTATATTTACTTCTTTACAAGGTAAGTAAAAAAAAAATAAAAATCTGCGATTATCCATTTGTTTTTCAGGTGACCCGGAGCGAGAAGATGGAGGTAAGTATAAATTTAGGGTGGAACTCCACTTTAATGTGTGCACTGTACTATTACCGGGGGAATGATGTTCCACTCAGGGGATGCCCTTTACAGAGACACTGTCACTTCACCCAGCATGGCCAAGGTGACAGTATTTCTTTAAAGAAAACTCAAAACATCCAGTGGGTGTTGAAAAAAAGCAGCTTTCTGCTAATTATTTCTGCTGGTACCATTTATATACAAGACATAAAAAAGTCACCAACTTTCACTATAAATTTTACAGCATTTTTTTCTGGTTTTACTAATAAATGAATGTGCAAATATCATATCACAAGAGTTGAAAACACTGATATGAAAAGCCTCTCATCTCTGAGCCGTGCCCACCTCACAGTTTGAGGCTGTCTGACATAGAGAATTGTAGGAAAGGTAAAAGAGTTGCCAGTAAGAGAAGACACAGGAGAGCAGACAGAGAACAAAGAAGAGGTAAGAGGTGATAGGAGAGACATATTACTTGAGAGGGAAGACTTATGGTGGGAGTAGAGAGATCACAGCAGAGGAGCAAGGTGGATGACAGGACAGAGAAGGGAAGGAAGAGAGAGATTACAAGAATAGATGAGAGAACAAAGAAAAGAGAGATAGAGAAGAAAATTCAATTTAGCAGAAATTGTCTTTATAGTTACAATACTTTATAAACAAACTAGATATGAAGATCCTTTAGTACATGATGTCCTGCAGAACACAAATAAATGTATAATCTTCCTGAGGACTTATCCCCTGGTGTCATTTTGGCCCTTATGCAAATTGTGTAATTTTGACATTATGCTTTCTACACATTTTTATTTGACTATCGTGTTCCCAGGAGTGACCCATATTTAGAGATTTAGGTGTGTGTGGAAGAACAATAGGCATTGAAATAATGCAGGAAACATTTGTGCACAGAGACAGGTCTATTAATGTTGGTATATAGTGATGCATAACCATGAAACCTGGAATACACAGGAGACGAGAGCCACTCAGGTGTGTGTAGTCCAATGATCAGCGGTCGGGTGCACGTCAGATCCGCAACTCCGGCAACAATGTTCACACAAACGATGAGAGACTGCACTCCGTCTTAAAACGATTTATTGATCAAGATGACAGACAATATTGTACAGAGACAGGACCAAGGTTAACGCGTTTCACAGAGTTAGATCCACTTAGTCATAACCATTATGACTAAGCGGATCTAACTTGGCAAAACGCATTAACCTTGGCCCTGTCTCTGTACAATATTGTCTGTCATCTTGATCAATAAATCGTTATCGTTTCAAGTCAGAGTGCAGTCTTTCATCGTTTGTGTGACCATGAAACCTGACATGTTCACCTAATTTGCCGGTCAGGGAGGGGGGAAAAGTATGGTTTTCTTTCAGGAAGGTGCTTGGATCTTCAAATGGCCAGATCCAAAGTAGTGATCACTAAACAACACTTATCTCAAAGAAATTATCAGAAAATGGGGATATACGAACTTCAGTCTAACGGTGACTAAGGGAAATACCAAATCTCCAGAGTACTCCTCGAGACTCAAAAACCCAGAAGCAATCAGGACAGATGCATTAGTCAAGATTTGGAATTACCCACTAGCCACTACTTTCTCTCACTAGTTGCTTAGGTCTTGTAAACACATCTGATAATCTTCAAAGAATGGGCAGAAGCAATTGTGATAAACCTGTCCTTGCCAGATGATGTGGTTCCCACTGCTGTAGAGTATGAAGATTTGGAAGGCAACACAGCTGCTCGTAAGGAGCTATCTATTACATCAAGCAGCTCTACAGCATCCTTATCCATAGAGACTGAATTTATTAACTTGGAGGTTGAGTGGAAAAGGCTATTTTCTGTAGACTTATCTCAGTTAGTCATCACAACGATGCTCTAAGCAAAAAAAAAAATATTGACTAATTCTATCTATTTTACAGTTTGTCAGAAGTTTATGAGCTTTGCCAAATCTCTTAAGCCCTCTGTAATTAACCACTCGCCGACCAGCTGCTGTACTTATAGTGCAGCAGGTCGCCTCTGTCCGGGGAAACTATGTACCTGTACGTCACTTCGTGGGACAGCTAGTGGAGGCCTGCGCACGCTCTGATTGGCCACAGGGGGAGCCAATTAGCGGGTCCGGGGGACGCGATGTCCTCCGGGCACCCACGATCACTCCCTATGGAGACAGAACAATGTAAACACTGCAGACCGCTGTTCTGTCAGTGATGAACACAGGGATCCTTTGTTCCTCCTATTTAGGAACACAGGTCTCTATGTTCATTCAGCAAGCCCATCCCCCACACAGTTAGAAAGCACCCCCTAGGGACAGATTTAACCCTTTGATCACCCCTGGTGTTAACTCCTTCTCTGCTAGTGTCGTTAGTACAGTAACAGTGCATATTTTTAGCACTGATTGCTGTAGTAATATCACTGGTCCCAGTGGTGTATTTAGGTTTTGTGCTGCCCTAGGCCGGACTAAATTCGTGCACCCCCTAATTTAACTAGGACCCACCCCATCCTGTCAAGGCCACACCCCTTCCTGTTTCGTGCAGCTGGCGGTTGGCAAGTGGTTAACCACTTGCCGACAGGCTACCGCCGAATTACTGCAGCAGGCTGGCTCGGCTGCGCGAACTGAAGTATGGGTACATTGGTTCCTGGGAGAGCTTCTGGGGCTAAGCGCGCGCTCCTGGGGCCCCCATTAGGCAGCGGAGATGCCAATCCACAGGGTCGGCAGCCGCAATTGCCACCGGGCACATGCGATTGCTCCTTGCTGCGAGAGAAGGACGGTCAAATGTTGTAAACACAGCAGACCGTTGTTCCCTCTCAAATTATCACAGAGTGCCTGTGATCCTTCTATTTAGGATCACATGTCTCTATGATCATTTCACAAGTCCCCCCCATACAGTTAGAAAACACCCCCTAGGCTCACATTTAACCCTTTGATTACCCCTGGTGTTAACCCCTTCCCTGCCAGTGTCATTATTACAGTAACACTGCATATTTTTAGCACTGATTACTGTAGTAATGTCACTGGTCCCCCCAAAAGTGTAAAAAATGTCAGTTAGGGGCCTGATCTGTCCGCCGCGATGTCGCAGTCCTGCTAAAAACCACAGATCGCCGCCATTACTAGTAAAACAAAATGAAATAAATAAAAAGGACAAATTTTTCTCCTAGTTTGTAGATGCGATAACTTTTGCACAAACCAATCAAAATACGCTTATTGGGATTTTTTTTTACCAAAAATATGTAGCAGAATACAAATTGGCCTAAAAGGATAAAAAAATTTGATTTTTAATTTTTTTTTTTTGGTAATGTTATATAGCAGAATGTGAAAAAAAATTGTTGCTCTTTTTTTGTTTATAGCGCAATAAAAAAAAACGCACAGCTGATCAAATACCACCAAAAGAAAGCTCTATTTGTGGTGAAAAAAGGGACATCGACTTTTTTAGGGTACAGTGTAGCACGACGACCGCGCAATTGTCCGTTAAAGTAATGCATTCCTGAATTGCAAAAAATGGCCTGGTCATTAAGGGGGAAAATCCTCCAGTCCATAAGTGGTTAAAGCTTGGAGCAGTTTCCAGTACATGAACCTTCACTGCATGTGAACTGTTAAATGAGTTTGCATAGATTTCAGCATGTATGGAGCACTTTGCACATGCTGAAATCAATGCAAACTCATTTAACAGTTCACATGCAGTGAAAGTTCATGTACTGCAAACTGCTCCATATTTGTTGAACAAACTGACATTTACGGCAAAAAATAAATGGAATTATTATATAATTCTAGCAATGCCACTTGCCAATAGCAGTGGTGGTAGTGGTAAGTGGTAACCTAAATAATTTCCTAAATATTTCCCTTATGTTGTAGACCTGATAACTTTTCCCCTAGTTTTTGCCGTGTTCGTGCCTAGCTTGCCTAGCTTGCCTGCTTTTTCACGTCCCCACAGCTCCCGGGAGGGCTGCATTCTTTGCCAAGTCCAGCATTCTATGCCAACGTGTTGTGTAAGATCTGAGCTATATTGTAAGTTGATTGGGGTTGATTATTTCCTCCTTTTCAATTATTAGACCCTTTGGTATCTTTTTTATATACATATATATTTTTTGCAGATACGCATCATACACCTGCTCCTGATGAAGTGGAACACAGTCCACAGAAACACGTCAAGCCTATTTTGATTCAGTTTTATTATTATTATTATGTGTTTACAACCATATCACACAATACCTTGTATAACATTGGTTGCACCAATGTGCGACTCTGGGGAAAGCATACCAGCTCATATCTATACTTTTTATCACCAATATTTTTTATTTTTGTTACATGTCATGTGCATTGCTATTGTAACAATAAATATGCTATTATGTTTTTACTTCATCGGCCGTGTCACATGTCTCATTTAAAGTCTCAACTTCCCTTTCTCTTCTAATTACTATTACATGATTTAGTATGCTATGATAGTCATAGCAAAAGTTAAACTTTATGGAAGCATACAACGTTAGTGAATACCTTACTGTCAACTTGTCTTTAGTGTATAAATGAAAAGCAAGTTTGAAAAGGCAATAAAATCTGTCTCTGTGTGTCTTTCTCTATCCAAATGGCTTTTTAGCCACCCCCCACAGACCCCTCATGGGAGCTATGTATGCAACTTCCCTAACTTGTTCTTAAGCCATGCCAATAGATAGGTTCTGTCCCATTATTTATAAATACAATACAGGAGCTTCGGCAGATAATACAGTACCCAAAATCAGCCTGCTGAGTGGCAAGGTCATGGCTTATGTTTAAGTCAGAAAAATCAAGATCTGTAGTACGTGGATATTATGTCTGGATTAGTGAGGGGAGTATCACTGAAAAAACAGAACAGAGAAATCAACTTCTGTTACATACTATTCTGTAATGTTTAGTTGATACACTAGGTGGCCTGTGACAGGATCGTGTTAAACTTGAAACTAAATCCTTCAACCCAAGAAGAACAAGTGGCAGTATCAACTGCACCTATCCTCCTCCTTGACAACATTAAGTTTACTACTGCAGTATACATTCTCCTTAACTAACCAAAGACTAAAATAACCCATAGACAGGTCTCGACAGGTATTACAAATTGGCAAAAATGTGTTTTGGCAAAAAATATATATACATTTTATTAGTAGCAAGAAAGTACAGAAAAGTTAAAGAAAACTTGAAAAATTCCAAGACCTTCCAAAAAATAAAAATGACAAGGTTTTACCAGAAAGCAATACAATGTAATGTCTGGACTGCTTACATCATAACATCACACACATTGATCTTTTGGAACAACCCCCCTTAGGATTCTGTTGCACAATTGCTCAAACCAGAAAGGATATCCCAAATGACTGAGAGTTATGCCACTCATTTGCAAATCAAACTAAGGGTAACTGTGCAAAATAACTTGTAATGCTTTGACCCACAGGATTACCTTTATTGAGAGCCACAGTGTCCAAAGGATATAAGCACTTTTGAAGTTTCACCTTCCCTATAAGCCACATTGAAAGGTCCACCTTTAAATGGTGTCATTGCATTAGAAGAAGTAGTTCATTGTTAGATGTGGACAGCTCATGCAGTAAAAGCCAAAGTGAAAGTGGCAACCTAGATAAACCCAAAGCAAGCTTAACAGAGAAGCAAATTGATAAAGTTAAGGCAGTAAAGCATGATTGGCAAATCTGCAGCTAAGTGGCATTGAGACCCTTGTTGTGGGATCTGCAACTAACTGTTTAGCCTATTAAACTGTTCAGATATGGTTGGCAATCTGAATCTCCTTCACTGAGTTTAAGTGGAAATAATTAAGAATCTAGAGTGTTTCATGAAGACTACAATGATTGAACTTGGACAAAGATAACAATGTTTATCAAATGAGGAGTTCCACACTGAGAAATTAATCTTTTCAATGGTAACTTCACACATTCTTTTAAATGCATTATTGACTGTGGAAACATGTAAGGCTTTATTAGTGACACGTGGTACCCAATATTTTAGATATTTGTCTTGATGAACTAACTTACAGATGCCATCTGTATAACCGCTATTAATTGATTGGCACTTTGACCATTGTACAGTTTGTACACCATACTGCACACTCCAGAACTAGCCGCTTACAAGTCCAGAATGGCGACATTTCTGGCAAATGAATAATGTAGCAGGTTTTTGGCTTTCATTTCCTCCTGCTGCTCTGTTGGTTCAGATGGATAGCTCTCATACTTTGAAAATGTAAATACAGTTTAATAGTGAACATAAACTCTATTATTCTAGCAGTTTGGAAAGCTAAATTAATATGCAATGGGGTTGCAGCCAGAGCAAGAAAAGCCTTGGCCATCAAATATAATTTAATAGCCACTTAAAGTTATACATCTGTTAAATAATACGCAGTTAACCTAGGTAGTGTAAAGTCACATCATAAACTTGAGTTTCACTTTTGAAGGATTATGCCTTGAGCACTCACACCACAACAGAGATTGTTCTTTGTATAGTAGAACATCTGCCTGTCCACTATAAAGTCAGTTGTCTCTTGCCTCTGCTGCTCAATCCAGTGTTCCTAAAATTCCACAGCTCAGTCTCCACACTTGCTGTTATCCACTCTTCTTGAAGTAATTCATGGACTTGTACTTCAAACCAGGTCTGAGTAGCCAGATAGCACAAACTCCCACTAACAGTATTGTCAGAGTTCCGCTGTCAGAGTTCAATACTAATAGACTATTCCTTGAAAAAACAGATGGAGTGTCGGCTAACAGTCATAGACAAATCATTGTGGGCACCTTAATATAGCTCAAAACTGATCTCTTTTTGAAAGCTGTTTGAATTGGGAAAGCCAGGAAACAGCAAGTCATAGTTCTCCTTGCTGTCGTCCCAAGCCACTCTAAGATGCTATTTGTAATGGATCCCCAATACTCTTGTAAGAATATTTAATAATAAATATCTTGCGCTCGTACTTATGTCAGAATATTTATACTGCTCTGAATATAGCAGTGTATTTATTTATGGTTAATAAGCAAAGATCTGTGAAAAAGGAGAGTCTTCACCTATTGCCATAAATCAATGTCGTGAATTCTTTTTAATTGATTAATTTCTTTTTAAAAGCATATACCAATCTTAGTGAGTACAGTCTACAGCGTGGAATATATATAAAATATTTATTCTCAAGACATGCAAACACAATGTATGATCAAACAAGAAGTGACACAAAAAGATAACTCTGCATAAAAATACTAACTTCAAATAATCAATGCAATGTGATGTTTAGCTCAATAATGAAAGTGAAACTGAAACAAAGTGAAACCAAAATGAAAGCAAGATTACCATTTCTTCCCAGGTATAGTATAAGCCATAAATTAATGTTCTATATAAACAGACTACAATGGTCTGCGAATCACAGGGCCCAAAGTCATTCCACTGCAGAAGGAATGAGAATAAGCCATGCAAAACGGAAGACTTAAAATTGCAAATAATGCACTTAATCTGATATTAATAAAAATGTATAAAAACAAAAATCAGCTTTTTAGAGAAAAATCTACCATGGTTTATACGGCTGGGATTGTAATCTCATTACCCTTAAATATGCAATATAAAACATATAAGGAAGGAATAAACAATTGTTGAATAAAATCAAATAACATAGCAAGGCATAATTACCACACTTAAGATAGCCGCTAGCTTCAAATCGTTACCAGAGTCCTAAGATGGATGCCTTTCTTAAGATGGTGGATTCCCTTCAAGTTTCAGATGAATGATGTGGATCAGGGAGTATGTCTGGATGAGTCTATTGAAAAATGTAATAGCGTGTGTGGTGTAAGTGTGAGGTGTGTTGTCAGTAGTGTAAAGTAATGTGTCATCTCTCATCTGGGTTGGTCTTTTATATGGTAAGAACAAAGAGCTATAAAAATTACCATAAGTAAAACCCAGAGGGATGAAACATTATCCCTATTGGTCGGGATATTCTATACCTAAACTGATGAGGTCAGAGACACACCTCTTTTGATAATTAACCCCATACTTGGATAATAAAATTAAATGATGATTTCTCTATATGTGAGATTAATCATATAACACAACATAAAACTTTGTCTAGACTCCCAGTACATACATAAATGTCCACTTGTATCTCCATAATTCACCTGGGCAAGTAATGCCATTCCAATAATTATATTATTTAACACAATATCATATTTTTATATGGAAATCTGAAATTATCTCAAGACTGCACCTGGTATTTTGTCTCCAGAGGGCAGTGTCGTACCGTTCATTAGATTTTGTATTTAACACTTTTACCACCATGTCCTTATCTGATGACCTCTCTGACCTCTGGCTAGTGAATAGCCATTACTTATTTGGATTCTGACATAACTGTCAGGCATCTAGTCTAGGTTTGGAATATTTACGACACAAACTTCTCTGAAATGAGGTAATTAGTGGCGAGATACATCTGTCCTACACTCAAACATAATGTATTCTAAGAAAGATTACTATTGTAAGAATATAAACCCAAAATGTGATATAACATTCCTAAATATATATGTATATGCCTTACATAATATAATGACATAATTATGGCTAATATCTTCTCACATATGATAATGTATCTATAAAAACTTATATGGTTCATCTTTAAATGTATGCTGAAAAACACTGAGCCATTGTCTATTGTTAAATACTTATAGACAGACTGACACTACCATCCCCTTAACTTCTGTTATCTGATAGAGGTGTCAATGTATAAGCTTATTTATGACAAAAGAAAATAGAAATGTCTGCTGAAAGTATAGGACCCTATTGTTGAAATTCTATGCTCTCTTGTAAGCTTGTACGAGACATTTTGTTTAACAAGTATATATATGAACTTTGTTTCACCTTAAAAACAAGATGGACGCCATCCTGTTCAGAATCTCTTATATGCATAATATGAAATATACATGGCTTTTAAAAATAATTTTTCTTTTTACCTATTATTATTTTAATCAACCCCCAATAACCCCGACATATCCCCCCCTTTCTTCCCAGTAGACAAGTGAGCAACTTAGGCCTATCTGGAAAGAAAGCTTTTTAAGGAGTAGTGGAAAAAAAAAAATCTTGTTCTCTTTTTGTAAGAGAATAGTTCATATTGGGAATTGTTCATAACTTTTAAGTAAAGCGGTAAAAATGAGAGAAAAAAAATCAGTTCAAAATGTCAGTTCGTAGCGACTTTGCTAGTGTTAGCTATGTCACAAACTGTTCCTTGTTAGTCTCTTTGAATTCTGATCTCCTGGTAAAGAAACGCAAATGTTCCTTGAAATTTGCATCATCAGTTTGCAAAGTCTTGATGGAGACAGATATTAACTGCTGCAATGGCAATAGCAACTACCATTCAAAGTGCAGTAAAACAATGTTGTCAATCAGGAATCCGAGAAATCTGTTTGGACATTCAACCTTGGATGTTGGTTGGATAATGAATGGTTTCAGCATGGCCTAGAGTGTTATACACCAAGACTGAGGTTTTGCTCACGTGTGCAATGCACCATTCTCACATCTCCTTCAACTGAAAACAGGAGGTAGTGCGATTTCTCTCAATGGATTTCCTCGGATCAAATGCACAAAGATCTGTTGAAACAAATCTTCCTCTCCGTCAACAAGAATCTGGGGCGTCTCGCAGCTTGATTCCTGAAGAGGGACCTGATGCAATGAGGGGTTCCGTCCTGAGCTGTGCTCTAGGGAGAGATGACCCATCCGATCGCTGTGTCTTTGGCAAACATCATCGTCTGTACCAATCAAGGACCTGGCATGGAAGGTTAATCTCTTCCTATTGGATGAAACATATAGTATGAATATACATTCTTATCAATTGACATTTCAATGCGATGTTGGTACCCTAAGCTTCCTCAGAGTTCTCCTTGAATCCACCGTGTGATCAGTCCTCTTATATAATTACCAGGGAAGGTGAGACTATATATGCGGCCTTTCCTAGGGCGACTGACTTCTGGGGCTTATTAACATGGGATGTATTTATCGCCATGGATACCACGCATTGAACAATGATACAATGATACAATGTTTGGTTAAAATTTACCTACTACTTAGGAGAAAAAAAAAATATATATATCTCCCCCTATGGGGCATCAATGCAATTTATTGGAGGCAACAAACTACCTGGCATTGAGGATTCCTTCTTGGTTACCGTATACAACCTTTAACCTCTTGACTGCATTACGTCAGTAGGGTTTGATCCTCCTTGTATCACCGTCATTGGCGATTTTTCAAAATGTGTCCGCTTTGAGCGACCTGTTTGAGTCAGAGGGATGAAGTGACCACTGAAAAATAGGAGGGTAGTTATTATCTAACAACCAAGAATCCCCTGATAGGGTTTCAGGATCCTCAATGCTGTGACCTGGGAATAAAATGGTGTTAGAACCTCTGTATCCTATGCCTCTATTCAGTGTATCCCTTCTGATTCCTGCCACTTGGGCATTAAAGGATTTTATGGCCTTTGGCTGGCCATAGGATTTGTTCCTGAAAAGGAATTTATTTTAATTCTGGGCTTCAGTGCCCAAAGTGAACCAAGTGATCAGCTGATCAATTTGGCATCTGCTATGTTGAAAACTTTTACAAAATTAAATTATTGGCTCCGCCTCCTGCGGTGCCTATATCTCTCTGGTTCAGACAGATGGGACAGATCCCCATCAGAACCATTTATTGTTCTGGCATGAGGTCTGGGCCTTAATGTCACTCTAACTTCCCGAGGATTTTGGGGAACCCTAGGATGGGGCAAATCCCTATTTATTTGTGGGTGTGCCCCCCCCTTTGTTGATGGGATGTCCGGTGTCCTCCTTAAGGTATCCGGTGTTCCCCTTGGGGCCTAGGTGGCATATCTTGCTCCTTTGCCAAACTTATTATTTTTATGTGCATGGGCAATGCCTCAAAGCACAGGGATTTAAATTCCGGGTGGTTGTACTCAGACTCCTTCATTGAAGGGTGTAAGGCACTTTTGAGTACAGCAAAAAAAAAATTAAATGGAGCTTTGGTGCTGTGTACATTTTAAATTGTAGATAACAGCTCTAGCAGCAGTAAGGATTTTGTATGGGCAGACTTTAAATGACATCCTGCAGGCACAACACAGAAAGTTGTTTTCATAGGCCTCAAGATAATCAATAATGTCTAAGGACCTTTTTCATGACAAAAATCAGGACAGTACTCTTTTTAAAACTTTTTAAAAAAAAATGGAGGTGCATGGTGTCTTTTTAGGGGTGCTAGTTTTTTTTGCAGTGACCTGATATGACTCATACCTATTTATGCATGGCTGCCCAATTTCTGCCCTCCTATATTAGGAATATGGCTGGGGTAGGACATGGACTCAATGCCTGACTCCCCCCCTTGTCTGGGTCATAACCAACAGACTGGGAGTCATATCTGGGTCTGTGAATAATTATTTCATATTTATATAATGCAAGACTAATTAAGCATTACCCTTTTACATGGACACCATGACCGTTTGGAACTCTGCTATTTACTTACTTATGAGTTCCTGTCATGAATTGAACTGTTACATTTTTATTTTATTTTTATTTTTTTAAATAAAATTTTCCACTGCTGGTTACTCGGCAACTTTTTGCTAGAAAAACATTTTTCCTTGCTCAAAACTTCCTAATTATTGCATTAATCATTAACATTTCTCTTTCACATGATTACTTTCATTACAGCTTGCTTGATAAAACTTCTGCCACAATTCTACTTTATTTTGCAGTTTCACGCTACATTCTCTTAACTTATGTGTCCCAATAGAGGTTACTTTCACCTGCTCAAGGAGGTTCCTAATCTCATTCTCTCATTTATTTGGAGTTGAGATTGAAACTTTACTAAACTCCTTTTTGCTGAGCCTTCTGGTGCAGTTCCTCATAAAGATACAGTAAGATTGGCCATGACCAAAAAGTATGTGATCACACTTCCCGATGTCTTTTGGTGTTAGATAAGCTTATTGGTGAGTTCATACATACAGGTTGTCCTCTACCCATGTCAGATGCCCTTTATTGGCCTGACGTCTGAGGATTTTGATATATGACTCTAACCAGCATTTACATATTCCACCATTTCAGACTCAGAGAGGTGTTTCCACACATTTATGATCTGTGCCAAATCTACTGGAGTTGTGGCATTACCACTAGGGATTCACACCTTGCCAGAGTTGGCAGCATGAACATTACCTGCTGTAGACATTTTTAAGGCATTTCTATCAACATTCACAATTAATAAAAAAAAAATTTCCCAAAAAATTTTTTTTTTTTAAGTTATTGATTATGTCACCTGATCAATATTTATGATTGGCATATGTAAGAAATCAATAATTATCTCGCTGGGGCCTCCATTATATGTAAGAATATTTAATAATAAATATCTTGCGCTCGTACTTATGTCAGAATATTTATACTGCTCTGAATATAGCAGTGTATTTATTTATGGTTAATAAGCAAAGATCTGTGAAAAAGGAGAGTCTTCACCTATTGCCATAAATCAATGTCGTGAATTCTTTTTAATTGATTAATTTCTTTTTAAAAGCATATACCAATCTTAGTGAGTACAGTCTACAGCGTGGAATATATATAAAATATTTATTCTCAAGACATGCAAACACAATGTATGATCAAACAAGAAGTGACACAAAAAGATAACTCTGCATAAAAATACTAACTTCAAATAATCAATGCAATGTGATGTTTAGCTCAATAATGAAAGTGAAACTGAAACAAAGTGAAACCAAAATGAAAGCAAGATTACCATTTCTTCCCAGGTATAGTATAAGCCATAAATTAATGTTCTATATAAACAGACTACAATGGTCTGCGAATCACAGGGCCCAAAGTCATTCCACTGCAGAAGGAATGAGAATAAGCCATGCAAAACGGAAGACTTAAAATTGCAAATAATGCACTTAATCTGATATTAATAAAAATGTATAAAAACAAAAATCAGCTTTTTAGAGAAAAATCTACCATGGTTTATACGGCTGGGATTGTAATCTCATTACCCTTAAATATGCAATATAAAACATATAAGGAAGGAATAAACAATTGTTGAATAAAATCAAATAACATAGCAAGGCATAATTACCACACTTAAGATAGCCGCTAGCTTCAAATCGTTACCAGAGTCCTAAGATGGATGCCTTTCTTAAGATGGTGGATTCCCTTCAAGTTTCAGATGAATGATGTGGATCAGGGAGTATGTCTGGATGAGTCTATTGAAAAATGTAATAGCGTGTGTGGTGTAAGTGTGAGGTGTGTTGTCAGTAGTGTAAAGTAATGTGTCATCTCTCATCTGGGTTGGTCTTTTATATGGTAAGAACAAAGAGCTATAAAAATTACCATAAGTAAAACCCAGAGGGATGAAACATTATCCCTATTGGTCGGGATATTCTATACCTAAACTGATGAGGTCAGAGACACACCTCTTTTGATAATTAACCCCATACTTGGATAATAAAATTAAATGATGATTTCTCTATATGTGAGATTAATCATATAACACAACATAAAACTTTGTCTAGACTCCCAGTACATACATAAATGTCCACTTGTATCTCCATAATTCACCTGGGCAAGTAATGCCATTCCAATAATTATATTATTTAACACAATATCATATTTTTATATGGAAATCTGAAATTATCTCAAGACTGCACCTGGTATTTTGTCTCCAGAGGGCAGTGTCGTACCGTTCATTAGATTTTGTATTTAACACTTTTACCACCATGTCCTTATCTGATGACCTCTCTGACCTCTGGCTAGTGAATAGCCATTACTTATTTGGATTCTGACATAACTGTCAGGCATCTAGTCTAGGTTTGGAATATTTACGACACAAACTTCTCTGAAATGAGGTAATTAGTGGCGAGATACATCTGTCCTACACTCAAACATAATGTATTCTAAGAAAGATTACTATTGTAAGAATATAAACCCAAAATGTGATATAACATTCCTAAATATATATGTATATGCCTTACATAATATAATGACATAATTATGGCTAATATCTTCTCACATATGATAATGTATCTATAAAAACTTATATGGTTCATCTTTAAATGTATGCTGAAAAACACTGAGCCATTGTCTATTGTTAAATACTTATAGACAGACTGACACTACCATCCCCTTAACTTCTGTTATCTGATAGAGGTGTCAATGTATAAGCTTATTTATGACAAAAGAAAATAGAAATGTCTGCTGAAAGTATAGGACCCTATTGTTGAAATTCTATGCTCTCTTGTAAGCTTGTACAAGACATTTTGTTTAACAAGTATATATATGAACTTTGTTTCACCTTAAAAACAAGATGGACGCCATCCTGTTCAGAATCTCTTATATGCATAATATGAAATATACATGGCTTTTAAAAATAATTTTTCTTTTTACCTATTATTATTTTAATCAACCCCCAATAACCCCGACACTCTAGCTGAGTATATCTGTTGTATGTCTCCCAAATCCCAAGGGATGTAGTGAGTATAGCTCCAAGCTCTCCAAACATCAGCCTAGACTTGATGAAGGGTAGAACGAATCTCTTTATTGAACAAGAATACATGCTTTTTATACACTTGAGAAGTGTGTCAGTGACTACCCAAATATTTACCCAAAACATCACACACAGGTCAGATAAGCCTATGCAGATGAAATTGTATACAGAAACATAATTAACCTGAGCTAATTAACTAGCCATCTGGACAGAAACAATAGATGAACGAGAATCCAGACCTATACAATGTTATAATTAACATGCCAGTTAACTCAACACTGCAACAAGGCCAAAACAAAGCACATTACACATTATCCTAAGTATAAACACAGAACACCTTAATAAACAGACAATAGCAGAAGACCCTAGTAGCAGACTGTCTGTCTCCCACATTGAAGCACCTGGAATCCACATTCAAGCAACGCCCCGACCATTCAGAAGTCATAGACTTAATGGCAATGGTCTACAGCAGTCTATGAGGCAAAGCTCATACAATGTTCTATCATTCTGATAAAGTGGAATGAATGTATCATCGATTTCTTGAGGCATATTGTGGACAAATAGCACTGTCCCATTTGAAGCAATCAAAACAACATTCTCAGTGTCCACCAAGTAGTTGTCCATCATTTTCTCGGTCACCCTGTGCCCCTAATAGACACAGGGTGATTTACACATAAGAGGGGCCTAGTAAGAGAGGGATTTCTCAACCTGTTCCATGGGCCATAGTCAGTGGGCAGGAGGCTAGCCTCCACCCTTCTCCAGGAGCCCATGGCGAACCTCCAGGCAAAGGGGCGTTTGTCATATATCTCCCACCTTCTGGGGAGACTAGCCAGTCCCCAGACCTCCAACTGGATTTGGCCTGTGTTAGTCTGGTGTCTTTTCCGAGACTTTGGCATGCTCCAGAGGGCCTCCTGCCCCATGTTCCCTAGCAAGGCACCAACCATAATCCCCTCCAGAGGAATCCCATTGTTGCTGGAAGGAAGGGCGCAGTTCTCCCCTCGCAGGGATACACAGAGCCCTTAGAGAGGGAGACGGATGGCACCATATCCCAGACTCTCGCTCTGCTGAAGCTGCAAAATCAGCATGGCTTGGGCTCCCACACTAGGGGGTTAGGGATCTGGGCTGACTGTCCAGCATCCCTTTACTCCAGGGGTGGAGACCACGGTCCCATCCACCCTTCCTGTGCCAAAAGCTTCACAGACTGGTGGGCAGAGACCAGCGGTACTCTGCCCTGCTACCAGCTCTTCCACTGGGTAGACACTCCGCTGCTGGGGAGAGAGACTGACTGTCTCTATCCACTGAAACTCCTGCTGCAGTTGGGGATCTAGGAAGGCAGCCCAGCATCCCTGTTGGGTTTTACGCAGAGACCTCGGTCCCATCTGTACCATCCACTCCAATTGCCCTGTCTCCTGATAACCAGTACTGCCGCTGGGGAGAGGAACCGGTTGCCTTCTCTCTCTTTAAATCCTGCTGCTGCTGGGGAGTCGGACCGACTGTCTCGACTCCCAGTAACGCTTCCTGGTGCTGGGTCCTGAGACTGACTGTCTCCACTTCCAGGACTGTTGGCTGCTGCTGGGATGAAGGACCTACAATCTCCTCTCCCGGTAACTCTGGCTGCCGCTGGGGAGACAGACCGGTTGTCTCTTCTACCTTTAAATCCTGCTGCTGGGATGAAGGACCTACAATCTCCTCTCCCGGTAACTCTGGCTGCCGCTGGGGAGACAGACCGGTTGTCTCTTCTCCCTTTAAATCCTGCTGCCGCAGGGGAGTTGAACCGACTGTCATGACTCCCGGTAACACTTCCGGGTGCTGGGTAGTGGGACCGACCATCTGCACTCCCCCTACTGTTGGCTGCTGCTGGGACAAGGGACCTATAATTTCCCCTCCTGGTAACGCTGGCTGCTGCTGGGGAGAGAGACCGGTTGTCTCCTCTCTCTTTAAATCCTGCTGCTGCTGGGGAGTCGGACCGACTGTCTCGACTCCCGGTAACGCTTCCTGGTGCTGTGTAGTGAGACTGACTGTCTCCACTTCCAGGACTGTTGGCTGCTGCTGGGATGAAGGACCTACAATCTCCTCTCCCGGTAACTCTGGCTGCAGCTGGGGAGACAGACCGGTTGTCTCTTCTCCCTTTAAATCCTGCTGCCGCTGGGGAGTCGTTCCAATTGTCTTGACTCCCAGTAGCGCTTTCGGTTGCTGGGTAGTGGGACCGACCATCTCCACTCCCTGTACTGTTGGCTGCTGCTGGGACAAGGGACCTAAAATCTCCTCTCCCAGGGTTACCCAGCTTATACCTTTCTCCGCATCAAGGGCCTGTTGCCAGACCAAGTCTAGTAGGTGTTGGTAGTCCTGTCCCCACTCTATGGTGACCAGGTGGGTGAGGTCTGGTCACAGCTCAATAGGAATGGTAGCATCCTTTGCCGGTAGTAACAAATAGCCCAGAACTCATGGCCTTCCACAACAGGCCGGGGCCATCATAGCCTTCCCCCTCTGGCTGAATGCCATCTGCAAACCAAGTGTCTCGCTGGACTGCGTACCACCATAGTGCCCGGTACAAGTCCTCCAGCATTATCTCTTTCTGGACCAAGAACTCAAGGTGCCTTACCTACTCTGTCAAGGGTTGCTCTCCTGGGATCAACATCTGTTGGCTCACTTGTTCCTGCCAGCGGTGCCCTGTACTTGGAAGCCTCTCTTTCCGCCGAAGGTGTGCTACCACCATGGACTCCTAATAGAGTTCTCGCATTACATATTCTCTCCAGGACACCTCGTCCTCAGCTGACATAGGGCCCTATTCTTGTGCCAGTATGTCTTGTAGTCTCCACTGGAACTCCACCTCATATGGGGACGCTGCCCGAGGGCTAGCTCGCTCCATCTCCTGAGTTCCTATTTAGACCAAGATGCTGCTGGGCTCCTCACTGCATTCCTGGTTCGGGAGAAGAATCCCACCATTGCCACCAATATAGTGGATCCCCCATACTCCAGCTGATTTTATACATTGTAAATCTCCCAAATCCCAAGGGATGTAGTGAGTATAGCTCCCAGCTCCCTAAACATCAGCCTAGACTTGATGAAAGGTAAAACAAATCTCTTTATTGAACAAGAATACAGGCTTTTTATACACTTGAGAAGTATGTCAGTGACCACCCAAATATTTACCCAAAACATCACGCACAGGTCAGGTGAGCCTGATTACATTATCATATGCAGATGAAATTGTATACATAAACATAATTAACTTGAGCTAATTACCTAGCCATCTGGATAGATACAATAGGTGAATGGGAATCCAGACCTAGACAATGTTATTATTAACATGCTAATTACCTCAGCACTGTAACAAGGCCAAAACAAAGCACATTACACATTATCCTAAGTATCAAAACAGAACACATTTTTAAACAGACAATAGCAGAAGACCCCAGTAGCGGACTGTCTGTCTCCCATATTGAAGCACCTGGAATCCACATCCAAGCAACGCCCCGACCATTCAGAAGTCACAGACTTCATGGCAATAGTCTACAGCAGTCTATGAGACAATGTTCTATCATTCTGATACAGTGGAATGAATGTATCATAGATTTCTTGAGGCATATTGTGAACAAATATCACTGTCCCATGTGAAGCAATCAAAACCACATTCTCAGTGTTCACCAAGTAGTTGTCCATAATTTTCTCGGTCGCCCTGTGCCCCTAATAGACACAGGGTGACTCACACATAAGAGGGGCCTAGCAAGCTGAGAGAGGGATTTCTCAACCTCTCCAAGGTAAGCTGGGTTCCACGGGCCCCCCAACCAACCTGACTGTCATCACATCTTATGAGCCTGTTCCATGGCCCATAGTCAGTGGGCAGGAGGCTAGCCTCCATACTCCTCCAGGAGCCCTTGGCAAACGTCCAGGCAAAGGGGCATTCGTCACACTGTTTTAACCAAGGAAGATCAGAATAGAAGACTGGGTTTCAATATACTAAGCCTTCTTCCTACAGACATAAGCAGACTTTAAAACTAGAAGTTGTTGGATAAAAAGAAAGGAGTGTGTGTGTGTTAGGAACTAGCACTCAAACACCTAAGGTCTAGAATACACAAGAACTGTATTTGTTTTTTACTTCTGACACCAGTTTGTTAAGTATTTTTAATGAATGTGAGATGCTGTGGTTGCATTTTGAATTGGCTCATACAGAGCAGTATACCTTTGCAATTGTTACTACTTTTTCCATGGTTAGCATTGCTTTGGTTTTATTTTGTGTTCCACACAGTTCATTATAAATGCATCTAAAATGCATTCAAAACTGATATCAGGCTGATTTCTGACTGACCTAAAACTGATACCTGAACTGTTTTAAGATTGATTGTAGAAGAAAGCCATTTTTTTTGCGTTTGAGTTGCTTCTGAGTCTAAAACCTGTATATACTAGCTCTTAGGACTTCAAAGTAGGACAAAACATCTATGATCTAGGTAGGTAGGAAACATTTAAAAGCAACTCTGGCAGAATAGAAAAGAAAGAATAGAAAATAATACCTACCTACCCATCCCACTGCCACCCAACTGACCTTCACTCGCTCCTAAAGAGCTAAGCTTGCAAAACAATTCTCAGCATACAACACATATATTTGATGTCATGTGCCATTTGAGTGCTGTCGTTTCTTCCACTGACCGCTATGGTACTACAGGACACATGGACCTGTGAATGGAACCACAGCATGCAGAGGAATACCAAGCATCCTACACTCCCCGAAGGGTCAGATGCATAAGATACTTCAGCAAGCTTAGCTTGAGAATGAAGATCTGCTGCAAAAGCAGTAGGATATTCAAGTATAATTTCTTTTCTTTGCAGGAATGATGGTTTTTTTTTTTTTTTTTCAGTTTTTAAAACAGCAACAGAACCACTTTAGCACACATATTATATACATTTTCAGAATGGATAGCTACTCAAAATTGCTGCTGGAATTGATTTATATTGTACATTTGATGCAATGATTTTATAGGCCAGTTGTACAGACAAAAACCTGATGCTGACTTGTGCCGTTGCGTGACACACAAACAGCAAAGAGCTGGAATGTCTACCCACACAGATAATGAGAGGCATATGAAGAGAAGAACTTGTAGTATATTTGTGACACAAGATCTGGGAGGTGGGAAGGAGGCTGCAATCGTGGAAAGGGGCATGGTGGTAATGTGTGATCACAGACCTCAGCACTTAGCAGTTTAGTGAACATCAGGGCACAGCTCAGCTCTGTGAAATTGTTCCTATAGAAACAGCCTTGAGACTCAAAATACTGTGGAGGAGGATTTTTTTCTCATGTTAATTTCCATTCTGCTTTATTTCCTCTTGGCCACCGAACAACAAATTAGAATCTGTTTGTCAGACTGAAAAGTCAGAATGATCTTCTCTGTAAATAGCGGACTCAGCTCTCATTGTCTCCATTGATGTGTGTTTGGTATTTATACATGCTAGAAGTGGGCTCTACCATTTTGGAGGAAAATATTTTTCTATATTGCTTGGACAAGCATGTTATGACCGGTATGGGTGACCTCAGTAGTGGAAGCATAATTAAGTATTCAGGATTGAAACTAATAAAATGTCACAAAGCATTTAATCTGTGCTGATAACAAACAATCATGAGAACATGAGCAGGTGTGAGGATGTAAGATGTATGTTAGTGAATCTCCAAGCAATTCTCTGTACATCCAGTGCTCCCCCATTGTGGGGAAAATAGGGAATGTAGAGATACTGTAGTCTTAAAGCTGAATTCTGGGTAAACCACTAAATAAACTGTTAAAATACATATATGGGGGCTTTGTTTATGTGCCAAAAGGTTCGTATTTCTGTCCATTGTGTTCTGACATTTAAACAACCCTACTACATAGTCCATCAGAGCCAGGTTGGTGACCCTATTTTTCACTACTGCATATAAGCAGTACAGCTAGGCCACCTCTCCAACATAAGGCCCCTTTCACACAGGGGAGTCCGTCGGCGGACTCCGTTTTCTCAGTGGGGGATCGATCCCCTGATCCCCTGCTGAGCAGGCCGGTAGCTGCTCTGTCTCCGTGATGTGTGCGGAGACAGAGCTGTCAGGTCCCCGCTGTTCTTTATGGGGGGAATCGGATGGGAACGGCCCATATGTCCGTTCTCATCCGATCCCATCCAATCCGATCCACTGGACAGATGCAAAATAGGGTTACCATCCGTCCAGATTTGACGGATTGGATGTCAGCGCTGACATCTGATGCCCCATAGAGATGCATGGGGCATCCGTTCAGATCTGCCTGAAAAATGGACAGGTGTAACTGAACGGTCTGCCTGTGTGAAAGGGGCCTAAGACTGTAATTGGACAATTAAGGAGAGGCAGCTGACACCAGTTCTTTGTTAGCAAATGTTAATACAGCAACGACTAATTAGCTCAGAGCCACTACTCCCAGTTCGAGTTCTGCTGTGCAGGAGATTACAATAAGCTGATATCAAGACAAATTCAAGTACTTGCAGTAGTCTAAAGTGTTACTAAACCCACAACAGTAAAATCAGTCTGTATATGCAGTAAAGCATGCTTATTATACTCACTGTGGAACCTAAAGCCCCGTACACACGTACCGATGGTCGGCATACAAATGTTCGTCTTTTCTCCCCGGGATGTCGGTGTCTGCTGAAAAGTGCAAAGACAGCACAAGGACAGCACAAGAATTTTGTCCGCCGACTGCAGAAGTGATGTCATGTAATGGTTAACTTTCCCTGTGTTTTCTATTTTCTGAGCATGCCCAGTCTTGCAAATCTGCGGTCTGTCGGCCGAATTGTGTACTGACAGGCGAACAATCGTCCGTTCTGGTGTCGGCATACAAAAATTTTCATGTTTGCAAGAAAGACTTTTGTCCGCGGATTGTGCGCAGACATCTGTCGGAGGCACCATACTAACACGCGTACAATCGGCAGATCCTTCGTCCACCGACGTTTGTATGCCGACGATCGGTACGTGTGTACGGGCCTTAAGGGTTTAGTCCTCTGCATGATGTAAAAAGACTGTTTGATCCTGTCTTCTCAGATCCCTCCCCTTCTTTTACTGTCCCCAAACCATCTCTTGATAGAACAAAGCCTTGGGGGCAAGCTGCACATGCTCATTTTGGTGTGTATTGCTAGAGAGTTTTCTTTTTCTTGGGAGAGTGTATGTGAATAACACAGGGCCAACAGCACCCTACGGACATAGGGGCAGGGGTCCTGCAGCCTCATAGGATAATCAGAGGAGATTCAAAACTCCTCCTACAAGCTTTAACCAGTGCTCTGCTGGACACTGATAGAAGTCACAAGACTGCTCTAATTGCTGATGATAAAAAGGTTTTTAGCTGTTCATATTTACTAAAAATATTGCATTTCCACGTTCTGTGTACCGTGGGAGACCATATATTGTGAGTGCAGGGTCCTGGGTATAATAAACTTTAAATTGTATGTATGTGAATTTTTTTCTTTTTAAAAGAGTACACACAGCAGGCTGACACTGCTGCTATTATTTGTAAGGCAGAGGTTTAGCATCATGTGCCTGCTAGAGGAAATGCTGTTTAATGGCAGGATCCCCAGGTAAGTTTGAAACATATTCATAACAAATATTTGCTTATGAATACTGTATACAATGAGACATGGTGCCAAATATGCTGAAAAATAGTTTTGGGTTTTCATACACCTAACATTACATATTTCCAATACAGTTAAATAAGTGTAGCACCCTCCTAGGTAGGTGCTAGTGAGAGAGTATAGTTTTGAGCTCTGTCTGCTTACCAGAAGGGCTGCTGATAAATCTTTATTGCTGTCTACCTACCAGAGAGCAGGATGTGTTAGTGAGGTCTGCTCATTGTGCTCAGTATGCGATTCATTCAGTCTGGAGAGTGTTTCACGCTGGTCCAATAGGGAGGCATGTTGGACAGTGGGAGGAAACCTGATGAATTGGTGCATAGGCTTTTGATAGAGTCCTGATGATTGGCAGAGGGCAGGTCGCCTCGGTGCATTCTGAGATACTGTGTAAAAGCCAGGAGCACATGTGCTGTGGGGGTCTTTGGCTGGAGAGCACAGTCCCGGAGGGGGGGGGGAGTGGGGCGGCTGCCTCCTCCTCTGTAGAAGTGCCATGCGGTCACAGGAGGTCATCCTGAGGGCCAGAGGAGCGGTTGAGAAGAGCTGAACCCAGAGGTCCACGGAAGCTGGCTGAGAGGGGAGACATTGGAGACCCTGGGACTGCAGTATCGTAAGTACAGGGACTCGCGTCAAGGGGCCTGACCCGAGGGGGGCCACCCCTGCTCTCTGGATAGTCAGTGGACGGGTGTCAGCAGAAGAAGAGAGAGGATACTAAGGAGAGTGTCCTGAAGATAACTGATTGTTCATCAAGTCGTCTTAAAGATAAGAGACTTAATCCATATTCATTCAAAGTGGCAGGATGAATCAACAGCCTGACTGTTTCATACCCATTGCAAAGTAGAGAAGACAGGAGTCCTTAACCACTGTGACTAGTTAAATTGGGGTATCCCACTTTTTCCTCCTACTATCCCCATTCTACAATAAACAACAAAAACAACCAAATACCCCTGGACTGATTATTGGAGTGTGAGCCAAGGAGAATTAAAGAATTGTATTTGCTTATGGCCGTTTGCTGCTAACCAGAGGGGGGGGGGGTGGGGGGGGGGGACCTTCAGAGTGGATATCAAGCAGTCCTTTTGGGGGCAGTGCTGAGGCATGCAAAAAAAAAGATTATTTAGCCAATTAGGCATTAATATGTTTTGTTTCTTAAAAAACCTTATTGGTGCTTTTATCTAGCTATTTAAAAAAAAAACCTGGGTGATGAAAAGCTGTGCAGTGATAGATAAAAGAGGCAATATTCCTATTCAGCAAATGGACACTTAGATGAGCGACATTATAGAGTTAAGTTTACGTGGTCGTGCTTTCCTGTAGCATATGGGTTACACTATAACATATTGTACTCGCCTACATCCTGTCACACTACAGTGGGTCTTTTTTTTTTTTGCCTTCAAAAAGATGCTGAACACAGTCACATGCTCTAACACAACATTTCCCTCGCCCTGTTGCAAAGCACTCTACAGAAGGACAAGAAAACCATTTGTTAAATGCTACTGAAAATGTTCCATATTGTCCAACCTTGTAAGACTTGACATTGTTAGACCTTGTCCTTAGATCAAGTGTGGTGTCAGGTAAGAGCCTTTCCTGTCAGTGGTTTATTTAAATTGATCATCCCTGCAGCAACTCAGTGGGAAAATTTCATCACACAGACACAGCATTATTAGAGAACAGATATTTTAAGAGCAGGCATGAAATTATAGAAAGAAAAAGTTTTTCTCTGACATTGCCCCTAGGAACAGGTCCCTGTAGATGTGTGTATAGAAAAACCAAGGGATGTCCATTACCTGATCCAGATACTTTCAGATCATCGTTGTCATACTTGTTAGTAGAAGCAATCATACATTCATATATGCACAGTCAGGTCCATAAATATTGGGACATCGACATAATTCTAATCTTTTTGGCTCTATACCCCACCACAATGGATTTGAAATGGAACAAACAAGATGTGCTTTAACTGCAGATCTGAGGGTATTTACATCCAAATCAGGTGAATGGATTAGGAATTACAACAGTTTGTATATGTGCCTCCCACTTTTTAAGGGACCAAAAGTAATGGGACAGATTAACAATTATAAATCAAACTTTCACTTTTTAATACTTGGTTGCAAATCCTTTGCAGTCAATTACAGCCTGAATTCTGGAATGCATAGACATCACCAGACGCTGGGTTTCATCCCTGGTGATGCTCTGCCAGGCCTCTACTGCAACTGTCTTCAGTTCCTGCTTGTTCTTGGGGCATTTTCCCTTCAGTTTTGTCTTTGGCAAGTGAAATGCATGCTCAATCGGATTCAGGTCAGGTGATTGACTTGGTTATTGCATAACATTCCACTTCTTTCCCTTAAAAAACTCTTTGGTTGCTTTCACAGTATGCTTCGGGTCATTGTCCATCTGCACTGTGAAGCGCTGTCCAATGAGTTCTGAAGCATTTGGCTGAATATGAGCAGATAATATTGCCCGAAACACTTCAGAATTCATCCTGCTGCTTTTGTCAGCAGTCACATCATCAATAAATACAAGAGAACCAGTTCCATTGGCAGCCATACATGCCCACGCCATGACATTACCACCACCATGCTTCACTGATGAGGTGGTATTCTTTGGATCATGAGCAGTTCCTTTCCTTCTCCATACTCTTCTCTTCCCTTCACTCTGGTACAAGTTGATCTTGGTCTCATCTGTCCATAGGATGTTGTTCCAGAACTGTGAAGGCTTTTTTAGATGTTGTTTGGCAAACTCTAATCTGGCCTTCCTGTGTTTGAGGCTCACCAATGGTTTACATCTTGTGGTGAACCCTCTGTATTCACTCTGGTGAAGTCTTCTCTTGATTGTTGACTTTGACACACATACACCTACCTCCTGGAGAGTGTTCTTGATCTGGCCAACTGTTGTGAAGGGTGTTTTCTTCACCAGGGAAAGAATTCTTCGGTCATCCACCACAGTTGTTTTCCATGATCTTCTGGGTTTTTTGGTGTTGTTGAGCTCACCGGTGCTTTCTTTTTTTTTAAGGATGTTCCAAACAGTTGATTTGGCCACACCTAATGTTTTTGCTATCTCTCTGCTTGTTTTTTCAGCCTAATGATGGCTTGCTTCACTGATAGTGACAGCTCTTTGGATCTCATATTGACAGTTGACAGCAACATATTCCAAATGCAAATAGCACACTTGTAAATGGGATAATGAGGGAATTACACACACCTGGCAGCATATTGTCCCATTACTTTTGGTCCCTTAAAAAGTGGGAGGCGCATATACAAACTGTTGTAATTCCTAAACCTTTCAACTGATTTGGATGTAAATACCCTCAAATTGAAGCTGAAAGTCTGCAGTTAAAGCACATCTTGTTTGTTTCATTTCAAATCCATTGTGGTGGTGTATAGGGCCAAAAAGATTAGAATTGTGTCGATTTCCCAATATTTATGGACCTGACTGTATGTGTAGCGCTACCCCCAAAGGAGCCGCAGGAATTACTGTCCAGGTCTTCTCAACTTTAGCCCCGCAGCCAGGCACACAACAGGCTCATTCACTCTTTCTCCAGTCTAGGGGATGTCGTTTTTGTTCTTTTTATTTTTGGAGAATTTGAATAGGGATGAGGGAAGTGGTGGGATTCTCGAAGAATAGGAACTACTGTATGTACAACTGAGGACTTCCTGTAGCCTAACTAGTAGTAGTAGTAGTAGAGCGAAGTCCCTTTAAGTAGCAAGGTATCTGGACAAAGCTCTTCAGGACACCAGCCGGTTTCCCCTTTAAAAGACCCACAGCTGACTATACCTAGGCACCAGAGCGGTAGCTAGAGCACAAGGTCCCCAAGATCCAGTAATGTCTGTACTCACAAAGCATAAGGACAGATGGAATGGATGCCACCTTCCAATCTTCAAAGCGATGCCCTCAAGTGATACCAGACAGATCTTTAGCAGACAGGTCCCATCAGTGAGCTAATTCTAAGCACCCGGGTCTCTGCATTTTTCCCCTCAGGTAACCCACCTGAGGCCTCCTCATGGCACCCTTTGACTGAGAGGACAGTGTTCCCCCTCAGGCTGGACTCCACCACTCTGGGACAAGACCCAGAGCTCTGTGTGCTCTAAGAACAAATACAGTCTTGCAACCTGCCTTCAGAGCCTGCGTCTCTGAGATAGGCCGGGGCTGTTTCAATTTCCATGCTGCTATCTGTATGGCTCCACACCCAGGGCTTTTTTTCAGCGGGAATGTGAGGGAACACAATTCTGATGCCTCCAGCACTAAATGTATGTAATGGCAAGGGCGGTGTGTGTTCTGGAGGGTGTATTGTCAATGTGTAGGATCTATAGTTGTGGGGGTCTATTGTTACTGGTGGAGGTCTTATGCTGCTGGGGCGTCAATGGTTGTTTGGAGGGATCTACTGTTGAGGGCGGGGTCTGTTGTTGCTGCCTGCTAGAGGGTCTGCTGATGCTGGCTGCTGGGAGATCTATTGTTGCTGGGTGGGGGGTCTACAACAATTTCTACACAACAAATTCTGAACAAATTCTACACAAATTACTTTGCACCACAAAATGATACTTGGTTCTGTATTCTCTATAAAGGATGATACTGGCAGGTGGGTAGGGGGTGGAGCCAGGGGGTGACTGAGAAAGCAGGGGGTTACCTGCACCTTTTCTCTAAGAAAAAAAGCCCTGTCCACACCTGTTAGCACAGAGCAGCCTGGGTTCTTCTCTTCTTAGGTCCCACACCGGTGCTCCTGGTCACTCCTTCCTGCCAGGTGCTCCCACAGCAAGCAGCTTGCTGTGGGGGCACCTAAGCAGGCATGCTCCCAACCCATGGCTCCCTGTGTCCATTCACACACAGAGCCTTGACTCGGCCCCGTCCCCTCTGTCTCCTGATTGGCTCACTGGCTGTGATTGACAGTAGCGGGAAACATTGGATCCTGCTGCTGTCAAACACAACCAGTGAGCCAATCAGGAGATAAGGTTCTTGTGGACATTGCTGATTGAGTGGGGGCTCAGATTAGTATTAGGGGGGCTGCTGCACACAGGAGGTTTTTTACCTTCATGCATTCTAAAAACCTTGTGCCTTCACAACCACTTTAAGCACTTGTTCACACCAGACAGCCACGCTGATCACATGGCTCCTGGTGTGTGCTGGTAGGAACAATGCCAATGTGCTGATCCTGGTGCCTCACATTGTTTTAGGCTCCTTTCACAGAGTCCGCTGTCAGGTGCGGTCCGTTTTCTGCTCAGCGGGGGATCGATCCGCCGATCCCCGCTGAGCAGGCAGGTGACAGCTCCCTCTCCGCTCTGTGTGCGGAGAGGGAGGTGTCAGAGCCCCTGTGCTGCCACGCAGCTTTAACTGTCTAGCAGTCGTTATTACATGTTATATTATTGGTATCATCCTTGCACCCCTGCTGTTTCCATCTAGTTGGTTGCTCCCACCTCCATTTCCTGCTATAACTCCCATTTTGTTTAGTTGTTATGAGGAGACTGCAGAGTGTGGAAGCTGTGTAACTTCATTGGAAATTTACCTATGGAAAAGTCTCTATGTTTATGCCTTTGCTAACTTGAAGCATAAAGAAGCATTGGAGAACACCTCTGGAGTCTTTATTCATTGAGTAAACTAGCTGTTAAAGCCATCATTCAACCTGCTGCACACACTTTCAGACTGGGTCTACAAGAAGGTCACAGGTACAATCGATGCTGAGTAGTGATGTCGCGAACCTAAAATTCGCGGTTCGCGAACGGCGAACGCGAACATCGGCAAATGTTCGCGAACCGGCGAACCGGGCGAACCGCCATAGACTTCAATAGGCAGGCGAATTTTAAAACACACAGGGACTCTTTCTGGCCACAATAGTGATGGAAAAGTTGTTTCAAGGGGACTAACACCTGGACTGTGGCATGCCGGAGAGGGATCACGCAAAAAAAAGTTCTTAAAAATTATAATTTTTTGATAGAGAGCCAATTATTGGAAAAATTAAAAAAAAATAAAAATAAAAAATTTCTTTGGATTTAGCATCTGGGGGGTCTAAAAAGTGTACCTGTGAAGTTTCAGCTCTGTAGCATGTCCAGAACCCCTAAAAAACAGCATTTTTCTTATATTTTCAGGAATATGGCTTCTCTGCGGCTGGCTTTTACTCTTGCAGGCATTTAGCGGGCATTTTTTTAGGCAGGCATGTCATTTTTTGTATTTAGTGTCTGGGGGGTCTAAAAAGTGTACCTGTCAATTTTCAGCTCTGTAGCATGTCCAGAACCCCTAAAAAACAGCATTTTTCTTATATTTTCAGGAATATGGCTTCTCTGCGGCTGGCTTTTTCTCTTGCAGGCATTTAGCGGGCATTTTTTTAGGCAGGCATGTCATTTTTTGTATTTAGTGTCTGGGGGGTCACAAAAGTGTACCTGTCAAGTTTCAGCTCTGTAGCATGTCCAGAACCCCTAAAAAACAGCATTTTTCTTATATTTTCAGGAATACGGCTTCTCTGCGGCTGGCTTTTTCTCTTGCAGGCATTTATCGGGCATTTTTTTAGGCAGGCATGTCATTTTTTGTATTTAGTGTCTGGGGGGTCACAAAAGTGTACCTGTCAAGTTTCAGCTCTGTAGCATGTCCAGAACCCCTAAAAAACAGCATTTTTCTTATATTTTCAGGAATACGGCTTCTCTGCGGCTGGCTTTTTCTCTTGCAGGCATTTATCGGGCATTTTTTTAGGCAGGCATGTCATTTTTTGTATTTAGTGTCTGGGGGGTCACAAAAGTGTACCTGTCAAGTTTCAGCTCTGTAGCATGTCCAGAACCCCTAAAAAACAGCATTTTTCTTATATTTTCAGGAATACGGCTTCTCTGCGGCTGGCTTTTTCTCTTGCAGGCATTTATCGGGCATTTTTTTAGGCAGGCATGTCATTTTTTGTATTTAGTGTCTGGGGGGTCACAAAAGTATACCTGTCAAGTTTCAGCTCTGTAGCATGTCCAGAACCCCTAAAAAACAGCATTTTTCTTATATTTTCAGGAATACGGCTTCTCTGCGGCTGTCTTTTTCTCTTGCAGGCATTTATCGGGCATTTTTTTAGGCAGGCATGTCATTTTTTGTATTTAGTGTCTGGGGGGTCACAAAAGTGTACCTGTCAAGTTTCAGCTCTGTAGCATGTCCAGAACCCCTAAAAAACAGCATTTTTCTTATATTTTCAGGAATACGGCTTCTCTGCGGCTGTCTTTTTCTCTTGCAGGCATTTATCGGGCATTTTTTTAGGCAGGCATGTCATTTTTTGTATTTAGTGTCTGGGGGGTCACAAAAGTGTACCTGTCAAGTTTCAGCTCTGTAGCATGTCCAGAACCCCTAAAAAACAGCATTTTTCTTATATTTTCAGGAATACGGCTTCTCTGCGGCTGTCTTTTTCTCTTGCAGGCATATATATCAGTGGTGGGTGGGCAGTGGCACAGTACACTCTCTGTGGACCTGGCAGCAGTCACTGGCACCCAGGCAACTGCAATTTAAAAAATATATATATATTTTTTTTACTTTGCAAGCTGCTGTGCCACTTTATATATCAGTGGTGGGTGGGCAGTGGCACAGTACACTCTCTGTGGACCTGACAGCAGTCACTGGCACCCAGGCAACTGCAATTTAAAAAATATATATATATTTTTTTACTTTGCAAGCTGCTGTGCCACTTTATATATCAGTGGTGGGTGGGCAGTGGCACAGTACACTCTCTGTGGACCTGACAGCAGTCACTGGCACCCAGGCAACTGCAATTTAAAAAAATATATATATTTTTTTACTTTGCAAGCTGCTGTGCCACCTTATATATCAGTGGTGGGTGGGCAGTGGCACAGTACACTCTCTGTGGACCTGACAGCAGTCACTGGCACCCAGGCAACTGCAATTTTAAAAAAATATATTTTATTTTACTTTGCAAGCTGCTGTGCCACCTTATATATCAGTGGTGGGTGGGCAGTGGCACAGTACACTCTCTGTGGACCTGACAGCAGTCACTGGCACCCAGGCAACTGCAATTTAAAAAATATATATATATTTTTTTACTTTGCAAGCTGCTGTGCCACTTTATATATCAGTGGTGGGTGGGCAGTGGCACAGTACACTCTCTGTGGACCTGACAGCAGTCACTGGCACCCAGGCAACTGCAATTTAAAAAATATATATATATTTTTTTACTTTGCAAGCTGCTGTGCCACTTTATATATCAGTGGTGGGTGGGCAGTGGCACAGTACACTCTCTGTGGACCTGACAGCAGTCACTGGCACCCAGGCAACTGCAATTTTAAAAAAATATATTTTATTTTACTTTGCAAGCTGCTGTGCCACCTTATATATCAGTGGTGGGTGGGCAGTGGCACAGTACACTCTCTGTGGACCTGACAGCAGTCACTGGCACCCAGGCAACTGCAATTTAAAAAAATATATATATTTTTTTTACTTTGCAAGCTGCTGTGCCACCTTATATATCAGTGGTGGGTGGGCACACAGTGGCACTGCAGTGGGCACAGTACACTCTGTGGACCTGACAGTCACTGGCAGCCCAGGCAACTGCAATAATAAAAAATATTTTTTTTTTTCAATTTATTGCAACAAGATGCTGTGCCAACGTATATATATCAGTGGTGGGCAGTGCACTGCAGTGGGTACAGTGCACTCTGTGGACCTGACACAGCACTCACTGCAATTATGACAGAGGAAAAAAATATATTTTTTAAAATGCCAGGTACTGTGCCTGTGCCACCCGAAATGAGTGTGGTGTGCACACAGTACAGTCTGTGGTAGGTCTGTGGCCTCTCACACACAGCGGGCAGGCAACTGCAGTGTACAATAGATATATATATATATATATATATATATATATATATAAAGAAAAAAATCTATTACCTTACCAGCCCTTAAAAGGGCTTTTGGGGACACTATATATATATATATATATATGTATATATATAAATAAAAAAATCCTCAATTACCAGCCCTTAAAAGGGCTTTTGGGGACACTAGATAGATATAGATATATATATATATGAAGAAACAACTCAATTACCAGCCCTTAAAAGGGCTTTTGGGGACGCTAGGTATATATATATATATATATATATATATAAAAAAAAAAAAACCACAAATACCAGCCCTTAGAAGGGCTTTTTGGGGTGCTGATATTACAGCAGTAGTGGACCAAGAACACTGCAAGACCAGGAACACTGACTAACTGTCCCTAGCTTAACAGCAGCAGCAGCAGCAGCAGCTCTCTCCCTATTCTCACTACACACACTGCTTCAGAATGATCTAAGATGGATGCTGCCCTTGCTTATTTATAGGAGGTGGGAGGGTGTGGGAGGGAGGTACGCTGATTGGCTGGAAATGTGTCTGCTGACTGTAAAGTTCAGGGTCAAAGTTTGCCTCAATGATGTCTTATGGGGGGCGGACCGAACATCGCATATGTTCGCCGGCAGCGGCGAACGCGAACATGCTAAGTTCGCCGGGAACTGTTCGCCGGCGAACAGTTCTATACATCTCTAATGCTGAGACAGAAAAGTACATTTCCAAGAATCCATCACATGGTTATCTCTGCAGCTTCAGAAAGTAAATTTCCAGAAGCATCCATCACAGGTATCTGCAGCTTCAGAAACGTGAGTAAACACTTGCCTGTGTGTCACCAGAAGCATTACTCTGCATATGAAACCAGCCACCTACTGAATGCTTCATTACTGTTGCAGCCTTCTGAGATGAGCTATCCAGTCTGAACCAGTTTCAGCACTAGCTAGCTATTGTAACAACAAATACCCAGCTTCTCAGCCCAGCCTGCATACTAACAGAAGTCACTACTTACAGAGCTGAGCTCTGGCAGATTTCTAACAAGACACCAAAAATACAGTACTTATTATGTCTGACAGAGATCTCACAGAGTTACCTGCATTTAGTCAAGATAAAGCAGACTCCTAACTTCATTCTTCTCGTCCTGTCAGAGCCCCTCATCCATCCTTGAAGGCAAGGGAGGTTTATGAAGCAAGTAAGGAAGAAACATCTAGTAACCTGACTGCATTAAGGGAAAAGACTTTAAGTTGTATAACAGCCACTAATGAAACTAGCAACAATTCTGAGCAATTGAACACTGCTCTCTCAAGGGTTAAGAAGGCATTTGAGAATTATAAAAGACTTTCTGAGAAGTACTATTCCCTATTGTCACATTCCAACATAGAGGAAGCTGCATTGGAATTAAAGGACTTTACTTCTAATGACCAGCAGAGGCATAGCACATATCTTGAAGCAAAGGCACAGATAGAAGGTAGATTAGCACAGCTACATGAAACTATATCCTGTAACTCTGCTTCTTCCAGACACTCAGGAAAATCTTCTAGGTCTGCCCGCTCATATCATAAATCTTCTTCTAAGTCATTGCGGTCCTGCTCTATAAGGTCAATACTGAGCGACCAAATTCTCAAAGCTCGCCAAAGGGTTGCAGTAGCCCAGGTTCAAGCCGCCTGCTCTGAAAAAGAAGCAGCCTTCAAGGCAGAAGCTAAATGCAAGGAAGCAAGAATACAAGCAGAAACAGAGGCTCAGCTAGAAATTCTTCAGAAGAACAGAGAAAAGGAAGTAGCTTTAGCAGTTATCTGTCTTGGAACAAGCCCTATTGGAAGAAGAAGGAGCAGCTTGTACCAGCTTGGCTGCTTGTCAAGACCCTGTTGAAAGGACCCTACAGTTTGTCTTAACTCAGAACCACGACAACACAGTCCCACCTACAGTTGGAGATTCTTCTCATAATCATCCAGCAAGTGGATCAGAAGGCAATGTGTCGCCAAAGCAAGCTGGTCAACTAGACACACCTACTAACAGAGACCCTCCACAACTACCGCACGTCACAAAATCAAGTGAATCAACCTACACAGCTCATGTGCCACCACAACCCTATGTGCATAGAGATTACAAGGGCACAGCAGAAGACTACAGAATGAACTCTATACCCCCTTTGATACAGCTCTCTTTAACTTCAAATGCTCAGAGACCTTCAGACGACAGACCCTTACCTAGATTAAACCCATCTGCAACACCTTTCTCTCTACCTACCAGGCAACATCATATACCAACCATGGTCCAAGACGGCGCACCATCAGTACCCCCTGTGGCTATAAAAACTGAAAGCACTGACATTGCAGAGTTCAGCAAGTACAGTGGGTACGGAAAGTATTCAGACCCCCTTAAATTTTTCACTCTTTGTTATATTGCAGCCATTTGCTAAAATCATTTAAGTTCATTCTTCTTCCTCATGAATGTACACATAGCACCCCATACTGACAGAAACACACAGAATTGTTGACATTGTTGCAGATTTATTAAAAAAGTAAAACTGAAATATCACATGGTCCTAAGTATTCAGACCCTTTGCTGTGACACTCCTATATTTAACTCAGGTGCTTTCCATTTCTTCTGATCATCCTTGAGATGGTTCTACACCTTCATTTGAGTCCAGCTGTGTTTGATTATACTGATTGGACTTGATTAGGAAAGCCACACACCTGTCTATATAAGACCTTCCAGATCACAATGCATGTCAGAGCAAATGAGAATCATGAGGTCAAAGGAACTGCCTGAATAGCTCAGAGACAGAATTGTGGCAAGGCACAGATCTGGCCAAGGTTACAAAAAGATTTCTGCTGCACTTAAGGTTCCTAAGAGCACAGTGGCCTCCATAATCCTCAAATGGAAGACGTTTGGGACGACCAGAACCCTTCCTAGAACTGGCCATTCAGCCAAACTGAGCTATCGGGGGAGAAGAGCCTTGGTGAGAGAGGTAAAGAAGAACCCAAAGATCACTGTGGCTGAGCTCCAGAGATGCAGTCAGGAGATGGGAGAAAGTTGTAGAAAGTCAACCATCACTGCAGCCCTCCACCAGTCGGGGCTTTATGGCAGAGTGGCCCGACGGAAGCCTCTCCTCAGTGTAAGACACATGAAAGCCCACATGGAGTTTGCTAAAAAAAAACACCTGAAGGACTCCAAGATGGTGAGAAATAAGATTCTCTGGTCTGATGAGACCAAAATAAAACTTTTTGGCCTTAATTCTAAGCGGTATGTGTGGAGAAAACCAGGCACTGCTCATCACCTGTCCAATACAGTCCCAACAGTGAAGCATGGTGGTGGCAGCATCATGCTGTGGGGGTGTTTTTCAGCTGCAGGGACAGGACGACTGGTTGCAATCGAGGGAAAGATGAATGCGGCCAAGTACAGGGATATCCTGGACAAAAACCTTCTCCAGAGTGCTCTGGACCTCAGACTGGGCCGAAGGTTTACCTTCCAACAAGACAATGACCCTAAGCACACAGCTAAAATAACGAAGGAGTGGCTTCACAACAACTCCGTGACTGTTCTTGAATGGCCCAGCCAGAGCCCTGACTTAAACCCAATTGAGCATCTCTGGAGAGACCTAAAAATGGCTGTCCACCAACGTTTACCATCCAACCTGACAGAACTGGAGAGGATCTGCAAGGAGGAATGGCAGAGGATCCCCAAATCCAGGTGTGAAAGACTTGTTGCATCTTTCCCAAAAAGACTCCTGGCTGTATTAGATTAAAAGGGGGCTTCTACTAAATACTGAGCAAAGGGTCTGAATACTTAGGACCATGTGATATTTCAGTTTTTCTTTTTTAATAAATCTGCAACAATGTCAACAATTCTGTGTTTTTCTGTCAGTATGGGGAGCTGTGTGTACATTCATGAGGAAGAAGAATGAACCTAAATGATTTTAGCAAATGGCTGCAATATAACAAAGAGTGAAAAATTTAAGGGGGTCTGAATACTTTCCGTACCCACTGTATATGATTTGACGAGAGTTAATTACAACTGGACTGTCTAGATTTGATGACCGCCCAGAGAACTACAGGAGTTGGAGATCTACATTTAAGGCGGTAACTAAGAACTTGGACATTGATCCTCAAGCAGAACTTGACTTACTAATAAAGTGGTTGGGGCGTCAATCTTCAGAACAAGTAAAGAGACTTAAATCTGTCTACATTTATAACTTTAAAGCAGGCCTTGATGCTGCCTGGGAACGTCTAGAACAAGACTATGGGAGCCCCGAAGTCATTGAATCTGCCTTATTCCAGAGACTAAACGACTTTCCTAAAATCTCTGTTAAGGACAATCATAAGCTTGGAGAGTTAGGTGACCTTCTTCATGAACTTGAAATTGCTAAGTTAGATCCTAGTTTACCAGGTCTTAGCTATTTAGACACTGCTCAGGGCGTAAATCCTATTGTAGCAAAGTTGCCTAGTCATCTTCAGGGAAAGTGGACTAGTGTAGGATCAAAGTATAAGTATGAACATCATGTTTCCTTCCCTCCCTTTTCTTATTTTTCAGAGTTCGTGCGGAAGGTTGCAAGATCCAAGAATGACCCAAGCTTCTTCTATCCAGATACAACCACCATTCCTTTAAGTACTTCAAGGGGTATTGCCACCAACAGTAAATTCAAGGATTTAAGGCATCCTATTGCCGTGAGGAAGACCACCATAGCATCCAACGTCTTAGCTACAGACATTAAAGCTAGCAATCTTAGTCAACAGTGTCCTATTCATAATGCGCCACACTCTCTCTCCAAATGTCGTGCATTTAAGGACAAGCCTATTAAAGAACGCAAGTCATTTCTCAAAGAGCATAATATCTGTTTTAAGTGTTGTGCATCCTCCGGTCATTTAGCTAGAGACTGTAAGATCGCCATCAGATGTTCTCTCTGCAATAGTGCCAAACATGTGGACGCTCTTCATTCAGACCTGTTCAAAAGGAAACCTTCACCCGGCAGCAACCCCAAGACTACATCAGATGATGGCGGGGAGAGAACTGAGCAATATGCCAACCCCGTAACCACAAGGTGTACAGAGGTATGTGGAGAAGGGCTTCATAGCAAGTCTTGTAGCAAGATATGTCTTGTAAGGGTTTTTCCTGAAGGATGTCCACAAAATTCCATAAAAATGTATGCCATACTCGATGATCAGAGCAATCGCTCATTGGCCAGTTCAGAATTCTTCGACCTATTCAACATTCAAGGAGAGACCTGGTCTTATACCTTGCAGACATGTGCAGGAAAGATCAATACTTCTGGAAGAAGAGCCTATGGCTTCATATGTGCATCAGAATATGAGGACACAGAGTTTCCTCTTCCAACTCTAATCGAATGTGATCAGCTACCGAACAACAGAGAAGAAATCCCCACACCAGAGGTTGCACGTCATCACCCTCATTTGAGCCACATTGCTAACTACATTCCACCACTTAACAAGGATGTTAAGATTTTGATTCTACTAGGGAGAGACATTCCTAGAGTTCATAAAATAAGAGAGTTATGTAACGGTCCAGATGATGCTCCTCAGGCCCAGAAACTTGATCTTGGATGGGTGATAATAGGAGAAGTCTGTTTAGACCAATCTCACAAGCTTTTGGATGTAGCTTCCTACAAAACTAATGTTACCTGTCGATTGATGAAATGTCCATTGCACTATTATGTGAAGGAAAGACTTGATTTCAAAAATGAAGTTCCATATCAAGCACTTCAAAGTATTAACTGCAAGCTCACTTCTCAAAAGGACTTTGGTGATTCAGTGTACCAGACTACTTGTGATGACAACAAAATTGCCCCTTCAGTCGAAGACAAGGAGTTCATCAAGATTATGGATGAAGAGTTCTTCAAGGACAATTTCAACAGTTTGGTAGCTCCATTAGCCTTCCGAGTACCAAGGCTTCCTCTCCCTAACAATCGAGAACAAGCTTTAACCAGATTTGCTGCACTTAAGAAAACTCTCCGTAACAAACCTGAGAAGTAAGAGCACTTTCTAGCATTCATGCAGAAGATTTTAGTGCCAGCAGTTGTCCTCACACAAACCATTTGGTTTTCAGGACCCAAGTTTTTAATTGACCAGTCTTCTACAAACTCAGAAGAAGATATAGATTTCCACCTGGAGGATCCAGATACTGATCCGGAAATCTGGCCTGAAGTTGTAGCATTGAGTTCCAACATCTGCTAGAGAAGAAATTTGGAGGATGAAGATGACTCCACAGATATGGGGGATGGAGCTGGTGAATGGATGCAGGCCAAGATTCTGGTTAAGCCTCCGTACCAGCTGGAACTCAGCGAGGCTGAACTTAAGGAGGAATTCACTCGTATCCTGTCTGCAAACAACCCTCATGCCCCCCAGAACATTGTGAGGTACAGTTTTAAGGAACGGGCCTACAAACCCATTAGCATCGTGGACCAGCTTGCCGTACACTTCTCCCTGGATGGAAACATGTTACACAAAGACTCTGATGAAGTGCGGTGACAGGGGGCGAAGTTGGGAGTCATTGAAGAGACTCAGACCAACGACTCCACAGAGCCGGGAGACAAAGATACAGATGGGAAGTCTGACGCTCAGGCTAGTGAAGTATGGACAGAAGGTGAGGAAATACCATCCAGGAACAAGAAGGAGAGAAAACTGACCAACCAGTTCAATTATAGCGAGAGAGCGTCCCAGAGCATTAACAAACCCCTGCGGGAGCGAGCTTCTCAGACAGAGCCACCTCCAAGGGCCACCTTCTCCGCCACTGCAAACCAGTGGAAATTCAACCCACCACACGCTTCACACATGGGCGGAGCATGGGAACGTATGATTGGGATAGCAAGGCGCATACTGGATTCTATGTTGCTTGATGTGAGTTCTTCACGTCTTACCCATGAAGAACTTACTACATTCCTTGCTGAGGTCGCAGCAATAATCAACTCAAGACCGTTGACCGCTGTATCCACAGACCCAGAATGTCCGACTGTTTTAACTCCAGCTGCATTATTGAGCCAGAAAATTGGACAGATCCCAGCGCCAAAGAGCATCTTTGATGAAAAGGACATATATAAACGTCAATGGAGATACGCTCAATACCTTGCAGATTGTTTCTGGGACAGATGGAGGAGGGAATACCTCACACTTCTCCAAGGATGTAAAAAGTGGCAAACCCAGAAGCTTAACTTAAAGGAAGGGGACCTGGTTCTTCTAAAAGACAAGCAAACCAATCAGATCCAGTGGCCAGTTGGAGTCATTACAAAGGCCATTGCTAGTGATGATGGAAAGGTCCGAAGTGTGGAAGTCAGGATTGTAAAGGACGGGAGCCCAAAAACCTTCCTGAGACCAGTCACTGAGACAGTCCTAATTATGCCTGCTTCCAAAAATTCTGATTCAGTGTTATGTGAAGGAGTCACTTAGACCTCTAGCATAGTTAGCTTAGAGGAGAGGGCTACATAGCATTCTACTGTATGCAATGTTAATTGTATGTTTATGGAAAATAATTGTGTAGTGGTATCTCACGATACCAGGCGGGGAGTGTGCTGCCACGCAGCTTTAACTGTCTAGCAGTTGTTATTACATGTTATGTTATTGGTATCATCCTTGCACCCCTGCTGTTTCCGTCTAGTTGGTTGCTCCCACCTCCATTTCCTGCTGTAACTCCCATTTTGTTTAGTTGTTATGAGGAGACTGCAGAGTGTGGAAGCTGTGTAACTTCATTGGAAATTTACCTATGGAAAAGTCTCTATGTTTATGCCTTTGCTAACTTGAAGCATAAAGAAGCATTGGAGAACACCTCTGGAGTCTTTATTCATTGAGTAAACTATCTGTTAAAGCCATCATTCAACCTGCTGCACACACTTTCAGACTGGGTCTACAAGAAGGTCACAGGTACAATCGATGCTGAGACAGAACAGCCCCTCTGCTCTCTATGGGGGAATTGGATGAGAGCAGACTGCCTGTCCGCTCTCATCCAATCCGATCCCCTGGACGGATGGAAAATAGGGTCTCCGCTGACATCCGCTGCCCCATAGGGATGCATGGAGGAACCGATCAGATCCGCCTAAAAAACTGACAAGCGGATCTGATCAGATCGTTCGTGTGAAAGGGGCCTTACTTTTTTTTTTTTTTGGTCCCAACTTTCTTGATAAGTCAAAGTTCTATTTACATGCCAGTGTTGTGATGTGGTAGTTTGGTGTGAACTGACACCACAGAAAACAAAACTTTTAGGGCTGGGGCTACACTGTGCAAGGCTGCCTAGGCCAGTCCCAGTGCACTTAGTGTAAACTAACCCTTAATCCACTTGTCATGAAGTTCCCACATCACAATGTGCCTTCTACATAAATGGTACGCTCTTTTAACTTTACATCCAGCCACACTTTTTTGTCTTATGCCCCCCACACTTATCCCTTGCCTGTTTCACTAATCTGTTCCAAATCTCTGAACCTTAAAAGATTATTTAAAACCAAGCACATAACTGGTAAATTTATCAGATTACCAGTCCTTAGATGTAGTGACTGCATTTATTTTCTTTTTTCAGGAAGTACATGAAGGGTCTTATTTCAAAACCCCTCTCGTCTCTACCTTATGTAGCAAGGTTTCCAGGCCTATGGCCTGATGTGGGTCAGCCATCAGTACCAATACTCTCTCCAGCCCATGTGAGCTGTGACCCTGGGTGTGACAACTGAAGCAGCGACAACTCCGGCATCTTTGTTTGTGGTTTTTATTTGGTTTAAAAGGGTATGGGAGAAGGGAATGAGTGGGATACTCCTTGAGGCTTGAACTTATTACATGTGGGACTCTACTCCTGAAAAATGCCCGTTGGCGCTTCCTTGACGCCACCCGGCGCCAGCCAATGCTCACTAACGCTGTAAATATCCTGTAGAACACAGAAGTGCTGAATCCACGAGAACTGTAGATCTCCTGACACTGTTGTGCTGTGGAAGTCACTAAATACTGTTCCCCGCTTTCTCTAGCTTGAGGTAGTATGAAGTAAAACTCTGTATAGCTGTACTTGCAACTGACACACTCTGTACCATTCAGGGCCCAACCGCATGTGCCCCCTTAGACTTGAACTCTTCAGTGTCCACTGACTATGTACCCCCTCTGTAGCTTCAGGGTACCCCCTTTACAACTAGCTGGCACTGGATCCTAGAACCTCTTCCGGAGTGGTCCCCTCTGACACCAGGCAGACCCCCAGGGGCAATCCTCAGTACCCACGACCTGTGAAGGCTTTCCTGGGACTGGATCCCTCTCTCTCTCTCTGCAGGCTCTCGGCACACTGGATCCCCTAAGCTCAATCAGCACGCTCTGGACACTCAGGCGACACCCCGATACATCCACCTTCCTCAGACAGGAGGAGACAGCCACACTCTTCTTCTGGGACTCTGCTCCCACCTAAGACCTTGCGTCATGTGCCACCCCCAAACTTATACCCACTCCCAGAATCCTTTGCAGGAGAATATGCCTTCTAGGGTAGTTACAAGCCTGAATGTGTCCCTGATTGGGTTTCCTTCACTCCCCTCACAGCAGACACTCTTGGTAGCCATGACAACCTACCTCACAAAAGAAAACATGGCTCTGCTGTTAGGCAGACAAATCCCACTATATTTTACCTAGCACCTACCTGTAGGGTGCTACACTTATCTTTACCTTATACAAATTCTAGTTTACCTCTTACCATAATTCAGCATTCTCAGAGACCGCTCAGGGAGTGCTATACACAGACAGATTACAATCAAGGTCGGTACAACAACTCAAAGATTTTATTTCCTTGCTTCCTTTTTTTATAGGTTTCATAACAACGACACACAACTGGATATGATAAAAAATGAGGGTGTCACTTAATTATCTGATAGTTCTAAATAAGGACACATTCAACACAGTGGGGTGTGTTTATTAACCCCCAAAAATACACCCTCATTTTATAATTATGTATCTAAACCCTTCCAATAAATGTTCTTATAAACGTATTATGTTCTTGTTCCTAATGATATTACAAATAGTTGTGGTTAATCCAAACCTTCTCTTTTTCTATGCAAGTCATTTCCTATATACATAATGTAACACTGTATGTAAGTTTAAAGCAGTCACCTAGCCTTAGTTTGATAAAGCATTGTAAATACATGTACAGTAAATGATTACCTTCTGCATAAAATCCATATTCAGAGAGATCAATATCCTATCAGTACAGAAAATTCCTGATGTTCTTGCCAGAAAAGCAGTCACTCCCTGTGAGGTGAACTTAAAGCACAAGCAATGCTATCTTTATGTACACTACTATATCCCCCACCCTACTGTAATAGAGATCAAGAGAGGAAGACATGTTTGTCCAGCCTGCATGACAACCTTAGCTTCCTTGATAAATACGGTGGAGTAGGCAAATGTAGCCACCCTAAGCTAGTAAGGGATCATTCACACTTCTGTTAGCCCTCTGAACCCTAAAGTGTGCACCACCAAGCCCAGAGAGGCTGTGAGGAGCTTTGTTCCTCCAAAGCCTCCATAGATGTCATCAGTAGTGATGTCGCGAACCTAAAATTCGCGGTTCGCGAACGGCGAACGCGAACATCGGCAAATGTTCGCGAACCGGCGAACCGGGCGAACCGCCATAGACTTCAATAGGCAGGCGAATTTTAAAACACACAGGGACTCTTTCTGGCCACAATAGTGATGGAAAAGTTGTTTCAAGGGGACTAACACCTGGACTGTGGCATGCCGGAGAGGGATCACGCAAAAAAAAGTTCTTAAAAATTATAATTTTTTGATAGAGAGCCAATTATTGGAAAAATTAAAAAAAAATAAAAATAAAAAATTTCTTTGGATTTAGCATCTGGGGGGTCTAAAAAGTGTACCTGTGAAGTTTCAGCTCTGTAGCATGTCCAGAACCCCTAAAAAACAGCATTTTTCTTATATTTTCAGGAATATGGCTTCTCTGCGGCTGGCTTTTACTCTTGCAGGCATTTAGCGGGCATTTTTTTAGGCAGGCATGTCATTTTTTGTATTTAGTGTCTGGGGGGTCTAAAAAGTGTACCTGTCAATTTTCAGCTCTGTAGCATGTCCAGAACCCCTAAAAAACAGCATTTTTCTTATATTTTCAGGAATATGGCTTCTCTGCGGCTGGCTTTTTCTCTTGCAGGCATTTAGCGGGCATTTTTTTAGGCAGGCATGTCATTTTTTGTATTTAGTGTCTGGGGGGTCACAAAAGTGTACCTGTCAAGTTTCAGCTCTGTAGCATGTCCAGAACCCCTAAAAAACAGCATTTTTCTTATATTTTCAGGAATACGGCTTCTCTGCGGCTGGCTTTTTCTCTTGCAGGCATTTATCGGGCATTTTTTTAGGCAGGCATGTCATTTTTTGTATTTAGTGTCTGGGGGGTCACAAAAGTGTACCTGTCAAGTTTCAGCTCTGTAGCATGTCCAGAACCCCTAAAAAACAGCATTTTTCTTATATTTTCAGGAATACGGCTTCTCTGCGGCTGGCTTTTTCTCTTGCAGGCATTTATCGGGCATTTTTTTAGGCAGGCATGTCATTTTTTGTATTTAGTGTCTGGGGGGTCACAAAAGTGTACCTGTCAAGTTTCAGCTCTGTAGCATGTCCAGAACCCCTAAAAAACAGCATTTTTCTTATATTTTCAGGAATACGGCTTCTCTGCGGCTGGCTTTTTCTCTTGCAGGCATTTATCGGGCATTTTTTTAGGCAGGCATGTCATTTTTTGTATTTAGTGTCTGGGGGGTCACAAAAGTGTACCTGTCAAGTTTCAGCTCTGTAGCATGTCCAGAACCCCTAAAAAACAGCATTTTTCTTATATTTTCAGGAATACGGCTTCTCTGCGGCTGGCTTTTTCTCTTGCAGGCATTTATCGGGCATTTTTTTAGGCAGGCATGTCATTTTTTGTATTTAGTGTCTGGGGGGTCACAAAAGTGTACCTGTCAAGTTTCAGCTCTGTAGCATGTCCAGAACCCCTAAAAAACAGCATTTTTCTTATATTTTCAGGAATACGGCTTCTCTGCGGCTGGCTTTTTCTCTTGCAGGCATTTATCGGGCATTTTTTTAGGCAGGCATGTCATTTTTTGTATTTAGTGTCTGGGGGGTCACAAAAGTGTACCTGTCAAGTTTCAGCTCTGTAGCATGTCCAGAACCCCTAAAAAACAGCATTTTTCTTATATTTTCAGGAATACGGCTTCTCTGCGGCTGGCTTTTTCTCTTGCAGGCATTTATCGGGCATTTTTTTAGGCAGGCATGTCATTTTTTGTATTTAGTGTCTGGGGGGTCACAAAAGTGTACCTGTCAAGTTTCAGCTCTGTAGCATGTCCAGAACCCCTAAAAAACAGCATTTTTCTTATATTTTCAGGAATACGGCTTCTCTGCGGCTGTCTTTTTCTCTTGCAGGCATTTATCGGGCATTTTTTTAGGCAGGCATGTCATTTTTTGTATTTAGTGTCTGGGGGGTCACAAAAGTGTACCTGTCAAGTTTCAGCTCTGTAGCATGTCCAGAACCCCTAAAAAACAGCATTTTTCTTATATTTTCAGGAATACGGCTTCTCTGCGGCTGTCTTTTTCTCTTGCAGGCATTTATCGGGCATTTTTTTAGGCAGGCATGTCATTTTTTGTATTTAGTGTCTGGGGGGTCACAAAAGTGTACCTGTCAAGTTTCAGCTCTGTAGCATGTCCAGAACCCCTAAAAAACAGCATTTTTCTTATATTTTCAGGAATACGGCTTCTCTGCGGCTGTCTTTTTCTCTTGCAGGCATATATATCAGTGGTGGGTGGGCAGTGGCACAGTACACTCTCTGTGGACCTGGCAGCAGTCACTGGCACCCAGGCAACTGCAATTTAAAAAATATATATATATTTTTTTTACTTTGCAAGCTGCTGTGCCACTTTATATATCAGTGGTGGGTGGGCAGTGGCACAGTACACTCTCTGTGGACCTGACAGCAGTCACTGGCACCCAGGCAACTGCAATTTAAAAAATATATATATATTTTTTTACTTTGCAAGCTGCTGTGCCACTTTATATATCAGTGGTGGGTGGGCAGTGGCACAGTACACTCTCTGTGGACCTGACAGCAGTCACTGGCACCCAGGCAACTGCAATTTAAAAAAATATATATATTTTTTTACTTTGCAAGCTGCTGTGCCACCTTATATATCAGTGGTGGGTGGGCAGTGGCACAGTACACTCTCTGTGGACCTGACAGCAGTCACTGGCACCCAGGCAACTGCAATTTTAAAAAAATATATTTTATTTTACTTTGCAAGCTGCTGTGCCACCTTATATATCAGTGGTGGGTGGGCAGTGGCACAGTACACTCTCTGTGGACCTGACAGCAGTCACTGGCACCCAGGCAACTGCAATTTAAAAAATATATATATATTTTTTTACTTTGCAAGCTGCTGTGCCACTTTATATATCAGTGGTGGGTGGGCAGTGGCACAGTACACTCTCTGTGGACCTGACAGCAGTCACTGGCACCCAGGCAACTGCAATTTAAAAAATATATATATATTTTTTTACTTTGCAAGCTGCTGTGCCACTTTATATATCAGTGGTGGGTGGGCAGTGGCACAGTACACTCTCTGTGGACCTGACAGCAGTCACTGGCACCCAGGCAACTGCAATTTAAAAAAATATATATATTTTTTTACTTTGCAAGCTGCTGTGCCACCTTATATATCAGTGGTGGGTGGGCAGTGGCACAGTACACTCTCTGTGGACCTGACAGCAGTCACTGGCACCCAGGCAACTGCAATTTTAAAAAAATATATTTTATTTTACTTTGCAAGCTGCTGTGCCACCTTATATATCAGTGGTGGGTGGGCAGTGGCACAGTACACTCTCTGTGGACCTGACAGCAGTCACTGGCACCCAGGCAACTGCAATTTAAAAAAATATATATATTTTTTTTACTTTGCAAGCTGCTGTGCCACCTTATATATCAGTGGTGGGTGGGCACACAGTGGCACTGCAGTGGGCACAGTACACTCTGTGGACCTGACAGTCACTGGCAGCCCAGGCAACTGCAATAATAAAAAATATTTTTTTTTTTCAATTTATTGCAACAAGATGCTGTGCCAACGTATATATATCAGTGGTGGGCAGTGCACTGCAGTGGGTACAGTGCACTCTGTGGACCTGACACAGCACTCACTGCAATTATGACAGAGGAAAAAAATATATTTTTTAAAATGCCAGGTACTGTGCCTGTGCCACCCGAAATGAGTGTGGTGTGCACACAGTACAGTCTGTGGTAGGTCTGTGGCCTCTCACACACAGCGGGCAGGCAACTGCAGTGTACAATATATATATATATATATATATATATAAAGAAAAAAATCTATTACCTTACCAGCCCTTAAAAGGGCTTTTGGGGACACTATATATATATATATATATGTATATATATAAATAAAAAAATCCTCAATTACCAGCCCTTAAAAGGGCTTTTGGGGACACTAGATAGATATAGATATATATATATATGAAGAAACAACTCAATTACCAGCCCTTAAAAGGGCTTTTGGGGACGCTAGGTATATATATATATATATATATATATATATAAAAAAAAAAACCACAAATACCAGCCCTTAGAAGGGCTTTTTGGGGTGCTGATATTACAGCAGTAGTGGACCAAGAACACTGCAAGACCAGGAACACTGACTAACTGTCCCTAGCTTAACAGCAGCAGCAGCAGCAGCAGCTCTCTCCCTATTCTCACTACACACACTGCTTCAGAATGATCTAAGATGGATGCTGCCCTTGCTTATTTATAGGAGGTGGGAGGGTGTGGGAGGGAGGTACGCTGATTGGCTGGAAATGTGTCTGCTGACTGTAAAGTTCAGGGTCAAAGTTTGCCTCAATGATGTCTTATGGGGGGCGGACCGAACATCGCATATGTTCGCCGGCAGCGGCGAACGCGAACATGCTAAGTTCGCCGGGAACTGTTCGCCGGCGAACAGTTCTATACATCTCTAGTCATCAGGGGAGCAGCTGTCCTTTTGGATGATTGTGAACAGGACTTAGGGCACCCTTGTGGTCCATATTTAAAAGCTAGCAGGGTAGCTTGCACAGCTAACAGTTTGTAATCCATGGTTATTCTTCCATACTTCTACAGACACAACTTTTGTTGGGGTTCACCTCTTCCCCAGGTCTACAGCATTTCTGAGCTGGTACTGTGGATCTTGTTCTAGTCTCCACCAACTCAGCAGTCCTGTCACCTCACTCCCAGTGACAATTGTTCTGTGGGTTACTAATGGATACAGGAAACACACTTCTCCCTCACTCTACATTCCTCCATAAATCCATGCTTTTTCTCCTTCCAGGGGTCCCCCATCACATCTCTCTCTCCGTGACTCTCAGGCTAGGTCCCTAGGTACTCTGTGCTGCTAGACTGGTCCCAGTATGTGGGGAACTGGTTGCCAGTTGTCCCCGGTACCTGGTCAGTGAGCATGACGTGTAGAGGAGGGCCTCTCGTACAGCTCTGGCTCGAGGGCCACTGATAGTGGGACAGCAGCCACAGGAGCACGGTGACGTAGGAGTGCCTGTAATCAGTCCAGTAGTCTGGGCAGCAGCAGTCAGCAGGTAGATGTGGCAGCAAGCAGGCTGGTAGTAGAAGAGCTGGCACGGACCTTGGCAGACTGTAAAAGGAAGCTGGAAGCAGGATTCAGGGTCAGACAAACCAGGGTGGTAATGGTCAAGCAGATTAGACATAGACAGCAGACAGCAGGATGGTTGGATCACAAGCCAAGTTGGTACCAGGAGAACAGTTAAGCAGAATAAGGGGGCAGAAGCGGAATCCAGTAGACAAGCCGGGGTCAGGGTATAAAGCAGACAATCACAGGTTAGGGATAAGCCGGATCAAGATCAGAGGTCACACGGAATTAGGAACAACACACAGAAGATGCAGACCAAACAGCAATGAGTCCATACAGAAGGCCTGTTTAAATCGCCCACCTGGCGCCAGTATTAGTGACGGGTGCGCGCGATAATATGTGAGTGCGCGTGCACCGATTCACGAGTGCTCGTGCGTGCGCGCCTGTGCACACTTCCTAATTCACGAGCATGAACATCTGCCTCGCCAGTAGCTGGTCTGCCCATATGCGTGTGCGCCATGGAACTCCATCTAACCCATGGACCTGACTTCTCTGACACCAGTGAGGGGGCCAAGCACACCACTTCTTCACTAGCAGAAAATCTATCACCCTTGCCATGGCACGTATTTCCTGACTGGTTGGGTGCTTTACAAATACAATAGTCATAAGCAATGGCAATATAGCCATCTGTATCTTCTCTAACATCTGTTTTGTCCCCTGTTGTAAGCCCTGTTCTTTTGATACTCCTTACATGCACCCTTTAAAGACTTTAGACCAGGCAATTTAGATGAACAACAACGATCTTTTACTGAGGCAGATAAATGAAACGGTGAGCAGTACCTGATAGCATCTTTCACACATTCCTAACAAAGTTCTCTCTAAGTGCCCTTGAATAGTGCTGCATGAGGTAGTCATACCTTATTTAGGTAGTAAGTTCATAAAAGAGTCCTTTTCAGGGAAAAGGTCTATAACTGGCAGTAAATCCATATGGGGTAGTAGTAATCTACAACAGGTAACACAAGTCTATGCAAGTCCACAGGCTTCCTAACCCATTGGGAACCCAATTTGAGACTTTAACCACTTGACCTTCGAAAGATTTAACCCCCTTCATGACCAAGCCATTTTTTGCTGCATTATTTTAACTAACAACTGCGTGGTCATGCAATGCTGTACATAAATGAAATGTTATTTATGTTATTTATGTTAGTTAGTTATGTTATTTTTAACCCACAAATAGAACTTTCTTTTGATCACCACTGAGTATTTTACTTATTGCGCTATAAAAAAAAAAAAGGCTGACAATTTTGAAAAAAAAAAAAACAATATTTTTTACTTTCTGCTTTCAAATTTCTGTATGTATGCCTTGTGTGCTCCCAGCTCAGTTACCGGCAGGGACCAGAAAGCTCCTGATGCATACGTGCAATTGGGAGCTTTCCAATCATGTGACTGCTGTGACAGCCAATAACATCGGTCATGACCGAAATGCCCACCTCTGCCTCCCGGCAAGCTCTTAAAGGCCCGGGAGGCAGCAGCAGGGAGCAGTTAAGGAGGGGGGGAGGGGTGGGCTGGGAGGCACTGGCATTGGAATTTTTTTTTTACCTTAATGCAGAGAAGGAAATAAGGTTAAAAAATTTAGACAACAATGTTTTTTGCTACGTATTTTTGGTAAAAATAAATCTCAATAAATGTGTATTGATTGGTTTGTGCAAAAGTCATAGTGTCTACAAACTATGGTATATATACCAGAATTTTATTTTAATTTTTTTTATACTAGTAATGTCAGTGATTAGTGACTTGTAGCTGGACTGTGATATTGCGGTGGACAATCTGACACTAACTGACACTTTGTGGGAACCTGTGACACTAATACAGTGATCAGTGCTAAAAATATGCATTGTCACTGTACTAATGACACTGGCTGAGAAGGGGTTAAGCATCTAGGGCAATCAAAGGATTTGCCTAACCAGTGTTTTTGTGTCCACAGTGTGCTGCTTTTACTAAGGAATGTGCTGGATTTTATTCCATGCTTTGCAGGGAAACTAAATCCAGCACATCCCTGCTGACAGAACGAAGCTCTGCATTGTTTACATATGCAGAGCTCCCTCAAGCCTGTTTCCTCTCCAATCAGAGGGTGCTGGCAGACATCCATTGGGCGGCACCCACTGATCGGCCTCTGCTGTGACAAATTACAGCAGAAGCAGCGCGTCCCCTATCCAGAAGTGCAGAAACATGTCGATATACTGTATGTGATTCTGAACAAATCGGCTGCACTGTAGCAGTAAATCTTCCATAGGGTGGTCAGCAAATGACAAGTGAGCTGGGAGGAGGATCCTTATATCAGTCTGCTAAGCATGCCTGCACTGCTGCTCTGCCAACCAGCCACCACCTTCACTCAAATTCTGCTCTGGTCACGTAAGCACTATTAAAGTGTCATCTCAAGTGCCGAAACTGTATTGAAAGTACCACCAATGTTGCTGAGAACTGTTGTACCCAAGCTGCCTGCGGCATCCAGGTTCCAATCCCATATATTCGTTAGTGCCACAATTACTAACATATTGACATACTGACATACTTCTGCTTTACACATATAAATTGTAGTCATTGTACACTCATATATTCATACATTTAACATACCTTTATACATGTTCAAGATTAATATATGATTCACCTTGAGTGTCTTTTTTTTTTTCTTTTAGGGAAATAATTCCCCTCCCCCCCCTTTTCTTTATTTCTATATAAAATATAGCAGACAATATACACAAAAAAAAAATTTATATAAAGATAAGGGAAAAAAGGAGAAAAAAGAAGAAAGGGAAAAAAAGAAAAAACAAAACAAAAAAAGATTTAAAAAAAAAAAACACAGTTTTAACCACATACACATTTTTAAAAACAATTCATTTTCAATTACATATATAATAATAAAGTTTTTTCATTTTAATTTTTATCTTTATTTTTATTTTTCCCATATCCTTGCTATTTAATTAGTTTAACTGGGAGTATAAGTGCCCATGTACTTTTCCTTTGCACTCATAAACACTATGCATTACGTATATAGAGATTAGCACCTTAGGTCAGACTGCGGTGACAGACCTATCCCTACTCCCCACACGCATGAGTTGCCTATCCCAATGACTAAGCTCCGGGAGGCGGAGCGAAACTCATTAGGGGCGTGGCATGGTGGGAGTCTAGGCTGAGGCTGCCACTTGACTTATCTCTGCAAGACACCATAGATGTGTGGCTTCCAGGGGCCACCCTCCTTCTCTCTGATCCCATATTGTTTGGGGATGTTGAGGAAGCACCTTCCCGATGTCTTCCATGTGTTGTCACTTCTAATTACCCAAATAACAATAGTGCCACTTTCCTTGGTCTCTGTTTACCTTAACTGCCTCTTGGGGACCAATCAACTGGCCCTGCCCACATGTGTTCTTTAGGCCATACTGGCCATCAAACATGACAGGGGGGATCACTTTTGCGGGTGCAGCATATGTATACCTCTGTACAGCTACCTTTGCAACTTTGGGGGGCGGAGTGTTAAAAACATAGCTCAATTGCCTCTTTTTACTGCCCCCCCAACCACAAGTGTAAATTAGGCCTTAGTGTGTTACATGCATGATTACAAGCTGAAAATAAATGTAGCAAGGTTTCCAGGCCTGTGGCCTGATGTGGGTCTGCCATTAGTACCGGAATCCTCTCCAGCCCATGTCAGCTGTGACCCTGGGTGTGAAAACTGAAGCAGCAACAACTCCGGCATCTTTGTTTGTGGTTTTTATTATAAGTTAAAGGGGATGGGAGAAGGGAATGAGTGGGATACTCCTTTAGGCTTGAACTAATTACAATTGGGACTTTGATCCTGAAAATGCCCATTGGCGCTTCCTTGACGCCAGCCAACGCTCACTTATACTGAGTACACACTGTAACTTGATAGTAGTGCTGAATCCTCGACTGAAAGTCCAGAAGATCCAGGACTGAGAAACTGTAGAACTCCTGACGCTGTTAGGCTGTACAATTCACTGAATACTGTCCCCTGCTTAGACAGCTTGAGGTAGTATAAAGTAGAACTCTGCAAATCTGTACTTGCAACTGACACACTCTATACAATTCAGGGCCCTAATGCAGGTGCCCCCTTGACTGTAACTCTTCAGGGTCCACTGACTATGTTCCCCCTTGGTAACTTCAGGGTCCTCAACCTAGGTACCCCCTTTGCAGCTAGCTGACACTGGATCCCAGAACCTCTTCCGGAGTGGTCCCCTCGGACTCTGGCAGACCCCCAGGGGCAATCCTCAGTACTCACGACCTGTGTAGGCTTTCCTGGGACTGGAACCCTCTCACTGTCTGCCGGTTCTCGGCACACCGGATCCCCTCAGCTCAACTCAGCACTCTCTGGATACTCAAACGACACCCCGAGATATCCTCTTCCTCAGACAGGAGGAGAGACAGCCGTACTCTCCCTCCTGGGACTCTGCTCCTGCCAAAGACACCGTGCCACGCACTCCTTCCCCAAACTTATACCCACTCCCAGAATCCTTTGCAGCCTAATCTGCCTTCTGGGTTAGTTACAAGCTGGGATGTGTCCCCTGATTGGATTTCCCACACTGCCCTATGAGAAGCCTCTCACAGGAGCCAGTGGGGATACTTCTCCCCTCAGCAGGCACATCTGGAAGCCCTGACACCCTAGCCAAATAAATCGCAGCCCTGCTGTTAGGCAGACAGGGCCCACTATGCATTTACCTAGCACCTACCTGTAGGGTGCTACATAAAGTAAAAACAGTCCTCATCTAAGGACTGATAAGCTACGATAATACATTTTTGTTTTTCTGGTACACTTGAATCAAAAAGTGGATGGGAGGGACTATCTTTCCAGCTGCAAAATGGACACCCTACCTAATGCTTTTCTCCATATGCTCCTAAACCCTACACCTTCTTTTAAACTATCAAGTGGTAAAAACATGGCTCAATTGCCTTTTTTTGCTGCCCCCCAGCCGCAAGTGTAAATTAGGCCTTAGTGTGTTAAATGCATGATTACAAGGTGAAAATAAAGCAAAAACAGCCCTCATTTAAGGACTGATAAGCTACAATATTATATATATATATTTTTTTGGTACACTTGAATCAAAAAGAGGATGAGGGGGGGACTAACTTTCCAGCTGAAAAATGGACACCCTACCTATTTTTTTTCCATATGCTCCTAAACCGTACCCCTTCTTTTAAACTATCACATGCTTTTCTTTGTATTGTTAATTAGGGTTGAGCGGACACCTAGATGTCCGTGTTCGACGGGTTCGGCCGAACTTTAAAAAAAAGTCCGGGTCCGTGTCCCGGACTTTTACCGAACTTTTCCCGGACACCGAACCCCATTGAAGTCAATGGGGACCCGAACTTTAAGGCACTAAAATGGCTCTAAAACACCAAAGGAAAGGGCTAGAGTGCTGCAAATGGCAGAAAAACGTAATTAAGAGCATGGCAAGTGCTCTGCAAACAAATGTGGATAGGGAAATAACTTAAAACAACAAAAAAAAACAGAAAAATAAAACAATGTTCTTCTTCATCTCTGAAGGACGAGGCCCATATGGAGTAGGAGGGAGGTTGAGGTGGTGGTGGATGTGGCGGTGACATAGGCGTGCGCACAGGGTGTGCTGGGTGTGCCTGGGCACACCCTAATCACCTAGGGCACATAGCATTGCCAGTGAGGAGATGGGAAAGATCTCCCTGGGACCTGCTCTGCTCTATTTCTCCTTGCCTACAGGTACATGGCCCCGATACATTACTCTCCCTGCTGGCAAACACATGCATGTGTATTTCAACTTTGGGGTGCACACCTTAATGCAATAGGCTGCGCACACCTATGGGCGGTGTAGGTGGAAGCGGCGGTGGAGGAGGACCAGGGCCGGATTAACAGCATCATGGGCTTGGTGCTGAGGATTTTGAAGGGCCTTAAGGGCCGTGCCTTGCCATGCACCCAGAGGAGGAAGGGTGCAGCCATGCATGCCTAATTCAACATGGGATGCTGTCTCTGAAGCCCATAAACACATCCATGCATCGCCAACTGTCCCTCCTTGTCCGGCCTTCACGCTGTGTGGGGAGGTTCTGAGGGTGCTGCCTGGGGAAGCGAGCATAGAAGCCAGACTTCTGTGTTTACAAGTGACAGAAGAGCGGTAACAGTGAATATGGCCAACCCGGGGCCTATATAAAAGGTAGGGGCCTGGAGCTGCAGCTCCAATAGCCCCTACATTAATCTGGCCCTGAGGAGGAGGACGAGGTAGCCAACACTGCTTCTTTTCAAAAATTTTAAATGAGGGTACACCCCAAAAGAGTGAGAAAGAGCAAAAATGGAACAATGGGTGGGTAAGGTCGGTATCCATTGCTATTCTGCATAAGGTACGGAAAAGTCCCGTGGGATCCATGCCTGGTTCATTTTAATGAACGTGAGCTTGTCCACATTGTCTCTGGACAGGCGGCTGCGCTTGTCTGTTATAACGCCCCCAGCCGTGCTAAATACCCGTTCAGATAATACACTGGCTGCAGGGCACGCCAGCACCTCCAAGGCGTAAAGGGCAAGCTCAGGCCATGTGCCCAATTTGGAGACCCAGAAGTTGAAGGGGGCAGACCCGTCATTCACTACATGTAGGCGTGTGCACACATACTGCTCCACCATGTTGGTAAAATGCTGCCTCCTGCTAAGACGTTCCATCTGAGCTGCTGGTGCTGCTGTTTGTTGTGGCGTGCTGACAAAGCTTTTCCACATTTCGGCCATGCTAACCCTGCCTTCTGAGGTGCTGGCGGTGCCCTGGTTGCGTTGGCGACCTCCTCCTCCTCCTCCTCTGCCTTGTGCTTCCACTGTGGCCCCGCTGTCAGATGGGAATGCCAGCAGCATGGCGTCTACCAGCGTGCGCTTGTACTCGCGCATCTTGCGATCGCGCTCCAGTGAGTGAATTAAGGACGGTACGTTGTCCTTGTAACGGGGATCCAGCAGCGTGGCCACCCAGTAATCAGCACAAGTTAGAATGTGGGCAACTCGGCGGTCGTTGTGGAGACACTGCAGCATGTAATCGCTCATGTGTGCCAGGCTGCCCAGAGGCAACGAAAGGCTGTCCTCTGTGGGAGGTGTATCGTCCGTGTCCTCTGTATCCCCCCAGCCACGCACCAGTGATGGCCATGAGCTGGCCTGGGTGCCACCCTGCTGTGAACATGGTTCCATCTCCTCCTCCAGCTCCTCCTCCTCCTCATCCTCCTCATCCTCCAGAACTGTGCCCCTGCTGGACAATTGCGTCCCTGGCGTTTGCGTGTGCAGGAACCCACCCTCGGAGCCCCTTGCGAATGACTGCCCTGAAAGCCTTGGAAATGTTACCTCTTCATCCTCCTCCTCCTCCTCATCCTGTGCCACATCCTCTTCCATCATCGCCCGAATTGTTTTTTCAAGGAGGCATAGAAGTGGGATAGTTAAGCTGAGAACGGCGTCATTGCCACTGGCCATGTTGGTGGAGTACTCAAAACAGCGCAACAAGGCACACAGGTCTCGCATGGAGGCCCAGTTAAATTAAATAGCGGAATAGAAAATATGATCCAAAAAAAGTGTATGTATATCACACGTACACAACCACACTGGGCCCCAATTACTATTGTTTGTACCCCTAAAAGGCTAGATGAGGAGTAGGGGGAGTATGGAACAGGCAGCACCCTCAAACCTTCAGAAGTATGAGATGAACCCCAACAACTTGGAAAGGTGGATCTCTCTCACACGTACCAACACAGACTATCCCCCAATTTAACTGATCCCCAAAGGTTTTTGATTAAATAGCGGAATAGAAAATATGATCCAAAAAAAGTGTATGTATATCACACGTACACAACCACACTAGGCCCCAATTACTATTGTTTGTACCCCTAAAAGGCTAGATGAGGAGTAGGGGGGGTATGGAACAGGCAGCACCCTCAAACCTTCAGAAGTATGAGATGAACCCCAACAACTTGGAAAGGTGGATCTCTCTCACACGTACCAACACAGACTATCCCCCAATTTAACTGATCCCCAAAGGTTTTTGATTAAATAGCGGAATAGAAAATATGATCCAAAAAAAGTGTATGTATATCACACGTACACAACCACACTAGGCCCCAATTACTATTGTTTGTACCCCTAAAAGGCTAGATGAGGAGTAGGGGGGGTATGGAACAGGCAGCACCCTCAAATCTTCAGAAGTATGAGATGAACCCCAAAAACTTGGAAAGGTGGATCTCTCTCACACGTACCAACACAGACTATCCCCCAATTTAACTGATCCCCAAAGGTTTTTGATTAAATAGCGGAATAGAAAATATGATCCAAAAAAAGTGTATGTATATCACACGTACACAACCACACTAGGCCCCAATTACTATTGTTTGTACCCCTAAAAGGCTAGATGAGGAGTAGGGGGGGTATGGAACAGGCAGCACCCTCAAACCTTCAGAAGTATGAGATGAACCCCAACAACTTGGAAAGGTGGATCTCTCTCACACGTACCAACACAGACTATCCCCCAATTTAACTGATCCCCAAAGGTTTTTGATTAAATAGCGGAATAGAAAATATGATCCAAAAAAAGTGTATGTATATCACACGTACACAACCACACTAGGCCCCAATTACTATTGTTTGTACCCCTAAAAGGCTAGATGAGGAGTAGGGGGGGTATGGAACAGGCAGCACCCTCAAACCTTCAGAAGTATGAGATGAACCCCAACAACTTGGAAAGGTGGATCTCTCTCACACGTACCAACACAGACTATCCCCCAATTTAACTGATCCCCAAAGGTTTTTGATTAAATAGCGGAATAGAAAATATGATCCAAAAAAAGTGTATGTATATCACACGTACACAACCACACTGGGCCCCAATTACTATTGTTTGTACCCCTAAAAGGCTAGATGAGGAGTAGGGGGAGTATGGAACAGGCAGCACCCTCAAACCTTCAGAAGTATGAGATGAACCCCAACAACTTGGAAAGGTGGATCTCTCTCACACGTACCAACACAGACTATCCCCCAATTTAACTGATCCCCAAAGGTTTTTGATTAAATAGCGGAATAGAAAATATGATCCAAAAAAAGTGTATGTATATCACACGTACACAACCACACTAGGCCCCAATTACTATTGTTTGTACCCCTAAAAGGCTAGATGAGGAGTAGGGGGGGTATGGAACAGGCAGCACCCTCAAACCTTCAGAAGTATGAGATGAACCCCAACAACTTGGAAAGGTGGATCTCTCTCACACGTACCAACACAGACTATCCCCCAATTTAACTGATCCCCAAAGGTTTTTGATTAAATAGCGGAATAGAAAATATGATCCAAAAAAAGTGTATGTATATCACACGTACACAACCACACTAGGCCCCAATTACTATTGTTTGTACCCCTAAAAGGCTAGGAGTAGGGGGAGTATGGAACAGGCAGCACCCTCAAACCTTCAGAAGTATGAGATGAACCCCAACAACTTGGAAAGGTGGATCTCTCTCACACGTACCAACACAGACTATCCCCCAATTTAACTGATCCCCAAAGGTTTTTGATTAAATAGCGGAATAGAAAATATGATCCAAAAAAAGTGTATGTATATCACACGTACACAACCACACTGGGCCCCAATTACTATTGTTTGTACCCCTAAAAGGCTAGATGAGGAGTAGGGGGAGTATGGAACAGGCAGCACCCTCAAACCTTCAGAAGTATGAGATGAACCCCAACAACTTGGAAAGGTGGATCTCTCTCACACGTACCAACACAGACTATCCCCCAATTTAACTGATCCCCAAAGGTTTTTGATTAAATAGCGGAATAGAAAATATGATCCAAAAAAAGTGTATGTATATCACACGTACACAACCACACTAGGCCCCAATTACTATTGTTTGTACCCCTAAAAGGCTAGATGAGGAGTAGGGGGGGTATGGAACAGGCAGCACCCTCAAACCTTCAGAAGTATGAGATGAACCCCAACAACTTGGAAAGGTGGATCTCTCTCACACGTACCAACACAGACTATCCCCCAATTTAACTGATCCCCAAAGGTTTTTGATTAAATAGCGGAATAGAAAATATGATCCAAAAAAAGTGTATGTATATCACACGTACACAACCACACTAGGCCCCAATTACGATTGTTTGTACCCCTAAAAGGCTAGATGAGGAGTAGGGGGGGTATGGAACAGGCAGCACCCTCAAACCTTCAGAAGTATGAGATGAACCCCAACAACTTGGAAAGGTGGATCTCTCTCACACGTACCAACACAGACTATCCCCCAATTTAACTGATCCCCAAAGGTTTTTGATTAAATAGCGGAATAGAAAATATGATCCAAAAAAAGTGTATGTATATCACACGTACACAACCACACTAGGCCCCAATTACTATTGTTTGTACCCCTAAAAGGCTAGATGAGGAGTAGGGGGGGTATGGAACAGGCAGCACCCTCAAACCTTCAGAAGTATGAGATGAACCCCAACAACTTGGAAAGGTGGATCTCTCTCACACGTACCAACACAGACTATCCCCCAATTTAACTGATCCCCAAAGGTTTTTGATTAAATAGCGGAATAGAAAATATGATCCAAAAAAAGTGTATGTATATCACACGTACACAACCACACTAGGCCCCAATTACTATTGTTTGTACCCCTAAAAGGCTAGATGAGGAGTAGGGGGGGTATGGAACAGGCAGCACCCTCAAACCTTCAGAAGTATGAGATGAACCCCAACAACTTGGAAAGGTGGATCTCTCTCACACGTACCAACACAGACTATCCCCCAATTTAACTGATCCCCAAAGGTTTTTGATTAAATAGCGGAATAGAAAATATGATCCAAAAAAAGTGTATGTATATCACACGTACACAACCACACTAGGCCCCAATTACTATTGTTTGTACCCCTAAAAGGCTAGGAGTAGGGGGAGTATGGAACAGGCAGCACCCTCAAACCTTCAGAAGTATGAGATGAACCCCAACAACTTGGAAAGGTGGATCTCTCTCACACGTACCAACACAGACTATCCCCCAATTTAACTGATCCCCAAAGGTTTTTGATTAAATAGCGGAATAGAAAATATGATCCAAAAAAAGTGTATGTATATCACACGTACACAACCACACTAGGCCCCAATTACTATTGTTTGTACCCCTAAAAGGCTAGATGAGGAGTAGGGGGAGTATGGAACAGGCAGCACCCTCAAATCTTCAGAAGTATGAGATTGTGTTCACTGTACCCCACAAAGATTGAGTTCACTGCACCCCACAATGATTGTGTTCACTGCACCCCACAAAGATTGTGTTCACTGCACCTCACAAAGATTGTGTTCACTGTACCCCCCAAAGATTGTGTTCACTGCACCCCACAAAGATTCTGTTCACTGTACCCCACAAAGATTGTGTTCACTGCACCCTAAAAGGATGTTGTTCACTGCACCCCACAAAGATTGTGTTCACTGCACCCTAAAAGGATGTTGTTCACTGCACCCCAAAAAGATTGTGTTCACTGTACCCCCCCAAAGATTGTGTTCACTGCACCCCACAAAGATTGTGTTCACTGCACCCCAAAAAGATTGTGTTCACTGTACCCCCCAAAGATTGTGTTCACTGCACCCCAAAAAGATTGTGTTCACTGTACCCCCCAAAGATTGTGTTCACTGCACCCCACAAAGATTCTGTTCACTGTACCCCACAAAGATTGTGTTCACTGCACCCCAAAAAGATTGTGTTCACTGTACCCCCCCAAAGATTGTGTTCACTGCACCCCACAAAGATTCTGTTCACTGCACCCCACAAAGGATTTTGTTCACTGCACCCCAAAAAGATTGTGTTCACTGCACCCCAAAAAGGATTTTGATCACTGCACCCCAAAAAGGATGTTGTTCACTGCACCCCAAAAATGATTTTGTTCACTCCACCCCAAAAAGATTGTGTTCACTGCACCCCACAAAGATTGTGTTCACTGCACCCCAAAAAGATTGTGTTCACTGTACCCCCCAAAGATTGTGTTCACTGCACCCCACAAAGATTCTGTTCACTGTACCCCACAAAGATTGTGTTCACTGCACCCCAAAAAGATTGTGTTCACTGCACCCCAAAAAGGATGTTGTTCACTGCACCCCAAAAAGGATGTTGTTCACTCCACCCCAAAAAGATTGTGTTCACTGCACCCCACAAAGATTGTGTTCACTGCACCCCAAAAATGATTTTGTTCACTGCACCCCAAAAAGGATTTTGTTCACTGCACCCCAAAAAGGATGTTGTTCACTCCACCCCAAAAAGATTGTGTTCACTGCACCCCAAAAAGATTGTGTTCACTGCACCCCACAAAGGATTTTGTTCACTGCACCCCAAAAAGATTGTGTTCACTGCACCCCAAAAAGGATGTTGTTCACTGCACCCCAAAAAGGATTTTGTTCACTGCACCCCAAAAAGATTGTGTTCACTGCACCCCACAAAGGATTTTGTTCACTGCACCCCACAAAGATTGTGTTCACTGCACACCAAAAAGGATTGTGTTCACTGCACCCCAAAAAGATTTTGTTCACTGCACCCCAAAAAGATTGTGTTCACTGCAGCCCAAAAAGATTGTGTTCACTGCAGCCCAAAAAGATTGTGTTCACTGCAGCCCAAAAAGATTGTGTTCACTGCAGCCCAAAAAGATTGTGTTCACTGCAGCTCACACACAGAAAAATGGATGTGGATCACTGACACCTGCCTATCTCCAATCCCACACCACACAGCAATATCGATTGTAGTTTGTAGAACACAGTTTCCCTAAAATTCAGCAGACTCTGTCCCTAACAGGATTGAGAAGAGATCGTAGATTAGGATTGAGTGCAGATTCACCCCACCCCCCACACAGCAATATCGATTGTAGTTTGTAGAAGACACTGACCCTATAATTCAGCAGACTCTATCCCTAAAATGCCTACAACTCGCCCTGCCTAAACACTCCGACCTGTCCCTCAATTCTATCCGGACACAAATGGTTTTTTCCTGCCTATCTTTCCCTAATCAGCAGCCAGCACATTGATGTGTGCTCTGTCCCTTAGCTAAGCAGCAGAATGACGCTGCTGCGGCGGCTGCCTCGAACTTATAAAGACTTGGTCACATGCTTCAGACGGCCAATCACAGCTACTAAGACATTTGCAGGCATGGCTGGGATGGCTTAAGGCACACCAGTTAAACGATTGTTGATTGGCTGTTGAAAGCCCGCCATGAAAAGAGCGCCAAAGCATGCAAAACCCGGAAATAAAACGACCGAACACGGATTTTTACCCGAACATACAGTAAAGTGTCCGTGTCCGTGTTCGGGTAAAAAAAATCCAATTATTCGGTACGAACACGAATAATACAGTCTGTGTTCGCTCAACACTATTGTTAATCCTACCTTGTCCTTCCACACAAAGAGGCTGTGCCATGTGACCCTTTAGCCTAACTTCTACAGTTTGCTGTATTCTGTTATACAGTTAGATTGGGGGCATGGGTTATAGCCTAGGGTTCTAAGGAATACATTATCAGCATTCTAATGACAGACGTCTCAATGTAAATTTTTAAACTTACATTTTGCTTTTTCCTATTAGTCCTGAATATGTAGAATAGGGAGTACTTATGACTAATGCGCTTCACAGTTGCAGAGTGCACAGCTGCCCCCATTGAGTCAGCCATGTTCCAAGAAATGCTAGGTGCAGTCCTATTAAAATATATTGAAAACTGGATGACGTTTCATTTACTAAAGCACTGGGTATCATATCAATTCTCTTTTTTTCAGTAGCCATAAAATACTGCTTGTTAAACACCTTCTAAAAAGCGATCCACTGTGGATTACTTTTCAGAGGGTAATTTATTTTGCAATCTGAAATAATAATGAGCTTGTACCCTTACTAATATTAAAATTAATTTTAAAATTATTTGTTTTAACCTAAATGGAAGCTCTAAAAGAAATTAAAATGGACCCTGCATTGCAATCATTCTTTTTTTTTTTTTTTTTACAGCTTTATGAAAAAAATCATTCAACCATGGCCAACGGTCAAGTCTTGGGGGTCTCACCCACGCATGTATGCCCATTAAAGAGCATATTGGGGCAGATGTGCACTGGCTGTGAAGTAGAATTTAGAGGTTGTTCAGATAGCTGACGCTTCATTAAACAACCAGTGTGTCATCAGGAATATTAATGGCTCTTCAAATAAATATTTGATTTTATTCTTTTACACTATAATTAAAGATAAACATGGTTACATTAGAAATTAAGTATCTTGTTCCCTGATTGCCTAGTTGTATCTTACTTAAAAATTGCTTAATAGAGATGCAGGCTTTCAGTTATAAGTGCCCACAAACATTTCATGTCTAGACCATCATAAAAAACTGCAAAAATATATGAATAAACATACACTGATAATAAAATAATCAATATACCATCAGTTAATTAAAATTAAATAAAGAATAGTATTTTTTTAAACTAATTGAAATAGCATATTTCCTAAGGCAGTGGTCTTCAAACTATGGCCCTCCAATTGTTCAGGAACTACAATTCCCTTCATGCCTAGTCATGTCTTTGTTTGTCAGAGTTTTACAATGCCTCATGGGACGTGTAGTTGAGGACCCCTGTCTTAAGGTGTCTTTAGACACGAAAATGACAATATGCTAATTTGGACATTTTTTTGGGTGGATCAGGAGACCATCTTTTGTTTGAAGGTAGCTTTAGCCTAGGATGACAGATCTTGGGATGGAATGTGACTGGGCAGATAAATAAAACCTTGCTGAAACTTGAAGTCTCTGAAATATAGTATAGTAGCCAGGCTGAAGCCGGGCTAGAATATATTGTGCAGTAACACCCACTGGGATCTATTGCAGGCTCTGAGAATAGACACGGTATATGTGAACCCTTACCTTTTAAAACATTCAGTTTAAAATAGAAATGAAAGGCAAAACGTGTGTGTGTGTGTATATATTAGAGCTGCACGATTAATCGTATGAAAATCGCGATCTCGATTCACCCCCCCTGACGATCTAAACCTGACATATGCTCGATTCTTTGCATAGCTGAGGGAGCAGAGAAAACAGCTGTGGAAAACTCCCAGTAACTATAAACAAAATGATTACATTGTATCTTTCCTCCCGCAAACGCCTATCAGCATTAAATCTCCCAGTAACTATAAACAAAATGATTACATTGTATCTTTTCCTTCCCTCTGCCAGGGAGAAAGGAAGTTTAACCTCTTCTGACACTTGTTGCTTGCAAGTAAGGCTCGGTTCACACTATTGCGATGCGGGAAGGCTGCGAATTCGCAGCCTGTTCCCGCATCGCACACGCACCCCCGGCAGTTCACACTGCCATATGCGATCCGCTGGGGGTGTCAATGTAATCTTAACGACACCCCCAGTTTGATCGCATATCGCAGTGCGATCGTGCAGTTCGCACAGGATCGGATCGCACAAGTGTGAACCGCTGTGCGATCCGATCCTGATGCGGCAGCAAAAATGCCTCCTGTGCGTCTTTGCTGCGGGTGCGGTGCGAATTTAGCCATACAAACTGTATGGCTAAACTCGCACCGCACAGCTGATCGCATGTCATGTCGGAGCAGTGCGCTCCGACATGACATGCGAACCCGGCACACGCAGAAGTGTGAACCGGCTCTTAAAATCAGTTTTTTTTGCTAGAAAAGTACTTGGAACCCCCAAACATTTTATATATTTTTTTTTAGCAGAGACCCTACAGAATAAAATGGCGATTATTGTAATATTTTATGTCACACTGTATTTGCGCAGCAGTCTTTCAAACGCAATTAATAAACTTTAATGAATAAAAAAAAAAAAACGTAACAGTAAAGTTATCCCATTTTTTTTTTTTGTTACACAGAGAATCGTGAGAGAATCGTGATCTTTATTCAAAGCTAAAAAATCGTGATTCTCATTTTGGCCAGAATCGTGCAGCTCTAGTATATATATATATATATATATATATATATATATATATATATATATATATATATATATATACAGTGCCTTGAGAAAGTATTCGGCCCCCTTGCACTTTGTGACCTTTTGCCACATTTCAGGCTTCAAACATAAGGATATAAAACAGTAATTTATTGTGAAGAATCAACAAGTGGGGCACAATCATGAAGTGGAACGAAATTTATTGGATATTTCAGTTTTGCACATCGAGAGACTGAAATTTTTGCCCATTCCTCCTTGCAAAACAGCTTGAGCTCAATGAGGTTGGATGGAGAGCATTTGTAAACAGCAGTTTTTAGTTCTTTCCACAGATTCTCGATTGGATTCAGGTCTGGACTTTGACTTGGCCATTCTAACACCTGGATATGTTTATTTGTGAACCATTCCATTGTAGATTTTGCTTTATGTTTTTGATCATTGTCTTGTTGGAAGACAAATCTCCGTCCCAGTCTCAGGTTTTTTTGCAGACTCCATCAGGTTTTCTTCCAGAATGGTCCTGTATTTGGCTCCATCCATCTTCCCATCAATTTTAACCATCTTCCCTGTCCCTGCTGAAGAATAGAAGGCCCAAACCATGATGCTGCCACCACCATGTTTGACAGTGGGGATGGCGTGTTCAGAGTGATGAGCTGTGTTGATTTTACGCCAAACATAACGTTTTGCATTGTTGCCAAAAAGTTTGATTTTGGTTTCATCTGACCAGAGCACCTTCTTCCACATGTTTGGTGTGTCTCCCAGGTTGCTTGTGGCAAACTTTAAACGACACTTTTTATGGATATCTTTAAGAAATGTCTTTCTTCTTGCCACTCTTCCATAAAGGCCAGATTTGTGCAGTATACGACTGATTGTTGTCCTATGGACAGAGTCTCCCACCTCAGCTGTAGATCTCTGCAGTTCATCCAGAGTGATCATGGGCCTCTTGGCTGCATCTCTGATCAGTCTTCTCCTTGTATGAGCTGAAAGTTTAGAGGGACGGCCAGGTCTTCGTAGATTTGCAGTGGTCTGATACTCCTTCCATTTCAATATTATCGCTTGCACAGTGCTCCTTGGGATGTTTAAAGCTTGGGAAATCTTTTTGTATCCAAATCTGGCTTTAAACTTCTCCACAACAGTATCTCGGACCTGCCTGGTGTGTTCCTTGTTCTTCATGATGCTCTCTGTGCTTTAAACGGACCTCTGAGACTATCACAGTGCAGGTGCATTTATACGGAGACTTGATTACGCGCAGGTGGATTCTATTTATCATCATTAGTCATTTAGGTCAACATTGGATCATTCAGAGATCCTCACTGAACTTCTAGAGAGAGTTTGCTGCACTGAAAGTAAAGGGGCTGAATAATTTTGCACGCCCAATTTTTCAGTTTTTTATTTGTTAACAAAGTTTGAAATATCCAATAAATTTCGTTCCACTTCATGATTGTGTCCCACTTGTTTTTGAATCTTCACAAAAAATTACAGTTTTATATCTTTATGTTTGAAGCCTGAAATGTGGCAAAAGGTCGCAAAGTTCAAGGGGGCTGAATACTTTTGCAAGGCACTGTATATACACCGACAACTGGTGTACAGGCAGACTGTTCTTTCATATGGTGAAAACGAGAGGCAATGCAGTTTCAGGTGAAATAATCCTCCATCTAATGACTGGATGCTGGTCCAGTCCACGGTCTGAGCATGGTATCCAGTGTGAAAGAGATGATGACTACACTAGATTGTAAAGGATGAAAAACTTTATTCCATAACTCCAAAAGTGACTTAGCAAGGTTTTTCTATTCAATCAAAATTTATTGGGAACTATTTACCATATAAAATTGTGTTTCAAAAATGGTAAAAAAACATACCAGAAGATAAGAAAAAAAATGAGAAAGATAAAAAAAAAAAAAAAAAGGAGTATTCATGTAAGTTAATAGAAAATACTGCATTATAAAAGTGTACATAATATATGACATAAACATCCCCCGGGAACTATTACTTGTGCATAATAGGGACTGGTACTAATGCTGGTAAAGAGGAAAGACTAATACAGAAAGAAAAGTTTTTCATGAAACGTGTCAACCTTTGCTGCTATCTGTCTGTATCGTGATGTCTTGACATAATTTACCTTTTGGATTCTATGGATCAAAGTTTTTCATCCTCTACAATCTGGAGTGCGGTCATCATCTCTTTCACATTAGAGGCTGTTCTTTCAGTACAGCCAAAAAACTGACCATGGTGGAAAGGATGTGATCAAATGCCTAGTGTGGTCAGTTAGAAATAGAAAAGCATGGGTGGGGACTGGCAGGATCACCAGGTTTCTGACTCAAAGGAAGCAATACAAAGAGAAGAGGACACATATTTAACACAAGTTAATGGTACATACACATATCAGGAATGTAAAATGTTGGAGCAATATAATCTCTAATAGAGAACTTAAAAAAAGTGTAATGGGGGGCGTGTCCGGCCGGCGAGCATGATGGCCGCATGAACTGAGTGCTCCGGCATCCACCAGACCAAAGCAACTCACAGCGGCTGACGACTTCCACTACGAACACAGTGAACGGCTGTGGAGACTCCCTACACTACCGGGCTACGATGTCCAAGCGCAGAAAGGCGACGAAACCGCCACAACGGCTGACCGACTTCTTCCCGGCGGCGCCGGCTCGGGGTAAGCAAAATGGCGCCGGGCCCGGCGCAGCTCCCGGGCATCAGCGATACAGCGGTGGAGGTGATCCCCTTATGGAGGACATAGCAGACATGGGGACGCTGGAGGAAAGCTCTCCACCCTCCTCTCCCACAACATCCAGCCCTGCTAAATCGAAGCAACGCCGCAATAGTGGGGATACTTCCCCCTTCACACAGCGCACCTCAGACAAGGCCCAGAGGCCTCATAGATCCCCAGACCTCTCTATTGACTCGTTCCCTGCCTCAGACCAGCCCATATCCGAAGCGACTATGAAGCGGATGCTTCTGTCCTTCAGGAGCACACTCCATGCGGACTTTGATGACATGTTTCATGAAATTAAAGGCAATGTACAGACCAATGAACATAGAATTCATCATTTAGAGACTAAGATGGCGGACCTCTACAACGCGCACAACGACCTTGTAGATGCCTACACTGACCAGGAGACAGAAGTTCAGCGACTTCAAACTAAAATTGCCGACTTAGAAGATCGCTCACGTCGGAATAACATTAAGTTTCGGGGGATCCCTGAAACTGTCCCTCACAGTGAGCTGACCCGCTATGTGCAACGCTTGATGAAGGCACTCCTTCCCGCCCTGAGCGACATTGAGCTGTGCGTGGACAGGGCCCACCGAATTCCGAAGCCTAAGTTTCTTCCTGACACAACTCCTAGGGACACCTTGGCCCGCATCCATTATTACCATGTGAAGGAGCGTGTTATGTTGGCAGCAAAGCAGAGCCCTGCAGTGCCCGAGGAATTCATGGGCATCTCCCTCTATACAGATATCTCGCAGCAAACTGCACTTAACCGTAAGAAGCTAGCACCCCTCACTAAGAGGCTTCGCAATAATAAAGTGATCTACAAGTGGGGCTTCCCCACGAAGCTGCTGGTCACCTGGAATGGCAAGACATACCCTATCTACAGTGTGGAGAAAGGAATACAGCTTTTTAAGCAGTGGCACCTTCTACCTGACGAGACCCCGGTACCTACTGTCCCTCCATTGGAACGCCTGCAGAATGAATGGACATGATTCTCTACAGTCCTCTTTTTCCTGCATGAGTCAGATTTTCCAACTATCTGGAGGAATGCCGTGAGCTTCACCGTTTGCTATTTTTGCTGTTTTACTTTTTATTTTTGCTCTTGAAAGTTTTTTTTCTTTTCACTGCACTGACACCAGACTATTTTCCTCCCTGGTGCGTTCTACAAATACTCTGTGACAGCTCAGCATGTTGCTGAGCGTTTGTAGACCCCCCTCAGTCGCAGTGGCTTTTTTGGCTGCCCATCAAGCCTGCTTTTTTAGTCAGGCCTTTCTTATCTTTGTGTTGTCTGTCTTGTCTGTCTTGTCGTCCCCCCTTTTTCTTACAGCCTCTGCAAACCTACTCACCACCAGCCTACATCCACATCATCCCTGGTGCGCCCTGATGCCCCAAGTATCTGCTGGATCCGGATATCCCTCCTGCACCTCATCCATCTGGCTGCACGCCACCCTGGTGCTTTCCTGTCTACAAACTCTTTTAGTAAGGTACTGGTCACCACACATAGTGAGACCTATTCTTGGTAGGTCCCTCACTAATCATACATGCCACCATGACTCTGAAAGTTCTCTCGTTGAACACGAAAGGGCTCAATAGTCCTTATAAGAGATCGGCACTGATTAGAGAAGCCAAACTTCACAAAGCTGACGTTCTTTTTGTCCAGGAATCCCACTTTGCAGCCCATAAGTGTCCTATAGTGTCTCTCCCCCATTTCCCCCACGTCTATTTGGCCAATGCTCCGAAAAAGAAGTGTGGTGTTTTTATAGCTGTCAGAGACTCAGTAGCATTTAAGTATATTGACTCTATTGCTGATCCTGAAGGAAGGTTTATTGTGCTGATATGCCAACTGAACAACACTGTATTTACCCTACTTAACCTCTATGCCCCAAATACACAGCAAAGGAAGTTTTTGTCCCCGCTGCTCTCTGTGGCGATGAAAATGTTGCAAGGCACCCTCTTGATTGGAGGGGATTTCAATACGGTCCTGGACCCTGCCATGGACTCCACCTCACAAACCAGGAGGCCAATACAATCTATTGTGTCTTTACTGCAGTCTCATGATTTATATGATGTCTGGCGCTGTTTTAATGGCTCTGAAAGGGATTATACCTTTATGTCCGCACCCCATTCCTCATACTCACGCATAGACCTCTTTCTCACTACGAAGGGATCCTTGCAGAGTGTGACTAATGCTCGCATTGGCACAATTTCTTGGTCTGACCACGCACCGCTAGTTCTGGAGTTCGATGACAAGTTGCGCAACTCCCCTCCCCCGGTGTGGAGACTGAACTCTGAGTTGCTGGCGGATGAGAAGCTGCGCCAATCGATACTGCAAGAACATAACGATTTCTTTGAATGGAACGATGGCCCTGACGTTAACAGGTTCACTTTATGGAGCACATATAAGGCATACATGCGAGGTGTGTTGATCAAAATGTCTTATTATTTACGGAAGCAGAGGAGGAAACAAGTTGAGGACTTGCTGAAGTCCATCAATCTCAAAGAGCAAGAAAATAAACTCAATCCCTCCCCCGGTCTTACACAACTTATCGTTTCTGAAAGACAGAAACTAAGGTCTCTCCTCCTGTACAAATATGAAAATCACCTTAAGTACATGAAGGCTCAATTCTATGCACTTAATAACAGAGCAGGGGCTTCGTTGGCTCGGAGGGTCAAATCCAAGCGACTTAAACAGAAAACTCTAGCCTTGACCTATCCGACTACAGCTGACCTCCTGACCAACCCCAAAAACATAGCAGACGCATTCGCGTCTTATTACCAGAAACTATATGACCCCGGCTCTGACAATTCCACACCCCAACCCTCTCCGGAGGGCATTGCCGAATTTCTCTCCAAAACAAAATTGCCTGCCCTCTCTCCGGAGCTGCTCCAATCTATATCACAACCCATTACCTCACATGAAATCTGCTCCGTTATTGCTAAACTCCCTAACAATAAATCACCTGGAGAAGACGGTTTTTCCAACGACTATTATAAATGCTTTGCTCCAGAGATTGCCCCTCGATTACGGGACGTCTTCTCTCTTGCCTCCTCCACTGCTTCCTTTCCTTCTGATATGTTACGTGCTGTAATAGTTACCATTCCGAAACCGAATAAGGATCCTTCTCTGCCTGCAAATTATAGACCTATATCACTGCTAAATGTAGATATAAAAATCTATGCCAAGATATTAGCTCTGAGGTTACAGAGGGTACTTCCTCTCCTGATACACCCAGATCAGGTGGGATTTGTCCCTGGCCGCCAGGCCCCTGATGCCACTCAACGTCTTATTGACCTAATATCCCACCTGGGGACCCCTCAAACGCCTTCTCTGCTCCTGTCCTTGGACGCGGAGAAGGCGTTTGACAGGGTCCACTGGGGCTATCTACAACAAGTCCTCGACAAGTTTGGCATTCACAATTGGTTGCGATCTGCCATTTTATCCCTCTATTCTAATCCCTCTGCGGTAGTCCTTACTTCGGGAATCAAGTCCGAACCCCTGCACATTACCAATGGAACCAGACAAGGCTGCCCCCTTTCGCCCATCATTTTTACACTACTTATGGAACCCCTAGCTCAAAGAATCCGTGACTCCCCTTTTATCTCAGGCCCCAAGATTGCTCGTTCTGAGCACAAGATAAGTCTGTTCGCGGACGATGTTTTGCTCATTTTGACCAATCCAGCCAAATCTCTCCCTGCAGTGTATGATTTATTAAATGAATTTAGTGCAGTCTCCTATTATAAACTGAATGCTAACAAATCCCAAATTCTTGCTTTACACTTGCCCCCGGCCCTACGTCAGTTACTATCTCATGATCTACCCTTCACTTGGGTCACAGACTCCATAGGTTTCCTGGGTATCCAGCTCACCCCAAATCCCTCCAGACTTTATGCCTACAATTTTAAACCCTTACTGGACTCTTTACCACGTACTCTGGCGTCCCTTAAAACGCAGGAACTATCCGTCATGGGTAGAATAGCCACATTTAAGATGATAGTCCTGCCTAAAATTCTGTACTTTCTTCGCACACTGATAATTCCCCTCCCACGCTCTTTCTTTACAGCCCTTCAAAGTATGGTTACCAAATTTATCTGGGACCGCAAACCCTCGAGATGCTCGCTGTCTATTATGTCCAGGCACAGGTCCCTAGGGGGGATGGGAGTCCCCAACCTTTATTCATATTATAAAGCATGTGTTCTCGACCAACTCAAGTACTGGTGGACTCCCTCCTCCAACAAATCCTGGTCGCAGATGGAAGGCGATTTAATGCCTCATAAGAGCCTCCAACTGCTATTACTTGGTACTCGAATAGGTGCCAAACCCCCACAATCCACAATCCCATCGATCCTTTGTTCGGTCCGATTATGGAAAGAACTTCCTCTTACCCTATCGCCTACGGACGGTGGCCAAAAAATTATGCTCCCGCTGAAAGCTTTAGCCTATCTCATTCCCAACCTAGATCTCACATTGTGGCTGCCTAAGGATGCCCAACCGAGATACGTAAGAGACCTTTTTCAAGGCACCTCACTTTCTACATACACGGACCTAGTGAAAAAATTTAACCTCCCGTTGAAGACCTTTCACACTTATCTCCAAATAAGATCCTATTTACGCTCAGAACCCATACCACACTTCGTTACACTGCCTACTTCCATTCATGAATACCTTCAGGATCTTCCTGGCTCCTCCAAGGGCATAACCCTTTTTTACAAAACACTCACTCAACCAGACCATTTCTCCAAAACACACACCATGATCAAATGGGAACAGACCCTACAGAAAGCATTTCCTAACTCCTACTGGTTGAAGGCCTTCTCATCCACGTACTCGGCCACTAAATGCGTTACACACTGGGAACAGCATGTTAAATTGACCCATCAATGGTATCTAACGCCATATCGGCTTTCCAAAATCTACCCTTCCCACTCGCCCTCGTGTTGGAGGGAATGTGGGGAGTGTGGTACCCTGTTTCACACTATGTGGGCCTGCCTGTCTCTTAGGTCATTCTGGAATAAAATTTTCTGCCTGATATCTGAATTATGTGACCAGCAGGTGTCCCCTGAACCGGAGTTAGCTCTCTTACACATCCGTATACAGGAATTACGGCCTGCCTCCAGGCAAGTGGTGATTCATCTTCTCTTAGCAGCCAAACTCACCATCACTAGACTGTGGAAGTCCACCACAGCCCCCTTGATAGGAGACACCATTGACACCTTGAACCAACAGTGTGATATGGAACGTATTCTTTCCCGCATTTACCTGAACACCAAAGCATTCCACAGGAAATGGGATATTTGGCTCCAGCACCCTAAATGCACAGTTAACATCTAATGAAATATTGATTGATGTATAATAAGGTGGATTTCATGACCCTGCCCCCTCCACTACCTACCCAACTTCTTAACCCGCTTTATGTACACCCCTCCCCCCCTTTCGTGTCTTCCCCATCCTCCCCCCACGCTCACCAACGCCTTTGCCCCACACCATTGGCAGTTTTTTCGGCAAGTTCACTTTAGTAGGCGAATTATTTACTGTTTATTTGTACTCCAAGGTGGACACCCCCCCTGTGTCACAGGTTGTTCCCATCGGGGTGCCAGGGGTGGAGAGGTCCTCCGTTTCATTGGGCAAGAGTTTTAACACCTTTACTTAAGCTCCATGTGAACGTGTACTGATAGCTGTACTGCATGCCTCATATCTGCATTTTTGACATTGCTATGTACATTTTCTTTGTTGTAATGGAGGCACTGTATGTAAACTGCTTGTTTTGAAGCTTCTGTTTTTTTCTGTTTAAATCAATAAAAATCTATTGAAACTAAAAAAAGTGTAATGAACCCAAGTGGTTAAAGAGAACAATTACTCTCTTTAAATAATTTTTTAGGCATCAATTAGATGTAAATAATGTTTAATAAATTGTTATTGTTTCAAAAATGAAGAGAAGAAGAAGACTCCTTTACATAAATTGGTGGGCTTTTAGTCCTTTATCGTATGTTGGACACTTGTGGAAGATGCCTATTCTTTGTTATATCATTTTATTCTCTTTGTTTATTGTGAAATACTTTAAAAAAAAAAAAAAATATTGCAACAGAAAAAAAATTGTTATTGTTTCTACGTATATTGTATATTCATATATGGAAAATAGAACATCAATATTTGCCCATTACATACTCATTTTCTGCTTCCTAATTTTCAGTGCCACACAATTATTGTGCTTTTATTGCTCTTACCCCTAATGCATATCTGTGTCTCAGGTGGCATATTTAAAACAAGCACTCCCTATGTGGCTGATATTTCAACAGTGGATAAAGGGAATCTGTTAGGAGTGATTTCCAATGTAGGTGGTCCTTAATAGTGTTGAGCGAACACGGACTGTATTATTCGTGTTCGTACCGAATAATTGGATTTTTGTTACCCGAACACGGACCCGAAAACTTTACTGTATTTTCGGGTTTAAAATCCGTGTTCGGTCATTTTATTTCCGGGTTTGTATGTAATGGTGCGCTTTTAATGGCGGGCTTTCAACAGCCAATCAACAAGCGTTTAACTGGTGTGCCTTAAGCCATCCCAGCCATGCCTACAAATGTATTAGTAGCTGTGATTGGCCATCTAAAGCATGTGACCAAGTCTTTATAAGTTCGAGACCGAGTGCCGCTGCGTCATTCTGCTGTAGTAGAGGGACAGAGCACACATCATACGTGCTGGCTGCTGATTAGGGACAGACAGTCAAAAATTATATTGTGTCCGAAAAGAATTCAGGGACAGGTCGGAGTGCTGCAGGCAGGGCGAGTTGTTAGGGCATTTTAGGGCGAGGCTGGAGATAGGCAGGGTCAGTGTTCTACATCGATTTTGCTGTGTGGGGGGTTTGCAGTGCCGGCAGTGACCGATCTTATCGATCATTTTAGGGCGAGGCTGGAGATAGGCAGGGTCAGTGTTCTACATCGATTTTGCTGTGTGGGGGGTTTGCAGTGTCGGCAGTGACCGATCTTATCGATAATTTTAGGGCGAGGCTGGAGAATAGGCAGGGTCAGTGTTCTACATCGATTTTGCTGTGTGTGGGGTGGTGTGAACACAATCTTTTTGCCCGCTGAGGAGGAGGGAGAAAAAAATCTTTTTTATCAGTCAGTTGTGCGCAGCGTTTTTCCTTCAGTGCTGCTGACTGTGATAATACACTGCTGTGTTCACATGTGCTATTATTGAGTGATTTTAAAATTTATACACTTTTTTCTATTCCACTATTCAATATACACCCTTTTGGGTTAAAAAAATTAAATTGTGGCATAGTCTGTACTAATCTATTTAAAAATTACAAACTTAAAAGGGGAATTTTCTTTTTTTTTTTTCCCTTCATAGCCTGCAGCAGAGCTGACTGATATAAGACACTGCTGTGTTCACATGTGCTATTGAAAAATCACCAATTTTATATCATATTTTCTATTCCGCTATTCAATCTACACCCTTGGGGTACAAACAATTAAATTGCGGGATAGTCTGTATCGGTACGTGTGAGATACACCTTTCCAATTTTTGGGGCGCATCTCATACCGCCGAGGATTGCAGGGTGCTTCAGTGTGCCTCCTGCCTGTTCCGAACTCCTCCTACTCCTCATCCTGCCTTTGGGGGTACAAAAAATAGTAATCGGGGCCTAGTCTGGGTCTGTACGTGTGAGATACATACACCTTTTGATATCATATTTTCTATTCCGCTTTTCAATCTACACCTTTGGGGTAAAAACAATTAAATTGCGGGATAGTCTGTATCGGTACGTGTGAGATACACCTTTCCAATTTTTGGGGCGCATCTCATACCGCCGAGGATTGCAGGGTGCTTCAGTGTGCCTCCAGCCTGTTCCGAACTCCTCCTACTCCTCATCCTGCCTTTGGGGGTACAAAAAATAGTAATCGGGGCCTAGTCTGGGTTTGTACGCGTGAGATACATACACCTTTTGATATCATATTTTCTATTCCGCTATTCAATCTACACCCTTGGAGTAAAAACAATTAAATTGCGGGATAGTCTGTATCGGTACGTGTGAGATACACCTTTCCAATTTTTGGTGGCGCATCTCATACCGCCGAGGATTGCAGGGTGCTTCAGTGTGCCTCCTGCCTGTTCCGAACTCCTCGTACTCCTCATCCTGCCTTTAGGGGTACAAAAAATAGTAATCGGGGCCTAGTCTGGGTTTGTACGTGTGAGATACATACACCTTTTGATATCATATTTTCTTTTCCGCTATTCAATCTACACCCTTGGGGTAAAAACAATTAAATTGCGGGATAGTCTGTATTGGTACGTGTGAGATACACCTTTCCAATTTTTGGGGCGCATCTCATACCGCCGAGGATTGCAGGGTGCTTCAGTGTGCCTCCTGCCTGTTCCGAACTCCTCCTACTCCTCATCCTGCCTTTGGGGGTACAAAAAATAGTAATCGGGGCATAGTCTGGGTTTGTACGTGTGAGATACATACACCTTTTGATATCATATTTTCTATTCCGCTATTCAATCTACACCCTTGGGGTAAAAACAATTAAATTGCGGGATAGTCTGTATCGGTATGTGTGAGATACACCTTTCCAATTTTTGGGGCGCATCTCATACCGCCGAGGATTGCAGGGTGCTTCAGTGTGCCTCCTGCCTGTTCCGAACTCCTCCTACTCCTCATCCTGCCTTTGGGGGTACAAAAAATTGTAATCGGGGCCTAGTCTGGGTTTGTACGTGTGAGATACATACACCTTTTGATATCATATTTTCTATTCCGCTATTCAATCTACACCCTTGGAGTAAAAACAATTAAATTGCGGGATAGTCTGTATCGGTACGTGTGAGATACACCTTTCCAATTTTTGGTGGCGCATCTCATACCGCCGAGGATTGCAGGGTGCTTCAGTGTGCCTCCTGCCTGTTCCGAACTCCTCCTACTCCTCATCCTGCCTTTAGGGGTACAAAAAATAGTAATCGGGGCCTAGTCTGGGTTTGTACGTGTGAGATACATACACCTTTTGATATCATATTTTCTATTCTGCTATTCAATCTACACCCTTGGGGTAAAAACAATTAAATTGCGGGATAGTCTGCATTGGTACGTGTGAGATACACCTTTCCAATTTTTGGGGCGCATCTCATACCGCCGAGGATTGCAGGGTGCTTCAGTGTGCCTCCTGCCTGTTCCGAACTCCTCCTACTCCTCATCCTGCCTTTGGGGGTACAAAAAATAGTAATCGGGGCATAGTCTGGGTTTGTACGTGTGAGATACATACACCTTTTGATATCATATTTTCTATTCCGCTATTCAATCTACACCCTTGGGGTAAAAACAATTAAATTGCGGGATAGTCTGTATCGGTATGTGTGAGATACACCTTTCCAATTTTTGGGGCGCATCTCATACCGCAGAGGATTGCAGGGTGCTTCAGTGTGCCTCCTGCCTGTTCCGAACTCCTCCTACTCCTCATCCTGCCTTTGGGGGTACAAAAAATTGTAATCGGGGCCTAGTCTGGGTCTGTACGTGTGAGATACATACACCTTTTGATATCATATTTTCTATTCCGCTATTCAATCTACACCCTTGGGGTAAAAACAATTAAATTGCGGGATAGTCTGTATCGGTACGTATGAGATACACCTTTCCAATTTTTGGGGCGCATCTCATACCGCCGAGGATTGCAGGGTGCTTCAGTGTGCCTCCAGCCTGTTCCGAACTCCTCCTACTCCTCATCCTGCCTTTGGGGGTACAAAAAATAGTAATCGGGGCCTAGTCTGGGTTTGTACGTGTGAGATACATACACCTTTTGATATCATATTTTCTATTCCGCTATTCAATCTACACCCTTGGGGTAAAAACAATTAAATTGCGGGATAGTCTGTATCGGTACGTGTGAGATACACCTTTCCAATTTTTGGGGCGCATCTCATACCGCCGAGGATTGCAGGGTGCTTCAGTGTGCCTCCAGCCTGTTCCGAACTCCTCCTACTCCTCATCCTGCCTTTGGGGGTACAAAAAATAGTAATCGGGGCCTAGTCTGGGTTTGTACGTGTGAGATGCATACACCTTTTGATATCATATTTTCTAGTCCGCTATTCAATCTACACCCTTGGGGTAAAAACAATTAAATTGCGGGATAGTCTGTATCGGTACGTGTGAGATACACCTTTCCAATTTTTGGGGCGCATCTCATACCGCCGAGGATTGCAGGGTGCTTCAGTGTGCCTCCTGCCTGTTCCGAACTCCTCCTACTCCTCATCCTGCCTTTGAGGGTACAAAAAATAGTAATAGGGGCCTAGTCTGGGTTTGTACGTGTGAGATACATACACCTTTTGATATCATATTTTCTATTCCACTATTCAATCTACACCCTTGGGCTAAACACAATTAAATTGCGGGATAGTCTGTATCGGTACGTGTGAGATACACCTTTCCAATTTTTGGGGCGCATCTCATACCGCCGAGGATTGCAGGGTGCTTCAGTGTGCCTTCTGCCTGTTCCGAACTCCTCCTACTCCTCATCCTGCCTTTGGGGGTACAAAAAATAGTAATCGGGGCCTAGTCTGGGTTTGTAGGTGTGAGATACATACACCTTTTGATATCATATTTTCTATTCCGCTATTCAATCTACACCCTTGGGGTAAAAACAATTAAATTGCGGGATAGTCTGTATCGGTACGTGTGAGATACACCTTTTCAATTTTTGGGGCGCATCTCATATCGCCGAGGATTGCAGGGTGCTTCAGTGTGCCTCCTGCCTGTTCCGAACTCCTCCTACTCCTCATCCTGCCTTTAGGGTACAAATAATAGTAATCAGGGCCTAGTCTGGGTTTGTACGTGTGAGATAGATACACCTTTTGATATCATATTTTCTATTCCGCTATTCAATCTACACCCTTGGGGTAAAAAGAATTAAATTGTGGCATAGTCTGTATCGGTACGTGTGAGATACACCTTCCAATCTTTTGGGGCGCATCTTCCACCGCCGAGGATTGCAGGGTGCTTCAGTTTGCCTCCTGTTCCAAACTCCTCCTACTCCTCATCCTCATCCTGCCTTTAGGGTACAAAAAATTGTAATCGGGGCCTAGTCTGGGTTTGTACGTGTGAGATACACCGTTTTATACAATTTTTTCTATTCCGCTATTCAATCTACACCCTTTGGGTAAAAATAATTTAATTGCGGCATAGTCTGTATCGGTACGTGTGAGATACACCTTCCAATCTTTTGGGGCGCATCTTCCACCGCCGAGGATTGCAGGGTGCTTCAGTTTGCCTCCTGTTCCAAACTCCTCCTACTCCTCATCCTCATCCTGCCTTTAGGGTACAAAAAATTGTAATCGGGGCCTAGTCTGTGTTTGTACGTGTGAGATACACCGTTTTATACAATTTTTTCTATTCCGCTATTCAATCTACACCCTTTGGGTAAAAATAATTTAATTGCGGCATAGTCTGTATCGCTACGTGTGAGATACACCTTCCAATCTTTTGGGGCGCATCTTCCACCGCCGAGGATTGCAGGGTGCTTCAGTTTGCCTCCTGTTCCGAACTCCTCCTACTCCTCATCCTCATCCTGCCTTTAGGGTACACAAAATTGTAATCGGGGGCTAGTCTGTGTTTGTACGTGTGAGATACACCGTTTTATACAATTTTTTCTATTCCGCTATTCAATCTACACCCTTTGGGGTAGAAAGAATTAAATTGTGGCATAGTCTGTATCGGTACGTGTGAGATACACCTTCCAATCTTTTGGGGCGCATCTTCCACCGCCGAGGATTGCAGGGTGCTTCAGTTTGCCTCCTGTTCTGAACTCCTCCTACTCCTCATCCTCATCCTGCCTTTAGGGTACAAAAAATTGTAATCGGGGCCTAGTCTGTGTTTGTACGTGTGAGATACACCGTTTTATACAATTTTTTCTATTCCGCTATTCAATCTACACCCTTTGGGGTAAAAAGAATTAAATTGCGGCATAGTCTGTATCGGTACATGTGAGATACACCTTCCAATCTTTTGGGGCGCATCTTCCACCACCGAGGATTGCAGGGTGCTTCAGTTTGCCTCCTGTTCCGAACTCCTCCTACTCCTCATCCTCATCCTGCCTTTAGGGTACAAAAAATTGTAATCGGGGCCTAGTCTGTGTTTGTACGTGTGAGATACACCGTTTTATAAAAATTTTTTCTATTCCGCTATTCAATATACACCCTGTTTGAGTGTAAAAAATTAAATTACGGCATAGTCTGTATCGGTACATGTGAGATACACCTTTTTAAATTTGTTTGGCGCATCTCCTTCCACCGCCGAGGATTGCAGGGCGCTTCAGTTTGCCTCCTGTTCCTAACTCCTCCTACTCCTCTTCCTCATCCTCTACCGCCTCCTCATCCGGTCAGCGTAACACCTTCACCACCAACTTCAGCACAGCCAGGGATAAACGACAGCAGGCAGTTTTAAAACTTGCCTGTTTGGGGGAAAAACCACACACCGCGCAGGAGTTGTGGAGGAGCATGGAACAGCAGACAAATGAGTGGTTGCTGCCAGCGAGCCTCAAGCCCGGCCTGGTGGTGTGCGATAACGGGCGAAATCTCATAGCAGCTCTGGGCCTAGCCGGTTTGACGCACATCCCTTGCCTGGCGCATGTGCTGAATTTGGTGGTGCAGAGGTTCCTTAAAAATTACCCCGATATGTCAGAGCTGCTGCAGAAAGTGCGGGCCGTCTGTGCGCACTTGCGGCTTTCTCACCCTGCTGCTGCTCGCCTGTCAGCGCTGCAGCGTAACTTCGGCCTTCCCGCTCACCACCTCATATGTGACGTGCCCACAAGGTGGAACTCCACCTTGCACATGCTGGAAAGACTGTGCGAGCAGCAGCAGGCCATAGTGGAGTTTCAGCTGCAGCACGCACGCGTGAGTCACTCTGCGGAACAGCACCACTTCACCACCAATAACTGGGCCTCCATGCGAGACATGTGTGCCTTGTTGCGCTGTTTTGAGTACTCCACCAACATGGCCAGTGCCAATGACGCCGTTGTTAGCTTAACTATCCCACTTCTATGCCTCCTTCAAAAAACGATTCGGGCGATGATGGAAGAGGATGTGGCACAGGATGAGGAGGAGGAGGATGAAGAGGTAACATTTCCAAGGCTTTCAGGGCAGTCATTCGCAAGTGGCCCTGAGGGTGGGTTCCTGCACCCACAAACGCCAGGGACACAATTGTCCAGCAGGGGCACAGTTCTGGAGGATGAGGAGAATGAGGAGGAGGAGATGGAGGAGGAGATGGAACCATGTTCACAGCAGGGTGGCACCCAGGCCAGCTCATGGCCATCACTGGTGCGTGGCTGGGGGGATACAGAGGACACAGACGATACACCTCCCACAGAGGACAGCCTTTCGTTGCCTCAGAGCAGCCTGGCACACATGAGCGATTACATGCTGCAGTGTCTCCACAACGACCGCCGAGTTGCCCACATTCTAACTTGTGCTGATTACTGGGTGGCCACGCTGCTGGATCCCCGTTACAAGGACAACGTACCGTCCTTAATTCACTCACTGGAGCGCGATCGCAAGATGCGCGAGTACAAGCGCACGCTGGTAGACGCGATGCTGCTGGCTTTCCCACCTGACAGCGGGGCCACAGTGGAAGCACAAGGCCAAGGCATAGGAGGAGGAGGAAGAGGTCGCCAACGCAACCAGGGCACCGCCAGCACCTCAGAAGGCAGGGTTAGCATGGCCGAAATGTGGAAAAGCTTTGTCAGCACGCCACAGCAAACAGCAGCACCAGCAGCTCATATGGAACGTCTTAGCAGGAGGCAGCATTTCACCAACATGGTGGAGCAGTATGTGTGCACACGCCTACATGTAGTGAATGACGGGTCTGCCCCCTTCAACTTCTGGGTCTCCAAATTGGGCACATGGCCTGAGCTTGCCCTTTACGCCTTGGAGGTGCTGGCGTGCCCTGCAGCCAGTGTATTATCTGAACGTGTATTTAGCACGGCTGGGGGCGTTATCACAGACAAGCGCAGCCGCCTGTCCAGAGACAATGTGGACAAGCTCACGTTCATTAAAATGAACCAGGCATGGATCCCACAGGACTTTTCCGTACCTTGTGCAGAATAGAGATGGATACCGACCTTACCCAGCCATTGTTCTATTTTTGATCTTTCTCACTCTTTTGGGGTGTACCCTCATTTAAAATGACTGAAAAAAAGCAGTGTTGGCTACCTCGTCCTCCTCCACCGCCGCTTCCACCTACACCGCCACATCCACCACCACCTCAACCTCCCTCCTACTCCATATGGGCCTCGTCCTTCACAGATGAAGAAAATTGTTTTATTTTTCTGTTTTTTTTTGTTGTTTTAAGTTATTTCCCTATCCACATTTGTTTGCAGAGCACTTGCCATGCTCTTAACTACGTTTTGCTGCCATTTGCAGCACTCTAGCCCTTTCCATTGGTGTTTTTGAGCCATTTTAGTGCCTGAAAGTTCAGGTCCCCATTGACTTCAATGGGGTTCGGTGTCAGGGTAAAGTTCGGAAAAAGTCCGGGACACGGACCCGGACTTTTTTTTTAAGTTCGGCCGAACCCGCCGAACACGGACATCCAGGTGTCCGCTTAACTCTAGTCCTTAATAGCATGCATGTTCCAGGTCTGTGATTTAAAAGTACCTAAAGTGTTACTAAACCCACAATGGCAAAATCTGTCTGTATAGGCAGAATAGCATGCTTGGTATATAATTATGGAACTTAAGTGATTAATCCTCTGCATTGTGTAAAAATGCTGTGTGATCCTGTATGCACAGATCCTCCCCCTCCTGCACAGTCACTCTGGACAAGTCCAGATAAGACACAGTCAGAGTAGTCCGGCTGCACATGCCCATTTTGGTCTCTATTGCTGGAGAGAACATTTCCTGTTTGAGCTGAGTTGGTCAGGTCACATGGTATTGACTTCACACGTTTGGGTGTGTATACAGATCTTAACCACTTGCCGACTGCCGCACAACTATATACTGCGGCAGTCAACCCCCTACAGGCAAAGTGAGGTACTGTATGGGTACATCGCTCGCCCACGAGCCTGTAGGGGGCGAGCGCGCGCCGCTGGCGGCGCGCTCCCGCCCCCACTCATTCCCTGCCTTTCTGGTGCGTGCGACCAGCGGCTCCGATGTCCGCCAGCCACTCGCGATCTCCCTTAGGAGAGGGAGAAAGACAGACGGCTGATGTAAACACAGCCGTCTGTCATTCTCCCTTAGATCATGACATAGGCTATGCGATCCTGCTATGTATGATCGTATACAGGCATACCCCGTTTTAAGTACACTCACTTTACGTACACTCGCGAGTACGGACACAGCCTGGTCAGCTTGGCATGGCATTACTCCCAGGTTTTAACATTGGCGTCTATGGGAAATCTTGGTCAGCTTGACATGGCACTACTCGCAAACCATAAGTGACAGGGATACCAAACTTGGGGAGCAATGTGAGGGGACACAGGACTACAACATATCCGTGTTGTGGCCAGCCAGCTTGCCTAGGAAATGAAAAAAGGTATTGCTTCACTTTAAGTACATTTTCGTTTTACATACATGCTCTGGTCCCATTGTGTACTTAAAAGCGGGGTATGCCTGTATCTCTGTGATGATCAAACAAACCACGCCCCTTGACAGTTAGAATCATGCCCCTAGGGACACACTTAACCCCTTGATCACCAATAAAGTTAACCCCTTCCCTGCCAGTGTCATTTTTACAGTAACCGTGCATATTTATAGCACTGATTACTGTAGTAATGTCACTGGTACCCCCAAAAGTGTCAAAAATGTCAGTCAGGGGTCCGATCTGTCCGCCTCAATGTTGCAGTCCCGCAAAAAAAAAAAAACAGACTGCCGCCATTACTAGTTAAAAAAAAACAATAAAAATGACATAAATCTTTCCCGTAGTTAGTAAACGCAATAACTTTTGCGCAAATCAATCAAAATACGCTTATTGCTATTTTTTTTTACCAAAAATATGTGGCAGAAAACAAATTGGCCTAAAATGTTAAAAAATTTAGATTTTTACAATTTTGTTTTTTGAGAATTTCATATAAAAAAATGTGAAAAATATTGTTATTTTTTCAAAATTGGCGCTCTTTTTTTGTTTATAGCGCAAAAAGTAAAAATCGCACAGGTGATCAAAAAATAAATATGAGGACCAATGCGCTACCTGAGGAGTTTGATTGAAGCACAAACAAATTCCAAAGTGAAAAAAACAGAAACAAAAATGAAAAAAACGAAAAAGCTGCCAATCTTAATCGGTGTCCCCACCGTGAATTGCAATGTGTATGGTGAACAAGATCGGCGCTAATTCAAAATAAATGTGAATAAAAATGAATCAGTGTTATAACTGCAACATAATATAGTGATAATGTGTCAAAACACTCGTGCTGTGGATGAATTCAAATATTTTTGAATATTTGAATTCATCCACAGCACGAGTGTTTTGACACATTATCACTATATTATGTTGCAGTTATAACACTGATTCATTTTTATTCACATTTATTTTGATTTAGCGCCGATCTTGTTCACCATACACAGGTGATCAAATACCACCAAAAGAAAGCTCTGTTTGTGGGAAAAAAGGACGTCAATTTAATTTGGGTACAGCGTCGCACGACCGCGCAATTGTCTGTTACAGTCACGCAGTGCCGAATCGCAAAATAGGGCCTGGTCTTTGAGCAGCCAAATCCTCCAGGGCTTAAGTGGTTAAATGAGAGCCCCTCCTCCTAATTAAACAGATCATGCCAAAAATGTGTTAGGTTTTCTTTTTTTCATATTTGTGATCCTTCTTTCTCTCTTTCTGTGCCGTTCCCCTTTTTTCTCTCTCTCCCGTCATCCTCATCCCACCTGGCAACCCACTGCCACCTTGCTAACACACTACTCCCTATCATCCTCATCCTCATCCCACCTGGCACCCCATTGCCACCTTGCTAACACACTACTTCCAGTCATCCTTATCCTCCTCCGACCTGGCACCCCACTGCCACCTTGCTAACGCACTACCCCCTGTCATCTTCATTTTCATCACACCTGGCAGCCCACTGCAACATTGCTAACAACCTACCCCCTGTCATCCTCATCTTCATCACACCTGGTACCCCACTGCAACCTTCCTAATACACTACCCCCTCCCATCCATCAGCACTATCCTCATCCTCATATTCATCACACCTGGCACCCCACTGCAACCTTGTTAGCACCCTACCCCCTGTCATCCTCATCCTCCTCCCACATGGCATCCCATTGCCACCTTGCTAACACACTACCCCCTGCCATCCTCATCACACCTGGCACCCCACTGTTACCTTGATAACACACTTCCCCCTGTCATCTTTATCATCATCACACCTGGCACCCCACTGCAACCTTGCTAACAACCAACCCCCTGTTATCCTCATCTTCATCACACCTGGCATCCCACTGCAACCTTCCTAGTACACTACCCCCTGTCATCCTCATTTTCATCACACCTGGCACCCCAGTGCAACCTTGTTAATAACCTACCCCCTGTCATCTACATCACACCTGTCACCCCACTGCCACCTTGCTAACACCCTACCTCCTGTTATCCTCATCCTCATTGTGATGTGTGTGCGGGATCACTGTGACCCTTGACCCTTTTCTCCTGATGCATGTTGGGGGGGAGGGGCTGTACCGGGAAGTCAGACACATTGTGTGTGGGACTGGAAGCAGCCACATGAGACTGAGAAGGGATTACATCTGGTAAGAACAGAAGCCTGTTGGATTAAGACTTCTCCATGTAAGAATGTCATCATGTTCTGAGTGAGTAATAAACCCTTCCCTGGTTAAGAAGAACATCCGGCCTGTGTGTAACTTGCTGAGCGGATACTAACAGCATTGCTAGCAATACCCCGAGAGACCTCGTGTCAAAGCGACAAAACACTCATCACACCATGCACCCCACTGCAACCTTTCTAACACCCTACCCCTTGTCATCCTTATTCCCCCCTATAACCCACTGCCAGCTTCCAAACACCTGCATTGACAAAGCAGCTTATTCCAAAGTTGAGAGGACAAGGGTCTCCTCCCCACAAATGTGTTGTGGGGGGTAACGGGGTCTGTGGATGGATGCATATTGAAATATGGGACACTATAATAACAATAAAGATGCCACCCAAGGGGAATGATTATGTATTTCTTGTTATACCCCTTAGTGTGGATCCTCAGCGTTGTGTAAAAAGGCTGTTTGATCCTGTCTTCTCTTATCATCTCCTTCTTCCACAGACTCCAAAAAAAAAATATTATTTACAGAGCCTATAGAATCAGGCTGCACAGTTTGGTAAGTATTGCTATAGAGTTTTTTTTTTTCTTGGGAGGGTGCATGTGATCAGCACAGGGCCAATCAGCACTGTTCAGACAGAGGGTCAGGGGGCTTGAAGCCTGATAGGACAATCGTGGGAGAAATGAAAACTCCTCAGCCTCTTGCAATCTATTTATAGCAGAGCTTAGAGTAGGGTAGGAAGAAGCAGCACTGTGGCCAATCTGTTCATGTGTTTACACTGAGCATGCTGATAGGAGGAGAAAGCAGTGACAGAGAAGTTAGGTTATCATTCTGCTCCTACTACTTCGCTGTCTAGTTACAGGCTGGGTGCAGGAAGGAGACCTGAAAGAAACCAAGGCACCTGCCCTGCTAGATATAAAAATGTGAAGGGTATTGGCGCTACTTCTAATATGTTGGTGTAGTAGACACTAGTAAGCAATGGCGTTCTGTTAAATGGGTGTGGAGATGGTGTACATATAACACCACTCTATGGCATATACAAAACACTCTATGGCATATATAAAAAGTTCAATAAAGTGCTCGCGTGCTCAGTGCCACAATAAATAAATGATAGTGAACTACTATTATGGTAAGATATAAATAAATAAATATAAAGTGCTGTTTTATATACTTGTGAAGCAGTGAATATCTACTAATTAGAAGGTGCAAATACACTATAGATAATTATATATATAATATCAGATGAAGATATAATTATATCAATTATAAAATTATAACAAATAAATGTATATATTGTGATATTTCATTCAAATACGTATATTAAAAAAATAAAAAATTAATAGAAGGTGCTGGTTCAAAAATAGTCCAAAATAAATAAATAGTTTGTGATCTTTACAAAGTGCTGATGTTGTTCCCAATCAATAAGGGTAAAAAAGGAAGCTAAAAATGTAGGTGAGACAGTGATATTTGTGCTAATTTCTTACTTGGCTGTGCTCTGTGCGGTGATGCAGTGCCCCTATAAGAATTGCACTCACCGCAATGCTTTCCCCTTAAAAGGGGTAGCAGGCTCTGCACAGCAATACAGATGGTCCAGGAGATCCTGCAGATATGCTTTTACTGGTTCCAGTCCGGCTATGTCTCTGGCACTGGTCCTGGTGTGTGTAGGTGTCTCCACGCTAACCCTCTGGTTTGATGTTTCTGAGGTGCTCATACTTTGTTCATATGTTGCCCCAAAAGAAGAGTAAACCGACCATAGTGTAGTAATTGATAATATATTTAATAAAATTAAAATATCCACTCACAGTATTGGATCGGTATATGCAGCAAACTTGCTCGGTAGGCACTCGGACCGGATGTCTGGGTATTGGTGCGTTCCACGAGATGGAACCACACTCAGCGGAAGTGACGAAGTGACGCGCGGTCCAGTTCAACGCGTTTCGTCAGCATTGACGTCATCAGGAGCTACCTGCCCTGCTAGACAAAGCTGTGAAAATCTCAGAACTGGATGGACAGAAATATAAATCCTTCGGCAGAACAAAAATGCTCTCTAATATGAATTGTATAAGTGCATGTAGCTGTTTTTCATGGAGTTCAACTTAAAGTGAGACACAGCCAGACACAGCCAGGCAACTTGCATTTAGGATAGAGTCACTTTAAACTTGTAAGCTTTATTAGGCTTATTCATAAACAATATTCCCTCAAGTGGCTAATCTGTAAATCTCTGTATTTAATGCAACAATACAAATAGGAAGAAAAATCTTGTAACAATGTCAAAAAAAGGTCATAATAAAATAAGGTACAAAAGGTAAAGGGCACACAAATAACTAAAAAATGCGCTGACTGAAATTCACTGTACTGTGCAGAGAAATTGCATAGACTTAAGCACGGTTTGCACACGTATTTTACATGCACTATGAGATTTAGTCCCGGTTCTCACATATGCAATGCGGGAACCCTGCGAATCCACTGCGGGTTCCCGCATCGCATTCAACTCGCAGGCAGTTCACACTGCCAAATGTGAATGGCTGGGAGTGTCAATACAAAGTTAACGACACCCCCAGATCAGTTCGCATATTGCAGTGCGAACTGTCAGTTCGGACATGAATCCGATCGCATAGGTGTGAACATTCATGCGATCCGATTCTGGTGCGGGCCCAAAAAACTTTCCTGTGCTAGTTGTGTCTCCGAATGTGATGTGAATTCATCCATAAAATCTGTATGGCTGAATTCGCATCGCACAGACACTGCATGTGATTTGCAGAAAAGTGCGCTGCGAATCACATGCAATGTCTGTCATCGCATATATGTGAGCTGGCACCTAATAAACCATGAAAATATCATCCCTGGGGATCAATGACCCAGTGATCCAGGTTAAAAACCAGAATCAGTCATACCCTGTATGTACTGTACAGGGTTACATAATTTGGGTTATCTTGGATTGTTGAAGTGAAATCTGTCCAGCTGACAGCTAAATTAGCCATCTGGTTATTAACAGCACGATTAGTGGGAACATGGCATCACCAGCTTGGGTGTGATTAATAATCAAATGAATTAAAATGTGTTTTTCCCTTTTATGAAGAGCAAATGCACTGCAATTTATTCTAAGTGCCTGCAACAAGACTCAGTAATATTAAGTAATGTAGCAATTTTGTGAAAAAATTTGCAAAGTTTGTGTGCAGAAATGTTGTTTTTCTGCTCTAAAAATGTGAGTCTCTGCAAGGGCACACATAAAACAAATGTTTTGTGCCCTGTTCACACTATAATGCATTTTTCCTCAAGGGATCTAAGCTGTGCTGAAGTCTCTGATTCTCTGTTTCTATGCATAATGGCTGAACTATGGAGAGTGCAAAATCTGGTGTAGCTGTGCATAGAAACCAATGGATTGGCTACTATGCACAGCTGCACCAGATTCTGAGTGCTCCAGTTTGGGTATATCACCCTCTTTGTGACATTTTTGAGATTCAGCCTAAGATCTTTTTGTTAGATTCAGCCACCATAGTTGGTGGTATTGAGAGCTACTGAGCTGCAGATGCAGCCATCTTTTCTGGTCCCTGAAGAGGGCAGTTACAGTAACACAACCAATCAAAGGGTCTGAAGTGCTAAAATGCTTTATGATGGTACATTTTAGAGATCGACCGATTATCAGCAACATCGATATATCGGTTGCCGATATGCACTTTCCCGGATATATCTGTATCCGCGTTTGGATTTACCGATATTGCCGATATTTTTGTGATGCCATTCCGTATGTTGCGCGCTCACGTTCTGCCCTCTAACACTGCCTCTCACGCCAGTGCAGCCCATACGTGATGCCATTTCACCGCGCGCTGCACTTAAGACCGCCTCACACGTCTCCCACAGCCTTGTGCTACAGCCACTTGCCACCATGTTTTCCTGTAAGCCAGCCACCCACAACAGGGTGACACCAAGCAAGCCAACCAGGCAGCACAGAGACGTTCCTGCAAGCCAGCCACCCATAACAGGGTGACACCAAGCCAGCCAGCCACCACAGTGATCCTGAAAGCCAGCCACCCATAACAGGTAGACACCAAGCCAGCCACCCACCACAGTGTTCCTGCAAGCCAGCCACCCATAACAGGGTGACACCAAGCCAGCCAGCCAGCCACCACAGTGTTCCTGCAAGCCAGCCACCCATAACAGGGTGACACCAAGCCAGCCACCCATCACAGTGTTCCTGCAAGCCAGCCACCCATAACAGGGTGACACCAAGCCAGCCGGCCACCACAGTGTTTCTGCAAGCCAGCCACCCATAACAGGATGACACCAAGCAAGCCAACCAGGCACCACAAAGACTGTTCCTGAAAGCCAGCCACACATAACAGAGTGACACCAAGCAAGCCAACCAGGCAGAACAGAGACTGTTCCTGAAAGCCAGCCACCCATAACAGGGTGACAATAAGCCAGCCAGCCACCACAGTGTTCTTGCAAGCCAGCCACCCATAACAGGGTGACACCAAGCCATCCAACCAGCCACCACAGACTGTTCCTGAAAGCCAGCCACCAATTACAAGGTGACACCAGTCACCAAGCCAGCCAGCCAGCCATAAAAGGGTAACACCAAGCCAGCCAACCAGCCATCACAGACTGTTCCTGAAAGCCAGCCACCAATAACAAGGTGACACCAGTCACCAAGCCAACTAGCCACCCATAACAGGGTGACACCAAGCCAGCCAGCCTAAATAAGTGTTCCTGCAAGCCAGCCACCCATAACAGAGTGACACCAAGCCAGCCAGCCAATGCCACCACAGTGTTCCTGCAAGCCAGCCACCCAGAACAAGAGTGACGCCAGCCAGCCAGCCACCACAGTGTTCTGGCAAGCAAGCCACCCACAACAGGGTGACACCAAGCCAGCCACACTGCCAGGCTTCAGCCACTAACCCACAACAGGGTGCCAGCATCAGCAGCAACTTCAGCTTCAGTAAGCCATTTCTTTAATCTTTTTTGTGTCTTTCAAGTTGAAATGGAGATGGATGAGGAGAGAAAGAGTAAAAGTGTGGTCTGGGACTATTTCTTGTCTCAACCATCTCCAGGAAAAGCACACACATGTAAAAACAACATAAGCATGGGATCAGTAACTGCAAAAAACAGAAATACGTCAAATCTTTGGGCCCATCTAAGAGTTCATCATATTGAATTGTATCATGCAGCACAGAAAAAAACAAAATGAATATCAATGTGATTTTGATTCAATACCTCCTCCACTATCCCAGGCAACAATAACAGATATGTTTGTGAAAAAAACAAATGTCACTGTCTAGATTCAGATGGAAGATCCCAACTGCTGGACAGAGTAATCACAGAGATGATTGTCACTGATAACCAGTCATTTACAATGGTGTCTGACTCAGGATTTAAGCGGTTGATGTCCATGCTTGAGCCAAGCTACATACTGAAGAGTGAGCAGTATTATCGAACCGAAATGCTGGCAAAGCTACACCAAAAGGTCGTTGACAAAGTAAAGGCTATGCTGCAACCAGAGAATGCTGGCAACTCACTCTCATTCACGACAGACTGCTGGTCACAAACGGAGTCAGAGTCACTGCTGATTCTTACATGCCACTTCATTGACGGCGGATGGACAAAAAGGCAATTGGTGTTGAATACAAAAGTGATGCAAGGATCACACACAGCTGAGTACAGTAGAGAAATGTTTGTAGGCATGCTTGAAGAATGGGGAATCAACCAAGACAGAGTGATGCTTGCGCAACTTGGAGACAGTGGGGCAAACATGCCTCAAGGAATGAGGCTTGCTAATACGTCAGACCTCTGTGTCATCATGGCACACAACACCCTCCAACTTTCAAATGTTGGTCTGTCAAACCAAAGAGCTTTTATTGATATAGGTTTTGAGAAGCATGAAGAGATTAAAAATGTTGTGCTTGCAAGTCTTTTGAATCCTCGATACAAGAACCATATTTTCTCTTCTGATGATGTATTGACTAAGGCGTAACAATGGCTGACAGAAGACATTCAACAGGAGGTGCAGGTCGTTCCTGCTGAAAAGACAAGTCCAGAACACTATTTTTATGAAGAGCAGCATGCTGCAAAAACAGACGAATGTCCAAAAATACGTCAACGAACAGAAGAGAATCTTCTTCATCGCAGTCGAATTTATCAGGACATTTTTAGTGTTTTATTGGGGCCTCATGCGGAGGATTCAATTTTTTCTGAATTTGCAACTATGAGCCCGGATGATGAACTTCATCTCTATTTGAAAGAAGCAGTAATTGACAGAAGAAGTCATCCTCTTCAGTGGTGGAGAGAAAATGAGGCACACTGCAAAAGACTTACTTCCCATGCTAGAAGATACCTCTCTCTCTCTCTCTGCTCCTCTGTCCTCCTCTCCTCCTGAGCATGTTTATGAAGTGGCAGCATTGTATGAACAAAACAGAAGACCTTTAACAGGTGCCATGGACATGCTGAAATGTTCTGCTTTCTGCAGTATAATATTGTTCTACTTAACTGGGAGTATTGAAAAGAGTAGTGTCCACTCCAGTGACTCCACTCCAATCCACTGTCTAGCTGTTGCCTACTGTTTTTTTCTAGCAGTTTTGCACTGACTGCTGTAGTTGCAGTGAGTGCCCTACTGCTAAGAGTCCAATCCAATCCAATGTGTAGCTGTTGCCTAGCTGTTTTTTCTAGCAGTTTTGCACTGACTGCTGTAGTTTCAGTGAGTGCCCTACTGCTAAGAGTCCAATCCAATCCAATGTGTATCTGTTGCCAAGCTTTTTTTCTAGCAGTTTTGCACTGACTGCTGTAGTTGCAGCGAGTGCCCTACTGCAGAGGTCGTCCACTGACTCCAATCGAATCCACTGTCTAGCTGTCACCTAGCTTTTTTTCTAGCAGTTTTACACTGACGTCAATAGCTGCAGTGAGTGCCATACTGCAGAGGTAGTCCACTGACTCCAATCCACTGTCTTGCTGTTGCCTAGCTGTTTTTTCTAGCAGTTTTGCACTGACTGCTGTAGTTGCAGTGAGTGTCCTACTGCTAAGAGTCCAATCCACTGTCTAGCTGTTGCCTAGCTTTTTTTCTAGCAGTTTTGCACTGACTGCTGTAGTTTCAGTGAGTGCCCTATTGCAGAGGTATTCCACTGACTCCAATCCAATCCACTGTCTAGCTGTTGCCTAGCTTTTTTTCTAGCAGTTTTGCACTGACTGCTGTAGTTGCAGTGAGTGCCATACTGCAGAGGTAGTCCACTGACTCCAATCCACTGTCTTGCTGTTGCCTAGCTGTTGTTTCTAGCAGTTTTGCACTGACTGCTGTAGTTGCAGTGAGTGCCCTACAGCAGAGGTAGTCCACTGACTCCAATCCAATGTCTAGCTGTTGCCTAGCTTTTTTTCTAGCAGTTTTGCACTGTCTGCTGTAGTTGCAGTGAGTGCCCTACTGCAGACAAAGGTAATCCTCCACTGACTCCAGCCCAATCCACTGTGACGTGTAGCTGTTGCCTTGCTCTTTTTCTAGCAGTTTTGCACTGACTGCACTGCAGTAACATATTGCAGTGAGTGAGTCCACTACTGCAGCACTTTATTATGCATTAATGCACAATCAGATGATGTGAAATGCAAAGCAAATGTCCATGCAATTGAAGTTTTCCTATCAGTTTTTATGCAGTTATGGTGTGAAGAACGAGCACTTAATGTTAAAAATTTTAATAAATAAAGATTAACATGTTTGTTAAGATAGTGGGAAAATAGCCTAATAGTGAGGCTACCTATAGCGCTTGCTTATATGTATACACCTTAATACAAATTAAATAAAAAAATAAATGTATGTCTTGTGATAAAAATAGTGATGATTTGTAATAAAATTGCTAGTTGATGTGTACCATATAAAACACCTAATACCTTGATAAGAACTGTTACTAAATAATACACTTAATATTTCATACAATGGTGAAAATTCAGTATAAATAAATAAATAATTAATACTGAGATATAAAGTGCTTGTGGCTTATATGATCAAGTCCATAACATGTGACTGTAGTGATAAAGTTCAAAGTGGATCTCTTGTGCAAATGATGCTTATCCAACGCAAAAAAAGTGCAGGAGCTCAACGTGGAAATTTTCTGTTCACTTTGTGACAGTAGTGCAGCTCTGGTTCCTTTTCCACTGTGGTAAGATAAGGGTGGGTCACTTACCAGATGGAGTGGGTCTTGTATACCTTATAGCATCAAGACCAGTAATGCTTTAATAGCCTCCAGGCTAATGGGGGTCTCCTCATGGCTCTCCAAAACGTGGGATGGATGGGATGGTGGACTCCCTCCTCTCCTCTCACCTCATTAAATATGGGGCCAGTATATGAAGGAAGACAAAAGGTGCTCTGGATAGTGTAGTATATTTTTAAAACGTAAAATGTATTCCCATTCCATGGGTAAAAAAATCAGGGCAAATACAAATAAATAGCAGAAAACATAAAAAATATATATAGTTCCTAGGCCGTTGTGGGCCGTTTGTGACCGTGTGTGCTAGTAGCAAACCAGCTGCAGAGTGGTGAGCGGGGAATATCCAGCTTGCGTTCCACCTGCAATCGCACGTCACGCTGTGTGTTGTAAATCGTACACGATTCGTCACATCCGGTGATGTCTTCAGAGATCTCCGAAGACTACCTGAGTGTCTGGGAGTACCTATTACTACCTGAGTGTCTGGGAGTACCTATTACTAAATATATAATATTGCTGCGCCAAGTGAATAAATCAATCCTTAGAGATAAAAAAATATATAAAAATATATATATATATATATAAATATATTTTGTGACCAAATCTTATCAAAATCAATCTAAATCAATCCATAAACTGTGATGCCAAGTGATAAAATCAAAACGTATAGTCCCAATTCGCAGTGAAAAAAGTGACACAGTAGTAACTGAAACAATCTTCATCCGTGAACGTGATCAAAGGTGCTGCATGCTTCACTCCAAGTGCTCCTGGTGACTAGTGTAAGATTAGCAGCTCACCTTAGAGATAGACTCCTGAGAGTCAAATACACTCTGGGATAATCACAGTTGCCTGGTACGCCTTCCTATCACCGCCTTCAGATACTCTCTCCAGGTATATAAGGCATCCGGTGTGGAAATAAAAAGAGATCTAGTGCTCTCTGATTTATAAGGCTATTTATTTATACATAAAAGATGAAAATACACTTACAATTTCAAGCACTTAAAGTAGTGCGGACTTTCTGAGCATCTAAACACTGCCTGTAGCCTCCGGGAATTGACGTGATGACGTGCAGGCTCCTCCCCCGTATGCGTTGCGTCATAGACTTCGTCAGCGGGATCATGTGGACAGATTACTGGGTGGGGCTGGGGAAGACCCAGCTGTCATGGTACATGTGGGTACCAATGACATAGGCAGAGGAAGATGGAGAGCCCTAAACGATTTCAGGGACTTAGGCGCTAAGTTGAGGAGTAGGACCTCCAAGGTAGTATTTTCAGAAATACTACCTGTACCTCGAGCTACACCAGAGAGGCAGCGGGAGATTAGGGAAGTTAGCAAGTGGCTGAGGAGCTGGTGTAGTAAGGAGGGTTTTGGGTTCCTGTAGAACTGGGCCGACTTCTCAGTCGGCCACCGGCTCTTTGGTAGGGATGGATTGCACCTAAATGGGGAGGGTGCAGCCATACTGGGTGAGAGGATGGCCATAAAGTTAGAGGAGCTTTTAAACTAGGTGATGGGGGGGAGGGTACAGATGTAGAATTAGCCAGCGGGGAGCAAGATTCAGAGAGCACAAATGGGGACATTAGTGGTAGGGTGTTTAGAGTACCTAAATCCAAGTTGGGTATGGGGAAAAAATCACAAGAGCAGCCTATAAACAACATCAAACGAGGATATATGCAACCAGTCAAAATTACGAGGTTTGTATACCAATGCCAGAAGCCTGGCTAACAAGATGGGAGAGCTGGAGCTGCTGATGTTTGAGGAGGACTTAGATTTTGTGGGGATAACAGAGACTTGGTTCGACAACTCTCATGACTGGATGGCGACCATTCAAGGGTACTCCCCTGAAGGTAAAGGGGGAGGGGTAAGTCTGTATATTAAAAAGGGGGAGGGGTATGTCTGTATATTAAGAACAGTGTACAGGTAAATATGAGGGATGATATTAATAATGGAGCTATGGACGAGGCAGAATCCCTATGGGTAGAACTTAAAGGGGAAGGCACTATAGGGAGGGTAATATTGGGCATATGTTATAGGCCCCCCAGCCAGAGGGAGGAGGGTGGGAGGCGGACCTCCTTTTACAGATAGGATTGGCAGCAAGGATGGGAAATGTCATTATAATGGGGGACTTTAATTATCCAGATATAGACTGGGCAGAAGGAACACGCATTCAGCCAAGGCTCGGCAGTTCCAAAATGTTTTGCAGGACAATTTCATGGGTCAGATGGTGAATGCACTGACAAGAAAATATACGGTACTTGACCTACTGGTTACCAACAATTCAGACCTGCTTACGGATATAGAAATACGGGGCAACTTAGGAAACAGTGACCATAGGTCAATAAGTTTCAGTATTAATTATAGCAATTAGGGTAATATAAGGACACTGAATTTCAAAAGAGCCAATTTCCCAAAACTGCGCTCTCTGCTAGAAAATATCATATGGGATAGAACCCTGGGAACAAAGAACACGGAGGAAAAATGGGAGTGCTTCAAGAGCATACTAAACAAAGGGATTGGCCAGTGCATTCCAAAGGGAAATAAATTTAAAAGAGCAAAACTAAACCCTGGGTGGCTAAACTCCAACATAAAAATGCATATTAATACTAAAGAAGAGGCCTTCAAAAAATACAAGGCTGAGGGGTCATTGGCAGCATTCAAGCATTACAAAGAGTGTAATAAGAAATGTAAAGGCGAAATCAGGGCAGCTAAAATAGAACACGAGAGACATATAGCGGAAGAGAGTAAAAAGAACCACAAAAAATTCTTTAAGTATATAAACAGTAAGAAAGCGAGGCCAGAACACATTGGCCCCATAAAAGACGACGAAGGAAATTTGGCCACAGAGGACAGGGAAAAGGCGAAGGTGTTAAATAATTTCTTCTCTTCAGTCTTCACAAAGGAATCGGGGGGCTACACTAACCCAGCTTGTAATGCTAAACTAAATAATAAACCTCAGGAAGTACCCCCATGGCTAACAGAAGATAGACTTAGAACTACACTAGAGAAACTTAACATAAATAAATCACCGGGACCGGATGGCTTGCACCCGAGGGTTCTTAAAGAGCTCAGCCAGGTGATTGCCAGACCATTATTCTTGATCTTTAAGGATAGTCTACTGACGGGTATGGTGCCAGCTGATTGGAAAAAAGCCAATGTGGTACCAATATTTAAAAAAGGGCCGAGATATATCCCGGGTAATTATAGGCCGGTCAGCCTAACATCAGTATTCTGTAAGATTTTGGAGGGGATGTTAAGAGACTATATGCAAGACTTTAGTAATGAAAATGGTATTATTAGTAGTGATCAGCATGGATTCATGAAAAATCGTTCTTGCCAAACCAATCTATTAACCTTCTACGATGAAGTGAGCTGCCACCTAGATAAAGGTAAGCCTGTGGATGTGGAGTATCTTGACTTTGCAAAGGCCTTTAAAACTGTTCCCCACAAACGCTTACTGTACAAACTAAGGAATGTAGGTCTGGACCATAGGGTGAGTACCTGGATAGAGAACTGGCTTCAGGGGTGAGTCCAGAGGGTGGTGATTAATGGGGAGTACTTGGATTGGGCGGGTGTGGAAAGTGGGGTCCCTCAAGGTTCTGTCCTGGGACCAATCCTGTTTAATTTATTCATAAATGATCTAGAGGAGGATATCTAGTACAACCTCAGTATTTGCGGATGATACTAAACTAAGCATGCCAATATCTTCTATACAGGATGTGGAAACCTTACAAGCGGACCTGAACAAAATAATGGGGTGGGCAACTACATGACAGATGAGGTTTAATGTTGAGAAATGTAAAGTAATGCATTTGGGCATCAGAAACACAAAAGCAAGCTACTCACTGGGGGGGGGGCCCTCTGGGTGACTCTAGGATGGAAAAAGACCTGGGGGTACTGGTGGACAACAGGCTTGGCAGTGGCATGCAATAAAAAAGGGGATTCACTCCAGAAATAAAGAAATTATTCTACCACTCTACAAGACTCTGGCCGGCCACATCTGCAGTATGCTGTCCAGTTCTGGGCACCGGTCCTCAGGAAGGACGTGCTGGAACTGGAGAGAGTCCAGAGAAGTGCAACAAAAATAATTAGGGGAATGGAGGGCATCGGCTATAAGGAAAGACTACAACCACTGAACTTATTCTCTCTGGGGAAGAGAAGATTGAGGGGGGATATGATATCCATGTACAAATACTGTACTGGCGACCCTAGCATAAGGAACAAACTTTTTAGAGAAAGGGAATACAATAAGACACGTGGCCACTCACTAAAATTAGAGGAAAAACAGTTTAACCTTAAAATACGTAAGGGGTTCTTCACTGTAAGAGCAGTAAGAATGTGCAGTTCTCTTCCACAAGCAGTGGTATCAGCAGGGAGCATCGATAGTTTCAAAGGACTATTGGATGGGCACCTTGGAGACCACAACATACAAGGGTATACAATGTACGGTTAACAGCAAACACACACGCACATCATAGGTTGAACTGGATGGACTGGTGTCTTTTTTCAGCGTTACAAACTATGTAACTATGTAAAAATTGCTATCACATCCTATGTTCTTCAATATATTCCAATTTTTTATCCCTGATTGAAACCAACTGTAATACATCTAATATACTGCTCTAAGGTCCATTCTATTGATCTTTATACCTGATGGCTACCCTCCCATGTGCCGGTTAGCTATAGAGGACCATTGATCTCTCCCTCCATTTAACACTGCATGCTACAATTTATCCAATGGGATTTGTTTTTAATTCTGTAAATAGGGTTACCGCCTGGGTTACCGCTAGTATCAACAGCACATTTAAGCATGTTCTCCAAGTGTGAGCACTGAGACAAGGAACAGTCCAGTATCTTTGGGTTTTTTGTATTTATTTTGAACTTGGATGGGAGAAGGGATGAGTGGGATACTCCTCTGGCTCAACTATACACAATTTGAGTGGGACAACTGAAAAACGCCCGTTGGCGCTGCCTTTACGCTGATTAAATGCTGGTCAAGGCCGGTTGACGCTGGTTAACACTGACTTGCTGTCTGTTAATGCTGAACTGACTTCTGACACTTTCATGTGGCACAAAGTCCTAATTAAAGCTTCCTTGACCCCTCTTCACTGAGGTAGCTACTTGTAAGACTGCATTGCTTAACACTTCAGGGCCCGCACCGGCACCCTCTTTCACACACACTTATCTTCAGGGCATAATCACAGGCACCCCTTTCCAAGCCCTCTCTACTGGTTATCTGGCTCCTGGATCCCTCCAACCTTCTGGAGTGGTCCCCTATCCTAGGCAGACCCCTGGGCAATTTACACTACTCACGACACTGCTTTCCTGGAAACTTCTGCCCCAGCAGCTCCACTCGGTCCTCAGCACACTGGATCCCTCTCTGCAGCACAGCTCAACCTTCTGTCCTTCAGGCCAACTGCCAAGGACACCTTCTCTAGCGCCTACAGATGGAGAGACAGCCATCACCCTCCTCCTGGGACTCTGCTTCCCACCAAAGACACCCTGTCATGTGCTCCCCTCAGACTTATACCCCATCCCAGGATGCATTGCGGCAGATTCTGCCCTCTGGGATATATACAGGCCCTGGTGTGCTATTGGTTAGGTTTCCTCTACTGCCCAATAAGAGCCCTCATTGGACACAGTGGGGAGACTCCCCAAGCTCAACAGACACACCTGGGAACACATGGCAGCCTAGCTGAACAATCAGACCCCCTGATAAGCAGGCCGGGCCCCCCCTATAGGTTTTCCTAGCACCTACCTAGGAGGGTGCTACATCATGTATTAAAATTTGTTGGTCCTGAAGAAGCGGATTACCCGCAAAATGCATTGACCTTCTCAAGAGATTTAACACACCTACTGTTGTAATGTATTTTGTAGATAGCATTATGTGTGTTTTTTTTTATAATGTATGAAATAAAACAAAGTTTTTAAAATAATTTCTGATTCTATCCTTTTATACACAAAGTTATCATAGTGGTGTATTTAAAGTCCCAAACACAACTTTCACTTGCCTCCTACAAATTAAAAAAAGAGTCATGGATGTTCTTTGTGTAGGGACCCAGGGCACCAAGTGAGAGATGTAGAGTCTGAGACCTAGGGGCCTGCCATCAGTGACACTTATGGGGTAGATGAACATATATTTGCAAATATATGAAACATTGGCCTTTTTCATTATAACCTAAATTTTGGAAACAGGTAATAGCTAGATTCTTAGTGCTTGCTAATTGGATTACTTTTTAGGATTTTCTTTTTGGTTTTTTTTCATTTATTAATTTAGTCTTCATTGCCACAGTCTACTGTCATACTTTTTTTTTACAATTACTCTTTTTTTTTCAAATGGTCAATGGCTCCTCAAAATTACACAGAGACATCAGTTAATATTTATTTTATTTTTCTTGAAAGTGTCTAAGGCCCCTTTCACACTTGTGCAACTTGTCATGCAACTTTGGACATCAGAGTTGCACGACATGTCGTTCCCCATGTTTTCCAATGATAACCATTCATATATGCGCAACTTAAAGTTGCAGCAACTTCAAAGTAGTTCACGCACTACTTTGGTCTGACTTTCATGCAACTTCAGGGCCATAGACTTCAATGTTAACCCTCAGAAGTTGCATGAAAGTCATACCAAATTGTTATACAATGCAACTTGTGTGCAACAGTTGTCCATTAAAACTGGTCAAAGCCAAAGTCTTATCCATGTTGCACCCATCCAACGTTGTGTCAAAGATGTATCAAAGTTGCACCAAAGTTGCATCAAAGTTGCACTCCAAAGTCGGTGCAACTTTGGAGTCGTACAAGTGTGAAAGAGGCCTTACTGAAACTGCCCTAGAAATCTGTCCTGATGACCACTGTCCCTGGGACTAAAAGTGAGAGAAAAGGAAAATTCATTCACAGGGACTTTTATTTCAGTGACAGTCTAAGAGGTATTTTCCTCTCTTTGGAGAGATTTCCTATTGTGTTTACAGGACAAGAAATAAAGGGAAATCTGGGAAATAGATTGAACACAGAGGTTTCAAAATGAAAAAAAAAAAAAAGATTCAGCTCAAGATACATTTTATTATTTTAATTTTAAATTGCTGTTTTAAAAAGGAAGTAATTCATATAACTCAGGACTGCTTACCGCTTTTAATACTCAACTTCTAATACAATGCTCTAGCACTAACCTTAGTAGGTTGCTGGATTTTTAAACTGCATGTTAAAATTTATATACATATGTGCTTATTGTACAATTTTTTGCATACAGTATATTCATACATTGAGAAAAATTTAATTGTTTTGAGACCTAGTGCATTTTTCAGTGAAACACAGGTTCAGACCAGCCAATTTTCTTTCCATGCTGTCCCCAACCAAAACAGTTTCCTCGCTTACTGGTCCTGGCACAGCATCGGGCCTTGATTGCAAGGTACTCTAGCTGAATAATTCAACATGGAATTTACTGCTCAGTGCCTGCATGGTTTTTGGAATCAAGCAGTAGTTATTAGGAGGTATTTTCATGCTTGTTAAGCATATGTTATTTGTTTAATATCTGTAGCCAGGCCACATGTCAGTTGTTTGATGTTGTGGATGAATGTAAGGCTCTAGAGGGCTAAATGAGAAATGACACAGATTAGTGCATTCTGTCAGCACCAAATGCATCGCATTTTGGTCTTTTATACCCAGGGCGCTGATATCCTCACCTGGTACATCTGTGTGGGCCACATAAAATGAATTTCACATTTTGATGTTCTAAGCAGCCTTCACAGGCACAGCTAAGAAAGACATGTTGTTTAGTGTACCTCACAGCTACAACTGATGGATGCACAGAGACAGAGACAGAAACAACCAACCAGCAGATTGTCTAAACCCTCACTATTCTATCACAACTAAACAAAATGTTTTGGCTTTCCTCACTTTTTAATTCTGATGAGTAAAGGTGCTAAAATTATGCAGTCTAAATTTAGTAGGCTTCTGTACTGTATTGCAGTCAATTGCCATGTAATTTGTGTGTTGTTCAACCTCTTTATCACACTGTAGTATATACAGTTTGTGAAAGAGAACCGTGAGATCAGAAAAAGATTGGTGTTGACAATATAGAGTATTCTGATCTGCACTTTAAAAGCTGAAATTTCAGGACCCATAAGAATATAGGCATTTTGGAATATACAGAGATCTAGCGAGCCACCAAGTTGCAGAAGGTCCAAATTAGAAATTTGGTGTGTTTTAGCATTTGACTGTATTGAGGCATCAAGTCACATCAACTGTTTTGTTAGCTCTTAACCTGGGTATACTATTTTAGTAATAATTTAGGAGTTAAGGTGCCCTTAGATTTTTGAAGGCACTTAGATATTCAGATATGATCCAATTGCCTTCAGATACTCCTGTCTGAGAGGGAAGAGTAGCTGGATGCTACTACCTTGTCTTTAGGGGAATCAATAATTATCAGAGCAGGTTTGCTAGCCTAAAGTGTTCATATAGCAAGCTCGATCTATAAATGTGACTTTAGTCACCCATATTGGCCATGAATGGGCATATAGATAGAATAGTAACCCATACTTCTCCAGACTTACAGGCTAAAACGTTCTTACAGATGTTCAGCCCAACTGAGCAGCCTACTTTTTAAATGTTTAATTTAGGTCTTTGGAGAAAAACTGAAAATGTCTCATATACGTAGATTATGTACACTTTTGTAATGCTACATTTGCATTGCTGTGCATTCTCTTTTTTTTTTCTCTACTTATGATTCTTCCTTTCTTCTTTGTAATTTATTTCAGGATATTCTCAGTGGGAGTTTTGAAATATTATGGAAAAGGCCTGGTCCAGAGATGGGCAGTCCTAAAGAGCTTCAAAGATTACAGTTGTCGAGACCTGATGGTGCCAGTGAGAATGTTCCTCTGCGTTCTCCTATATCTTCAAGGATCTGGCAGGCCGAAGATCCTTCACATAATTCAGGGTTCGATGGCGAGGATCTCTGCATGAGGAACTTCTGTGTCAGCGTACATGGAGACCATGAATTTCCAGAAGGCAGCTTCAGCTTTGACACTGACGCAGATAGTATCTTACAGGTGCATAAAGACATTTCTGTAGATGCTGAAATCACATATTCTTTCCATGAAGGCAGGGAAGACCAGACTTCTTCAAGACAAGTAGACTTAAACAAGTCTGATATCAATGTACAAGAGTCATTTATACAGAACCCAAGTATTACTGTGTCAAGTGTAATGGGAACAACTGAAAAAGATGTCTGCTACGCTGAAAATATTGGGGATTACAAAGGGCAAGCTATAAATGATCCCATTGTGACAGAGGCAAGACATTCTTTAGAAACAAACACAGATATTGTTCCTGGAGATTGTAGAACTCAAGGAGATACATTAGCAAAGATTTCCCTACAAAACGATAAGAAAGAAACGATTGAAGAATCAGAATTGGGGAAAGTCACAAACATCACTGCTAAGGAACAAAAAAAAGAAACCCAAGAAGAAGGGTCAGTGGAATATAAGGAGTTTTCCAATGGGGAACTAAGTGGAAAAACACAAATATCTGGCACAATGCTGTCAAACAGACAGGATGATACACAAGAAAAACAGTACAGATCTATTGCTGTTAGCCCAATTGTTCCACCTGATGGACAATCCTCTTTCAATTTTAAAACAATTGCTCCACGGCCAAGTGGTGAAAATACATATGACGTAAGAACTGACGATAAGGTGACCGACAAAAAAGGGGATCTACCAAAAACATTTTCCTTTGAGCTCACCCCTCCTAATCATGATGGTGAAACGGAAATAAAGTATAGGTCTGTAGCTGTAAGCCCTATTATTCCACCAGGTGACTCATCATCTTTCATATTTCAGACAGATCATGGTGCACAACCTCAAAGAGATCCAAAGGCATCTGCTACAATGCAAATAACAGATGCTGGAAAAACTGATACCCTTCAAAGAATTTGTTCACCAGAACACATCAATCACAGTGCTTTTGGAGTGGAATATAAATCAGTAGCTGTGAGTCCCATTATTATACAGGAGGGATCTTCATTTACATTTTATCCATTAAGAACTGATTGTGGTAGCACAGTGGGAGGTCAAGTAACAAATAAAACATGTTCTATTGAACTGGAACCTCCCAGTCAGGATGTTGGGACTCAGGCCAGAGCAGAGTGTGTGTCAGTTGCAGTTAGCCCAATTATCCCACCAGGTGATACTTCCTCATTTTTATTTCAATCATTACAACAAATTGGAGACAAAATACCAGACAAGCAAGCCACTTGTGCAAAATGTGCACACAATGATGATGCAAGCACACAGGCTGGCACTAGTGTGCAATGTGTATCGGTGGCTGTCAGTCCAATTGTGCTTCCAGGTGGACCATCCTCTTTCACTTTCTCATCTGAAAAGACAGCTCTTTCACCTGTGGCAGAGCACAACAAAGACGAGAAGACAAAAGATGCAGATAATCTCCCAAAAACATATTCGTTTGAGCTCCTGCCTCCAGATGAAGCTGCCAGAACTACACCAAGAGTAGAATATAGATCCATAGCAGTGAGCCCGATAATACCACCTGATGAAGTTTCTTTTACTTTTCAAAAAAAAGAAGAAACTTTTACATCCAAAGGAAATGAGAAAAAAGAAGATTCAGGTTGTGTGGATGTGCTACCTAAAACATATTCATTTGAAATAACGCCCCCTGATGATGATCCAGGCACACAAGCTGAACACAAAGTGGAGTATGTGTCTGTGGCTGTCAGTCCTTTTGTTTTTTTGCAGGATACTTCATCATTTCCCTTTCAGGAAGAACAAATGACCAAGCAACATGACCAGACCCAAAAACAAGGCCCTTGCAATACTGAACTTCCAAAGACATCATTAGTAACAAAATCACAATACCATGATGTAGGAACTCAAGCTGATATTATGGTACAGTGTTCATCAATAGCTATAAGTCCCATGATTCCACTGGATGGATCAAGTTCATTTGTATTCCAAATGGATGGGGTAAACCAAGCCTCATCAATGCAAACGCAGCTGTTAGAAAAGCCAGCTACGAAAGATGCTGAGATGCAAGTGTCCTTTCCAGTAGAAACCAGATCAATTGCAACTGACCCCATGACACCAAGAGTTAAATCACCGAGAGCTTCTTATCCTGAAGTTCATGTGAAAGAAGTAAAATCAGATCACCCAGAGCCAGTGCGGGAAGTCAGCTGGGATGAAAAAGGGATGACCTGGGAAGTATATGGAGCTTCAATGGAAGTTGAGGTTTTAGGCATGGCTATACAAAAGCACTTGGAAAAACAGATTGAGGAACATGGGAGGCGAGAGAAGGTGATGACACCTCAAAATACTCGAGTTAGTTCTGTTAGAGGTCCCGTGGTAAAGAATGAAAGCAAACGACAGCCTGGTGCTTTCCGCAGCTTTTTCCACAGGCGGCCCCGTTGCTGCTCTCGTGCTGCCCCTGCTGTTGAATAAAATAATAAGAGTTTAGCCATTTTAAGCCTTTTTAACAAGCATACAGATGATGACTGACAAACAGAAGTTAATGAATAGCTCACAAGGAGGTCACAACATACTGTATAAAATGATTTAGATGAAGGAACAGTTCTTGTTTCAGAAGTCAGTAACAGGCTTAAGAATGCTACAATCCATTGTGAAGATTGTTAAAGCTACATAAGGAATGAAGTTTGATAATTACAGAAATTGGAATGTTCAACATGTTACAGGATGTGCTTTTATTTTCAGCACTTTTTACTATTATAATTACAGTATGTTGCGCACAATAAATAAATGATCCTCTACACTTGGTGAACATGACACATGTTAAGATTTACTACATACATTTTTTAAATAATTTCCAGATCAATTTGTCATTTTATCGCTTCAAAAAAGGTGTTCATATATCTTGTTTAATGGTGGTAATTCACCACTTGATGATAAGCCAGTGCAAACCAATATTTTCTTCTTTAGTATTGATTTCTTATTTCATTACAGTCTGACTCTGTGGGGAAAAGATGACAGCACATGCTATACTTGGTCTTTAAATCTTTATATATTATTTTGGCATCCAGATGCTTATTATTCTAAAACCCATCTTGCTGTAGTAAAAGCACCAAAAATTTTCCATTTCACAGTTACAAGATGATTTCTACATCACATGATAAGTACAATGCATGGGGCGTTTGTGTGTATGGTATGTGTTTTAAGGGCAAGGAGATGACAGGAGGCTGCAGCCTCCGATTTTACAGTTATCTCCAGCTATAGCACTGACAGGTGCTCTGGTGAGTCACAAATACTTAATAAGAGCTCAGTTATGGAAATAGATTATAAAATGCCTTTCATGAAATGTCAGATCAAAGTAGCTATACAATATGACACAAGCAGTAGTAGGTGGTTGTCTGATAGAAACCTTTCTACAAAGGATTATCGCATTGAATAGTCAAACTAACCAAATACTGGTGAATTTGATCTCAAATCAATTGTTTATTGCGATAACGCTGTGCTTTTTTTTTTTTGGTGTGCGTACAAGTACATTTTTAATTTACCTTCAGAAAACAGAGTGTTTTTTTTTCATCTAGCTGCAGATGTATTCTTTTTATGTTGGCTCATTAGTGAAAATATGGAGACTGTCCTCCTTCTAAAAATGGCATTTCTCTGGGTGATCTGGTTCTCATACTTTCTCTGCTAAAAACCCAGAAGAAGCGTGCAACAGAAGCAAAGTTCTTCCCGGTCATTGACTCAGAGAGTACAGAAGCCAGGGAAGCAGCATGACAACCAGGAAATATGCATTTTCTGAAAGATTGGTCAGCAATGGCAGTTACCAGGCTTCTTGCAATAGAGAGTACAAAGTAATTCCTTGACCGAGGTTCTATTCTGCAGATCAGAACAATACATCTCAGCCTAATAGCTATTGACAAACAGCTTAGAGAACCAGATGCAATAGGGAGAAGGTCTATATTTTTACCATCGTTTGTCAAGGGATAACTTGCAAGAGGTTCAAGAGACAGCTTATCTGTAGAAAAAGAATGTGATTCACATGAGCTTATATCAACTGCAATGTAACTGTGCATTGCATGTTCAGTTATACATGGTAAATCTACCAGTGATTTTGATTTGTCTCAAAAAATTCTTAATATGAAAAAATGGGTAAATAAATTTGATAGGAAAATGCTAATTTTACTTATGTACTGCATTCTTTGTTGTTCTGATTGCGATATGGCGGAAGGGTGGGGGGCAAGGCCAGGAGGCAGATGGATATTTGTCCCCCAGATCAGTACAAAGAATTTAAAGGTGGTGAAGTTGTAAAGCATCTTAAGTTCTTCTCTCCTCTCCTTCCTTGTGCCTCTCCTTTTTTTAAGCTCACTGTATTAGTCTCTTTTCTCCAGTTTCTCTGAGAATTGCTGTGATCTATCAGCCTCCTGGACCGCTATCAAGCTTTCATGATGACTTCTCTGGCTGGCTATCTTACTTTCTCTCCTCTGAAATACCCTCTAGCATTCTTTGCAACTTTAACATCCCTGTTATAAATGTTAACACTCTACCTATCTTTCAACTACTCAGCCTAAGCTCTTCTTTTGATCTAGCAATGAACACACACTTTTATTCATTGATGATAAATGATGATGGCAACACCCTTGACCTTTTATTCCTTCACCTCTGCAATTCTTGCAACCTCTACAACACTCCATTTCCTCTCTCCGATCACAACCCTATCTGTTTCACACTCTGCCTGTATTCAACCCCCTAACCCCTCCAACCAGCAAACAGTTACCCACAGAAACCTTTATCACTTTATCTCCTCCCTAGTCTGCAACAAACTACCTCTAGGACAAAATCTCACCCCTGTCCTGCCCCAAACTGACCACTTTGGTCTACAACAGCTTTTTTTCAACCTTCCTGGAAACACTCCTTATCAACTCTTTTCTACCTTTAACTCTCTACTTTGTCCTCCACTGTTTCCACCCACTAATTCACTCATTGCCCAGGAGATTGCCAATCATTTAAAAAACAAGATTAAAGCAATTTGTAATGATATTTAGACAGGCCATAGGCGATGCAAAATTATTTTCTGAAACCATGGGTTGCAGGAAAGGAATTCACACAATTCTTCTATCAACACAGACAGTGCTGACAGGGGAATCCTTCCTGCTGAGCAATTGTCTGCTCCCGGTGGGGGCAGGGGGGCGGGGGCAGGCAAGGGAAGCCATCCCTGCTGGGAAAAGACAGTGAATATTGCTGGAGGCTATAGCAGCCGTTAGCGATTAATCTCAAGTTAATACGGCAGGCTGGTTGTACCCTAAGTTGATCATTCAACTTGGTACATTCAGCCTACCCCCACACGGTTCGAATCTCAGTTGGTTCCTGCTGAACCGGCCAAGATTTGAACCATCTATGGCCAGTCTTACTCTGTCCAGAGCCTTCAACCCAACATGCCATGACTACCACTACATTTAAATTCTCCTCTTTTGAATCTGTTACCACAGATGAAGTTGCTAAAGTTTTCTTTATTGTCCAACTAACAACCTGCTCCTGGACCCTGTTCCCTTACAACTACTACAGTCACCCTCTTGCTTAATTCAGAGCTTTAAAACTCACATCTTCAATCTTTCCTTCTATATTGGCATCTTCCCTAACCATCTAAAACATACACTGGTCAACTTTACTCTTAAAAAGCCTAAACTGGACCCTACCAGTGTGAACAACCTAAAACCTTATACTTGCTCCAAAAACTTCTAGTCCACAACCACCTCAATGATAACAACCTTCTTGACTCCTTTTAGTCTGACTTTCACCCACAACACTCTACAGAAGCAGCTCTTCTAAAAATCACTAACTACTTGCCGTCTGCTAAAATCAATGGCCACTATTACCATTATACTCTTACCATTAGACCTTTCTGCTACCTTTGATACAGTTGACAATCTGCTCCTCCTCAAAAAACTTCCACTCCCTTGATCTCTGAGATCCTGCTCTTTGCTGGATCTCCTCTTACCTATCTCACCACACCTTCAGTGTCACCTACAACTCTAACTCCTCTCCCCCAACACTCTGTCCTCTGACCCTTCTATTCTCTATCTGTATCTCCTTTTCTATCCACACCTCCACCTAACTCTATCTCTCTACTCCTCTGCTCACACCATTAGTCTTCTCTTCTCTTAGTGTTTCTCAACTTTTTCAGTCAGGACACCCCTTAGAATTGTGCATAGTCTTGGTGCACACCAGTCTAAAGGGCTTGTTTATACTGGGAGGTGGAACACACACACACATTTGCCTGATGCGTGGTGATGCCAAAAAGAGGCAATGGCTTCTGTGCGCATCTACAAATGGCGTCACATTTGTGTGCAGTGCGGAAAACACGTGTTTTTCCACGTTACTGCCTGCACCTGGTGTGAACTAAATTTGCTCCCACATTATTCATTCTTTTTGGGACTATTATATAACAATGACTCACCCCCACCCCTCCATTCCCCCACACCCTTCCACTATCCAACCTTCTGTCCCAACACGCACACTTTCCCCTTTTACCATATTCATCTCTTTCCTCCACAGATTGGTACAGCTGCCTTTTTGCTTCTATCCACAATCCATTTATTTGCCTTCATTTCCTCTTATACACAGTCCAATTAGCTACCTTCCCATTCATTCTCAGTCATTCATTTGTTCTGTTTTTTCTCCTTCCTCTGTTGTAAGAGGAAGGGGTGGGCTCACAGATGTAAACACTACATTGTTTACATCTGCGGTTCTTGTGATTGATCTCTCCATAACCAAAAGCATAGTGATCCCAAGATACAGAATGGCTTGGTACACAGAGTCATCCGAGGTACGCTAAGTTCACAGGCATTAACGGGCAGATCAGGTGAATGATAGTGCTTTATCTAATTCCAACCTGATCTGTATAGGTGCTCCAGTTTTTACAGGCACAATTTGGTTCACAGGGGCTAAAAAGTTTTGTTATTGCACAACTAACGAACCTAAAAAATGTATTGTAATTTCCACAGTGCCGTAGTCATTAAGTTAAGTTCATAATGTACTTGTATACAATGCATGCTTTACAATCCTGTTTTGGCATATACAACATGTATATGCTAAATGATGTGTTACAAAAAAATGATGTCTTTTAAGATAGCACCCACCTTTTACCATGGCCATCATTCAATGCAGCCTAATTCACTTTATTTAGTCCGCAAGAAACTATTCCTATCATAAAACGGCCAGTTTGTTGCCAGTCCACTTCTGCTGTGATAATCAGTATCTGATAGTGGATACAATGATAGAGGCATGACCCCAAACAAACTTTTTAATCCATAATATGGATTTCTTGATTTTAAGTATATTGAAACATAATTAGTATAAAAAACAATATATTTTTATTGCCTGCAATCCTTATTGCCATTAGGGTCATAAATGTTATTTCTTAGGATTTTCCTTTGTGGCCAACTATTTAAAGGGTTTTATACAATGTTACTCTTTTCTGCAAAGTTGATTTAGTGACAATATCATAGAGACACATCGTATATTTTGTTTTTGCCATTTTTCTGTTTTTGTTAATCATGAAATCTCTCAGCCCACTAAGATCACTAACAAGACCATAATATAAAAAAGCAAAAAAGGTAATTTGCCCTGTGATCAGACTTAAAAAATAATGGAATCTGGATTGGAGTGCTTAAAAAACCATGCTCAAATTTTGAAGCTCCTAGAGGGCAAATGATTACAAGTTTTCAAGAAGTTTTTTCACTTCAAACTTTGAAATTGCCCTTGCTACGTAGATATCCTTGCTTAGATTAAAAAAAAACGAAATCAATATAATGTTATAACTAAAAACAATAAATCTTGCCATGGCATTTTTAAACCTTTGATACATTTTTATCTTTGTTTCACCCTGGTCACTAATGTCAAAGTCAATTCTGTATATCTGGAAAAGTTGAGCACTTTTATTTAGAGTAAGGTGCCTCTGTAGAAGAATAGAAGGCTTATTTATTGTCAACTGTTTTGTCCTTTGCAGCAGCATAGTCTATACAATCTGTAGATGCAAAAAGCAAGTACACCCTCCTGCGCTCAAGTGCTGTGTTCAAGGTACGCTATATTGCTGGCACTTAGGATCTTGCTGCCCTTTCAGGACAATGGGTATACATATAGACTGAAAACATAGAAAACAAGAGAAAACAAGAGAAGGGCGCACCGACCTAGTGCAATATCACAAGATATTTATTTATTGGAAAATTAAAAACATACCATACATTATACTCACAAGCATATGCTGGAAGTAAGCATAAAAGAAAAAGTTATTTTTGCAATCAGGAGACCTCCAAGACAAAATATGCTTTTTGGTAAAGCAGGAGAACTGGAAAGCATCTGTGGTGATGGGGCTGACGCATTTCAAGGGAGAACCCTCTTCATCAGAGCCAACTGATGGCTCTGATGAAGAGGGTTCTCCCTTGAAATGCTTACTTTCACCATATGCTTGTAAATATAACGTATGGCATGTTTTTTATTTTCCAATAAATATCTTGTGATATTGCACTAGGTTGGCATGCCCTTCTCTTGTTTTCTATGTTTTCAATCTGTAGATGCAGTATGGCCACCCCTGTAAATCAATTTTTTTCATATATACAGTATGTTTACACATATTACAGGATTTTGTGGGTGTTTTTCAGTGTAATCACACATTTGGTTCAAAATTTTTTGATATATTTTATATAAAAAAAGCTAAAAAGCTGAAATTAATATATACACAGCAGTGCTTACTACCCAAATCCTTCTCATACACAAATAAAAAAATCAACAAAAGTCCATATATAACCAAGTGTCCATCAAATCAACTTGTGTAGGTTAAAATAAAAAAAAAAAAAAAAACAAGAAATACTTAAAAAACTCAAAGAAAAAAATACAACCCATAATTAATAAGAGTTCTTTCACTCTTCAGACTTTAAATCATCAAATCGTCATCTGATGACGCCCTGTGGGAGGGTTGAAATGCGTTAGGCGGAGACCATTGCTGACATCACATCCAGCCGATGCAGAACACAATGCAGTGGTACTTCCGGTTTGGCAAACATACTTTTGAATATCTGTCTTTTTAAGTGAGTGTAAACCAATTTTTTTATAAAAGTTTTTAATAAATGGAGTCACACTATGTCTGCCCTTCTTGCTATTTGTTCCATATGTGGACATCATCCATGAGGAGGTGAGATCAAGTGGTGGAGAACTACAAAGCTCAGGAGTTCCAATTCGTTTTCACTGTGGAGAATACTAGCACTAGCATTTTTATAATCTTATATGCCTGGAGGAGCAAGCTGAGAGAGATGAGGATTACTAGTCTCAGCAAGCCCAGGATATCTGTAATATAAACTGCAACTGAGTTCTAACATTAATTTGTTAGGGTCAACAACACTAGGTGAGTGTGGGACCATACGAGGGGAGCATATCTGTTCATTCAAAGTTTGAAGAGTGTACAAACTATTTTTTTTTAACTCATTAACTATTTTTTTTTATCTCATTAAGTTTTTTAGTGAGTGTAAACCAATTTGTAAATTTGTAAATGGAGTCACGCTATGACTGCCCTTCTTGCTATTTGTTCTTTATGTGAACAATACCCATGAGGAGAGTGGTAGTGGTGGATAACTACAAAGCCCAGCAGTTCAAATTTGTTTTCACTGTGGAGAATACAAGCACCAGTGTTTTCTTTAACCCTATATGCCCGGAGGAGTAAGCTGAGGAAACATCATAAAGAGGAGGATTATAAGTGCTAGCAAGCCCAGGATGTCTGCAATCTAAAGCGCAACTGACTTCTAACATTTATTTGTTAGGGTCAACAACACTTGGTGAGTGTGGGAAATACATATAAGTGAGAACATTTGATGGTTTAAATTCTGAACAGTGAAAAAAAACCTTCTATTTATTAATTTTTTTTCAAGTTTTTCAAAGTATTTCTTGGTTTTTATTTTTTTTTTTATTTTAACCTACACCAGTTGATTTGATGGACACTTGGTTATATATGAACTTTTGTTGATATATGTTTTTGTGTATCAGAAGGATTTTGGCAGTAAGCAGCACTATGTATGCAGTATATTAATTTAATTCTAGGGCAATTAATTGCATTGTCTCAGCTGCAGCTCATAATAATATATTTCATCCACAAATGTTTCCAATTTTTAGAAGCACATTTATTTAGATCAATAGCACACTGGATTTTTCCACAACGCGAGATTTAGCAATTTTTTTTTATAAATAAAAGCTGCCCATACAGTTTAATTGTAGGAGAGGACAAGAAGACAAGAAAAATATATTCTTGCAAGGCACTAACAGCTAGTTTTTGACCATGCAGCCACGGCATGCACTCTAAGCAAATAGAAGTAGACTACTGAGATCTAACGGGTTGAAAGATTTATACTAACCTCTTCATAATAACTATCAGCCTCTCCCTAAACTTCTGACTTTCAGAAATAAACTTCAATTGCGTCATGCTTAATATATGCATAGTTAAAACAAATAGATGAAAATAGAACAGACTGCCTTGACGGAGAAGAAACACAGTGCACTGTACTGTGTTTAAACTTGCTAATGCTTATGTATATCATTCCACAGGATGCAAATCTATTTTTACTTCTCTTCTACCCTACCACATTCCATCAAACAACAACTCATGCAAAGCATCATATAACTGCTATTGAACATACCCTACCCATACCTTATATGCAATTAACTTCTGAAGCAAACATAAATACATATTTTTAGTTTGTGCCTAATGTACAAAGTACTTCACTAAATAGTCATCTTGCCATAAAAAAACAGGACCTTTAAACTGAAAATAGAATGGTATTAAAGTAGAGTTGGACATTTTAACTATGTATGGTACTTTGGCATGTGAGCAACCAATTGTTAGAGGGCCCATAAAGTAAGTATAGCAAATGCCTGCTTGAACAATGGTGACAGTGGACCCTTTGTCAGACCTCCTGTTCAGTCCTTTTCATTTAGGTCCTCAGCAGATTTCCAGTATCAGTAGAAATAATAAAGTATTGGGATGTTACAGAGCATTACAAGAAGATGAATAGCAGGATATATCACAGAGCAAAATGGTTAGATGTTCTTAGAAAAACTTATAGGCATAGAAACATGTACTTAGTGTAGCTAAAGTGAAAACCGGCCAGGAAGCATCTTTGAAAAGTAATACCCATTCTTGTGGTGACCATTAAAAAAGAACCAACATTGTTTCTTGCAAGTGGGCCCTAGACATTCAGTGTTTACTGCTTGTTGTGGATTAAGAGGCAGTCTAGCTTTGTTAGTTTCGTAAAGTGTGTTACTGTATTTTTTATACTACCTCTGTAAATGTTACTTTGTGTGGAAAGGAGTGATATGAAGCTTTCTAAAATGCAGGAATAAGACACAGAAATTTAAGAGGACTTCATTGGAGGCTGGTGGCACCATGGCAATCTAGTCTCCTAGGGCCAAGAGTAGCTACTTAATCCCCCCACCACCTTTTTCCAAGAAACACACACTGTTTAAAAGGAAGTATCCTTCCAGACATTCTTGAACGAAAGTGGGGACACATCTAGGGAGACCAAATTCCAAACACACACACTGTTTTAAAGGAAGCACCCCCTGATACATTCTTGAAGAAAACTGGGGACACATCTTGGGAGGCCAAATTCCAAACACACCCACTGTTTTAAAAGAAGTATCCTCCCAGATATTCCTAAAGGAAAGTGGAGACACATTTTAGGAGACAAAATTTCATACACTGGGACTTTATTTTTTGTCATATGAAATAATATCTGTTAGTTTGAGCAGTTCTTACCTGACTATATGAAGTGCTTTCCGCTTTGTTTTGGATATAAATTCCAAGGTGATAACTGAAAATTTAAAACATGATAATTCATCTAAAAAAAATCCCTTAAATGCTTTGCATGGTTTATTGTGAATTTTTTACTGACTTGTCGAGCTATTAATTTTAATAAGTGATATTGCTAATATTGACCGTAATGCAAGCTATGTATATTTTATGACTGTACACATAATAGTAAACACAATGTTCAAAATTGTAACACAATAAATTGAGTTCCGCAAAATCAAAATACAATGCTGTTATCTGAAGCCTAAATATCCAATATGATGTTGAAGATCATTTATGAAAAGAATAAATATTTCAGTAGTTAAACTAAAACAGCACATGCTAAGATTTTCGTGGAAGTACATGAAGTCTGCTTACACAATAAGAAGATTGCTACTATGGTCCAATAACAGTCATTGACGTTGTCAAAAATTTGGTCTCTTCTGTCAGTTTCCATAGAACGTCAGATTTTCAACTTTTTGCTTGTATCAGCATTGAAATGTAAACACATTAGCTATCCACTACGTTGTACAAATGTTTTGTGTATCTATTTCTAAAAAGTAGACACCTGAGCCCATTGCACTAAAAAATTATGTTTTCCATCTTTGATAAAACCACTGTTTCGCCTAATTGATAGGATGTGATAATATAATTTTGAGCAGCTACTTGAGCCTTTACACTTTACATAATTTTGATTTTTTTAATCTGAGTTGTGCTCCTGAAAGAATAGGCTAAGCGCAAAGGGTGTTGTGTGATTTTGAGAGCATTTAATGGCACAGCAGCTGAAGACCATAAGGCCCATGTAGAGAAACAAATTTAACATCAGAATTGTTAGATTGAGCATTGCCTGCCAGAGTGCCTGAAGAGCAGGTAAAGCTGCAACCAATATTACTTTAAGTAATAACAAGTGTGTGAATAGTGTACAAAGAGATTTATACTTAATTACTCACAGCCATTTTTGCTGGAAAGTTGTTTGAAAAACAAAACTGACAAAACTGTGAAGATCACTTTTAGAATTACTTTTGCAATGAGGCTAGGTTGATGATTATCTCAGGAACCTAGAGGACTTAACAGCATAGTGAATGACTGGATCATAAAGCCAGTTTTTTTTTTTAAGTGGGATGAACCCAAGTCTCCTGGGGGGAAGCTTTGTTGTAAATACAGATCAAACACAAAATTGACTAAGCTTAACTTTAACTAAGGGCAATCACTCCCATCCAAGTTTTTTATATTGTACTTATTAAGGTGAAAGGAAGGCGGCCTGTCCAGGATCTGTTGGCTGGAACTGGGGGTCAAAGTAAAACATTGTTTCCTATGATGTCCCTGTCCTGTCATCACACATGGTCCAGTTATCAGGAAATTTGTCATTTTAGACTTGATCTGGCAATGAATGAGCAAGGGCACAAAGGGCCCAAGACTAATACTTACAACTTGTGTTGTCCTCACACAATCTGGATTTGGCAGAACTTGTTATTAGATCTGATGCTCCAGTCTTAACTTGCATAGTGAAGTTAAATTTTGCATTCCATTAAATTCAGTTGATAGTTTTTGAAATTATGTAATATGATTGTTGAGATAGCCAGACATGATGTGATGTTTTTTTATGTAAATAACCATAACCACTACAGTGAAGATCATAGACAGAATTGCTAATGAAATAAAACATTACCTCAGACCTTGAACTTTGAGAGTGTATTACCTTTGTACATAGGTGTAAGATTACCAGACCTAATACTGGCCTGTGCTCCTAATGTATCCTACAACTTTGCATGCATATTTTATTTGCCTGCAGGCTTATAATATGTCTTAGGAGCGTTGGCACTTTTTCACATGGGAGACGATAGACTGCATTTTATATAGTACAATGTGAATAATAGAGACAGACAATCATGAGTAAGGTCACCTTTGTAGTATACCTAAAGATGATCAAACTCTAATGTGCCTCATTGTTTAATCGAATCAGGTAATTCAATGCAAAACATCACAGGTTTAAATCATAAGAAGTAAAGTGCCCTTACTTTTAATTGGAGGAGTAACCATCAACGCCTTGGCTACTAGAGATAGGGTTCTGCGTTGATGTTAAATGTAAGTTTTAGCTTTGTTAAATTTGAAGACTGTAAAAAGAAATCATTAGTCACAACCTATAGCAACTGTTCATTTAAAATGTAACTTTTCCTTTATTCCTGAGCATAAGAACATACCATCACTTAATGAGGTGTTAAAGCACAATCTCAATGGTTTTATCATTAAATTATCATACAATGGCTTTAATTCGGCAGAGTTTCTCCATGTACTTTTTATTGTAACATCTCTTGGTAATGTTGGTTTCTCTCTTAAAGCAGACCTGTCTTTAAAAAAATATCCCCTTCCTGGTATTCTGTTCACCCCATTACATTCAACTCATAAAACATAGCAGAAGCAACAAAATAGGTATTTATACTGCAGAATATGCTTGTCTGGCTTTCTGTGGTGGTCATTTAGGCATGGAAATTCTGCTGAAGGACAGGATCAAAGATCAGACTTGCTGGACCCTCTTCTTTAGAGATCATGTGCATAGATGTTTAGGCATTTTGGCAAATGACTGGCCTCCATAGAATGGTGGCCCAATGGTTTTGGAAGCAAAAGTAAGTATTCAGTGCCTTCGGCTACCTCTAATGTCTTCGTGAAGTGGGTTGGACAGGTTATCAGTGAAGGGGGTTGGGGAAGGGATCATATTTATATAGGTCTGCTTTACCAATTTGCCTTAGCCCCAGTGACAGATTGGTACCAGCCAGGCAGCTGTCTCTATCTTTAATATTCCTGTAGTTTCAGCAGCTGCTTTCCATTCCTCCTTCTTTGCTGTTCTAGTTAAAATGTGAAGTTCTAACATGTGCCATATAGTCCCTTATAATTACTTTAATGTGATATGGTGAAATGCTGTATTCCTGTCTTTTTTCCTTCTTTTTCCCTATCCACTTTGTTGTGGGTAAAAGTTGTAGAGCTGGACGTTGGTTAATAAAATCTTCAAAATACTATCTTTTTTTTGTCTTTCTTTGACTTTGCTTCTAGGTGTATAACTATAAATGTTTGTAGCAAAGTATCCTATCAACATAGCTCCTTCTGAAATGCAATGTCATTGCCTAAATCTGATTGTTTCATGTAACGCAACAGTCATTATGTAATGAATATCAATAACCACAGTAACAAATTATATCATGTTTATAATTCATTAACAAGCAAGACAGATAGGCTGTAGGGATTTATTTTTCAGGCCTGTTGTGGTGCTGAGTCACATAGTAGTTGCATTGGCTTATTTGCCTACAGTTATGTCCTTGATTGCCTTTTCAATGATTATGTACTACATCAAGTTTTACCACTGAAAGTTTGGTTCTTTGAAGTTCTTAAAGTGAATCTGTGCTTTTTCATGAAAAATGTACTGTATACAAGTTACCTCCGCTGCCTACCCTAGGTCTAAATTGTTGCTGTAAAATGTCAAAATCATAGTTCTACTTTAAACCCTTATTTTCCATCCATTTTCCATTCATCCCCCTTCAAAGGTCTGGAGTATAAATAATCCATAAACCTCAAAAAGTGAATCCTGTCTTGTGGACTTCTACAGACCGCTCTCTTTTTGAGTTATACAGTTTCAGTTATGCCGGCTGCTACAGGTTGCTGGGGTTAAATCTTACACAGCAATTGACCCAGCACTGTGACATGTAAGACACTTGTTCCTCCATGCAACACAAGATATTTCCTTCTGCTTTTTGCAAGGTGGAGGAATGAAGGAAGGTTAAGTATATTCTACTGGGGATGGTGGAGTTAACTGTTACAGGTTAAATGGGCATAACATAGCATCAGATGCATGTAGGGGAGAGTCAAAGGTGGGTTAATTTGTATACAGGTAAAAAAGAAAATGTAACTGTGGGATGGTAGCAGAGACTTAGAGAAATGTGATGCTATGTTTTAATGGACCTTCTTTAACGGAGAGGTACTTTATTTTGTCTTGGCAAAAAGTCCATGTGTTACTACTGCAAATATTATACTAGTATATTCACCTAAAGGTACAAAATTCTACAAGCTTCATGCTTTTAGCCAATAGGTAGATTCAGAAAAAGGTCAGGGTGGTCAATGAAAAAGTAAAGTCAAATATAACCTGAAGTCAGTAACCAGCGAAGTAGGAATACAGGGCCGCAGGAGCTAACACAGACTGGAGCACTGGGCTAGGAAATTAACCTAAACATTTTTCTTTAACTGTAATATTGGTTAGGACAAGGAGTAATGTCAGATGACATTCCAACTGCTTGAATAGATCTGTCATCTGTCCGTGCATTTAGCAGCCTCATGTCAGTAGCCTGGGTCAGCTACTCTGGTACATTCATACATGAGATGAAGAAAAGAGCAGTCACAGTGAACATGGAAAACTCTACAGCGCTTCTGGAAATATTGGAGGTACAGAGAACTTTGGGCAGAAGGAGCAGAAAAGTGGCACTTGAGAAATCACCAGAGTATTTAACCCAACAACATGGGCCCCCTTTCAAAACTGTTTGGGGTGCAGATTGTTGAGGGTGTAAATAAAGCTGCTGTAAACTACAGCTTCTGGGCACCCCAGAAAAACTGTTGAATGGGCTGTTGATGCACAGTAATGTAGACTTTAAACTACCTGACTCTTTTCTTCCAACATAACGTGCCATGATCCACAGAGTGTTCATAAGGAATTGCACCGAAGTGCTGCACAAATAGACCTGTTTGCTGTGGTAACCCATGGTAAAACACGCTTCTTACTATACATTCCTGAAGTGTTTTGATGTGAATCCTTTTTTAAACTCACCTTTGCTCACTCATATCAAAACTTTGCTATAAAAAATAATAAATAAATGCTGTGCTATCACCAATAGTTTATCTGCGAGTAATAACTGTCTGTGAACTGATGCTGCATGTGTTTTCAGCAATCATCAAAGAATCAGAAAAAACTATCAAAGACTCAAACAATAAAACAGTAAAAGTCTATATATTTGTGAATGTGGTAGTCCATACAACTTGCAATATATATCACTCCTATGTAAGTGCTGCAAAAACGTGCAAATAGAAAACACCTCCACCACGGTGAATCTCTTTTGGGCAAACTCCCACCTCACTGTATTGACAAAGGTCAATATGCATGCCAACACAACACAGACTCCTTTCCTTCTTAATCAGCAAGGACTCTGGCTCTTAAAGAACCTCAGCAGCTCAGGTGGGTGGATGGATGGACGATTCAGAATGTATTTCCATGTTAAAAGAGAAATGAGAAACGATATAGTACTCATTGTTATTTTATTTAAAAAAGCATAAAAAATGAAATCCACTCACATGTGTTAAGACCAGACATAAGACTATACAGCTTTAAAAAGTTCCTATCTGAAACCATCAGGACAGGTGGTAATGGATTGGATCCCTTAATGAGAGCTTCCACTGTCAGCTTGCTCTCTCTCCCAGTGCTGTGAAGCAACGCCTTGACTACACCTGTGAGTGGCTTTCTATTTTTATGATTTTTTTAAATAAAAAAAAACATTGAGTACTATATCGTTTCTCATTGTCTTTTAAATTGGAAATACCAATTGAATCGTCCATCCATCCACCCACCTGAGCTGCTGAGGTTCTCCAAGAGACCTCGCTGATTTAGAAGGGAAGGAGTCTGTTTAGTGTTGGAGCACATATTGACTTTTGTCATGGGGTTCAATACAGTGAGGTGGGAGTTTGCCCAAAAGAGATTCACCATGGTGGAGGTGTTTTCTACTTGCATGTTTTTGTAGCACTTACCTAGGAATGATATATATCACAAGTTGTATGGGACTACCACATTTCCAATTATATGGACTTTTACTGTTTTATTGTTTATGATTCGGTAATAGTTTTTTTTTCTGCTTTTTATGATTCATTGATGATTGCTTAAAACACATACAACATCAGTTCACAAATAGGGGGTATTACACACAGATAAATTATTGGTGATAGTGCATTTATTTATTTATTTTATACACATTCAAGTGATTATTTTTCACTTCATGCTTGCGGCTTTATTTTTTCACATGCATATGCGCAGATAATCACATACACAAAACTGTGCTACGTAGCCCAGTAGTAGCTATACCGATGCCACTGCAAAGTGTTTCAGTCAATTCGCTTCTGCTCATGCGCAGACAATCTACAATGATTCCTTTGAAAAGGCTTTCAATTATGCATTACCAATGGTGGATAGACTCTCCATAGCAACAAATGGAAATTTATGCTATGAGCTCATGCACACAGGCATATTTGCAGGTGAATGAGTGTACAGCATAAAATACGGCTGTATTTGCAGCACCTGCAAGCCTGAGGTGCTATGTAGTTCTACCCAAAGGAATGAATTACAATATACACTGTACACAGGTTTAAGCATTTAAACACTGGTACTTACGTTTACATGAGCACATGGGTGTATTTTCCTGAACTTGCAAGTGTCACATTTGGGAAAATATGCAGGTGCCTGAAAAAGCACGTACCGGCATTTACACATATATACCTTATGTACAGCGTATTTTGTAAATCATTTGTATGGGCTCCTAGGCACCACAAATGCAGGCATATTTTTTGCTGTTCACCTTTACAGTATGAGCCCTATTAGTACCGTTACCCCTTTAAAGAATTTTCTTACAATACCTGTATCTATCTATCTATGTATCTATGTATCTATGTATCTATGTATCTATGTATCTATCTATGGAGATCTATCCAATCTCCACTTCCACCTCTTGACAAGTATACAGTAAAGATGTCTAGTTGCAGGTTATAATTGAGGGTGGACACGTAGCTCAAACAGAGTCATTTGCCTTCATTTAATGTTTATCAGCAGAAAACTGATCATAATCTTATCTCTTATACATAATAATAATAATTTCTAGTAATATTTTTTTATTGTTAATAGATGAAGAACATATGGCCTAGGAGAGGCTGTGAAGTGGACATAATGAAGATCTTGCAGTTAATAACAAATGGCTCTCTTGTGTGTAATTATTTCTATATTTCTTTGCAGCTGAATTTATCTGACACTATATACATCTCAAATTATACAAATTACACAAATTTAACATATGTATATTCTTTGTAACATGACAGAAATTTAAATAAATCTTCAAAGAAAAGTTGTCACAAAAAAAAAAAATCCTGAACCCACTCCTTTTTATGTGTACCAGGCATTCCCCAGTACTTAATTTCACTCTTAACGTTCTATTTAGAAATGTTTTCTTCCAGGATTCACACATTTTTCCAAAATATTAGCAATATGCAGGATTTATAAATTATTGACAGTTTGCGCAGCGCTTTACAATATAAAGGGAAATGGTACAGTTTCAATACACAAGGATTAGGAGGGCCCTGCTGGTGGAGTTTACAATCTAAAAGGGAGTTGGAGGTGGTACAACAGCTAATAGCTGTAAGGGAAGAGCTGATGGAGGTAGTCAACGTACAGTAAAAGTTAAAAGCGCGGAAGGCTTCTCTGAATAAATAGGCTTTGAGTCTACTTAAAGGCAGACAGGGTAGGAGATAACCAGACAGAACAAGGTAGGCATTTCCAGAGGATGGGAGAGGTTTTGGAGAAGTATGTGGAGGTGAGTATAAGAGAGTGTGACAAAAGAACTAGGGAAAAGGGGGTAGGAGGAGCAGACTGAACAATTTGGGCGATATATCAAGATGTGGTTGGCGATGTAGCTAGCGTCAGTGTTGTGAATAACTTTGTTGTAGTTAGTATTTTGAATTCTATATACTGGGCTAGTGGAAGCCAGTGGAGGGATTGGTAGAGTGGTTGAGTCTAACAGCAGCGTTCATGATGGACTGGAGGGGGGAAAGCCTGTGTGGAGGTAGGCAAGTGAGAAAAGTGGTGCAGTAGCTTCTGAGTGAATGTTTTTTTTTTTTTGTCTTCTAAACACTGCTTACTAAATAATTCAATTAGAAAAATATGTGAATCTTGGGTGAAAGTTATGTGAATCCTGTGTGCAAACATTTAAAGACCCCGGAGTATCACTACCCCTGAGTGCTACTCTAAGTAACTGAAGGTATGTGCCAAACCAACTGCTCTCCCAGAACGCAATGCTCAAGGTCTTAATGGCCAATTACCAGTCCCCGGTTCTTCCACATGGGTGGAGAGGAATATGTCAAACATTACTTGGTATCAGCATTTGCCAATAACTCACTCAGGGTTGATTTAGGCACTGAGGGTCCATAGTTTAAAGAATTGGGTGGGGGAGTAATTTAATGGGTTTGTTTAAATCTTCTGTTGTGAAAGGTTACAGGTCAGTTGTGTCCAAAGCTGTATTGTTTTTTGACATTCTTTGTCTCTCATTAAGAGCAGCCGCCAAAGGTTCTTCGCCATCTTTAGCAGTGGAAGGTGCAATTTCCTACAGAAAAAGAAAAAAAAGGAAGCATAAGACTATCATATGCACTGCAAATATTGCTAAATTTAATATTGAGTCTGTTCAAATGTAAGAGGTACCACTAGTGACATTTACCCTTTTCCAATCTGGTCCTCATTGTGTTATGCATTAAAGTGTTAAAAGCATTAGGGCAGCCCATTGATTGTGAATAGGCTGCCAATGCACCAGAAAAGACAAAAAAAAAATTGACACTCCACTGTTCTTCTGATGCAGCACAGTGTGTTACTGTGCGTTGTGGTGCACTGCAATGCATGTGCCTCGGAGTTGCATTGCCTTAGAGCCAGTTCACACTGCCCCGATAGCTGCCGCAAGCTAAACTTTATATTCATGTTTAGGTGTGAACAGGCCCTTAAGCCTAGTACACATGATCAGAAAATCGTATGAAAAATACCACTTTCTAAGTAATCGTATGATAATCTGATCGTCAGTACACAGCTTTCGAGAGCCTATCAGGACAGGTTGTGCTAAATGATCCTATGGGACAGGCAAGAACATTTTTCTCTTACAATACCAGATCTTATGCTTTGTCCGAAAATACAATGCAAATACAATATAACACATTACATCACTTTCAAATTTGTATTCTGTTTTACGAGAGTTTTAGTAACTTTAGTAACCTCTTTATTTTCAATATGAAACTAGCATGCAAAAAAAAAAACAGACAATCATTCATCCAATAATCTCATCATGTGTACCAGGCTTTGGTGCAGTGGTCCCCAAACTGCAGCCCTTTGCATGCTTTTATCCGGCCCTTGATATACTATTTCATGCACTGGCACATGGGGCATAACAATGATGGGGCACAAATCCCCCCCGCAGACAACATTGATGGGGCACAAATCCCCCCACTGACAAAAATTAATGGGCACAATTCCTTCCCATTAAACAAACAATGGGGCACAATTCCTCCCACTGACGCCAATGATGGGGCACAATTTCTCCCAATGACACCAACAATGGGACACAATTCCTCCCAATGACACCAACAATGGGACACAATTCCTCCCAATGACACCAACAATGGGACACAATTCCTCCCAATGACACCAATGATGAGGCATAATTTCTCCCAATGACACCAACAATGGAACACAATTCCTCCCAATGACACCAATGATGGGGCATAATTTCTCCCAATGAGGGGGCACCATTTCTCCCAATGACACCAACAATGGGGCACAATTCCTCCAAATGACACAAACGATAGGGCATTGTTTTTTCCCACAGATGCCAGGACCTACTTCTAGTGGCCACAATCCAGCCCCCCTAAAGTCTGAAGGACAGTAAACTGGCCCTTTGTTTAGAAAGTTTGGAGACCAGCTTTAGTGCATTGGAATGCCATTTAAAATGCAACACTGGAAACCACCTTACCTGTGTCTGTTTGAATCCTTTGTGGTATCAATGCTTTGTTAGCTTTTTACTTAGTTGAGCTCTGACATTTCTTCTGTACAGTACGCTTAGTAAGCCCTACTTTTGGTTACATGTCTGTTCCCAGCTTCCACTTCCTGACTGTCGAATGCAGTGTGTCCTCTGCAGCTCCCTGGATAACCCATGGAGTCCCTTAATAAATGTTTCTTGGTAACTGTCCTGTCTTCATTGCTAGCATTGTTATTTAGTTTACTTGTACTTACTGTGTGTGTCTAAACTTAGTTAACTTTGTGTGTCCTTGATGTGATGTAAACCTTTGGTACCCACAACTCTCACAAGTACAGGAAGGGGTATGTTGAGTGGTCAAATTTAGAGACAACCAAACTCCCTAGCAGTTCATCCAAACCAGAGTAGAGTGACACAGGGAAAAGCTTATCAGTCTAAAGCCCTGTACACATGGCCTGAATGTTAGGCAGCATCAGCCAGTTCAATAGAAACCATATGACATCCAGCCCATGTGTTCTGCAGCCAGTCCGACAGAAGCCAGCCTATGGTCCGGCTTCTGTTGAAGGGGTATTACTGAAAAAGGTCTGCAGACTGGCTACCGATCTGCACTCTCAGCCAATAGCAGGGCAGTCCCCCTGTCAGAACACAATAGAACAGCAGGAGAGATTTTGTATTGTACGTTATATTGTTAGTACAGCGACTCCGACCTTAGCTGCCTGTATTTTTTTGTTCAGCCCGCTGGGTCCAACAAAAAAACGTAGCAGTGTATACTAGGCCTACGAGATGTAAACCAAGAGGAAGGTATGAAGCTGGTAAAGTAGAAGCGATTGTAGTGCACCATGAGTGTAGGTAATTTGAAAGAAAGGTTGTGTCCAATCTCACTAAAGGGGGTGTTTCTTATGCAAATGGATTCATACAAACATCTAGGAGACCCCACACTATTCTTCTTATTACCAGAAAAGTCTTGCTCATATGTCAGAGTCTGGATCTAAAGCCCAGAGATTGGCTTTATGTGTTGCAATAACAATTTTAGAACGAAGTGTAGTATAAAAAAAAATCATCATGTTCCTAATGACTAAAATTACTAAAAAAATACATACATAGTGTAGGGTACATAGTGTACGGTACATAGTGGACATTGTACAGCGTAGAAAACGTAAGGGTCTAATGTGTGCAATATACAGCACAGATATATTTTTTTCTTTTTTTATTCCATTACATACTTCCTCTGGAGTAAAGCTTGCCATAGATGACTAATTTTATTTCAAACAGCCAGTGAGCTGATTGGAAAAAAACATGGATTCCTCATCCACACAAGCAAGCTGGATGGAGGAATCCCCCCACTGTACAATTATATTCTGACAGTGGGATTCCTCCACTGTCAAAATACAATTCTGTCGAATGTGAACAGCTATATATGGATCTAATTCTATATGAAAAAAAGTCAGCACTAGTCACTAAGGTCAATATACCAAACACCTTTCCCTATATACCAGATGTGCAGCGCCACAAAATAACAATTCTGTGAATAAATAACATAAAAGTGCTGAGCTACTATATCAATAAGTGAAAAAATAAAATAAAACACAGAGTTCACTTAATTTAACTGTGTGCCCATTAAATATAAAGTCCAATATCTCCTTATTTTGTGTCCAATTTGTGTCTTCCTCCGAACACACATGAAATGGGCCATATGAGAATATACAGTATATCCACCAGTGTCTCCCTTAATTACTATGCACTCACCAAATAATAAGCTGCAACAATAAGCAGCAGAATGTGTACAGTGAAATCTTATGCACTCTTCCAGCTCCAATCTCCTCCAATAAATTTAAGGTAATGACATTCCTCACTGACAGGAGGCAGAAGATGCAGATTTTAAGCATCAATAAGAATATTATACTCCAGCTCCAAGCTTCTTCAGGCAGTTTACCAGTCAGTTCCATCATCACCACCGGAGGCCAATCACCAATGTAAAGTCTACTTTCCGAAAACAGGACATTTTGGGGGTGTTTGTACTTTTGCAATGTCAATTTGGTGAGCTTAAAAACATGGTATGCGATTTGAAATATTTACTGGATTTTCTGGAATCCTAATTCCTAGTACGCATCTTGTCACTAAGAAAAAAAAATGCACCGCTGCTGCATTTTCTATGCGTTTCTGATTCCTTTCCTATAGAAAGTTGTGTTTTTTATGAACTTCAGAAACAAGGATGAGAGTTGCGTTTTTTTATGCACTTTAGAAACAAGGCACCATAGATGCTGCATGCAGGATTTTTCAAAATGCACCGCATCTGCAGCACACTGATGTGACGAGATCCATAGGATTTAAGGGGAAATATTTTTATTGCACTTCTGGTTCACTTTTCAGATGCGTTTGAGCACAGCTGAGGGCAACAAAGGGCATCGGTGTGAAAGGGAACTTATACAAAACTAAAAAAGTCCCCCATAGTATGTTTTTTCTTTTTACTTACCTTTTTTTCTGATATCTTCTAGCTGCTCATCTGACATACTAGGTTCTCTTACTATTCACTCTTCTCCCCACTTTGGCTGCTCCCAGACAAAGCAGAGCCGATGTGATTACGTCTGCACCAATCTCTGTATAAGTACACTATGAGTGCAGGGTGCTGTGGTTAGGGGGCAGAGCCATGCTGCCCTGCAATCACAGTTTTTCTTAGTCACCTTTAACCACTTGGCGCCCCCTTTGGCTATAGAGTGGGCACTCTGTTATAGCCAAGTCCATGGAACTCGTCTAAACACTAATCGGGGTAAAGGGCCAATCACAGCGGGCCCTTCACCACATGATCAGCTGTCAGCCAATGACAGCTGTTCACTAAAGTAAACATAAGCCGGTTTTTGGCTTTTTTACCCCTCACGCTGTCAGCAGGAAAAGGAGAAAGTGGTTAACAGAATTCTGTTAGAGGGACATCGGTCCCCTTAGTGCCCACCAGTGCTCCTAATCAGTGCCCACAAGTTTCATCTATCAGTGCCCATCAGTACTGCTAATCAGTGCCCACCAGTGCCACCTATCAGTGCTGCCAATCAGTGCCCATCACTGGCTCATCATCAGTGTCACTTATCGGTATTCATCAGTGCCGCCTACCAGTGCCTATTAGTGCCCATCAGTGCCACCTATCAGTGCCGCCTCTCCGTGCCACCTATCAGTGCCCATCATTGCCACCTATCAGTGCCTCCTGATCAGTGCCCACCAGTGCCACCTCCTCAGTGCTTATCAGTGATGCCTATCAGTGCCCATTAGTGCTGCCTCATCAGTGCTCATCAGTGCAGCCTATAAGTGCCCATCAGTGAAGGAGAAAAATGACCAGTTTGCAACATTTTATAACAAAATCTGAAAAACGTTCTGTTTGTTTAACAAGAGTTAAAAAAAAAAAAAACAAGTGGTGAATAAATACTACCAAAAAAACTCTATTTGTGTGAAAAAAAATGATAGAAATTTCATTTGGGTACAGTGTTGCATGACCGCGCAATTGTCATTCAATGTGTGAGAGCAAGGGGGTATAATTGCCCAGTAAGCAAGTGGTTAAGTCCCCTATGAATTAGCGCTGAATTAGCAGGAAACATATTAGCTGTTGCCTGCTGCTTCCCCTTTTTGTAGTTGTGGCTTATTATTTTTTAGAAGAATCTACACTAGGTGGCTTTTAGATGTGCAGCCAACCAGTTTTCTTCCTTTTCCTTTCTTCAATTTGTGGATTGATTCTGTGAGTCTTTCTTACTGCAAGACTGAAGACATCTTGTTGTCAAGAAGAGGCACTGCAGGGGACAACTCTGGACTGACGGTCAGTGGTGTATTTTAGTTTTGTGCTGCCCTAGGCAAGACTAAATTCAGACGTCCCCCTCCCCCTATCTAAAATTTGTCCCACCCCTTCCTTTCAGATAAGCATTCCACTAGGATCCTCTTGTCTGTTTTTCAGGCTGACTTAATCGGACCCTCCATTCTCCTCTGTGGAGCAGCGGGTGTAATCTTCAATCCAATTCGGTCCGCTAAAAACAAGCAGAAGGGAATCTGTTCCCCTCCGTCTGGGCAGATTGGATCCAATTGCAGTCGGGTGTAAACGGACAGCAGAGTCTGTTTACATCAGCCCGCCCATAGAGCAAAGCAGGCTCAGCAGAGGGTGTGTCTGCGGCTCACTGTACGGTGGCGGATAGACAAGTAAGTAACTTTATTGTAGAAGAGTCAAAGCATGTCTCCTCTGCATTAAATTTCTCCTGCCTGTCCGCCCATTTAAAAACTTAGGACCAAAGTTCCACTTTAATATACTGTAGGTCTTATAGTTTCGGTCCTTTCCTCACTACAAGCCTAACTCCCTCCATTCTCCCCCCAGTACATAGAGCTCCCCCCACCCCCTAGCTCCCCCTTTCTCCCAAGCCCCAATACATAGCTTCAACCACCCCTAGCCCCCAGTACACAGAACTCTCCCTTTCCTCCCAACCTCAGGGCACAGCTCCCCCCAGAACAGAGCTTACCCACCCCTTAGCACTCTGGTACCCAGAGCTTGAGCTCCCCCTAGAACAAAGCACCCCTTCTTCTATCACTACCTCCCCAGAACAAAGCGCCCTCTTCTTCTCTCACCCTCCCTCCAGTACACTCAGCTACTCCTGCCCCTAATTCTCTACATACCATGAGGTTGGGGGAGAAGCCTGTCGATTGTCATGTGAGGAAGCTCCTCGTGTGAGCTCTGGCTCCCACTCCTGCTCATGTGCAGCCTGCTTGGCATTTCCCGGTCTTCTGGTGGCGGCCGGCTAGTCTGTGGCTTACCAGCGCCTCTGTCTTTGCTCAGCCGCAGATGTGTGTGCCCTACTTGTGTCCCACCTGTATCCCTGCACTGCCTGCACACTGCACTTCCCCTGTGCCCCCCATCCTCAAGTAAACTGTTGCATCCAGGGCTCCTGCTTCTTTCGCATCCCCTAGTCCTGGCCCCGCTGCCTGTCACTGTGCTCTGCAGAGCTGGGTAAACGTGCAACCAGGCTGGGGGGCGGCCCTAAAAAATGTCTCCTCATGACAAATGCCTTGTTTGCCTTATGGCAGGTACACCCCTGCTGAAGGTGAGCATTGGAGATCCAACTGCTTTTTTTTAAGCTCCAGAGGAACATTTAAAAAAAAATGCCTGGGTTCAGACTTGAGCTTATGTTTGTGTTCCCGCTTGTATTTTTTTTTTGCACATTTTGGAGTGTTGCTGCTTGTTGCTTCAAGTGAATGGACTGCCCTACGTGTGACAAACACCCCAAAGAAGTTCCAAAACCTTTTTTTGAGTGTAGCCTTATGTTTTTTTTTCACTATGGGCTTTGTAGTGCGGCAAACGCATGCCTGCTATCTGTGCTTGGGGTTAATGGCACCCCAAGCACAGTGCATTTGTGGCACGTTCTGGAAATGCCAAGTGTGAATGGTACCCCAAGCACAATGCATTTGTTGTGCATTCTGGAAATGCCAAGTGTGAATGGGCCATGAGAATTGAGAATGTTCAGAAATACAGATATCCACATAATTGTTACCTTTGGAAAAAGAGAGTTTAAAAGAAACCAACAGAGACAATATAAAGGATGCCATTAATGACCTGTCCTTCTGGTATGTTAGTTCCCTGGCTGTCATACTGATCCATTGAGTTTATTGCTCTATGCCTCACTGAGCTAAAGCAATGCATGCAAACCATGAGTTCTGACTTGGATGCGTGCTTCTTGCAAGTAAGACACTTATTATTAGAGTCAGTGACAGCCAAGCTAATATCATTTTTAAGAATTCAGCCTATAAATATAAACATATATTTGTACATATATACTGTATAAATAGGGGCATAAAGGAACTGGCTCCATGAATGTGCCAACAAACTTTGCACCAAAATAAAAAATCTAAATAAACACAAAATAATTTTGTATAGAAATAAAACTTGAGACACCAGCCAAAGGATGTGGTTAAATACAATTAGCTACTAAAACTTACCGGATATATAGATGTCTGACCTTTTATCCCAACAAAGATATTATTGTAATCAGAGTGCACACTGCAAAAAAGGGAAAATATGTAAAAATAGGCATTAACACCACATACAGAAAAATGAAAATGCTTTGTGAAGAATGTGAACAAGGTATACAAATTATTAAAAGCAGTTTTTTAATAAAAAAATAATTTTACCGCTTTTGAGCTGGGTAGGCTCCTGTCATAATGTGCAGGTAGGTGAAGGCCATTGCTTCTCCTTCTGAAAACATTATCTGGCAAGGTGTCATGCTAATTCAGCAGCTTTATTCATTTCTGTGACACTGACTGGCAGATCAGGGGTTCAGTATGCAGATCAGGGCTTCTCACTTTACAGCATGCATGCGTGTTCTATGTCAGTAGTGTATAAAGAGTTAATGCTAGAGACTATCAATCAACTAGAATGTTGAAAGGTAGGTTGGTAATGGTAATAGTTGGTAATTATATGACATAAATTACTACCCACCCCATGTTGAGGGCAAGCCGTCTGGTATGGTTCGGAGGGGGGGGGGGGGGGGCGCTCGCTCGTCCCTTCTCCTTTCCTGGCCTGCCAGGCTGCATGCTCAGATTAGGGTCTGGTATGGGTTTTGGGGGGATCCTATGCCATTTTTTTTTACATTTTGGCGTGGAGTTTCCCTTCAAAATCTATGCCAGACCCAAAGGGCCTGGTATGGATTTTAAGACGGACACCACGCCCTTTTTTTTTTTTTTTTTAATTTTGGCATGGAGTTCCCCTTCAAATCTATACCAGACCCAAAGGGCCTGGTATAGATCTTTGGGGGGACCCCATGCCATTTTTTTTCTTAATTCTGTCATGCGGTTCCTCTTAAAAGCCATACAAGACCCAAAGGGCCCCCCAAGCTGTTTTTACCCCAATTGTTTTTTAATTTACATTTTACAATTTTTTTAAATTTTACAATTATTTTTTTAAATTCAGCTCTCAGCAGGGAAGCCTTAACAACCTATTGACTGTGCACTCAGCGGGCGAAAATCCTGCTAAGTGCCGAGAAATTTCAGGTGTTAGGCAAGTACCTGAATGGCCGATGTTTAGGCCAAACCTATGCTCGGCTCAAACCGTTCATCCATCCATAGTAGTGCCTGAACATTGTAACCCCTCACAATTACTCTTGCTGGGTGCAGAAACAGGCCCTGCTGTTAAAAATTAGAAAAAAAAAAATGAAATTGAAATGGCATGCACCTGTCATACAGGTACAGAAAAATTGGGCCTTGGGTGTTGGTGGTGCCTGAACACTGTAACCCCTCACAGAAACGGGCCCTGCTGTGTAAAATTAGTAAAAAAAATTGAAATTACATGAACCTGTCAAAAAATTGAGATTCTGAGTCCTCTGGGTCACTAAGGATGACATTGTCAGGAGCAACCTCTCCCCAGCCATGTACTACTCCTGGGGTTTCTGGAGAATTAAAACCATCCCTTGAAGACTGCTGTATGTTATCCTATCCTCTATATCCACGCTGCCACAATCCTCCTCCTCCCCCTCCCCCTCTTCCTCCTGTGTGTTTTGTGGCCCTGCAGGAATGATATCTGCAAAAGGAAGTCCTCCTCTTCTTCCCACTGTTCTGCCTCAAGTGCCCTGTCCATGATTCCATGTAGCGTGTGCTGCAGCAGGAAGACTAGAGGGATAGTGTCACTGATGCATGCATCGTCACTGCTCACCATCCTCAAACAGTGACAGGACAGTGCATGCATCCTTTATCAGCAGCCACTGGCATAGCGAAAAGAAGGGGGAACGTGAGACCGTGGAGTTCCGGGTTGGTGATACGCAGGAGCAGAGGAGCGTCCCGTACACCGAACCCATGCTGCATTTACCGCATGAAGGCATTTTGTTTCTGATGTTTGAGTAAGTGCAATTTCATTAATAAACCCTAATATTAGAACATACTACACTATTGGAGTTTCCTTATCTTTCTCCCCATAACATCTTGGAATTACTTGGAGTTCCTTATGCGAGCTGAGCCATATATAAAGGGACCTGAAGGATAGCTTGGAGGCATTTGTGGACCATTTACGCTGCTTTAGACCCCCTGTAATTAAGGGGTCCACCAGCTTTGGTAAGAAGTATTTACCCCGAGCACTGGGTGGAGAAAGTCCCTTAAGGTGGAGGTCCCTCACTTGAAGTTAGAGTGATATTCAGTCATTGCTGAGAGATCTGTATTGCACTGGGCACTTTAAGGACTGTTGATATATTCATTTTACCAAGGACTTTTTTCACATTTAGGATTTTATTTATTTATAACCATTTATTCACATATTTATGGACACAAGCACTTTTTGGTTGTGTTTTAAGTGCTGAGCACAATTTATTCCACTCTTTTCACATTTTATGCGTTTTATACGTTTTTATTGCAGCTTGCACTATGGAAGCAATTCCTCTTATATATATTTAATTAATATATTTAATTAATTTATGACAATTTGATTGATTAATTTATTATCGAATATCACCATTTTTTGCGCAGTTTCTTTTGGGCCACCAAAATTTTTTCATTTATAGCGAAAAGAAGCCAAGCTCCCCTGAGCCTGTCCTTGTGCCATACTCCCACGGGTACTCAAAAAAAAAACACACTGCTGACGCAGAAGGAAGAGCACCTGCGACGCAGAAGGGGGGACAGCAATTATGCCCTAAATAATATTAGTGCTGCTGTGCCACTAAAAAAAACCCCTGCTGATGGAATAGCACCTGTGAAGCAGAAGGGGGGACAGGAGTTATGCACTAAATATTATTAGTAGTAGTGCTTCTACGCCAAAAAAACCCTGCTGATGCAGAAGAAATAGCACTTGCAACGCAGGAGGGGGGCAGCACCTACGCCCTAAATATTATTAGTGCTGCTGTGCCACAAAAAAAAAACATTTTAAAAAAACACATAAGGGGGAGTACTAATATTGCAGCAACAGAACCTGATGCTGAAAAAAAATACATATATATATCAATGAAAAAAAAATCGGATCAACATTGGTGTATACAGACGTGCTGTATACACCAACACATCAGTGGCACCACTACACTGTGTTTCACAAGAATCAGCACAGCACTACACTGACAGCACTACACTGACTGCACTACAATGACTGCACTACAATGACTGCACTACACTGTGTTATACAAGAATCAGCCCTACACTACACTGCACTGACTGTATTAAATTGACTGAAAGCACAATCCACTAACTACCTGCCTAATCTCCACTCCTAACACACTACACAGGGCTTCTGTGTAAGCAGCCTTTTATAGTGTGGGGCGTGGACTTAGCCCCTGAGCCATGATTGGCTAAAGGCACCCTCCCTTTGACCAATCATGGCTCTGACAGGACATTGTGCTGTGACTGGCCAAAGCATACAGGTCAGGTGCATGCTTTGGCCAATCACAAGCACTTAATGCACTGCAATCGTGCAGTGCATTATGGGTGCTCGTCGGCATATGTATATGTTGAATCAAGAAATTAGGTCATATAGCATACAGTGTATTGGATAACCCTTTTGTAGGAAATGAAAGAAAAATAAAACTGACAGGAGACGTTATACCCTCCCTTACTGAACATAATGCCAATTATGTTCAAAAGATCTCTGTAGGCATCAATACGGTGATATGATGATTAAAAAAACAACCTAGAACTTTTAAATATAACTTATTCACCAAAACTAGACCCTAGCATCTTGACAGCTTCTTTTTTTGTCTGACCAGCACTAAAAATTAGAGTTTTGAAGAATCTTTCCCAGTTCCAAATCATGTCCTTACAGCGGCCCTTTAATCTCTTCAAACTGGCAGAATGCTTCTACCTGAAGCAGAGAGGAATTAAGGACCACACTTGCACATGTTAGTGGTATGGAGCAAATTGGAGCATGAATAAAACAGACTCTGTTATCACAAAATAATATTTGAAATGTAAACTTGAACCAATTACCCAATATCATTCCTCTGCTCTTTACATGGAGATAATGTAAAAAAAAAAAAAAAAAAAAAACTCAACTCCTAGTTTTATCACACAACTTTTCCTTTTTCTTTCTATTTTCTTGCCTACTTTCCCTTTCTCAACCTTCTTTAACAGCTTTTCCCTTGGGCCCATGCCCTACATTGTTATAATTACTGTCTGGTAATCCTTTTTCCTTATTCTGTTTCTTCTGGTTAAGTAACTGTCAGATTCCAGAGGTAAGTGCATTTTAGTTCTGTTTTGACCTCTTACAGTACTTTTCAGTGCTGCCTAAATAGAATCAAACTTTATAGCAATTTATGTTTCCAGGGAGGCCCGGAGTAAAGGAAGAAGAACGTGAATGGAGGGCTGGCATGACAGGGGTTTGTTAGCTGGAGTCCTATTATTAAAAATATATATATGAGCTTGTATTATATTCATATGATTGGGTACAAGGTGAAGTGGGTGGAGCTGTAGCGGGGGGTGGTTAAGCAGCGTGGGGCAGGGGGTCTTCAGTTAGAAGAGAGATTAGCCAGGGAAAACTTCACTCCTGCCCGCCCCTGGTATTTTACCCTATTTCTTGTGGGCTGTTTTGTTTGTTGGTTGTTGGGGTGATTGTTGTCAGGCAGCCAGTAGGGTGCAAGGTCCTTGTAGGTTACTGTGGGCACAAAAAGATACTTTATAGGGACCCTTCTGAGGTACGGCTCCCAGTTGTTCTAATGGATTTATCTGGGGCTGGTTCTCTCCAAGCCGGTGGTGTTGTGGCTGGAGGCCTGTTTTATGTAGATTGCAGGTACTTTCTTTTGATTGATGCCTACTAGGACCTCGAGGCTCCAGTTATACTGTATTTACACAGTATTTACATTGTTATGTTTTTTATACAGTATGTTATTTATTAATTTGGTTAATAAAAGCCTGCTTTGGCCATTAACTCCAGCTTTTTGTTTTGTGGTCACTAAAAGCTTTGAGGGTGAGGTATAGGTCAGAGCAGAAGGGGACAAGACATCTTTAGTACCAGTCATGTTCCACCTTCATCACAATGCATGGAAATTGTTTCAGCGATTTTTAGCGGGACTGTGACATTGCAGCGGACAGATCGGACACCTATCTGACATTTTTGACACTTTTAGGGGGAACAGTGACATTACTACAGTAATCAGTGCTAAAAATATGCCCTGTTACTGTACTAATGACACTGGCAGGGAAGGGGTTAACACCAGGGGTGATCAAAGGGTTAAATGTGCCCAGGTGCTTTATAACTGTGGGGGGGGGGGGGGTGGGCTTGCTGAATGAACACAGGGACCTGTGTTCCTAAATAAGAGGAACACAGAATCCCTGTGTTCATTACTGACAGAACAGTGGTCTGCCGCGTTTACAACGGCAGACCGCCATTCTGTCTCCACGGGGGGGTGATCGCGGGAGCCCAGTGACAATCGCGGCTGCTGGACCCGCTGATTGGCTCCCCTTGTAGCCAATTGGCATGTGCGTGCGTCCCCACTAGCGGTTCTGTGAAACGACATACAGTGACGACATACAGTAACATACAGTTATGTCATTTCGTGGGACAGCGCCAACTTGCCGCGGTATATGTACTGCTGGCGGTTGGCAAGTGGTTAACATTTCAATTTATCTTTCGTTCGGCAGAAAATTTCCAAACTTGACCTAAATTTTTTTGGCTCAAAAACGTCACAGCCGATTACCGATTTGTTTCCATTAACTGGCCGAAAAACAAACGAACTGTCCAAATCGGCCAATTTTTCGTAAAGTGTATGGCCACCATTAGTGCATTTAGCTCTATAAGCTTTCACTGTCTTTCCTGTGTGTCAAAAAACATAGACATTATCCCAAATAATGCAATCTCGAGAGTCTTTCCCTTCAATTTACAGCTCATTTCTCTTCACTGATTCTTTAGGAACCTCCACCATTCATGTATTCTGTCATTGCAGAGTCATGCCAGTAATCTGGCTGCCAAATACACCACATTCTAAGCCTTGGCACCAAGTAGGCAGCAACCTTTTCACATAAAGCCTAACTCCAACTTCAACTTTTGTTTAAAGTTTTAGAAGAGGTGTTTCTATTTCTGCCTGTGGCACCACTAGGTGATTTTTCTTTATTTCCTGACCCTTAATGTCTGTGCAAGAATGAAAGGAAAATGGGCATTTTATATGCTCCCTTTTCCTCATGGGATAAGTGGCAGGGCTTAAAAATTAGTTTTTAGTCAGAATTTAGGCAGGTAAAATACATAGAAATTTACCTCAGGGAACCTGCCTGGAGATAGCTTAGTATAAGTGTTACACATCCTGACAGGTGATAGGTTCACTGACTGGAAAAGTGGGAAGGTGTTTTAGGAAAATTCTAGAAGATTCCAGGAGGCTATATAAGGAGGTTATATTACCTGAGGGGCTCATTCACCTCAGAACATTTCAAGCTTTGAGTTCCCCAACCCCCCCTCCCCTTATGTCGCGGCTGTTTGTTATGTGGTAAGTCACCTTTGTAACTATGCAAAGGCGGACTAGTGTGGGAGTTGTCTTGAAAGAAAAAGTTGTTTATTTATTGATGCAGCCTGAGCTGTAATGGCTAGGTTGTCTGGAATGTTTTTAATAAAATATTTGAATTTATTATTTATTTATATTTTTAACCAGTAATAAAGGGCCGCGGCCAATTTAAGCCAAGATTTCTGGGTCATTGTCTTTTTTATATAGGTAGTTTTAAATAAGTTTTTGTTTTATTTTAAGGGTTAAAATTAAAGATCCTGACTACGATCCCATTGGGATTGTAGTAGTTACAGGAACCGAAAAACAAAGACTCTAAAAAAAAAAAACACTCAAAACATTGTCAGAAGCTCAAACCATTTCCAACTCCACCTAAATGTGTTTTATTTCTCTCTCTCTGTGTCCTAACAGGAGGTTGAAGGGAATTTTTCCCAGTAGGGACACCAATGGCATCTGGGTTTTCTATTCCAAGATCTTCACTTAACCTGGCAACATTTTTTGCGCGCTTTTCTTTTCTGACACAACCTTGACACCCTCACTAGCAGTATTGGGAGTAACTAGTTACAAAGTAACTGATTACAGTAACTACATTACTTTTTTTGGTAACTAAGTAAAGTAACTAGTTACAATACTAATATTGGTAACTACACTACTTTACTAGGCTATAGGAACGCGCTTTCCTGCGTTACCCAAGCCGTGCGATACAATCATTATTTCGAAGAATAGAGAGGGATGAAGTTTATGACTTTTTGTTGCACTTTATGTTTTATTCTGTTTTTTCAGGTTTTGTTCTCATGTTTCCCAAAGCCTGTGTTTATACAATAAACTCTATGCAGAAAGAGTGTCATGTATCTTCTTCTACACGGTCAATTAAGAAAGAGGAAGGTAAAGTAATAAGTAGTGAAGTTACTTTTCAAATGCAGTAACTAGTAAAGTAATCTCATTACAATTTACAGAAGTAACTAGTAACTAGTTACATTTTTTGAGTAACTACCCCAACACTGCTCACTAGCTACAAATTAAAGAGTCCAGCTCACAGCTGGATTAAAAATGTGACTTTTGGTTGATGTCCCAGATGATAGTCACAGTTTAGGCAAATCTAGAAACTCGACATAAAAGTATATATAAACTCACCTGGCAGAATCACTAACAGAACTGTTTTCTTCAAAGCCCAGGTCTAAAAAGGTGCCCATATCAACATTCAGCATGGGGTTGGCACTGGAGATAAAAATACATTAAACATAGTGATGAAAAAAAAAATAAGAAAATATATATATATATATATATATATATATATATATATATATACACACACACATACTGTACATATACAGTATATATACACACACACACACACAGGGCTTTTTTTTCAGGGGGAATGCGAGGGAACGCAATTCCAGCGTCTCCAGCACTGAATGTATGTAATGGCAAGGGGTTCGGGGTGTGCTTGAGGGTCTATTGATCCTGGCTGCTGGGGAATCTATTATCACTAGAGGGGATTTGTTTTTGTGTGAGGGTCTGTTGTTGCTAGTGGGGGATCTATTGTTGCTGGGGGTCATACAGTATGTTGTTAGCACACATCTACTGTTGAGGGAGAGGTCTATTGTTGATGGCTGCTGGAGGACCTATTGATGGAACGCGGGGGAACGCAGTTCCGGCACCAACAGCACTGAATGTATGTAATGGCAAGGGGTGTGGGGTGTGCTTGAGGGCCTATTGATGCTGGCTGCAGGGGAATCTATTATCACTAAGGGTGATTTGTTTTTGTGTGAGGGTCTGTTGTTGCTGGTGGGGGATGTTGTTTTGTGTGATGGGGGGTCTGTTGTTTTGTGTGAGGATCTGTTGTTGCTGGTGGGGGATCTATTGTTGCTTGGGGCCATACAGTATGTTGTTGGTAGAGATAAACTGTTGAGAGAGAGGTCTATTGTTGTTGGCTGTTGGAGGTTCTATTGATGCAGGCTGTTGGGAGATCTGTTCTTGCTGCTGGGGATATACTGTTGCTAGAGGTGGCATTTTGTTGTGGGTGGTCCATTGCTGCTGCTGTGTGTGTCTGTGGGGGGGGGGGGGGGTAGGTCTATTGTTGTGTTGGGGGAACTATTGTTGCTGAGGTGGGGGTCCATTGTTGCTGGGGGGACCTATAGATGCTGGGGGAGTCTACTGATGTGTGGGGGACTATTGTTGCTGGGGTGGAAGCTACTGTTGCTGGGTGGACCTATGGATGCTGAGGAGTCTATTGTTGCTTGGGGGAACTATTGTTGCTGGAGTGGGGTCTATTGTTGCTGGGTAAGTCTACTGATGTGTGGGGAACTATTGCTGCTGGGGTGGGAGCTATTGTTGCTGGGGGGACCTATGGTTGCTGGGGGAGTCTATTGTTGTTTGGGGAACTATTGTTGCTGAGGTGGGGGTCTGTTGTTGCTGGGGAACCTATAGATGCCGGGGGAGTCTACTGATGTGTGGGAGACTATTGTTGCTGGGGGGGGGAGGCTACTGTTGCTGGGGGGACCTATGGATGCTAGGGGAGTCTATTGTTGTTTGGGGGAACTATTGTTGCTGGAGTGGGGTCTATTGTTGCTGGGGAGTCTATTATTGTGTGGGGGAAACTATTGTTGCTTGGGTGTGGTCTATTGTTTCTGGGGAGACCTAAGGATGCTGGGGGAGTCTATTGTGTGAGGGATCTATTGTTGTTGGGGTGGGTCTATTGCTGCTGGCTGCAGGGGATCTATTTTACTGCTTTTCTTGTTATCATTAAAAAATTACATACACAATATATAGCACCATAAAATCATACTTGGTTCTGTATTTTCTGAAAGGGGCAGTACTGGGAGGTGGGTAAGGGGTGGAACCAAGAGATGGTGCTAAGAGAAGGGTAGGGGCGGAGACAATGGGGGGGGGACTTAAAAAAGCCCTATATATATACACACAGTATTTCATGCAGAACACCAGATGTTAGTCAGTGATAAAAACATTTAAGTTATGATATTAATCCCTTTAGACCAGTGGTCCTCAACCCTGGCCTACAGGGCCCACTAACAGGCCAAATTTTCAAGATAACTGAAATACATCCCAGGTGATATCATTTGCTGCTCAGTGATTGCAGTACTCTAGTCTGCATCTCCCCAAGGTAATACCTAAAATCTGGCCTGTTAGTGGGCCCTGTAGGCCAGGGTTGAGGACCACTGCTTTAGACAACTATAGTCAACTATAGTCTCTTACCCATCAGAGTTGAATTTGTTGGTACCAGGTATGGCCTCTGCTCCTTGCACAGCTTCTCCAGGTAAGGATTTTGCAACCTTTGAAGCTTTGACAGCTCGTAATTTCCTCTTATGACTTTAAAAACAAAATACAGGGGTTATATCTTTAAACCAAATGTATTTGTTACCAGAATATACATAGATCTGGAAATATTATGCCCCTCCAATTGTAACTGTTTTAACAGAACAGACACTGCAGAAACAACATTGGGTCTTTGGCTTCTTTTTCCTCTCCTGGTGAGAGGATCCTAAATGCTGGAGAAAGCAGCACCATTTCCTAACAAAAAACCCTCTACAAATTAGCTACATACCCCTTAAAGCCTTGAACTTCTACCACTCAGACAAGAAAGTTGCCAAAGGTATCTCCATGTTCTATGACTCTCTACTGCACAGACCAGACCCCCTCAAATCGGTCCCCATGATTATATGGGAACGGGACCTTGCTTTCACGTTTACCCGGAACAATGGTCGAAAGCTTATAGCTCCACTTATCAAGATTCCCACTGTACGTCCCACTGGGAGATGATGTTGAAGTTCACTAACAGGTTGTACTATACCCCATACAGGCTAGCTAAAGTTTTCCCATCGCATTCAGATCTTTGTTGGAGGGATTGTGTCCATACTGTAGTATTTTTTTTTATAGTTTTTGGAACAGGGTCTTCCGCTGTATAGCAGAATGTACTGGTATCTTACGCCCACCTAAGAAAGAACTGGCGTTGTTGAATCTAGGTATAGATACGTACCCAACTCCCTATAGACAGATGGTCCTACATATCCTCCTGGCCTCAAGAACGCTGATTCTCCGCAGATGGAGAACCCTAGATATTCCTAGCTTCTCTGAGCTGGTCGACATTGTTAATGCTAACTACCACTTAGAACGATCTTTGGCGTACAATTCCCTCTCCTTTCACAAGTTTAGTAGAGCTTGGCAGCACTGGAAGTACTCCCACTAATACTGACATACTCAGCAACGTCTATGTCCTAGCCTCGTATTCCTCCTGTAGTGGACAGCTCTACTCTCCCAGCGACTTATGTTCCCATTTGGGGTGTTGGGGGAGTAGCTGCTACTCCACACTTGTGCTATATCTGAATCTGAATCTAAACATTTAGAACTATTGTATCTCAGTGCCTACAGTGCCTAATTACCTCGAATGTGCCTACTATAACTCCATACATGTTGTTATTTGTTTACGGATACACTTTCTACTCCCTACCTCCTCACAGCGTGTACCATGGTGCTGAAACATCTCCAATTCTCCCATTGTTTGTACTACTTCTTTTGTTGATTTTATGGTGATTAATGCAATGTTTATATGCTTGGTTGTTAAAATCTCAATAAAATTATTAAAAAAAAAAAAAGAGAAAGCAGCACCACATAACGATGTGGCAGCATTCTCCTGTATGTTAAGGTTGAGGTGGAGTTATAATACACTGGTTCACAGGACATGGCTTGAATGGCATTATTCAACCTGGAAAAGAAGGAGCAATGGATCCCTAAATGAGTGAGTCTGTAGGGAACAGTGCTGAAGATAGGACGAGAACAACCAGAGACCCTTCTTTTATTTTTTGAGGCTGGAACAGAATCTAGGCTCCGTTCACATTTTAATGCATGCATTGTAAAGCAAAACAATGCATGTGCCCTAAGAAGCAATGTTATTCAGTGAAGCTGTTCAGACCTATGGGATGCGGAGCGGTGTTGTACAGCGTTATTTGAAAATGAGGCAAGCCTGTTTTCTCTATGCATTTTCACATACTGTGATTCCCAATAGAATAATGAAAAATGCTCTACGCTGCATGTTAAAAATTAAACAAAAGCGGGCGGGCAGAGATGTGAACCTGGCCTTAGACCATTTTGTCCAAACTGGAGTTGGGCTTTATGACTGATTACAACATTCTTACATTGGTCCAATAATGACTGATTCTTTTCCAATACATAATCTACAAGATTTTGTTTGCAAAGCCCAAGTACCTTTTCCTCATACAGACTAAAGAGATGATCAGAATGATGATAAGAAGGATCACAACACCACAAAGGCCTGCAATGATTCCAATAAGTATAGTATTTCCTGTTTCCAGGGGAGCTGCAGAATTTCCCTGTTTGAAGAAAATGAGATATAAGATATAATGTATAATATGGATATTATATACATGTCCAATGAAATATATCTATATTTGAATGTCAGTGCTGCTATTTGCAAATACTGATCCCATGAAAGTATAACATAGTTACAGAACAACATTGTTCAATATAAGAATACAGTGGTATGGTTTGTGTTGCATGACTCATTGCTCAAGTTTTCCTATTAAAAACATGTACTGTATATACACCTTATTATCAGAATCACCTATGCAGTTTCCACGCAGCCACATTTGCACAGGCACAGCAGCCTATTCAAATGGGAAAAGGTTCTTGAACCTTTTGTAAAACCATAATGCGCTGCGGTTATCAATGTGTAGGGGTGCCTTAAAGGCAGGACTGGCCTAAGACACTGTGCTGTCTGGGTCCAGGAATAAAATGCTGCCCCCCCCCTAAAAAAAAAAAATAAATCACACCCAACAAAAGGCACCCCAAATCCATTATTTTAAATAAATATAAAATTTAGAAAATATTATATATACTGTTATCTTCTACCAAACACCCACTGTCTGTCCTCAGTCCTCCTATCACTACTGTGTCTGCCACCGCCCTAGAAGATCCAGCCTGCACTGCGTGAGATGGAGTGCGCTGATGTCTGACGTCATTGCGCACACCACGATCACGTGAGGGATGTTCCCTGGAGGAGGCACTCTGGCTCCTTATACTTATCAGTTTGCACTATGGGCGGCAGTATGAGATGGAGGAAATGCCGCCCATAATGCGCTGCAAACTGAAACTGGGAAAAAAAATCTTGGGAGTCAATTTGCTGCCCCTCTCCAAGAGCTGCCTGGGTCCAATGGACTCAGTGGGACCCATGGTGGGGCCAGCCCTGCTTAAAGGGTAAGTCCACCCTAACACAAAAATCTCTACATCTACAAGCATCCATTATCTAACACTAACCTATCTAGCCATGTAAAGAAGAAATCATACATAACTTTTCTGAAGCCGATCAAGTCTGGTCTCCAGCGGCGGAAGCTCTGCAGAGGACAGAGCCGACATTGGCTGTGAAATGGCTGGAAATTGATGTCACCCTAAGAGTTACTATAGGGGTTCTGTTGTCGGCTGCCTCCTCTGCACCCACCTCCACAGCAAACCCACCACTGACAGCTCATCTCGGGACCAGACCGGAGCGGCTTCAGAAAATATATTTATACTGATTTCTTCTTTAAAGGGCTAGATAGGTTAGTCTTAGACCATGGATGCCTGTAGATGAAGCGATTTTAGTGTTAGGGTGGACTTCCTCTTTAAGAATTAATGGCACCCCCATGTGCCTGCTAACAGCAGTGAGTCTTTGCTGCCTCTGCAGGAAAGCATGTGATTTACACACAGTCCTGTTCCCGCATAGATGTGAACCTAGCCTAAATGAAGATTCAATACGGCATTCCAATGTGCACTGCTTACAAACACATGATCGCTGCTTACAAACATGTGATCACGGCAATAATTGGATTTTTGACTTACCGTAAAATCCTTTTCTCTTAAGCTCATTGACAGACGCAGTCCTCTTTGAGTAATATCAGTAGGGTTATACTGCCCCCTACAGGAGTAGGACACTAGGCAGGAAAAACGTTCTGGCCACACCCTAGGGGCAGTCCCAGGGGGTATATCCTCTCACTTCTTGCTATAGGATGTCAGTTATGTAACAAAGCAGTGTCAGAGAATTCAACCCAACCCAACTCAAAAATAGAGGGGCGGGTACTGCGTCTGTCAATGAGCTTAAGAGAAAAGGATTTTACGGTAAGTCAAAAATCCAATTTTCTCTGTCGCTCATTGACAGACGCAGTCCTCTTTGATTAATATCAGTAGGGACGTCCCAAAGCAATGCCACAAATGAGGGGTGGGATAACAGAAATCAAATCCAATCCAGAAGGCTCAAACCGGAGCCAACCAGAAGCATCAAGGACTCGTCGAGCAAAAGGATGAGACCCAAGTGAAGAACCCAACAAACCCTCGAGGTAGACCAACGGTCTCCTCAAACAGCGGCCTGCAGAGCCTTGCGGCCAAAAAGAGGCATCCGCCGATGCCAGCACATCACCTTATAAAATTTTGTAAAGGTATGAACCGACGACCAGGTAGCCGCCTTGAAAACCTGAAGCACCGACGCCTGATGGCGGAAGGCCCAGGAAGCACTAAGCGCCCGAGTGGAGTGCGCTTTAACAGGGAACGGAGGAACCCGACCCTTAATAGAATAAGCCTGCACCACCGTCTGTCTGATCCATCTGGAGATAGTCGTGGCAGACGCAGGCAGCCCCTTTCTAGGGCCATCCATGATCACAAAAAGTGAATCAGTCTTACGAAAAGAGTCCGTAGTAGTCAAGTACACCCTGATCGCCCGAACCACATCCAAGGAGTGTAACGCAAACTCCCGAGGATGACTGGGCTTAGGACACAGGGAAGGTAGCACAATGTCCCCATTCAGATGAAACTCTGAAACCACCTTAGGAAGGAAGGATGGATTCGGACGAAGAACCACCTTATCCCTATGAACCACCAGATATGGGGAATGACAGGACAATGCGGGCAGTTCTGACACCCTGCGTGCAGAAGTGATAGCCACCAAAAAGGCCACCTTCTGGGATAAGGTAAGCAAGGGAATCTCCCTAATATTTTCAAAGGGAGGTTTCTGAAGAACCGACAACACCAAATTAAGATCCCAGGGCGGTAAGGGCGCCCGCACCGGCGGAGCCAGGTGCCGCACCCCCTGGATGAAATTCCGCACCAAGGACTGAGTAGCCAGAGGCTTCTGAAAGAAGATTGCTAATGCTGAAACCTGACCCTTGATAGTGCTCAAGGCCAGTTTCTGCTCAACCCCCTATTGCAGAAAAGCCAATATCCGGGCCACCGAGTAAGAACGTGGAGAAAACCCAAGGGATTCACACCACGCAATGTAAGACTTCCATGTGCGATGATAGACCTTTCTAGAAGTCGCTTTCCTCGCTTTAATCAGAGTAGGAATAACTGAAGCTGACAAACCCCTGTCCTTCAGCACCTGGGTCTCAACAGCCAAGCCGTTAAAGCCAGCGATCGTAAAGCAGGATGGAAAATCGGTCCCTGAGACAGCAGATCCTCCCTGAGAGGAAGTCGCCAAGGAGCGTCCGCGACCATCCTGACCAAATCGGCGTACCAGGCCCGATGAGGCCAGTCCGGAGCCACAAGGATGACTGGAATTCCCTCCACCTCTATCCTGCGAAGAAGTTTCGGCAGCAACTTGAGAGGAGGGAAGGTATACAGTAGCTGGTACTGCCCCCACGGAGCGACCAGCGCGTCTGCGGCATCCGCCTGAGTATCGGAGAGAACTGGAACAATCGTTCCGCCCAACGAAGGATGCCAGCCACTATACGGCCGCCAGAGCACTCTTGGTGCCCCCCTAGTAAGCCACGACCGTGGCATTGTCCAACTGGATCCGAACTGGGCTGCCCCGGAGCTGCTCGGTCGAGTGAACCAGACAAAATCTGATCGCTTTCAGCCAATACATTTATCGGTAACCTGGATTCTTCCAGGGACCAGAGCCTTTGAGCAGATAGTCTGCCGAGAACCCCACCCGGATAGACTGGCATCCGTGGTGACAATCGTCCAATAAATTGGGAGGAATGACTTCTCCTGACTGAGCATCGGAGACCAAAGCCACCAAACCAGAGACTCACTGGTCCGCTCGCTCAGCTGGATCCGATTGTCCAGGGAATCGGGATTCTGGTTCTATTTGAAAAGAATCTCCTTTTGGAGAATTCGGGTATGAAACTGGGCAAACAGTACTGCCTCGAAAGAAGCCACCATCAGTCCCAGAACCCTCATGCAAGTCTAAAGGGAAAGCCAGTTGACAGACAATAACAACTGAGTCGTCGACTGAATCTTTTGGAGTTTCTCCGCAGGGAGAAACACTTTTGCCAAGGATGTGTCTAAAGTTAGGCCCAGATAGTCCAGTCTCCTGGTGGGGGCCAGGGATGACTTCTGCAGGTTCACCAACCACCCGAACTCTTCCAAAGAGATCATGGTGATTTCCAAGTTTAGCAACAGAGCCTGCGGAGACTCCGCACGGAGAAGAAGGTCATCCAGGTAGCCTAGAACCGATATGCCCTGCTGTCGCAACAGCGCCAAAACCGGGGTCTAAAAAACTTTTGTGAAGACCCGGGGAGCAGAGGCGAGACCAAAGGGTAATGCCGCAAACTGATAATGGTTCTCTCCCACGGCAAAGCGAAGGAAACGCTGATGTCCTGCGTAAATGGGAATGTGAAGATAGGCATCCTTGATGTCTATGGACGCCAAAAAATCCATCTGATGCAGGGAGGCCACCACTGTGTGAATGGATTCCATTTTGAATTTTTGCACCCGGACAAAACAATTGAGCGCCCTCAAGTCCAGAACTGGACGCAGCTTGCCCTCTTTCCTGGGTACTATGAGCAGGTTCGAGTAGAACCCCTGAAAACATTTTCCCCAAGGAACCGGACCACTCCTTGTTGTATCAAGTCCGTCACTGCCCCCAGCAGAGCCTTTAAGCGATCCGGGGATAGTCTTATGATGGAAGGGAAGAACCGCACCGGTGGAAGTGATCGAAAACTCGATCTTGTATCCCGACCGTATGACCTCGCGAACCCATTTGTCTGGAATTCTGGAAAGCCACGGGTCCGGAAACCGGTGAAGACGTCCCCTCACCCCAGATATGGGGGAGGGTGCACCTTCAGGCTGTAGTGGTCTTCTTTTCAGGTCTGGAAGGACCGGATATTTGTTTAACCGACCAGCGTTAAGCCTACAGCACCTGGTATTCCCAGGTGGTCCCTCATACAGGTACTAAACAGGCCCAACCCTGTTTAGCTTCCGAGATCAGACGAGATCGGGCGCATTCAAGGTGATGCGGCCGTAGGCCCCTTTGAAACCCCCTGGGGGGTTTTTGGAGGACTTCGCCTTATCACTCGCCTCAGAGGAACGAAAAAACTTTTTATGAACGGAAAAGGAAGGTCCCCGTCTGCGACGAGGTCCCTTACCCTTCGTAGCCTGTGGTAGAAAGGTGCTCTTGCCTCCAGTGAGACCCTTGATAATCTCATCCAAGGTAGCACCAAACAGGCGATCCCCCTGAAAGGGGAGATCAGCCAAGGCTTTTTTGGAAGCTTAATCCGCCGACCAGCACTTTAACCATAACATGCGCCGGAGGACCACCGCCGAGATCGATACACGCCCCAACAATGGAGCGGTGTCCAGGGCAGCGTCACAGACAAACTGTAGCCCTCGTACCATCTGCTCCAGCAAGTCCGCTACTGCAGGGGGGAGACTTCTCTCCTCCAGGTCATGGCGAAACAGCTTGGTCCATTCTGTCAATGTTTGTGAAACCAGAGCACTGGTAAACACTGGCCTAAAGTCCGACCCTACCAGGAAGAATCTGGAGCGGGATATAGATTCCGCCCTACGATCCACCGGATCCCGAAAGGACGGAGAGTTCTCCAACAGGATCACAGTAGCTTTATTCAGTCTGGAAATCGGCAAATCCACCGACGGTGGTACCGTCCATCTTTTAAGGAGGGATTCTTCAAACGGGTAGCGCCTAGCAATCCGTTTGGAAATACCAGGGGTTCGTTTTGGACGGACCCACTCCTCTTTAATTATGTCCTCAAAACATTTGGACAAAGGAAACACCTTCGCCATCTTGGAAGGCTTGTGGGTACCAAAAGCAATTTCAGTATCAACTGCCTCCGCCGGTTTAACCTCAAGCTTAAGGTTTCCCGGACAGACACAGAAACGTCATCCTCTTTCTCCGAGGAGACAGGACCCGAGACAACAGCCCCAAAGGAGGAACCTGCAGCAGCAGCGACAGGCTCAGAATCTGTATCTGATGTGTCAGACGAGATAGGGGTAGGCGGGGGTCGCTTTTTAGCCCCCCGCCCTGACAGGCCACCTCCACCCGGGATACCAAAAGACTCCAAGACCGCTGATAGTAAGGGGAGAATTGGAGGGTCCCGTGGTCACCTCGAATGGATCAGTTGGGGACACATTTGTAGCAAGGTCCATGGCAAAAGCCAGGAAAACCTGTCAGCAAACAAATGACAAAAATTGAAAAAAAGGAAAACTCTTTTTTTTTTTTTTTTAAAGTAATCCCCCAGCGCAACAGCGCTCTTTAGTGACCACGTGCTTTGAAATCCCTCACAGAGAGAAGAAAGACCCCCAAAGACTCACCACCTGATGCACAGAAGTTCCTACAGGACTGCTCTCAGCGCTGTCTTTACAGAACAGGAAGTCTTGTGGATCGATTTACCTGGGCAAAGGGAGGGGCTCCTCCCCTTTAAACGCCTTCCGGCACTCCCACCGCTGCTTAGCCTCAAGCCAGGGCGAAGCTGGGTGTATCAAAGATGGCCACCGCCATACAGGGGACATCAAGGCTACGCCAAAATGGCGGCCCCACGTGGCCCACGAAAGGATGGCGCTCCGTGCGGGTGCAGCCGACCGATCGATCGGTAGGTGCTTGATAATATCATGCATGATTGTTTTAATGGTAACGCTTGCGGCGCCCTACTCCATCCTTGACCGACCTCAGTCATGGATTCTTCCATCCTTTATATAATGCAGGCCCCTTGCAGCGATAAACTTACAGGATTGTCAGCTCCCAAACCAAGCCTGCTGGAGTGATATCCCGGAAGGGGCGGCCTGGGCCCGAGCGGTACTCGGCTCGGCCTGCCGGCGGGAGGGGGTGCGCAGGGATGGATTGCGGCCGCCCCATTAGCGTGGGGGAGATAGGAGGAGTATGTTTACAGGATAGAGGGGAACCCGGATCATGAGGGTCCGACCACCCCACGGAGGGGCCCGCGTCCACCCGACAGAGGGAGAGGGGGACATTCTACTCACCATACCGGAACAGGCGGGCACCAACTCCTGACAGAACCCCTCTCCACCGAGGTGGGGGGGCTGTTGGCCAACACAGACGCCGCGACTCCGTTTCAGACTGGTCGTGGGCGACCTGGCGAGACGTTTAACTCGCAGGGCCAGTCCCTGTCCAATGGGACTATGTCGCGGCCGACCCAGCGCGGAGCTAGGGCCTGCACGCGCTCGTAGGCCGGCTGGGGTGACCACTGGATCTCAACATCCAGCCCGTCGCCCAGATCCAGCATAATTGCTTGAAGATCTCACAGGAACAAAAACTGGAGAAAAAAAGCTAACTAAAAAAGATTTATCTAAAAAAGCTTGCCAGGACCAGAGATCCCAGCAAGGAACTTAGGTCCTTACTCCTGACTAGGCAGAAAAAAACTGACATCCTGTAGCAGGAAGTGAGAGGATATACCCCCTGGGACTGCCCCTAGGGTGTGGCCAGAACGTTTTTCCTGCCTAGTGTCCTACTCCTGTAGGGGGCAGTATAACCCTACTGATATTAATCAAAGAGGACTGCGTCTGTCAATGAGCGACAGAGAAAGGCTGCATTTGGCCTGCTTTGCTTTCAAAGCAAATGCGTCTCAAAGTGATATGCTGCATTCAGATAAATGCAGCACAAAGCAGGTCAAGCAGAGCTTCAGAACTGTCATCCCTGCTGCACTATTGATGTAAATTAGAATCTTCTGACTTGTGCTTGACATGTGTTTTAAACATTGAAAAACAAAATGCATTGAGGTGTTCTGCAATGCAAACTCATTTAATCCATGACTTGGCAAATGAAGAGAAACCCACATTTATATGAGATTTCTCTTCGGTATATTCAAGCAGGCTGCAGCTAAATGGCCAAGATATGAGATAGAAAAACTGTGTAATGTTGCTACTAGATCATCCGTTTTTCAACCTTTTTTACCCTAGAGCAATGGTTCTCAACTCCTGTCCTCGGGACCCACTAACAGGCCAGATTTTAAGTATCATCTTGGGGAGATGCAGACTAGAATACTACAGTCACTGAGCAGCATAATATATCACCTGTGATGTATTTCAGTTATCTTGCAAACCTGGCCTGTTGGTGGGTCCCGAGGCCCGGAGTTGAGAACCACTGCCCTAGAGGAACCCATCAAATAAATTTCAGGCTTAATGAACCCCTGTTATTTTATTCATGTGGTCAGTAAAAAGATTGCCCCCTTACATTGGAGGTCAGTGGGAACAATGCCCTCCCTACATTGAGATTCAGTCTGAAGATTGTCCCCCTTACATTTGGAATCATCAGGAAGAATGCCACCCTTACAAGGGTGGTAAGTGAGGAGAATCCTCCCTTACAATGGTGGTCAAAATGTCATCCTTACAGACAGCTAAAAAGATCATCGTTGGACCTAGAATTATGCAGGCACCATCAGATGGGAGGTTAATCAGCCATAGCTCAAAAAAAAAACATAGCAACCTCTGTAGGAACCCTAGCCTTAAATTACTACTCTAGATGGTGCCTCCTAAGACCAGATCTTTACTTTGCTAATTTTAAATAGAGATGTGACTGAATACTGTGCTATTTGTTTTAACATTTAGGCAGGAGCTTACTGTATGTGCTCAATATCACAGTGAGGATTATAAACAAAGGTAACTAAATGGGTTTTATGATGTGAACTACTTACAATGACAGTGAGGCCATATGCCAGTAGGGTGCGCAGAGCATCTTCATCACCTTGTATAATTCTGAAAAAAAGGTAATTCATATAAGATGGAAATCCTGCGCTGTGTGTGTATAATTAACAATATGAGGGGCAGTTCACACATAAGAAGTATACAAAACATAACAAAGATAATAAAAAAAAGTGTAGCGCCTTATTTGCAATCAAGCATAACAAAAATATAAACACACTAGATGGATTAAGAACCGCTGGTTTTTATGAGACTGCAATATCTTGTAATACTTAGTATCCTATAAATGTAACACAAACACAAGGACCCAGACTTAATAGTACTGTATTATTTTAAAGCATTTTGTAAATTGATGTTGGATAACTGTAAGAAGTGTGCACAAAGCAAGCTTTTTTTTTTTTTTTTTTTTTTTACAATACACTTCAATACTGACCTGCTGAGTTCATCTGGTGTTATGGCAGTCCCATTGGTGTACACACAGTATACTGAGAGGATACTTCGTTCATTGGCTCTAATGGAGAGAATCAAGAATTGGTAGAAGAACACTCTGAGCTTACAATTGTTTTGAAGTGTACTACCAGCCTAATGATATGTAGAACATTGCTGTAGACTTAAAGTAAATGTAAAGGTTTTACGAACTCCAAGCCCTATCAACAGCAGAAGTAGATTATTACAAAGGACTTTTCTTCAGACCCGCTATTCTATCAAAAACATTTACCAAAGATATATAAATATATATAGATACATACACATTCATACCTCCTAGAGCTAGCAAAAAATCCTTTTGCTAAACTACTTTCTACTAATAATGGTTTTTCTAAAGATGTTTGAAAGGAGAACCAGTATTTCTAATGCATCCAAAAACCATGTGTAGTTATATATTTTTTCATCTAAAGTATTGCTATGGGAACCAAAAGATTAGTCTTGATATAAGCAGTGTGTGGGCAAGGCTTAACCAGTGTAGCACTACCTCTGTAGGACCTGCTGGTTAGGATGGGTCCTCTACTCTTTGCCTCAACCTCCAAATGAACTTCAGTCCCTCTGACACACTAAGTTGAGTGTACAAAGCATGCAATACCACAGGAAATCATTGAAAGTAATATATGGCAACCTGCAATAATACCATGTCAAGAAAACAAGCACTGAATCAATTAGTAAAGGCAAACTTATTATATTGTCACCGAATATGGTAGGTAAAGAGACAATCATGAAAATGGATTAAAAAGGGCAACAACACAATTTAGCATACAGAGTGATTAGTATTAAGGAATGCGCATATTATGACACTTGCCACCCAGATCAGCATAAACAGTTGCAAGGTTACCTAAAGTGCAACAGTGGGCAGTAATAAATATTGATTTACTGAATTTGGAAAACTATACTGACAAAGTGCATTAATGGTGACTATGCTAGGCCTAGACTGACTGGATGTGCACTGTCCAAAAAATGAAAGAAAGAGAAGGATCAAAAGGGACTTGCAGGATGGTTTTGCTGCAGGGGTGGTCCTTTATGTTGCTCTCCTGCTGGCTATCATTGGGGTCCTTTAGGAAGCAGTATTGCACTTAACGACAGTTTTAGTAAACAAGCATGCAGTATAGTTGCAGTAAAGATGCAGTCAAGATTTGGTACAGGTGGTATATAGGAAAGATATTAGTATGGTACAGGTACAGTGTAGATGTGAGTTAAATGCAGTGACAGTTCAATATAACTGCAGAATAGGGTTGGTATGGGCAGGGTATAGGTTTGGTAGAATTGTGGTATAGGACTGTTATGGCTTAGATGCACTTGGTGTCCTGTTTTTTTTTAGTTCAGTCTCTGCTACCAGTGTGAACAATGGTCAGATAACCCTCTCATCAGTTCCCTGGGTGCTGCTGAGAGCGCTTGCTGTAGATGGGGGCCCCCTCAGTCTCTTCCTGAAAGCCTCTGGTGATTAGCAGTGCAGGATCTGTAATGTGGACAAGCGAGTGAAGCACCTGGATGTCAAAACTGCTGTCCCATACAGTCACAACAGACATAACAGCCCAGTTACCATCTGACCTTGCAGCAATCTACACACACTATTTCTTAGACCTGAGGTAGGCATTTTTTCACTGTAGTCTGCTGTTTATATTTTTGCTCTCATGTTATACCAGTACAGTAACTCTCTGATTATATGATATATAATCTCTGCAGATAGTGGAGGCTCTACTCCTAAGAAGATTGCTTCCTGTCCCTATTGTAGCAGTATTTCCAGGCATTAGGCCTGAAATGGGTCTGCCATTGTTACTGGTGATACTTCCAACACATTTGAGTTGTGAACCAGGTGTGAGAACTGAGACAATGACCATTCCGGCATCTTAGGTTTGTTTTGTTTATTGTATTTTGGGGATGGGAGAAGGGAATGAGTGGGATACTCCTCTGGCTCAACTAGGTTTGTCTGGGACACTATACAGAAAAATGCCTGTTGGCGCTGTCCTGACGCCAGCTGAATGCCGGCCAGCGCTTCCTGGTGCTGGCAGATACTGTGATACTGAACTTGTGCTTAACCCTCGACTTTAACTTGTCTGTTAACTCAGAAGATCCAGGACTGTAGACACTTGACTCCTGACACTGCTTTAGCTCAGAAATCACTGAATAGCTCCCTTCACTGACTGAGATAGCTCTTTGTAAATGCTTGTGCTGCTGCAACTCTTAACTCGGTACACTTAACACTGTACACTGACTCTTCAGGGCCCAACAGCTGGGGCCCCCTTTACACTTCAGGGTCCTCTGACTAGGTACCCCCTCTAACACTTCAGGGTCCTCTGACTAGGTACCACCTTTAACACTTCAGGGTCCTCTGACTAGGTACCCCCTCTAACACTTCAGTGTCCTCGGACTAGGCACCCCCTTTACAGCTAGCTGACTCCTGGATCCCTGGGACCTTCATTGGAGTGGTCCCCTCTAACACTAGGCTAACCCCTTGGGGCAGTTCACAGTACTCACGGCCTTGGCAGGCTTTCCTGGAACTGAACCCCACTCCTCCACTGGTCCTCGGCTCACCGGATCCCCCCTGCAGCCCAGCTCAGCACTCTCTGGATTCTCAGGCAGCCATCCTAGACACCCGATCCTTCTGACAGGAGGAGAGACAGCCGTACTCTCCCTCCTGGGACTCTGCTTCTCGCCAAAGACGCTGCATCATGCGTTACCTTCAAACTTATACCCCCTCCCAGAATCCTCTGTGGCAGAATCTGCCTTCTGGGGTAGATACAAGCATGAATAGGCCACTGATTGGGTTTCCTCCACTGCCAAATGAGAATCCTCTAACAGAGCCAGTGGGGAGACTCCCCCTCTCAGTAGCCACACCTGGGAGACATGACAGCCCAGCTGAAATCATGGCCCTGCTGTTAGGCAGCAAAGGCCCACTATACTTTTACCTAGCACCTACCTGTAGGGTGCTACATCATCTATTAGGACATTTTTGACTACTCAACCCTACTTCAAATTTGTTACATTTAAATATTTGAATCAAACAAAACATGTATATATGTTGATATATATATATATATATATATATATATATATACATACAGTGCCTTGCGAAAGTATTCCGCCTCCCTGAACTTTTCAACCTTTTGCCACATTTCCAACTGATAGAGACATACCCCAAGCGACCACAAGCGACAGCTGTAATCGCCGCAAAAGGTGGCGCTACAAAGTATTAACTTAAGGGGGCTGAATAATTTTGCACGCCCAATTTTTCAGTTTTTTATTTGTTAACAAAGTTTGAAATATCCAATAAATTTCGTCCCACTTCATGATTGTGTCCCACTTGTTGATTCTTCACAAAAAAATTACAGTTTTATATCTTTAGGTTTGAAGCCTGAAATGTGGCAAAAGGTTGAAAAGTTCAAGGGGGCCGAATACTTTCGCAAGGCACTGTATATATATATATATATCCTTCAGGACTGACACAGTATATATTGTTTGTTGATCAAAATTTTTAATTATAAAATTACTGCTTGGCACCCTGTCTATAAAGGTTTTTCTCTGCTGCCACATATGGTATAGTCTTCATTCCCCTTAAAGGGATATACCCTGAGATTTAATACCAGTGAAATCAGTAATGCTGAAAAACTGCTTGCACCCCATTGGCATTTACATGTGTGTATTTATCATTTAAAGGTAACTTTCAGTTACATACTACTATGCCTCATAAGTGGTCTACATAATTTACTATTTCTATTCCACTCAAATAGCGTTATAACACACAACATGTGCTTGCTGTGACTTGCCCCACTGAATCACAGGTCTGAAGTCTGGAGAATAATAAATTAATAAATAATTTACAATAATACTTCTCCTACCTTCACTTTTGATTATTCACATAAATGTCTAGTTACATCTACACTGGTATGAACAACAACATAAAAAAGAAATGCGTATATTATTGTATTGATGCTATATATGCAATATTTTTAATTGTTATGTTCTTATTTTAGAAGATACCCTAATTTGCTAAATATGTTCATGCACCCTGAAGAAGAAAAGAAAAAGAAATTACATTTCAAAATGCGTTGGGTGTCTATCATTTGAATTTCCTGTTTGGTGCTATCAATTGGAAATCCGAGTGTACTAGAGAATATCTAGGAGTTGTGCAATAATCATTTTAATATTATGTAATGTATATATATTTTTTATATTTCCGTTACAATAAAAAAGATTTTGTAAAATTTTAACAGTGTATTTAAAATCAAAACTCTTTATGTTTAACTATGTGTTGCCATTAAAAGTCCCATTATGAGGGTTTTTCTCCATAATTCTACAGTTTAACGGATGTTGGCAACTGTCAGCTACTATTTCCATTTCTAGTTCAGTTTGGGTAGCAAATAACAACCCCCCCACCCCTATCCTCACCTCATACAGTAGCTGTTACCTACAACAATATTTTGTCAAAATTATAGATTTTTTTTTGTGTTAGGACTGACTATTAGGGTTGAGCGAACACGGACTGTATTATTCGTGTTCGTACCGAATAATTGGATTTTTGTTACCCGAACACGGACCCGAAAACTTTACTGTATATTCGGGTAGAATTCCGTGTTCGGTCGTTTTATTTCCGGGTTTTGCATGCTTTGGCGCGCTTTTCATGGCGGGCTTTCAACAGCCAATCAACAAGCGTTTAACTGGTGTGCCTAAGCCATCCCAGCCATGCCTACAAATGTATCAGTAGCTGTGATTGGCCGTCTGAAGCATGTGACCAAGTCTTTATAAGTTCGAGGCAGCGCCGCTGCGGCGTCATTCTGCTGTTTAGTTCAGGGAGAGAGCACACATCAACGTGCTGCCTGCTGATTAGGGACAGACAGGAAAAAAAAAACATTTGTGTCCGGATAGAATTGAGGGACAGGTCGGAGTGTGTTAGGCAGGGCAAGTTGTAGGCATTTTAGGGAGAGAGTCTGCTGATTTTTAGGGTCAGTGTGTTCTACAAACTACAATCGATATTGCTGTGTGGGGTGGGGTTTGCAGTGACCGATCTACGATCTTATCAATCCTTTTAGGGAGAGAGTCTGCTGATTTTTAGGGTCAGTGTGTTCTACAAACTACAATCGATATTGCTGTGTGGGGGGGGTTTGCAGTGACCCGATCTACGATCTTATCAATCCTTTTAGGGAGAGAGTCTGCTGATTTTTAGGGTCAGTGTGTTCTACAAACTACAATCGATATTGCTGTGTGGGGGGGGGGGTTTGCAGTCACCCGATCTACGATCTTATCAATCCTTTTAGGGACAGAGTCTGCTGATTTTTAGGGTCAGTGTGTTCTACAAACTACAATCGATATTGCTGTGTGGGGGGGGGGGGTTTGCAGTCACCCGATCTACGATCTTATCAATCCTTTTAGGGACAGAGTCTGCTGATTTTTAGGGTCAGACAGTGTGTTCTACAAACTACAATCGATATTGCTGTGTGGGGGGGGGGGGGGGTTTGCAGTCACCCGATCTACGATCTTATCAATCCTTTTAGGGACAGAGTCTGCTGATTTTTAGGGTCAGACAGTGTGTTCTACAAACTACAATCGATATTGCTGTGTGGTGTGGGATAGGAGATAGGCAGGTGTCAGTGGTCCACATCCATTTTGCTGTGTGTGGGCTGCAGTGAACACAATCTTTTTGGGGTGCAGTGAACACAATCTTTTTGGGGTGCAGTGACCACAATCTTTTTTGCCCACTGAGGAGGAGGGAGAAAAGTATTTTTCTATCAGGCACTGTGTGCAGCATTTTTCCTTCAGCTGTGCTGTGCTGAGTGACTGATCATACACTGCTGTGTTCAGTTCACATGTGCTATTGAGTGGTTTCAAAAATCATACACTTTTTTTCTATTCCACTATTCAATATACAGCCTTGGGTTAAAAAAAATTAAATTGTGGCCTGCAGCAGAGCTGAATGATATTTGGGGTTTTTGGGGTTCATCTCATACTTCTGAAGATTTGAGGGTGCTGCCTGTTTCAAACTCCTCCTACTCCTCATCCAGCCTTTCAGGGGTACAAACAATAGTAATTGTGGCCTAGTGTGGTTTTGTACGTGTTTGATAAATACACTTTTTTTGATCATATTTTCTATTCCGCTATTCAATAAAAAACTTTGGGGATCAGTTAAATTGCGGGATAGTCTGTGTTGGTACGTGTGAGATCCACCTTTCCAAGTTTTTGGGGTTCATCTCATACTTCTGAAGATTTGAGGGTGCTGCCTGTTCCATACTCCTCCTACTCCTCATCCAGCCTTTTAGGGGTACAAACAATAGTAATTTGGGCCTAGTGTGGTTTTGTACGTGTGAGATACATACACTTTTTTTGATCATATTTTCTATTCCGCTATTCAATAAAAACCTTTGGGGATCAGTTAAATTGCGGGATAGTCTGTGTTGGTACGTGTGAGATCCACCTTTCCAAGTTTTTGGGGTTCATCTCATACTTCTGAAGATTTGAGGGTGCTGCCTGTTCCATACTCCTCCTACTCCTCATCCTGCCTTTAGGGGTACAAACAATAGTAATTGGGGCCGTGTGGTTTTGTACGTGTGAGATACATACACTTTTTTTGATCATATTTCCTATTCCGCTATTCAATAAAAACCTTTGGGGATCAATTAAATTGCGGGATAGTCTGTGTTGGTACATGTGAGATCCACCTTTCCAAGTTTTTGGGGTTCATCTCATACTTCTGAAGATTTGAGGGTGCTGCCTGTTCCATACTCCTCCTACTCCTCATCCTGCCTTTAGGGGTACAAACAATAGTAATTGGGGCCTAGTGTGGTTTTGTACGTGTGAGATACATACACTTTTTTTGATCATATTTTCTATTCCGCTATTTAATCAAAACCTTTGGGTATAAACAATTAAATTGCGTGATAGTCTGTGTTGGTACGTGTGAGATCCACCTTTCCAAGTTTTTGGGGTTCATCTCATACTTCTGAAGATTTGAGGGTGCTGCCTGTTCCAAACTCCTCCTACTCCGCTTCCTCATCCTCTACCGCCTCCTCATCCGGACAGCGTAACACCTTCACCACCAACTTCAGCACGGCCAGGGGTAAACGACAGCAGGCAGTTTTAAAACTTGCCTGTTTGGGGGACAAACCACACACCGTGCAGGAGTTGTGGAGGAGCATGGAACAGCAGACAAATGAGTGGTTGCTGCCAGCGAGCCTCAAGCCCGGCCTGGTGGTGTGCGATAACGGGCGAAATCTCATAGCAGCTCTGGGCCTAGCCGGTTTGACGCACATCCCTTGCCTGGCGCATGTGCTGAATTTGGTGGTGCAGAGGTTCCTTAAAAACTACCCCGATATGTCAGAGCTGCTGCAGAAAGTGCGGGCCGTCTGTGCGCACTTTCGGTGTTCTCACCCTGCTGCTGCTCGCCTGTCAGCGCTGCAGCGTAACTTCGGCCTTCCCGCTCACCGCCTCATATGTGACGTACCCACAAGGTGGAACTCCACCTTGCACATGCTGCAAAGACTGTGCGAGCAGCAGCAGGCCATAGTGGAGTTTCAGCTGCAGCACGCACGCGTGAGTCGCTCTGCGGAACAGCACCACTTCACCACCAATAACTGGGCCTCCATGCGAGACCTGTGTGCCTTGTTGCGCTGTTTTGAGTACTCCACCAACATGGCCAGTGCCGATGACGCCGTTCTCAGCTTAACTATCCCACTTCTATGCCTCCTTGAAAAAACAATTCGGGTGATGATGGAAGAGGATGTGGCACAGGATGAGGAGGAGTTGCCCACATTCTAACTTGTGCTGATTACTGGGTGGCCACGCTGCTGGATCCCCATTACAAGGACAACGTACCGTCCTTAATTCACTCACTGGAGCGCGATGGCAAGATGCGCGAGTACAAGCGCACGCTGGTAGACGCGATGCTGCTGGCATTCCCACCTGACAGCGGGGCCACAGTGGAAGCACAAGGCAGAGGAGGAGGAGGAGGAGGAAGAGGTCGCCAATGCAACCAGGGCACCGCCAGCACCTCAGAAGGCAGGGTTAGCATGGCCGAAATGTGGAAAAGCTTTGTCAGCACGCCACAACAAACAGCAGCACCAGCAGCTCATATGGAACATCTTAGCAGGAGGCAGCATTTCACCAACATGGTGGAGCAGTATGTGTGCACATGACTACATGTAGTGAATGACGGGTCTGCCCCCTTCAACTTCTGGGTCTCCAAATTGGGCACATGGCCTGAGCTTGCCCTTTACGCCTTGGAGGTGCTGGCGTGCCCTGCAGCCAGTGTATTATCTGAACGGGTATTTAGCACGGCTGGGGGCGTTATCACAGACAAGCGAAGCCGCCTGTCCAGAGACAATGTGGACAAGCTCACGTTCATTAAAATGAACCAGGCATGGATCCCACGGGACTTTTCCGTACCTTGTGCAGAATAGCGATGGATACCGACCTTACCCACCCATTGTTCCATTTTTGCTCTTTCTCACTCTTTTGGGGTGTACCCTCATTTAAAATTTGTGAAAAGAAGCAGTGTTGGCTACCTCGTCCTCCTCGGGGCCAGATTAACGTAGGGGCTATACGAGCTGCAGCTCCAGGCCCCTACCTTTATATAGGCCCCGGATTGGCCATATTCACTGTTACCGCTCTTCTGTCACTTGTAAACACAGAAGTCTGGCTTCTATGCTCGCTTCCCCAGGCAGCTCCCTCAGAACCTCCCCACACAGCACGAAGGCCGGACAAGGAGGGACAGTTGCCGATGCATGGATGTGTTTATGGGCTTCAGAGACAGCATCCCATGTTGAATTAGGCATGCATGGCTGCACCCTTCCTCCTCTGGGTGCATGCCAAGGCACGGCCCTTAAGGCCCTTCAAAATCCTCAGCACCAAGCCCATGATGCTCTTAATCCGGCCCTGGTCCTCCTCCACCGCTGCTTCCACCTACACCGCCCATAGGTGTGCGCAGCCTATTGCATTAGGGTGTGCACCCCAAAGTTTAAATACACATGCATGTGTTTGCCTACATGTACATGGCCCCGATACATTACTCTCCCTGCTGGCAAAGTGAAATAGAGCAGAGCAGGTCAGAGGGAGATCTTTCCCATCTCCTCACTGGCAAACAGAGCGATAATGCTAATGTGCCCTAGGTGATTAGGGTGTGCCCAGGTACACCCGGCACACCCTGTGCGCACGCCTATCACACTGCCACATCCACCACCACCTCAACCTCCCTCCTACTCCATATGGGCCTCGTCCTTCCGAGATGAAGAACATTGTTTTATTTTTCTGGTTTTTTTTTGTTGTTTTAAGTTATTTCCCTATCCACATTTGTTTGCAGAGCACTTGCCATGCTCTTAACTACGTTTTGCTGCCATTTGCAGCACTCTAGCCCTTTCCATTGGTGTTTTAGAACCATTTTAGTGCCTGAAAGTTCGGGTCCCCATTGACTTCAATGGGGTTCGGTGTCCGGGAAAAGTTCGGCAAAAGTCCGGGACACGGACCCGGACTTTTTTTTAAAGTTCGGCCGAACCCGCCGAACACGGACATCCAGGTGTCCGTTCAACTCTACTGACTATCGTTTAAAAGAATGGGACACACTCATGTCCCAGTTCTATAAAAACTTTGGACGAAAAGAACAAAAAGATACCAAACTGACTTTTCTATTTACACAATTGAGGAAAATACTTGAAAAGAAATCATCATCATTCTGGCACATCAAATCCCTTCACAACTACCTTAAAGAAAAAATCAACCCATTTGGTCTAAGAGTACAAATTTTCCCAACTCTAGACAATCTTGACTCTACTTTTAAACAGCAATGGGAAGAGATCCTACAAATATGTTCCAGAGATATGATGAACCTTCCTATGGATGAATACAAAAAGCAAATTGTCGGATTAGACAAAAAGATTGACAAAAAATATTCTCAGAAAAGGGGGATAGAACCAAATCAAAGAACACTATTGATACAACAGACTTATTTCATGAAAACTTACATTTTATTATACATATCTTAAAACAGACAATAACAAAGGGTGACTGTCTTGTGGGAATATGCACATACAGTATATTGTAAACTTCAATTTCCGACTGGTTTCGCCGGACTGGCTTCCTCAGGGAATTGAAGATATATACAAAAAAGCTGTGGCATGGAGTCCTGGATTTATTGTGAAGTTTTGAAGAAAATAAAAAGGACTACACCTCCAAATAATCAAGGGCGGTGCGCATGGGACAGTGGCCCCCACCTGATGGGTGTCCCACAGAGGGGGTATGGAGCCCCCCAGAAGACAGCTTAGGATAATTAAAAGCAAATAATATAAGTTGTGTCAAAAATGCCTGGCGCGCCTAGGGATATTTCTTGATAAGAGACCTCTAGAGTGTGGATCTCAACAGCAGACTTTCCCAATGGATTTCAAGAAATTACACGCTGCACTCCCTGCGCCAGGTCCAGTCTCATTTGTGTAAAGGTGGATTATACTCCATATCAAGTAGTGGAAATCTGACTACCCTTTCTTTCCCTTGGATGTGCTTTACAACTTTTTTGATATATATCATCTGATGGCACTTTACCACATACTTATTTTTTTTAAATCCATTCGCAAAGCTTGCTGTTGAGATCCACACTCTGGATGTCTCTTATCAAGAAATATCCCTAGGCATGCCAGGCATTTTTGACACAACTTATATTTTTGATTTTAATTATCCTAAGCTGTCTTCTGGGGGGCTCCATACCCCCACTGTGGGAGACCCATCAGGTGGGGGCCACTGTCTCATGCGCACAGCCCTTGATTATTTGGAGGTGTGGTCCTTTTTATTTTCTTCAAAAATTCACAATAAATCCAGAACTCCATGCCACAGCTTTTTTGTATATATCTTCAATTCCCTGAGGAAGCCAGTCAGGCGAAACCAGTCGGAAATTGAAGTTTACAATATACTGTATGTGCATATTCCCACAAGACAGTCACCCTTTGTTATTGTTTGTTTTAAGATATGTATAATAAAATGTAAGTTTTTATGATATAAGTCTGTTGTATCAATAGTGTTCTTTGATTTGGTTCTTTGAGTACCTTTAAAGTCCCACACCCTAGATATCTATCCCCCTTTTCTTTGATTATTAGGGATGTTGGTACTCAAGCAGGTCTACTTGGCTCCACCCACCACTTTATAAAAAATATTCTCAATTGCCGTCTCTCAATACACACCCAACTTACTCACTACAAGAAACCTTGTTAAAAGAACAGGTTAAAAAATATAATAGAGAGAGATACTAATTAAAAAAGAAAATACATTTTGCCAGGATAAAATGGCATTCCAAGAGAATAAGGCCTATAGATGGCAAAAAGAATACACACAATGTAGAATAACAGAAATAGAAACAATGCTGTTTTTGATGATACACACTCCATTGTGTCACAACCTTCATCTCACTCTTCCGCTTTTTTCAAGGGTCCTCAAAATTCACAGGTCCTTGGAAAAACAAGAGATGTTTCCAGGGAGATAATCCGCAGGACCGAACGCACAAAAAACGCACAACTGAACAATCTTTACCGACACTTGCATGTGATGAGTCTAATTTGGTGGTAACTAATATACACGATGATGAGCAACCCCAGACTAGTTTCACGGTTGACACTGCACCTAATCTTCTCACTATTCACCCCAAAACCTCTTCACAATGACACATACCTATTTAGGATCTTGATCCTGTTTAATTTTCCAACACACTTAAAGCCACACCTCTAGCCGATAGGCCTAGTACTGCCCCTAACGAGACTAAGTATGAAGAAAGTAGACTGAATGTAGCTACCCTATCTGACTATGGACTTACCAAGGATGCACTATCTGTCATATACAAAGGCTTCAGCTTGTGTCCTACCCAAAATATAGACAAATTTGAGGTCATAAAAGACCTTCAACTCTTTGCCAGAAAGTTGATTCTTAAAACATTGTACAGTATAGTCACCAAGCCACAAACGATAAAGTTACTGCTACTTCTAATACCCTTGATTCAGAGTCAATCGAGGACCTCATCTCATCACTTGATTAATTGATCATCTTGATCTGTCCCAACTTCTACATCAAATTGAACAATTTAGCTCTGTTAACCCTTCAAGCTCATCTACACGCAAAAAGAAGTCCGATAAATTTCCTCCATTAAGTTTGAATTCAAATGTGTCAGCTTTTATCAAGCTGACGTAAGGAAACCAATAAACTAAAAGTAACTAATTCAGAAGGTACCAAACGGAGCAAGAAAATTTTGCACTATACAATTTATCTATAAATTTGAATATCACAATTAAGCCCTCTGATAAGGGGGGGGGGCAACATTGTGATATTGAGTAATGAACAATACATTACTATGTGCATGAAAATGATCAAAAATGAATCATGGTATCGACCTATCTCAAATTCAGTAATCAAAAGATTTAACAAAGAATTTTATTCATTAGTTCCTTTTCAAATGAAGCCATCACAAAAATTGACTGGGAATTCCTTGGAAATGAATATCCCCGAACACCTACTTTTTATGCCCTTCCTAAACCCATAATATCGGGCAATGGTTCCCTTATGGAAAATCTAAGCAAATATTTTGATGACCACCTAAGACCTCACACAAACAGTTTCCCTAGTTACATTCAAGACACTATTCATCTTCTTTGCATTTTAGATGGTTTATGTACAGCTGAATCTGCATTATTGGTAGCTATTGATGTAGAGGCACTTTTTAGGTGTATACTACGGATGGGCCGAACATCCCCCTGTTCAGTTCGCACCAAACATCTCAAACAGAAAAAAAGTTCTAGTGAACATCCAAACTCTATTAAAATCTATGGGACACGAACATGAAAAATCAAAAGTCCTAATTTTAAAGGATTATATGCAAGTTATTGCCATACAAAGTGTATGGGGACTTGAGTACTGACCTGGGGGACATGTATCAATGCAAAAAAAGTTTTTTTAAAACTATCGTTTTTAAAGGAGCAGTGATTTTAATAATGCTTAAAGTGAAACAATAAAAATAAAAAATTCCTTCAAATATCGTGCCTGGGGGTTCCCCTGATGTGCCTGTAAAGTGGCGCATCTGTACGATGTATGGAGCCTGCTGCAGCAATACTGACATTTCTAAAGGAAAGAAAGGCATGTAAACTTGCTCACGGCTGTAATGTATTGTCGGCTCCCAGCAATACAGGTTAAAAAAAATGAAAAAAGGCCATAAGGTCCCCCCCCAGTCCATACCAGGCCCTCCCCCCAAAATCCATACCAGTGGCACGGCCTCATTCTGACATCATGTGACTCCAGAAGGGGGCAGTGCCACTGGGTGACGTAACCCGGGTGGCCCGGCCCCTTGCCTATAAAAGAACTGTCAAGGCCAAAGATCGGCCAGACGGCGGGTAGCCTCTTAAGAGACTAAGAATTTTTTTTAAAAAAAATTATATTTTTTGGGTCCGTCGAGCACCATGATTGACGGTGGATTTGCATACTTTTTTTTTTTTAATAAAGGACTTGCCAAAAACTGTGTTCTGTGGTTTTTACTTTTTTACATGTAGCACTGCCCCCTTGAGGGCTGATGAATTCTTCACCTTTTCGGGTCCCTCTGGGTTACCGGTAGAAACTGCACGCAGAAACTTAATACGTTACTCTCCAGCTCAGTCAATGAACAGTCTAGGGGTTGTTGTTTTTGTTGTTTTATTTTATTTTGGGATGGGAGAAGTGGGATACTCCAGAACTTGAACGATTCCCAATGCTGAGGACTTCTATCTGAGGATGCGGCTAGGCCGCCGTTTCACCTTGCCACTAGAAGAATCTGAGGTAAAGGTCCTGAATAAACACTTGCTTAGCACTTATCTTCAGGGTACTCGCCTAGCACCCTCTTTTACTTCACCAGCTGACACCCATCCTCTGACTACCCTACTCCGAAGTGGCCCCCTTCCTGGTCAGGCCCTTAGGCACGATCCCCTGTACTCAGGATACTGCTTTTCAGATTCTCCAGTGTCTCAACTCTTCCTAGTCAGCTCTTCTGGACCTCTGGGTTCAGCTCCTCACTTCTGGCTCACCAGGCCGACTGCCTGTGACCATACACCAACCGCTGCAGAAGAGGAGGCAGCCGTCATCCTCCTTCTGGGACTCTGCTCACCAGCCAAAGACCACCGAGCACATGTTCTCCTGGCTTTTATACCACACCCCACAATGCACTGAGAAAACCAGTCTGTGCCAATCACTGGGGCTGTATCAAAGCCTGTGTACTCATTTGCCAGGTTTTCTTCACTGTCCAATGTGCCTCCCCATTGGACCAGTGGTGACACTCCCCCAGACCATATGAATCACACACTGAGCACATTGAGCAGACCTAACTCACAGATCCTGCTCCCTGTTAACTAGAGAGCAATGTAGAATTTACCTGCTGCTCCTCTGATAGTCAGACAGAGCCAAATACTATACTCGCTCTCTAGCACCTACCTAGGAGGGTGCTACATACACTTTTTTGGTGAATGGGTAAGGGTACGATGTACCCGATACCCATTCACATAGGGGGGTGTGGGTCTTCCAGATTCCGATAAGCCCCCCACTTGCACACCCCGACAACCACGTCAACATGGGGACAAGGTGCTTTGGGGGGGCAGGTATGGATTTTGGGAGGGACCCCACGCCATTTTTAAAAAAAAAAAATTGCGTGGAGTTCCCCGCAAAATCTATACCAGACCAAAAGGGCCTGGAATAGATTTTGGGGGGCCCCACGTCATTTTTTTTTTATTCTGTCATAGGGTTCCCCTTAACCACTTAAATACAGCACACTTTCACCCCCTTCCTGCCCAGACCAATTTTCAGCTTTCAGCACTTATTGGTATCTATGGGGAAAATTGGTCAGCTTGACATGGCACTGCTCCCTGTCTTTAACATTGGCGTCTATGGGAAATATTGGACAGCTTGACATGGCACTGCTCGCTGTCTTTAATCACTTAAGCCCCGTAAGATTTTACCCCCTTCCTGACCAGGGGGTATTTTACGATTCGGCACTGCGTGAATTTATTGGACAATTGCGCGGTCGTGCGACGCTGTACCCAAATGAAATTGACGTCCTTTTTTTCCCACAAACAGAGCTTTCTTTTGGTGGTATTTGATCACCTGTGCGATTTTTTGATCATGCGCTATAAACAAAAAAGTGACAATTTTGCAAAAATAACAATATTTTTCACATTTTTTTATATGAAATTCCTCCAAAAAAAATCAAAATTTTTTAACATTTTAGGCCAATTTGCTTTCTGCTACATATGTTTGGTAAAAAAAATCGCAATAAGCGTATTTTGATTGGTTTGCGCAAAAGTTATTACGTTTACTAACTAAGGGAAAGATTTAAGTCATTTTTATTGTTCTTTTTTAACGAGTAATGGCGGCGATCTGCGATTTTTTTTGCGGGACTGCGACATTGCGGCAGACAGATCGGACCCTTGACTGACATTTTTTACACTTTTGGGGGTACCAGTGACATTACTACAGTAATCAGTGCTATACATATGCACTGTTACTGTAAAAAATGACACTGGCAGGGAAGGGGTTAACTTTATTGGAGAAGGAGGGGTTAAGTGTGTCCCTAGGGGCGTGCTTCTAACTGTTATGGGATGTGGCTGTTTGTGTAACTACAGAGATATATGATCCTGCATAGCAGGACCGTATGATCTCTGCACTTACACAAAGGAGAATGACAGGCGGCTTTGTTTACATTAGCCGCCTGCCTTTCTCCCTCTGTAACGGACGATCGCGAGTGACTGGCGGACATCGGGTACGCCGGTCACACACGCGGGGATCACAGTGAGCGAGCGGGGACGGGAGCATGCCTCAGGCGGCGCGCGCTTGCCCCCTATTGGCTCGCAGTCGAATGACGTACCTCTACGTCACTTTGTTTGCACGGGGCTGACCGCCGCAGTATATGTACTTGAGTCGGCAAGCGGTTAACATTGGCGTCTATGGGAAATATTGGACAGCTTGAAATGGCACTGCTCCCTGTCTTTAACCACTTCCCGCCCGCCCTATAGGCGATTGATGACGGGAAAGTGGTTGCATTATCCTGACCGGACGTCATATGACGGGGGGCGCGCAGAGCAGCGATCGGTGATGCGGCGTGTCACACTGACACACCGCATCTCCGATCTTGGTAAAGAGCCTACTGACGTAGGCTCTTTACCATGTGACCAGCCGTGTCCAATCACGGCTGGTCACATAGTACACAGGAAGAGCCGTTGATCGGTTTTCCTCAGTACGTGCCTGACAGGCACGAGTAAAGGAGAGCCGATCTGTGGCTCTCCTGACAGGAGGGGGGTCTGCACTGGTAATCAGATCATTGATTACCAGTGCAGACCCTCGGGGGGGTGCCACTAGAACCACCAGGGATGCCCACCCATGACCCCAGGGATGCCCACCCATGACCCCAGGGATGCCCACTATGGCCACCAGGGATGGCAATCAGGGCTCAGGGAGCCCGCCAGTGCCCTCCCCATCAGTGCTGCCCGCCAGTGCCCTCCCCATCAGTGCTGCCCACCAGTGCCCATCATTGGCATCTATCAGTGCCGCCCACCAGTGCCCATTATTGCCCACCAGTGCTGCCTATCAGTGCCCATCAGTGCCGCCCATCAGTGCCGATCAGTGCCGCCTATCAGTGCCCACCAGTGCCGCCTATCAGTGCCCATCAGTGCCGCCTATCAGTGCCCATCAATTCCACCTATCAGTGCCGAGCAGTGCCGCCTATCAGTGCCCACCAATGCTGCATATCAGTGCTACCTATCAGTGCCACATATCAGTGCCCATCAGTGCCGTCTATCAGTGCCGCATATCAGTGCCACCCCATCAGTGCCACCCCATCAGTGCCTCCTCATCAGTGCCTGTCAATGCAACCTCATCAGTGCTCATCAGTGCAGGAAAAAACTTATTTATTTACAAAATTGTATAACAATCAAATGAAAAAAACATTTTTCAAACTTTTCGGTCTTTTTTTTATTTGTTTAGCAAAAAAGAAAAAACCTTGGGGTGATCAAACACCACCAAAAGAAAGCTCTATTTGTGGGGGGGAAATGACAAAAATTTGGTGTAGGTACAGTGTTGCATGACTGCGCAATTGTCATAAAAGCTGAAAATTGGCCTGGGCAGGAAGGGGGTGAAAGTGCCCTGTATTGAAGTGGTTAACATTGGCGTCCATGGGAAATCTTGGTCAGCTTGACATGGCACTGCACCCTGTCTTTAACATTGGCGTCTATAGGAAATATTGGTCAGATTAACATGGCACTGCTCTATGTCTTTAACATTGGCATCTATGGGAAATATTGGTCATCTTGACATGGCACTGCTCTCGAACTATCAGTGACAGGGATACAAAACTAAGGGAGCACTGAAAGGGGACCCAGGACTACAACATATACATACATTTCAAAAGTGGAGTATGCCTGTACACTACACTGATTGAACTAAACTGACTGAACTAACTATCCACTAAGTACCTGCCTAATTTCTATTGTCACACACTATACACGGCTTCTGTGTAAGCAGCAGCCATATATAGTGTGGGGCGTGGACTTAGCCAAAGGCAGGGTGCCTTTAGCCAATCATGGCTCTGACAGGACATTGTGCTGTGACTGGTCAAAGCATACAGGTCAGGTGCATGCTTTGGCCAATCATCAGCAATCAATGCACTACAACAGCGCAGTGCATTGTAGGGCGCTCATCAGCAGGCGAACTTTCCGCCGAGTGCCCCATTTGTTTGTGTGTTTTCAGCGAACACGCGAACAGTTGATGTTTGACTCAAACACAGAGCCCATCCCTACTGCATACCTCATGATAAGGGTTTGTCTTGTATCATTCATATCTTATCACAACGTTCACGTCATCAATGGCAACTTAATGAGTTCATCCTGACTTCTCTTGACTTCATCTTACGCTACAATGTTTTTACATTCAATGGCTCCCACTACCTCCAGGTGCAGGGTGCAGTAATGTGGACCTGTTGTGCCCCATCCTATGCCAACCTGTACCTGGGGGAGTGGTAGCATGACCTTATGGCCCAGGAAGCTCTATCTATGTATACGGACCATGTCACATTATGGTACCGTTACATAGATGACATCTTCGATATTTGGGATGCCTCTTTTGATTTACTACAGTCCTTTCCACATACCCTCAATGGGAATACACTAAATCTCCAATTCACAATGAATTGTGATCTCAACTCCGTAACATTTTTGGACGTAGAGATCCACAAAAACATAGATGGATCTCTATTAGGCAGCCTCTTTAGAAAAAGCAGAGCAGGGAATTCCATTCTCCATGCTACCAGCTTCCATCAGCAGCCATTGGTTTCATCAATACAGTACAGTCAGTATCTTCGAATTAACTGGAATTGCTCCAACAAAATCACTTTCAAACATAAAGCTGATCAACTAAGACAGAGATTACTTGCACAAGGCTATTCCATTACATCCCTCAAAAAAGCTTATAAACGCATAGTTTAAAAAACCCGTCAGGTACTACTATATGGCCCAAAAAAAAGGTACCTCTACAAATCTGCTATGAATTATTACAAGGTTCTCATATCAGCAGTCCCAGATCATCAAAATTGTATCTAAATATTGGCATCTACTTGCTATGGACCCCTGTAAACGACTAGGAACTTTCACCTCTGGGGGATGCAATTATTGCCGATACATACAGTAAACACTTACTCTTGAGTTTGACTGCCAAATGGACAAACTTACAAACCCCAAAACTATGCCAACTGCAAGACCTATGGCGTAGTATATCTCCTTATGTGCAAATGCCACTACTTCTATGTAGGAAAGACTAAAACGAATTCTGGAAGAGAACATATAGACACATTCTGTCCATGAAAACCTGCAATCCTGAATTACCTCTTGGCCGCCATGTCACCAAGGAAAATTTCCCAAAATACAGTTTTTTATTACTAGATCATATCCACCCTGGTCTACGAGGAGGGGGACTGGAACAAACATCTCCTCCAATTAGAGCTAAGGTGGATTTTCAATTTAAATGACACAGTATCTCCGGGCCTTAATGAGGTCAATAACTATAGACCCTTTTTAGAAGGGTTCAAACCAGGTGGCATGGAAATTCGATCTCTACATTCATTTAACAACATCCCTCACATAGTCAATTAGCCATTTCCCCATTTTGTTTTCATGTTCATATATGCATTAATTTATTTTTTCATCTATTCAATTATTCACATTTATTTTCATTATACCCACATTCCTCACACTAATATTCCCCTTCCTTTTTCTCCCCTCTCCCCCCCTTCTCTTTCCCTTTCTTCCCTTCTCTTTTTCCCTTTTGCTTCTTCATTTTTATCATTTAATTTAATTATTTTAATTTTTATTTTTTATTTTCAATAATACTCTCCCAGTGTTCTCACAACATTGGTAAAGTTCACATGTGTTCATTACATTGTTTTCATATGTGTTCATATACTGTTGTATACGACTTGATTTTGTTCTGACAACATTTCAAATGCAATTTCTCTGTTCGTCCACCGGGGCGGCAGCTGACGCCTTAGCAAGTCCACTTGTGTCCCCACCCAGCGCACTAAGGCCATTTCCTGTCTTTTCCAGGGAGGTCGATGCTGCTTTAACATTGGCTGGTGCGGGGTCAAGGGGGAGGTCATCTGATCCCACTTCTTTACACGCGCCTTCAGTAATTTCATGTGTGCCGGTGTTCTAAAATGTTGTTGGACCTGTTCTAAAATTTTGTCGGACCCATGAAAATACCGGACCTCGTCATTTCCGGTGAGACTACATCATACAACAGCTGATGTGATTCACCAGTGCGCATGCACGAGTCACCACTGCGCATGTGCACAAGACATTCTCGAGGTTTGGAAAAATGATAAGGGTTAATACGGGTTTGTCTTGTATCAGTCATATCTTATCACAATTTTCACGTCATCAATGGCAACCTAATGAGTTCAACCTGACTTCTCTTGACTTTATCCTACGCCACAATGTTTTTACATTCAATGGCTCCCACTACCTCCAGGTGCAGGGTGCAGTAATGTGGACCTGTTGTGCCCCATCCTATGCCAACCTGTACCTGGGGGAGTGGTAGCAAGACATTATGGCCCAGGAAGCTCTATCTATGTATACGGACCATGTCACATTATGGTACCGTTACATAGATGACATCTTCGATATTTGGGATGCCTCTTTTGATTTACTACAGTCCTTTCCACATACCCTCAATGGGAATACACTAAATCTCCAATTCACAATGAACTGTGATCTCAACTCCATAACATTTTTGGAAGTAGAGATCCACAAAAACATAGATGGATCTCTATTAGGCAGCCTCTTTAGAAAAAGCTCAGCGGGGAATTCCATTCTCCATGCTACCAGCTTCCATCAGCAGCCATTGCTTTCATCAATACCGTACAGTCAGTATCTTTGAATTCACTGGTATTGCTCCAACAAAATCACTTTCAAACATGAAGCTGATCAACTAAGACAGAAATTACCTGCACAAGGCTATTCCATTACATCCCTCAAAAAAGCTTATAAACGCACCGTTTAAAAAACCCGTCAGGTACTACTATATGGCTTAAAAAAAACAGACCTCTACAAATCTGCAATTAATTATTACAAGGTTCTCATATCAGCAGTCCCAGATCATCAAAATTGTATCTAAATATTGGCATCTACTTGCTATGGACCCCTGTAAACGACTAGGAACCTTCACCTGTGGGGGATGCAAATTATTGCAGATACATAAACACTAACTCTTGAGTTTGACTGCCAAATGGACAAACTTACAAACCCCAAAACCATGCCAACTGCAAGACCTATGGTGTAGTATATCTCCTTATGTGCAAATGCCACTACTTCTATGTAGGAAAGACTAAAAATGAATTCTGGAAAAGAGCATATAGACACATTCTGTCCATGAAAACCTGCAATCCTGAATTACCTCTTGGCCGCCATGTCACCAAGGAAAATTTCCCAAAATACAGTTTTTTATTACTAGATCGTATCCACCCTGGTCTACGAGGAGGGGACAGGAACAAACATCTCCTCCAACTAGAGCTAAGGTGGATTTTCAATTTAAATGACACAGTATCTCCGGGCCTCATTGAGGTCAAAAACTATAGACCCATTTTAGAAGGGTTCAAATCAGGTGGCATGGAAATTCGATCTCCACATTCATTTAACAACATCCCTCACATAGTCAATTAGCCATTTCCCCGTTTTGTTTTCATGTTCATTTATCCATTCATTTATTTTTTCATCTATTCAATTATTCACATTTATTTTCATTATACCCACATTCCTCACACCAATATTCCCCTTCCTTTTTCTCCCCTCTTCCCCCCCCCCTTCTCTTTCCTTTTCTTCCCTTCTCTTTTTCCCTTTTTTTTCTTCATTTTTGTCATTTAATTTAATTATTTTCATTTTTATTTTTATTTTTTATTTTCATCCATACTCTCCCAGTGTTCTCACAATATTGGTAAAGTTCACATGTGTTCATTACATTGTTTCATATGTGTTCATATACTGATGTATACGATTTAATTCTGACAACATTTCAAATGCAATTTCTCCGTTCGTCCACCGGGGCGGCAGCTGATGCCATAGCCATTCCACTTGTGTCTCCACCCAACGAACTAAGGCCGTTTCATAGTTACATAGTTACATAGTTAGTGAGGCTGAAAAAAGACACAAGTCCATCCAGTTCAACCTATGTGTGTGTGTTTGCTTTTAACCGTACATTGTATACCCCTGTATGTTGTGGTCTTTAAGGTGTCCATCCAATAGTTTTTTGAAACTATCAATGCTCCCCGCTGATACGACTGCTTGCGGAAGAGAATTCCACATCCTTACCGCTCTTACAGTGAAGAACCCCTTACGCACTTTAAGGTTAAACCGCCTTTCCTCTAGTTTTAGTGAGTGGCCACGTGTCTTATTGTATTCCCTTACTCTAAATAGTTTGTTCCTTATGCTAGGGTCGCCAGTACAGTATTTGTACATTGATATCATATCCCCCCTCAAGCGTCTCTTCTCCAGAGAGAATAGGTTCAGTGCTTGTAGTCTTTCCTCATAGCCGATGTCCTCCATTCCCCTAATTATTTTTGTTGCCCTTCTCTGGACTTTCTCCAGTTCCAGCACATCCTTCCAGAGGACCGGTGCCCAGAACTGGACAGCATACTCCAGATGTGGCCGGACCAGAGTCTTGTAGAGTGGAAGAATAATCTCTTTATTTCTGGAGTGAATCCCCTTTTTTATACAACCCAGTATTCTGTTGGCTTTGCTTGCAGCGGCTTGGCATTGCATGCCACTTCCAAGCCTGTTGTCTACCAGTACCCCCAGGTCCCTTTCCATCCTAGACTCACCCAGAGGTTCCCCCCCCTAGTGAGTAGCTTGCTTTCTGGTTTCTGGCCCCCAAGTGCATTACTTTACATTTTTCTACATTAAATCTCATCTGCCATGTAGTTGCCCACCCCGTTATTTTGTTCAGGTCTGCTTGCAAGATTTCCACATCCTGCATAGAAGATATTGGCATGCCTAATTTAGTATCATCTGCAAATACTGAGATTGTACTAGATATCCCCTCCTCTAGATCATTTATGAATAAATTAAACAGGATTGGTCCCAGGACAGAACCCTGGGGGACCCCACTTTCCACACCCGCCCAATCCGAGTACTCCCCATTAATCACCACCCTCTGTACTCTCCCCTGGAGCCAGTTCTCTATCCAGGTACTCACCTTATGGTCCATACCTACCTTCCTTAGTTTGTACAGTAAGCGTTTGTGGGGAACGGTGTCAAAGGCCTTTGCAAAGTCCAGATACACCACATCCACAGGCTTACCTTTATCTAAGTGGCAGCTCACTTCATCGTAGAAGGTTAATAGATTGGTTTGGCATGAACGATTTTTCATGAATCCATGCTGATTACTACTTATAATACCGTTTTCATTACTAAAGTCTTGTATGTGGTCCCTTATCATCCCCTCCAAAATTTTGCAGACTACTGATGTTAGGCTGACCGGCCTATAGTTACCCGGGATATATCTCGGCCCCTTTTTAAATATTGGTACCACGTTGGCTTTTTTCCAATCAGCTGGCACCATACCTGTCTGTAAACTATCCTTAAAGATCAAGAATAATGGTCTGGCAATCACCTGACTGAGCTCATTTAGAACCCTTGGGTGCAAGCCATCCGGTCCCGGGGATTTATTTATGTTAAGTTTCTCTAGTTTAGCTCTAAGTCTATCCTCTGTTAGCCATGGCGGCACTTCCTGAGGTGTATTATTTAGTTCGGCCTTACAAGCGGGGTTCGTGTAGCCCCCCGATTCCTTTGTGAAGACTGAAGAAAAGAAATTATTTAACACTTCCGCCTTTTCTCTGTCCTCAGTGGCCATTTTTCCTTTATCATCTTTTATGGGGCCAATGTGTTCTGGCCTCGCTTTCTTACTGTTTATATAATTAAAGAACTTCTTGGGGTTCTTTTTACTCTCCTCCGCTATATGTCTCTCGTGTTCTATTTTAGCCGCCCTGATTTCATCTTTACATTTCTTATTACACTCTTTGTAATGCTTGAATGCTGCCAATGACCCCTCAGTCTTGTATTTTTTGAAGGCCTTTTCTTTAGCTCTAATATACATTTTTATGTTGGAGTTTAGCCACCCAGGGTTTAGTTTTGCTCTTTTAAATTTATTTCCCTGTGGAATGCACTGGCCCACCCCCTTGTTAAGTATGCTCTTGAAGCACTCCCATTTTTCCTCCGTGTTCTTTGTTCCCAGGGTTCTATCCCATTTGATATTTTCTAGCAGCGAGCGCAGTTTAGGGAAATTGGCTCTTTTGAAATTCAGTGTCCTTATATTACCCTTGTGTTTCCTATTACTGTAATTAATACTGAAACCAATTGACCTATGGTCACTGTTCCCTAAGTTGTCCCGTATTTCTATATCCGTGAGCAGGTCTGTATTGTTGGTAATCAGTAGGTCAAGTACCGCATTGTTTCTTGTCGGTGCATTCACCATCTGACCCGTGAAATTGTCCTGCAAAACATTTAGGAACTGCCGAGCCTTGGCTGAATGCGCGGTTCCTTCTGCCCAGTCTATATCAGGATAATTAAAGTCCCCCATTATAATGACATTTCCCATCCTTGCTGCCAATCCTATCTGTAACATGAGGTCCACCTCACCCTCCTCCCTCTGGTTTGGGGGCCTATAGCATACGCCCAATATTACCTTCCCCACCGTGCCTTTCCTTTGAAGCTCTACCCATAGGGATTCTGCCTCGTCCATAGCTCCATTATTAATATCATCCCTCATATTTACCTGTATACTGTTCTTAATATACAAACATACCCCTCCCCCTTTTTTACCCTCTCTATCTCTGCGATAAAGGGAATACCCCTGAATGGTCGCCATCCAGTCATGAGAGCTGTCAAACCAAGTCTCAGTTATCCCCACAAAATCTAAGTCCTCCTCAAACATCAGCAGCTCCAGCTCTCCCATCTTGTTGGCCAGGCTTCTGGCATTGGTATATAAGCCTCGTAATTTTGATGTTTTTATGCTGCTCTCTTGATTTTTCCCCGTACCCACCCTGGGTATAGGGGCTCCGAACACCCTACCGCTAATGCCCCCATTTCTGCCCTCTGAAACTTGCTTTCCACTGGCTAATTCTACATCTGTACCCTCCCCCCCATTCCCTAGTTTAAAAGCCCCTCTAACTTTTTGGCCATCCTCGCACCCAGTACGGCTGCACCCACCCCATTTAGGTGCAATCCGTCCCTACCAAAGAGCCGGTGACCGACTGAGAAGTCGGCCCAGTTCTCCAGGAACCCGAAACCCTCCTTACTACACCAGCTCCTCAGCCACTCGTTAACTTCCCTAATCTCCCGCTGCCTCTCTGGTGTGGCTCGAGGTACAGGTAGTATTTCGGAAAATACTACCTTAGAGGTCCTAGTCCTCAACTTAGCGCCTAAGTCCCTGAAATCGTTTAGGACTCTCCGTCTTCCTCTGCCTATGTCATTGGTACCCACGTGTACCATGACAGCTGGGTCTTCCCCAGCCCCACCCAATAATCTGTTCACCCGATCCGCGATGTGCCGAACCCGAGCGCCCGGCAAACAACAGACTGTTCGGCGCACACGGTCTTTGTCACAGATTACACTATCTGTCCTTCTAATAATTGAGTCCCCTACCACCAGCACCTGTCTTTCCTTTCCCTTTCTCCCGGCCTTACTGGAGGAGTTCTTCCCCTGGCAGCTAGGGGCGTCGCTCTGCTCCAGCAATGCTGGTCCCTGACTGGTTTCCCCAACATCACACAACGGGGCGTATCTATTGGGGTGCTCCAGCCCAGGATCAGCCTCCTTGACTTGTCCCCTTCTACCCCTCCTAACTGTCACCCCTCTGCTCTACTCTGATGCCTGCACCTCCGATACTCCGCCCACCTCTGTGCAGGCCCCTGTCTGCACCTGATTGGTACAATCCTGGCTCTCCTCCGGTATGGACATTCGTCTCAGTGTTGCCAGCTGCTTCCCTAGATTCAGGACCTGAGCTTCCAGGGAAGCAACGTGCTCACATTTTGCGCATTTGTATTCGCCCTCGATCGCATGACCGAGGAACGCATACATATCACAAGATGTACACCGAGTCGCATCTCCACACCCGCCGGGCATTGTACCTACTATCTAATCTAATGGGGATTCAGCGATTTAAGTCTATCCTATGTGGCTATTTCCTGGCTTCCTAACGCTACCTTCTCACCCTCTGGTATTCCGCTCCACTCACTTGAACCCGGTCAGTCACCCAACACTCACAATCTCACAGCCCAGTCAGACGCACAACGCTGAGTCGCACAGCCTGGTCAGACGCACAACACTAAGTCGCACAGCCCGGTCAGACGCACAACACTAAGTCGCACAGCCCGGTCAGACGCACAACACTAAGTCGCACAGCGCGGTCAGACGCACAACATTCAGTCGCACAGCCCGGTCAGATGCACAACACTGAGTCGCACAGCCCGGTCAGACGCACAACACTGAGTCGCACAGCCCGGTCAGATGCACAACACAGAGTCGCACAGCCCGGTCAGACGCACAACACCGAGTCGCACAGCCCGGTCAGACGCACAACACTGAGTCGCACAGCCCGGTCAGACGCACAACACTAAGTCGCACAGCCCGGTCAGACGCACAACACTCAGTCGCACAGCCCGGTCAGACGCACAACACTCAGTCGCACAGCCCGGTCAGAAGCACAACACCGAGTCGCACAGCCCGGTCAGACGCACAACACCGAGTCGCACAGCCCGGGCAGACGCACAACACCGAGTCGCACAGCCCGGTCAGACGCACAACACCGAGTCGCACAGCCCAGTCAGACGCACAACACTCAGTCGCACAGCCCGGTCAGACGCACAACACTCAGTCGCACCGCCCGGTCAGACGCACAACACTAAGTCGCACAGCCCGGTCAGACGCACAACACTGAGTCGCACAGCCCGGTCAGACGCACAACACTCAGTCGCACAGCCCGGTCAGACGCACAACACTCAGTCGCACAGCCCGGTCAGACGCACAACACTGAGTCGCACAGCCCGGTCAGACGCACAACACTGAGTCGCACAGCCCGGTCAGACGCACAACACTCAGTCGCACCGCCCGGTCAGACGCACAACACTCAGTCGCACCGCCCGGTCAGACGCACAACACTCAGTCGCACAGCCCGGTCAGACGCACAACGCTCAGTCGCAAAGCTCGGTCAGACGCACAACGCTCAGTCGCACAGCCCGGTCAGACGCAAAACACTCAGTCGCACAGCCCGGTCAGATGCACAACGCTCAGTCGCACAACCCGGTCAGACGTTTCCTGCCTTTTCCTTTTCCAGGGAGGTCGGTTCAGCTTTCACATTGGCTGGTGCGTGTGCGGGGTCAAGGGGGCGGTCATCTGATCCCACTACCTTACACACGCCTTCAGTAATTTCATGTGTGCCGGTGTTCTAAAATTTTGTCGGACCTGTTCTAAAATTTTGTCTGACCCATGAAAATACCGGACCTCGTCACTTCCGGTGAGACTATGTCATACAACAGCTGATGTGATTTACCAGTGCGCATGCGCAAGTCACCACTGCGCATGTGCACAAGACATTCTCGAGGTTTGGAAAAATTATAAGGGTTGATAAGGGTTTGTCTTGTATCAGTCATATCTTATCACAACTTTCACGTCATCAATGGCAACTTAATGAGTTTATCCTGACTTCTCTTGACTTTATCTTATGCCACAATGTTTTTACATTCAATGGCTCCCACTACCTCCAGGTCCAGGGTGCAGTAATGTGGACCTGTTGTGCCCCATCCTATGCCAACCTGTACCTGGGGAGTGGTAGCGTGACATTATGGCCCAGGAAGCTCTATCTATGTATAAGGACCATGTCACATTATGGTACCGTTACATAGATGACATCTTCGATATTTGGGATGCCTCTTTTGATTTACTACAGTCCTTTCCACATACCCTCAATGGGAATACACTAAATCTCCAATTCACAATGAACTGTGATCTCAACTCCATAACATTTTTGGACGTAGAGATCCACAAAAACATAGATGGATCTCTATTAGGCAGCCTCTTTAGAAAAAGCACAGCGGGGAATTCCATTCTCCATGCTACCAGCTTCCATCAGCAGTAGGGTTGAGCGGACACCTAGATGTCCGTGTTCGACGGGTTCGGCCGAACTTTAAAAAAAAGTCCGGGTCCGTGTCCCGGACTTTTACCGAACTTTTCCCGGACACCGAACCCCATTGAAGTCAATGGGGACCCGAACTTTAAGGCACTAAAATGGCTCTAAAACACCAAAGGAAAGGGCTAGAGTGCTGCAAATGGCAGCAAAACGTAATTAAGAGCATGGCAAGTGCTCTGCAAACAAATGTGGATAGGGAAATAACTTAAAACAACAAAAAAAAACAGAAAAATAAAACAATGTTCTTCTTCATCTCTGAAGGACGAGGCCCATATGGAGTAGGAGGGAGGTTGAGGTGGTGGTGGATGTGGCGGTGACATAGGCGTGCGCACAGGGTGTGCTGGGTGTGCCTGGGCACACCCTAATCACCTAGGGCACATAGCATTGCCAGTGAGGAGATGGGAAAGATCTCCCTGGGACCTGCTCTGCTCTATTTCTCCTTGCCTACAGGTACATGGCCCCGATACATTACTCTCCCTGCTGGCAAACACATGCATGTGTATTTCAACTTTGGGGTGCACACCTTAATGCAATAGGCTGCGCACACCTATGGGCGGTGTAGGTGGAAGCGGCGGTGGAGGAGGACCAGGGCCGGATTAACAGCATCATGGGCTTGGTGCTGAGGATTTTGAAGGGCCTTAAGGGCCGTGCCTTGCCATGCACCCAGAGGAGGAAGGGTGCAGCCATGCATGCCTAATTCAACATGGGATGCTGTCTCTGAAGCCCATAAACACATCCATGCATCGCCAACTGTCCCTCCTTGTCCGGCCTTCACGCTGTGTGGGGAGGTTCTGAGGGTGCTGCCTGGGGAAGCGAGCATAGAAGCCAGACTTCTGTGTTTACAAGTGACAGAAGAGCGGTAACAGTGAATATGGCCAACCCGGGGCCTATATAAAAGGTAGGGGCCTGGAGCTGCAGCTCCAATAGCCCCTACATTAATCTGGCCCTGAGGAGGAGGACGAGGTAGCCAACACTGCTTCTTTTCAAAAATTTTAAATGAGGGTACACCCCAAAAGAGTGAGAAAGAGCAAAAATGGAACAATGGGTGGGTAAGGTCGGTATCCATTGCTATTCTGCATAAGGTACGGAAAAGTCCCGTGGGATCCATGCCTGGTTCATTTTAATGAACGTGAGCTTGTCCACATTGTCTCTGGACAGGCGGCTGCGCTTGTCTGTTATAACGCCCCCAGCCGTGCTAAATACCCGTTCAGATAATACACTGGCTGCAGGGCACGCCAGCACCTCCAAGGCGTAAAGGGCAAGCTCAGGCCATGTGCCCAATTTGGAGACCCAGAAGTTGAAGGGGGCAGACCCGTCATTCACTACATGTAGGCGTGTGCACACATACTGCTCCACCATGTTGGTAAAATGCTGCCTCCTGCTAAGACGTTCCATCTGAGCTGCTGGTGCTGCTGTTTGTTGTGGCGTGCTGACAAAGCTTTTCCACATTTCGGCCATGCTAACCCTGCCTTCTGAGGTGCTGGCGGTGCCCTGGTTGCGTTGGCGACCTCCTCCTCCTCCTCCTCTGCCTTGTGCTTCCACTGTGGCCCCGCTGTCAGATGGGAATGCCAGCAGCATGGCGTCTACCAGCGTGCGCTTGTACTCGCGCATCTTGCGATCGCGCTCCAGTGAGTGAATTAAGGACGGTACGTTGTCCTTGTAACGGGGATCCAGCAGCGTGGCCACCCAGTAATCAGCACAAGTTAGAATGTGGGCAACTCGGCGGTCGTTGTGGAGACACTGCAGCATGTAATCGCTCATGTGTGCCAGGCTGCCCAGAGGCAACGAAAGGCTGTCCTCTGTGGGAGGTGTATCGTCCGTGTCCTCTGTATCCCCCCAGCCACGCACCAGTGATGGCCATGAGCTGGCCTGGGTGCCACCCTGCTGTGAACATGGTTCCATCTCCTCCTCCAGCTCCTCCTCCTCCTCATCCTCCTCATCCTCCAGAACTGTGCCCCTGCTGGACAATTGCGTCCCTGGCGTTTGCGTGTGCAGGAACCCACCCTCGGAGCCCCTTGCGAATGACTGCCCTGAAAGCCTTGGAAATGTTACCTCTTCATCCTCCTCCTCCTCCTCATCCTGTGCCACATCCTCTTCCATCATCGCCCGAATTGTTTTTTCAAGGAGGCATAGAAGTGGGATAGTTAAGCTGAGAACGGCGTCATTGCCACTGGCCATGTTGGTGGAGTACTCAAAACAGCGCAACAAGGCACACAGGTCTCGCATGGAGGCCCAGTTAAATTAAATAGCGGAATAGAAAATATGATCCAAAAAAAGTGTATGTATATCACACGTACACAACCACACTGGGCCCCAATTACTATTGTTTGTACCCCTAAAAGGCTAGATGAGGAGTAGGGGGAGTATGGAACAGGCAGCACCCTCAAACCTTCAGAAGTATGAGATGAACCCCAACAACTTGGAAAGGTGGATCTCTCTCACACGTACCAACACAGACTATCCCCCAATTTAACTGATCCCCAAAGGTTTTTGATTAAATAGCGGAATAGAAAATATGATCCAAAAAAAGTGTATGTATATCACACGTACACAACCACACTAGGCCCCAATTACTATTGTTTGTACCCCTAAAAGGCTAGATGAGGAGTAGGGGGGGTATGGAACAGGCAGCACCCTCAAACCTTCAGAAGTATGAGATGAACCCCAACAACTTGGAAAGGTGGATCTCTCTCACACGTACCAACACAGACTATCCCCCAATTTAACTGATCCCCAAAGGTTTTTGATTAAATAGCGGAATAGAAAATATGATCCAAAAAAAGTGTATGTATATCACACGTACACAACCACACTAGGCCCCAATTACTATTGTTTGTACCCCTAAAAGGCTAGATGAGGAGTAGGGGGGGTATGGAACAGGCAGCACCCTCAAACCTTCAGAAGTATGAGATGAACCCCAACAACTTGGAAAGGTGGATCTCTCTCACACGTACCAACACAGACTATCCCCCAATTTAACTGATCCCCAAAGGTTTTTGATTAAATAGCGGAATAGAAAATATGATCCAAAAAAAGTGTATGTATATCACACGTACACAACCACACTAGGCCCCAATTACTATTGTTTGTACCCCTAAAAGGCTAGGAGTAGGGGGAGTATGGAACAGGCAGCACCCTCAAACCTTCAGAAGTATGAGATGAACCCCAACAACTTGGAAAGGTGGATCTCTCTCACACGTACCAACACAGACTATCCCCCAATTTAACTGATCCCCAAAGGTTTTTGATTAAATAGCGGAATAGAAAATATGATCCAAAAAAAGTGTATGTATATCACACGTACACAACCACACTAGGCCCCAATTACTATTGTTTGTACCCCTAAAAGGCTAGGAGTAGGGGGAGTATGGAACAGGCAGCACCCTCAAACCTTCAGAAGTATGAGATGAACCCCAACAACTTGGAAAGGTGGATCTCTCTCACACGTACCAACACAGACTATCCCCCAATTTAACTGATCCCCAAAGGTTTTTGATTAAATAGCGGAATAGAAAATATGATCCAAAAAAAGTGTATGTATATCACACGTACACAACCACACTAGGCCCCAATTACTATTGTTTGTACCCCTAAAAGGCTAGATGAGGAGTAGGGGGGGTATGGAACAGGCAGCACCCTCAAATCTTCAGAAGTATGAGATGAACCCCAAAAACTTGGAAAGGTGGATCTCTCTCACACGTACCAACACAGACTATCCCCCAATTTAACTGATCCCCAAAGGTTTTTGATTAAATAGCGGAATAGAAAATATGATCCAAAAAAAGTGTATGTATATCACACGTACACAACCACACTAGGCCCCAATTACTATTGTTTGTACCCCTAAAAGGCTAGATGAGGAGTAGGGGGGGTATGGAACAGGCAGCACCCTCAAACCTTCAGAAGTATGAGATGAACCCCAACAACTTGGAAAGGTGGATCTCTCTCACACGTACCAACACAGACTATCCCCCAATTTAACTGATCCCCAAAGGTTTTTGATTAAATAGCGGAATAGAAAATATGATCCAAAAAAAGTGTATGTATATCACACGTACACAACCACACTAGGCCACAATTACTATTGTTTGTACCCCTAAAAGGCTAGATGAGGAGTAGGGGGGGTATGGAACAGGCAGCACCCTCAAACCTTCAGAAGTATGAGATGAACCCCAACAACTTGGAAAGGTGGATCTCTCTCACACGTACCAACACAGACTATCCCCCAATTTAACTGATCCCCAAAGGTTTTTGATTAAATAGCGGAATAGAAAATATGATCCAAAAAAAGTGTATGTATATCACACGTACACAACCACACTGGGCCCCAATTACTATTGTTTGTACCCCTAAAAGGCTAGATGAGGAGTAGGGGGGGTATGGAACAGGCAGCACCCTCAAACCTTCAGAAGTATGAGATGAACCCCAACAACTTGGAAAGGTGGATCTCTCTCACACGTACCAACACAGACTATCCCCCAATTTAACTGATCCCCAAAGGTTTTTGATTAAATAGCGGAATAGAAAATATGATCCAAAAAAAGTGTATGTATATCACACGTACACAACCACACTAGGCCCCAATTACTATTGTTTGTACCCCTAAAAGGCTAGATGAGGAGTAGGGGAGGTATGGAACAGGCAGCACCCTCAAACCTTCAGAAGTATGAGATGAACCCCAACAACTTGGAAAGGTGGATCTCTCTCACACGTACCAACACAGACTATCCCCCAATTTAACTGATCCCCAAAGGTTTTTGATTAAATAGCGGAATAGAAAATATGATCCAAAAAAAGTGTATGTATATCACACGTACACAACCACACTAGGCCCCAATTACTATTGTTTGTACCCCTAAAAGGCTAGATGAGGAGTAGGGGGGGGTATGGAACAGGCAGCACCCTCAAACCTTCAGAAGTATGAGATGAACCCCAACAACTTGGAAAGGTGGATCTCTCTCACACGTACCAACACAGACTATCCCCCAATTTAACTGATCCCCAAAGGTTTTTGATTAAATAGCGGAATAGAAAATATGATCCAAAAAAAGTGTATGTATATCACACGTACACAACCACACTAGGCCCCAATTACTATTGTTTGTACCCCTAAAAGGCTAGGAGTAGGGGGAGTATGGAACAGGCAGCACCCTCAAACCTTCAGAAGTATGAGATGAACCCCAACAACTTGGAAAGGTGGATCTCTCTCACACGTACCAACACAGACTATCCCCCAATTTAACTGATCCCCAAAGGTTTTTGATTAAATAGCGGAATAGAAAATATGATCCAAAAAAAGTGTATGTATATCACACGTACACAACCACACTAGGCCCCAATTACTATTGTTTGTACCCCTAAAAGGCTAGATGAGGAGTAGGGGGAGTATGGAACAGGCAGCACCCTCAAATCTTCAGAAGTATGAGATTGTGTTCACTGTACCCCACAAAGATTGAGTTCACTGCACCCCACAATGATTGTGTTCACTGCACCCCACAAAGATTGTGTTCACTGCACCTCACAAAGATTGTGTTCACTGTACCCCCCAAAGATTGTGTTCACTGCACCCCACAAAGATTCTGTTCACTGTACCCCACAAAGATTGTGTTCACTGCACCCTAAAAGGATGTTGTTCACTGCACCCCACAAAGATTGTGTTCACTGCACCCTAAAAGGATGTTGTTCACTGCACCCCAAAAAGATTGTGTTCACTGTACCCCCCCAAAGATTGTGTTCACTGCACCCCACAAAGATTGTGTTCACTGCACCCCAAAAAGATTGTGTTCACTGTACCCCCCAAAGATTGTGTTCACTGCACCCCAAAAAGATTGTGTTCACTGTACCCCCCAAAGATTGTGTTCACTGCACCCCACAAAGATTCTGTTCACTGTACCCCACAAAGATTGTGTTCACTGCACCCCAAAAAGATTGTGTTCACTGTACCCCCCCAAAGATTGTGTTCACTGCACCCCACAAAGATTCTGTTCACTGCACCCCACAAAGGATTTTGTTCACTGCACCCCAAAAAGATTGTGTTCACTGCACCCCAAAAAGGATTTTGATCACTGCACCCCAAAAAGGATGTTGTTCACTGCACCCCAAAAATGATTTTGTTCACTCCACCCCAAAAAGATTGTGTTCACTGCACCCCACAAAGATTGTGTTCACTGCACCCCAAAAAGATTGTGTTCACTCCACCCCAAAAAGATTGTGTTCACTGCACCCCACAAAGATTGTGTTCACTGCACCCCAAAAAGATTGTGTTCACTGTACCCCCCAAAGATTGTGTTCACTGCACCCCACAAAGATTCTGTTCACTGTACCCCACAAAGATTGTGTTCACTGCACCCCAAAAAGATTGTGTTCACTGCACCCCAAAAAGGATGTTGTTCACTGCACCCCAAAAAGGATGTTGTTCACTCCACCCCAAAAAGATTGTGTTCACTGCACCCCACAAAGATTGTGTTCACTGCACCCCAAAAAGATTGTGTTCACTGCACCCCAAAAATGATTTTGTTCACTGCACCCCAAAAAGGATTTTGTTCACTGCACCCCAAAAAGGATGTTGTTCACTCCACCCCAAAAAGATTGTGTTCACTGCACCCCAAAAAGATTGTGTTCACTGCACCCCACAAAGGATTTTGTTCACTGCACCCCAAAAAGATTGTGTTCACTGCACCCCAAAAAGGATGTTGTTCACTGCACCCCAAAAAGGATTTTGTTCACTGCACCCCAAAAAGATTGTGTTCACTGCACCCCACAAAGGATTTTGTTCACTGCACCCCACAAAGATTGTGTTCACTGCACACCAAAAAGGATTGTGTTCACTGCACCCCAAAAAGATTTTGTTCACTGCACCCCAAAAAGATTGTGTTCACTGCAGCCCAAAAAGATTGTGTTCACTGCAGCCCAAAAAGATTGTGTTCACTGCAGCCCAAAAAGATTGTGTTCACTGCAGCCCAAAAAGATTGTGTTCACTGCAGCTCACACACAGAAAAATGGATGTGGATCACTGACACCTGCCTATCTCCAATCCCACACCACACAGCAATATCGATTGTAGTTTGTAGAACACAGTTTCCCTAAAATTCAGCAGACTCTGTCCCTAACAGGATTGAGAAGAGATCGTAGATCAGGATTGAGTGCAGATTCACCCCACCCCCCACACAGCAATATCGATTGTAGTTTGTAGAAGACACTGACCCTATAATTCAGCAGACTCTATCCCTAAAATGCCTACAACTCGCCCTGCCTAAACACTCCGACCTGTCCCTCAATTCTATCCGGACACAAATGGTTTTTTCCTGCCTATCTTTCCCTAATCAGCAGCCAGCACATTGATGTGTGCTCTGTCCCTTAGCTAAGCAGCAGAATGACGCTACTGCGGCGGCTGCCTCGAACTTATAAAGACTTGGTCACATGCTTCAGACGGCCAATCACAGCTACTAAGACATTTGCAGGCATGGCTGGGATGGCTTAAGGCACACCAGTTAAACGATTGTTGATTGGCTGTTGAAAGCCCGCCATGAAAAGAGCGCCAAAGCATGCAAAACCCGGAAATAAAACGACCGAACACGGATTTTTACCCGAACATACAGAAAAGTGTCCGTGTCCGTGTTCGGGTAAAAAAAATCCAATTATTCGGTACGAACACGAATAATACAGTCCGTGTTCGCTCAACACTAATCAGCAGCCATTGGTTTCATCAATACCGTACAGTCAGTATCTTCAAATTCGCTGAAATTGCTCCAACAAAATCACTTTCAAACATGAATTGATCAACTAAGACAGAGATTACTTGCACAAGGCTATTACATTACATCCCTCAAAAAAGCCTGTAAACGCTCAGTTTAAAGAACCCGTCAGGTACTACTATATGGCCCAAAAAACGGACCTCTACAAATCTGCTATGAATTATTACAAGGTTCTCTTATCAGCAGTCCCAGATCATCAAAATTGTATCTAAATATTGGCATCTACTTGCTATGGACCCCTGTAAACGACTAGGAACCTTCACCTGTGGGGGATGCAATTATTGCAGATACATAAACACTAACTCTTGAGTTCGACTACCAAATGGACAAAATTACAAACCCCGAAACTATGCCAACTGCAAGACCTATGGTGTAGTATATCTCCTTATGTGCAAATGCCACTACTTCTATGTAGGAAGGACTAAAATTTAATTCTGGAAGAGAGCATATAGACACATTCTGTCCATGAAAACCTGCAATCCTGAATTACCTCTTGGCCGCCATGTCACCAAGGAAAATTTCCCAAAATACAGTTTTTTATTACTAGATTGTATCCACCCTGGTCTATGAGGAGGGGACTGGAACAAACATCTCCTCCAACTAGAGCTATGGTGGATTTTAAACTTAGACACAGTATCTCTGGGCCTCAATGAGGTCAATAACTATAGACCCTTTTTTTAATTATTTTCATTTTTATTTTTATTTTTTATTTTCATCCATACTCTCCCAGTGTTCTCACAATATTGGTAAAGTTCACATGTGTTCATTACATTGTTTCATATGTGTTCATATACTGATGTATACGACTTGATTTTATTCTGACAACATTTCAAATGCAATCTCTCAGTTCGTCCACCGGGGCAGCAGCTGACGCCTTAGCCAGTCCATTTGTGTCCCTACCCAGTGCACTAAGGCCATTTCCTGCCTTTTCCTTTTACAGGGAGGTCGGTGCAGCTTTCACATTGGCTGGTGCGTGCGCGGGGTCAATGGGGCGTTCATCTGATCCCACACTCCTTACACACGCCTTCAGTAATTCCATGTGCGCTGGTGTTCTAAAATTTTGTCGGACCTGTTCTTAAATTTTGTCGGACCCATGAAATTACCGGACCTCGTCACTACCGGTGACACTACGTCATACAACAGCTGATGTGATTCACCAGTGCGTATGCGCGAGTCACCACTGCGCATGTGCACAAGACATTCTCGAGGTTTGGAAAAATTATGAGATAGCGGACAGCTGACTGAGAGGAGGCGGGGCTGATGTGGGATGGAGGACACCGCCGCATCATCAAATCCTTACAGGGGACAGGGAGGATTGTGAGAGCTTAGAGGAGGCGGGATGGAGGCACATGCAGAGCTGACTTAGAGGAGGTGGGACGGAGGTGCGGCCGTGTAATGAATGCAGGGCTTAAGCGGCTCCTTCTGTTCTATACTTAATAATAAAAAAATAAAAATAAGAAATTAAGAAATACTAAATGTAATGAAATACTAAAGATAAATATTAAAAACCAAATATGAAATATTAGGATAAAAAAAAATATATATATATATATATTTAAAAGTGGCTCCTTCTGTTCTAAGTATACTTAATAATAAAAAATAAATAATAAGAAATTAAGAAATACTAAATATAATTAAATACTAAAGATAAATATTAAAAACCAAATATGAAATATTAGGATTAAAATAAAGTATATATATATATATATATATATATATATATATATATATATATATATATATATACATTATATTATATAGTATACCTTGCCACTTTGACCAGACCAGACATAGCTGCAGCAGTGGGCATACTCTCTAGAAAAGTTTCAGCATCCTGTGAGTGTGACTGGAACACAGTAAAAAGGTTGATACAGTAACTAAATGGAACAATTTGGGTGAAGCTATGGCTACCAGCAGTGGCAAATCCAAAATGAATTGGGTATATGGATGCTGATTAGACCAGGGACTGCACAGATTGCAAATCTACAAGTGGTTATGTCTTCCAATATAGGGAAGGAACCATAAGAAGGTGTAGCACCCTCCTAGTTAGGTGCTAGGTAGTGAGTATAGTTTTGGCTCTGTCTGCCTATCAGAGGAGCAGCAGGAAAAATCTATATTGCATTCTGCTTATCAGGGAGCAGAATCTGTGAGTTAGGTCTGCTCAGTGTGCCCAGTGTGTGTGATTCATCTGGTCTAAGGGAGTGTCCCCAGCTGATCCAATGGGGAGGCACATCGGATGCTGGAGGAAACCAGGCCAATGACACGCAGGACTTTGGTACGGCCCCAGGGATTGGCACAGACAGTGGTCTCGGTGCATTATGGGGCAGGGTATAAAAAGCCACGGGCACACGAGGTAGAGGTCTTTGGCGGGAAGCAGAGTCCTAGAAGGAGGGTGGCGGGTGCCTCCTCTTCTGCTGCAGTTGGTGATGGTCACAGGTGGTCAGCCTTGTGTGCCAGTGGAGTGAGGTTGAACCAAGAGGTCCAGCTGACTGGAGGAGTTGGAGTACTGTGAGACTCTGGAAAAACAGTATCATGAGTACAGAGGATCTTGCCCAGGGGTCTGCCCAGAAAGGTGACCACTCCAGGAGTATAGTCAGTGAACGGGTGTCAACAATTGCATAGAAAGGGGGTACTGGGGGAGTACCCTGAAGAGAAATACAGATAGGAACACTTACCTCATCTTCATTGAAGTGGCAGGATGAAGTAGCGGCTTTGCTGCATTCTCAAGCTAGAAGTCCTCTGAATTGTGAATAGTTCAACAGTTGGAGTATCCCACTCATCCCTTCTCCTATCCAAAAATACAATAAAACCACAAAAACAACCACCCTAGACTAAACATTGACTGAGCCAGGAGCATAAAGTGTTAAGATTTCTGCAAGCAGTTGCTACGGGTAACCCAGGGGAATCCAAAAGTGTAATTTACCAGCAGTCCTCTAGGGGGCAGTGCTACATAGGTCTACCCAAAAGAACATGACTGTTGCACTTTCAACTGAAGCTGAGTGCATTGCAGCAGCACATGCATGTCAAGAAGCAATATGGATTTGCCAACCTTTAATGGACATTGGCTTAGACTAGTCAAAATCCATTCCCATTTTTGAAAGCAACCAGTGATGTGTAAAGCCGACACAATCAGAATGGATCATTCCTAGGATCAAGCAAAATAAATGTGAAGTATCATCTACTTAGGGACACTCAAGAGCAAGGTGTTATTGACATTCAATATTGTCCATCAGAAGAGATGACTGTGGATGTACTCACCAAGCCATTGTTAAAGGAGTGTCATAGTCTTCTTCAGAAGTACCTCAACATCATATAGCAAAACACATGCTGCTGAGAAGGGGTGTTGGAAGTGCAGCAGCATGTACATTGCACTCTGAACTATAGATGGCGCTGTAGTGATATACTGGCAGCTGTGTGTTTATATACGTGTGTCTGAATATTCTGCACAGGAAGGATGTTTTTTTCCTCTATGCTCTTTCTTGTAATGCTGTTTTCTCAAACGTGTACAGCATATTGTTCCCCTATGCAAGTAAAGCTGAATTCTACATTCCTCAAGATCTCAGTACCTCATCTTATCACATAACCAAAGTTTAATACTCTTGAATAATTCATCTTCCAATCCCTACTTTTGGTTACCTACTTCAGTTTTTTTTTTTTTTTTTTTTACTTCTCTTAGCATTGCATACACCATTGTTCATAAACTGATAAACTGTGACAAATTATTCTAATGTAATGTCAGAGCTATATTTATATTATTAATACAAAATGTATTTGCTTTCCTTATACTGTATACTGTATGTCATGTTTTAAAATTTTAAATATTTCCAAAGCAAATTATTAAAAGCAACAAATGACCAATGTGCTGATCTTTTGCAATAGCAATGTTATAAGTAAAATAGTTATACTAAGTTATACTAAGCACAAATAAAACCTCAAAAGCCAAATTGTTTTCCAGTATCTTAAACATAGCAAAATATAACATCCCATTCTGTTTTAACCACTGTTGATTTCTGGATTTTTTACTTCTGTTGAGAATGTACATTGATAATTCAAACAACCATATTTGGACATTCAAAACTTCATTATAAGCAAAAAATAATGAGCTGAGTTTCAGAAACTCCCACATGTCAGTCCTACTGCATCTGTTGTCAAAGCTGTCAGTCTGACATTAGAAATATGCCTACGGGAGGGGATAGCATAGATATGTCTTCATAAGTGTGCTACCATTCTTTCAATTTCCTATCAGCAGGGGATGAGAGGAGAGGTGACTAAGGAAACAGAACCTAAACAGCAATTTTATGCCCATAGATCTAAGGTCCTTTTCACATGGCACCTCCACTTAAAGCGGTTGTAAACCTAAAAAAAAAACCCTGCAAGACAAAGGCATAATGAGCTAGTATGCATGGCATACTAGCTCATTATGAATTACTTACCTTAGAACGAAGCCCCGACACAGACCCCCGGACACCGCTGTGGGAGCTGACATGATCCCTTGGTGTCTCTTACGGGTTCGGCGGCTCCGGCGCTGTGATTGGCCGGAGCCGCATGCGCGCGGGAGTCATTTTCCGGCAAGCTCCCAGCAAGGAAAGCGTGAGCGGCTGCATGCAGTGCAAATATCTCTAAACCGTGCCGGTTTAGGAGATATTAATTGTACCTACAGGTAAGCCTTATTATAGGCTTACCTGTAGTTAAAAGTGGAAAAAAGCGGTATACTACCGCTTTAACAGAATCTACTTGCTCAATGGGGGATCGCTCCGCTGATCCCCGCTGAGCGGGCGGATGACCAGTCCTGTGCACTCCGCTGTGCAGAGTGGACTCGGACAGAGTGCTCCAGTCCTCTCCTCTATGGGGAAATCAGGTGAAAACAGGCTGCCTGCCCAGTTTAATTCGATCCTGTCTGATCCGATCTACCAGGCGCATGGGAAATAGGACCACCATCCATCGGGATTTTGCAGGCAGCAGCAGTTGTTAGCGGACACGTGTCAACTAGGGTTGCCACCTTATCCCTTTGAACCAGGACACACATTAGTTACACAGGTTCTGAGGATGATTAAGGTGGTAATTAAACTCACTTAGTGCCCTATGTGCATTCTAATAGCCTCAGAACTTGTGTAATTAATGTGTGTCCTGGTTCAAAGGGATGAGGTGGAAACCCTAATGTCAGCTGAAATCTGCTGCTTCATAGGGGAGACTGGAGAGTCCGATCAGGTTCGATTAGCATGTACTGTATTGGGAACACCTGTACTTTTGCTTAATCATACAATTATCTAATCATCCAATCATGTACCCGGCAACACAATGCATAAAGTCATGCAAATACAGGTCACGAGTTTTGGCTAATGTTCACATCCAACAAGAGAATGGGGGAAATGTGAGTTTAGTGATTTTCACTGTGGCTGATTGCTGGTGCCAGGTGGGATGGTTTGGGTTTTTCTATAACTTCTGTCATATCTTTTTTTTATTTTTCATCTTTTGTTGTCTTTTACATCTGCTTGTCATACTGTTTGTGGATTTTTTAACATTTTTTTTTGTCATGTTGAACTATATACATAATAAACTGTAAGTTTAATGTGAACCTGTGGTTTGTCACTGTTGAGAAAAGGAGCATGATCACTTTAATGTCCCCTTAGAAGCTGCACATATTCGGGTCAATTTACTAAAGGAAAAAAGGCTGTTCACTTAGCTTTGTGAATGAGGTAGGCTCTGCTGACTTCTATCATCCAGTCATGGATGATGGAAGCAAAAATACTGTTACTTAATTTCCCTTGTATGTGTTTGGGTAGTCTTCTCAAAGGGAATTTTCACCACAATCACTAAGCTAACAGAAAAATCCCTTACAAAGTAAAAACTCCCTTGCAACGTAAACAGCTAATTTGACTTTAGTAAATAAACCCCATTCTCTCTGTTCTGTTTAAAATGCTGATATATGCAATGACATGCTTCCTAAGATCCAATCTGTACACTCGCTGCCTTGGCACCATCCACAGGCAGTATAACTCTTCCAATACAAAAAAGTTGAGTCCCTTGCAATTTCACATTAGATATGGTGTTATTGCAGTCTTTTGAAGTGTAAGAACACAATTACTTTCCTAAGCCCTGTCTCTGCAATGAACTGAAACTAGCAACTGAGAAGCAAAGAGTTGCAGGGAGTGACTAGCTAAAGACTGTATAAAGCAACAACAGGAGGGGGAGCAGGGGAACATATCAAAAATAACGAAATAAACAGACTGCTGTGGTAGCACAATCACATTTCCTTTTTTTCAAGTTCTGCTCTGCTCAGCATCCTGGAGAGAGGAAAGGAGGTCCTGCATAAGCTCCAATTCACTCTAGTTGGATCTTAAACGGCGCTTTGGACTCCCTCCCTGCCTGCATTTAACAGGACCAAATCAAGCACACCAGTCATATGCCTGGATGTATTTGGTATTTTCTTATGACGGTCAAATTAATTGGTGGAGAGGTAAAGGAAAGTTGAATATGTGCTGCTGGGGAGGGGCCATTCATTGCCAAAGAACAAAAAAAATAGGCTGCTGGTACCTAGAGATATTTGCACAAATTTGCAACACCCCAAATATACTTTTACTCTGGTAGGTAGTGTCAACACTTGCCCATGCCCCCAACTCCGTGCATTCCAATTATCTCATTACTATTACGTGCTATCTCCTTGGACAATAGGAATATTTGTGAGATGGGAGTAGGTGGGCTAGCGCCATCACTACCAGGAAGTGTCAGAGCATTACCTATTCAGAATGGCCTTGCATTTGGCTATGGTACAAGGAATGGTAGCTCTTGCAGGTATGTGCTGGCAGCACTAGGTGACTACTCGCTAGCTGCTCCCTTTTTCTCCTCTCTTTTTTTAATTACAGAATCACGTTAGTTGTTTATTAAGTGAGCACTTCCACTCCCCAGATTTTTGCTTTATGCCAGCATGCATGTACACATGTGCTAGGATACAAAACAAGTGTGTGTCCTAGAGTACAAGGTAACAGAAGCTTAAAATGTAACACATATTCTTGATTTTTGCCCACAGAAGAGTGCACATTAGAAATATACTTCTAAAGTAAGGTGGACTATCATTCAAGGTCATACCATAACACAATTTTGTAGGAGTTACCAGTTTAGAGAATATAAGATTACCTATTTGGCAAGGTCCCTTTCCACCATATGGCAATACAGTGGAACTGTTTCTCAGATAATACTTTTATTCAGTTTGCAATTTTCAACATATTAGATTTAAAGTACATTTCATTCAGGTACACATGGTACAAGTGTTTGTTCTTTACAAACTTGCAGAAGTCATACTTTCTATACATAAAGTAAATGATACGTTTACTTGTTAACGAATAAATATGAGCATAACTGGAGCTCTAGGAGAAACAAAATATTACAAGTAAAAGTAAAATCTCAGTCCATTAAATAAATTTACCACTGAATTAAATAAACAGACAACAAAGGATTCACTCTCTACAATTAGCAATCCAATGGAGAATCACTGCAGTCTTCACTACTGCAGTTTTCACTGATGTGCCTGATTGACAAAAAGTGCATCTATACTAGGGATCGACCTATTATCGGCAAAGCCAATATATCAAGGGCCGATATGCACTTTCCCCGATATATATCGGAATCGGCCTTATGGATATTTCGGAAAGTGTTTGTACCGGAATGATGCCTGCAGCTAGAGGCATCACCCCGGTACCGGCGTCCATAGCCGACGGTCGGCTGTCTTGTAATGACAACCGATGCGGCTGAGAAGCCACTCGGCTGTCATTACAAGGAGTGGGAGGGGATGTCCCTCCCCCCCCTCCTGCTGCCTTCCGAGGCTCGCCCGGGTCTCCTGTCCCACCGGGAGGCCCGGGGCAACCAGCCTGCACGGCCACCGAAGTCCCGATCAAAGCCGCATTCGGCTCTGATCAGGTCTCCATGCAAAAACCCGGAAGTGATGTTATGACTTTATTCACTTCCCGCCCGCCCTATTACAGATTGACGGCGGGAATGTGGTTGTATTATCCTGACCGGACGTCATATGACGGCGGCAGGATAATACAGCTCTGGGCGCCTCCCCCGGGGGCGCGCAGATCGGCGATCGGTGATGTGAGGTGTCAGCCTGACACCCTGCATCTCCGATCTCGGTAAAGAGACTACTGACGTAGCTCTTTACCATGTGATCAGCCGTGTCCAATCACGGCTGGTCACATAGTAAACAGGAACAGCCGTTGATCGGCTTTCCTTAGTTCGTGCCTGACAGGCACGAGCTAAGGAGCGCCAATCGCCGGCTTCCCTGAAAGGGGGGGGGGGTCGGCACTGGTAATCAGATCATTGATTACCAGTGCAGACCCTCGGGGGGGTGCCACTAGAACCACCAGGGATGCCCACTATGACCCCAGGGATGCCCACTATGGCCACCAGGGATGGCAATCAGGGCTCAGGGAGCCCCCCATTGCCCTCCCCATCAGTGCTGCCCACCAGTGCTCTCCCTATCAGTGCTGCCCACAAGTGCCCATCATTGCCATCTTTCAGTGTCGCTCACCAGTGCCCATTATTGCCCACCAGTGCCGCCTATCAGTGCCCATTAGTGCCCATCAGTGCCGCCTGTCAGTGCCGATCAGTGCCGCCCATCAGTGCCCATCAGTGCCGCCTATTAGTGCCCATTAGTGCCCGTCAGTGCCACCTATCAGTGCCCGTCAGTGTCACCTATCAGTGCCCATCAATGCCGCCTATCAGTGCCTAGCAGTGCCGCCTATCAGTGCCCACCAGTGCTGCATATCTGTACTACCTATCAGTGCCACATATCAGTGCCTATCAGTGCCGCCTATCAGTGCCACCCCATCATTGCCACCCCATCAGTGCCACCCCATCAGTGCCACCCCATCAGTGCCTCCTCATCAGTACCTGTCAGTGCAGTCTCATCAGTGCAGGAAAAAACGTATTTATTTACAAAATTGTATAACATAAACAAAAAAACTTTTTTTTTTTTCAAATTTTTCGGTCTTTTTTTATTTGTTTAGCAAAAAGGAAAAAACCCAGAGGTGATCAAATACCACCAAAAGAAAGCTCTATTTGTGGGGGGAAAATGACATAAATTTGGTGTAGGTACAGTGTTGCATGACCACGCAATTGTCATTCAAAATGCAACAGCGCTAAAAGGGGAAAATTGGCCTGGGCAGGAAGGGAGGAAAGTGCCCTGTATTGAAGTGGTTAATTCCGGGTACTGGTGCCATATTTAAAAAAAATGACAGCATTCAAAAAAGCCAAATTTGGCGTTTGGAATGCTTTTAAGTGCAGAGGATGGGTTTGGGGTCTTTTAGACCCCCAGATCCCTCCACAAGAGTACCTGTCAAGAAACAAAAATAAAAAAAAATAAAAAATTTTAAATGTACGAAAATATCGACCCATATCGGCCGATATCGATACGCGATTACCAAAATATCGGTATCGGCAATGAAAAAACAATATCGGTCGATCACTTATTTATACTACTGGACCTGCACCTGGACTATGCACACTAAAGTACAAGTTTTGAGTAAGCAATTAAAGTACTTTAAAACAAGCCTTTACTCAATTCTGTAGCTATAGGCATTGTGGGGAAAGTCTGATCATGTATTGTTAAATTAGATAAAAAAAAAACTATACCTGATTACTAGCTTACTGCAAACAAACAAAAACGTCAACTTACCGAGAATACATTCTGCCTGTGCCTTCTTCAGGTTCAATCCCAGAGACAAACACTGATGCTCCAGTTGCCTTTGAAATTTGCCTGTTAGGAAAAACATTAACAATCATTGTATGAAAATGCAACTCCAAGAAAAAATCAGTTGTACTGTTAATGCTTACTAAAAAAAAAGATCAGCACTTTCCTTGTGTCACAAAATCTGCTTAAAAACTGAACTTCAGAAAAACAGGCTGTGATTGGACAAGAATGGAAGAGATTTACAAATAAAGTGCTTTCCCTCCTTTCTCCTTCTGTTGTCATGTTCCTTGCTTGCAGATGTGCATACAGTAGAGCCTGATTGGAGGAAAGTAATGAGCATCCCTCTCTCACCCTGCTCTTCTAATTCTTAATTCTCCTTAAAGCGGAGTTCCAGTCCCCAAATATAATTTTTTATTTATTTTTGAATGCTCCTCCTCATTGTTCCCACTTCTGCTTTAACATTTCGATAGTCAACAACATTTTCCTTCTTATTTGTTTTAAATTGTTTAAATCATACCTGATCTCAGAAGCAGGCAGGGTCAAGGGTGGGCATCTAAAGCCCGCTAGTCTTTATTTCTGGGATTTCGGTGCAGCTGACTACCCAGCATGCACCTCCCGATCTTGTCCCTGCACAGTAATGTCAATGGACGGCACGGATTACAGTAATAGGTGATTCCCATGGACTCCTGGGATAAATGACGCTGATATCCCAGGAGTCCATGGGAATCACCTTGTGACGTAATCACCAAGGTGGCCGGACTGGAAGGGGTGCAAGAAATAAACGAAAAAAAAAGGTGTTCAAAAAAAAAAAATGTTTGGCCATTTACAATACCATTGCAGATGAGCATGGGAATGCTTGCAGGTTGAAAAACATTGGTGGAACTCCGCTTTAAAGGGTGTTTAATAGCTGTTGGTGTCTGTGGTAAAGAGATTTTCCCTTATTTTCTGTTCCCTCCCCACCTGGACAAAGGCACTAACAGCAATAAAACACCTATATAGTATAGCAGAGAAGGGCTAGCCACTAGAACCTCATGAGTCACCCTCAGTGTTGGGGGGGAGCGGCGGGGGTAGGAAGGTTTCTCTAGGAATGGAAATGTCCACATTTGGGACACAAACAACAGTATAAACTTAACAACAATGCAAAATGATTCCTTGCTCTATACAAAGCTAAAAAAAATGGCTTTAACAGTTTAATAATCTTCATATGTAACATGGTTTTCATTTATTGTCTTGACCACTTTTCGAAAAATAAACAGGGAGTAGGATTTGAAAGAGAATGCTCATACTGTATTTCATTTTTTAATGTGTGCTTCTAAATGTATTATACAAAATGAAAAAAATCTTTGCAAATGTAAAATAGAATCATTTTATACAAAAAAATACTCCTTACGCCATGATCAAAGCAATGTTTTCTGTCACTTCATCCACTGACTTTGAAAAGCGCAATATAGATCGATAAGATTCATCTATTGTAAATATCTGCAGGCAAAGAAAGAAGAACAATAAGAAAACATTACATGAGGATTACTAATATAATGATTGTACGTAATGAAAGCAAAGAGAAAATGTTATATTTACTGTTTTTTTCTGGTATACAATAAAACATAAATGACACCTTTGTTAAACCCAAAAACAAAAATGTAATTTGTTGCAGTTTACCACATTACTTAGTGCCGCTTCACATTTCTGCAATGCGGGAACGCTGCGAATATAAAGCGTGTTCCCGCATCGCATCCGCACCCCTGGCAGTTTACACTGCCATATGCAATACGCTGGGGGTGTCAATTAAAAGTTAACGGCACCCCCAGATCAGATCGCATATCGCAGTGCGATCTGAAAGTTCGCACAGAATCGGATCGCATTAGCGTGAACCACCATGCGATCCGATTCTGCTGCGGACCAAAAAAAGGGCCCTGTGCGTGTTTCAGTGCAATTGCTGTGCGAATTCAGCCATACAAACTGTATGGCTGAATTTACACCGCACAGAGATCGCATTTAATTTTAGGAGCAGTGCGCTCCGAATTACATGCGATCTCTGTGATCGCACAAATGTGAACCGGCACTTAAAGTAATTGTAAAGGCTTGTTGTTTTTTTTATTTTTAATAACAAACATGTTATACTTACCTGCTCTGTGCACTTGCAGGTTCGCACTATAGACACGTTTTCCATAGGCACCAACAGTGAGGCTCGGCCCACCCCCCTGTTCCCTCCAACCATGATTTCACTGACAGCAGCTCCCACTGCCTCAGCAAAACCTGTGAAAGCATGGAGAGGAGAGAGAAGAGAGAAGAACTGAAGCCAGGCACAGCACTGAATTGATGCAGCCTCTCAGCAGGTGGGCTTTAATGCCGGGAGGCCGCATATATGCAGCCCTATGTATGCCTTGCGTGCTCCCAACTTGGGAGCTTTCCAATCATGTGACTGCTGTGACAGCCCATCACATCAGTCACATGACCGAAATGCCCGCCCCTGCCTCCCGGCATTTAGAAGCTCTTAAAGGACCGGGAGGCAGCAGCAGGGAACAGTTAAGGGGGGGGGGGCTGGGAGGCACTGGTATTGGAAGTTTTTTTTACCTTAATGCAGAGAATGGAATAAGGTTAAAAAAAAACCTGTTGCCCTTACAACCACTTTAAGGCTCACACTGGTATTAAAAGCAGGCGTTTGAGAGTTGTTAAAAACGCCCCTCAAATGCCTATGCACAAGATACAATAGACAGCACATAGTTCTGTTCACACTATAAAAACATGAAGCATTAGCATCGTGTTGCTTCAAAATAAAGCCTCATGTGAAGTCAAGAAGCATTTGAAGCCTTTCAATGCCTCCCATTCAAGTCTATGGTAACGCTTCGCAAATGCTTTGGCTGGCAGTTGAGGAGCATTTGTGGAGCAGTTTTAACGCACCTTAACGCTCGTCAAACGCTTCAGAACTGCCCATAGGGCATTTGGGCAGCATTTTTAACTCCTCATTAACTCTTGTAAAACACCTGTCTAACGCCAATACTAAAGATCATTAAAGGGAGTTTAACGCCCATACAAACGCTATAGAAATTTAGTCAAGTGAGAACAAGTCTTAAATGTGGTGAGTTTTTTTTTTCCTTTATTTTCAACTGGTGATTTTGCCAATAATAAACTACCTGTCTTAGGGTGGCTCCACTCTGGATGAAGGAGCAGCAGAGACACCCTTACAGCACCCATGTACAGCAGCTTTGTCAATATGGATAGACAATAGTGTTAGATGTACTAGCAAACTTAGATGATTTAACATAAAAAATGAAAGGCAAACACAAGCTAACACTTTTTAAGCAGTAAAACAAAGGGTCCCCAGCACTCTTCAAGTTAAAAGTGATGATGGGAAGAGGGGATTTTAAAGTGCCCACCTTAACAGGAACACCAGATATCATAAATGTACTACTCCACAAGTTAATAAAAAACATGGTTCAATTTTTTTAATACATCAAATGTCTAAAAAAGTATACATATTCAATGAGGTAGAGACTGCTAGCCATGTTCTGAAAAAAATGTGCATTTACTATATTTTTTTAGAAGCCTGGAAAGCGTTGCAACAATGATCAGCAGATCACTTGCACATTGTACGGGCAGGCAGTTTCACACTTACAGGAAGAATCAATGAGCTACCAGAGCGCTCAACAGCGCTGTGTTAGTTCATTGAGAACTACAAGCCCACAGCTGCAAAAGATGTTGGTACTTATAGTTCAATCATTCACAGAACTCTGTGAATGAATGAATGACGTGGCTGTGTGGGCGGAGCCCCGCATGGCTACATTTTTTTTTTTAAAAAGTGACAGCTGATACGGGTACTTCTCCCCGTAATGCTGTCACACAGAGGCAGCAGATACCCAAGTGTGACTGCAGGTTTGGGAAGATAACAAAAAATGACATACACTATATTACCAAAAGTATTGGGATGTCTGCCTTTACATGCAAATGAACTTTAATGGCATCCCAGTCTTAGTCCGTAGAGTTCAATATTGAGTTGTGTAACAGATCAACCGGCACCCCGACCTGGTACCTCCGTTGACGGATGCTCCTAGTGCTACCCAAGGGCTTCAAGCACTCCACCAGATACCATACCTAACTCAGACCCCACAAACCGTCGCAGCTTGGTTGGGGTCTCACCGTCTCCTACCCACCCTGGACCTATGACAAGGCTCCAGGTTCCCGTGGGTGACTCTCTCTTTCCCCAGAGAGTGAAGCAGGAGCAAGCTCTTACAAGAGCTTAGTAATTATCCAAGGGAGTATGAGGAACATAGCAATCCCTTGTAGCATATTCCCTCAATAAGTAACAGAACTCTAGATTGAGGGTGAAGTAGAACTCTTTATTGAACAAGAAACAGACTTGTACACAGTTTTCCCCCACAAGGTTACTGCCCAGGTGGACATTGTGGAGGACAGGACATGACATTTTACACTCCCATACAGTGTACACAATCCCTCCCCTCTGCCTGATTACAGTAGCATATGCAGATGAAAGTGTATACAGGAATACAATTAACCTAAACTAATTATCTAGCCATCTGGACAGAACAATGTGAGGTCATTAGCATTTAACAATGGGACAGGCATAATCCACATTCTATTTCAATACACAAACAATAGGGAAGTCTGCCAATGACAGTTTGTGTGTCTCTCTCACAGACAAGCACACGGAATACACATTATCTAGGAATACACAGTCTAAGTCTCCCAGTGTAAAATAGGATTAAATCTTCATATTTCTATATGAAAATATTGCTGACAAATATCACTGTTCCATCTGAAGCAATTTAAACCATTAAGTATCTGTTTTTGCTTCCAGTGACGGTGAATACCGTCACAAGTTGGCTCACCCTTTGCAGCTATAACAGCTTCAACTTATCTGGAAAGGCTGTCCACAAGGTTTAGGAGTGTGTCTATGGGAATGTTTGACCATTTTTCCAGAAGCGCATTTTTGAGGTCAGGCACGGATGTGGACAAGAAGGCTTGGCTCGCAGTCTCTGCTCTAATTCATCCCAAAGGTGTTCTATTTGGTTGAAGTCAGGACTCTGTGTAAGCCAGTCTAGTTCCTCCACCCCAAACTCACTCATGTCTTTATGGACTTTGCTTTTAGCACTGGTGCACAGTCATGTTGGAACAGGAAGGGGACATCCCCAAACTGTTCACACAAAGTTGGGAGCATGAAATTGCCCAAACTGTTTTGGTATGCTGGCACCTTAAGAGTTCCCTTCACTGGAACTAAGGGGTCAAGCCCAACCCCTGAAAAACAACCCCACACCATAATCCCCCCTCCACCAAATGATTTGGACCAGTGCAAAAAGCAAGGTCCATAAAGACATGGATGAGCGAGTTTGGGGTGAAGGAACTTGACTGGCCTACACCGAGTCCTGACCTCAACCTGATAGAAGATCTTTGGGATGAATTAGAGCAGAGACTGCGAGCCAGGCCTTCTCTGTGACATCAGTGCCTCACAAATGCACTTCTGAAAAAATGGTCAAACGTTCACATAGACACACTCCCAAACCTTATGAACAGCCTTCCTAGAAGAGTTGAAGCTGTTATAGCTGCAAAGGATGGGCCAACTCAATATTGAACCCTACGGACTAAGACTGGGATCGAATTAAAGTTAATGTGCCTGTACAGGCAAGCATCCCATTACTTATGGTAATATAATGTATATATCTAAGCATGTGATGCTGAATTCTGTGAGAGTAAAAGTGCACACCAATTGATCTGAATAAATGCCTAGTGCAATGGCCGAGCACTCCCTAAGCTTCAATAATCTTTCTTCCAGCAAGGTGATCCACACGTTGGACTTACAGTGCATTAAAAAGCAAATCTTTTTATCACAGACGTAAACAAATTAAAACTCAAAACAACAACATGGCGGTATTGTCTTTGGAGTTTTAACTTTATCTTACTGCTGTAATTTGATTATGATATTAAAAGATGAATTTGTACTATAAATCATTTGTACAGATTCTCTTGCTGTAAGAACAATGTGATAGCTCAACTGCAAGGATAGGCCAGCACCATTGTGTACAGTCAATGCATAACAATGTACACAACATTGAGAGATCACCAACATGCACAGATTAGAAGGTAAGGTGAGTAGCACTGCTGTATTTAGGCCTAGGCCGACAAGGCCTAGGCCTAGGGCGGCACTTTGTGGGGGGGGCGGCAAAAAAGCTGACCCCCTGCATGAAACCCCCCCCCCCCCCCGATTCCGCCGCTGAACCTGAAAGAAAAAAAAATGGCCGCGGCCGGCCCGACATGCGCCCTGCGCATGTGCCGCCGCTCGGGAGAACCCGAACATGATGTTCGGCTATTCCCGGGCAGGTGGCGCCTGCGCGGTGACGCAATGGCGCCGGGCGGCGCCATTTTTAAATGGAAGGCGCCTCAAGGTAAGTGAGACTCGGACTCCTCCGCAGCAGATGCCGGTGCTGCAGGCATGGTACAGGAGATTCTCCTGTACCATGCCCGCAGCACCTGCATCGGCTGTACTATGCTGCCCACAGCCCTGCATCTTTTATATTATGCTGCTCAGTCACAGTGCCCACAGCCCTGCTGCATCTCCTGTACCATGCTGCCAGTGCCCAGTGCCCACAGCCTTGCTGCATCTCCTGTGCCATGCTGCCAGTGCCCACAGCCTTGCTGCATCTCCTGTGCCATGCTGCCAGTGCCCACAGCCTTGCTGCATCTCCTGTGCCATGCTACCAGTGCCCACAGCCTTGCTGCATCTCCTGTGCCATGCTGCCAGTGCCCAGTTCCCACAGCCTTGCTGCATCTCCTGTGCCATGCTGCCAGTGCCCACAGCCTTGCTGCATCTCCTGTGCCATGCTGCCAGTGCCCAGTGCCCACAGCCTTGCTGCATCTCCTGTGCCATGCTGCCAGTGCCCACAGCCTTGCTGCATCTCCTGTATCATGATGCCAGTGCCCACAGCCCTGCATTTCCTGTACCATGCTGCCAGTGCCCAGTGACCACAGCCCTGCATCTCCTGTACTATGCTGCCCAGTGCCCACAGCCCTGCATCTCCTGTACCATGCCCGCAGCACCGCATCTCCATGTCTGCAGCCCCTGCACTATGCCTGCAACTACTGCATCTCCTGTACCATGTCCGCAGCCCCTGCACCATGCCAACAATCCCTGCATCTCATGTACCATGTCCGCAGCCCCTGCAAATTCCAGCAACCCCTGCATCTCCTGTACCATGTCTGCAGCCCCTGCACTATGCCCGCAGCCCTGGCAGATTTTCCCCCTTAATGACCAAGCCATTTTTGCGATTCAGGACTGCGTTACTTTAAAGGACAATTGCGCGGTCGTGCAAAACTGTACCCTAAAAAAATGAATGTCCTTTCTTTCCCACAAATAGAGCTTTCTTTTGGTGGTATTTGATCACCTGTGTGATTTTTATTTATTGCGTTATAAACCAAAAATTGAACAATTCGGAAAAGAAAAATATTGTTTTTCACATTCTGCGATATAACATTCCCCCCCATAAAAATTTAAAAATCTAATTTTGTCATCCTTTTAGGCCAATTTGTATTCTGCTACATATTTTTGGTCAAAAAAATCCCAATAAGCGTATTTTGATTGGTTTGTGCAAAAGTTAGTAATAGCGTCAATCTGCGATTATTAGTGGGACTGCGACATTGCGGCAGACAGATCGGACCCCTAACTGACATTTTTGACACTTTTGGGGGTACCAGTGACATTACTACAGTAATCAGTGCTAAAAATATGCCCTGTTACTGTAATAATGACACTTGGAGGGAAGGGGGTTAACCCGGGGGTGATCAAAGGGTTAAGTGTGAGCCTAGGTGGTGTTTTCTAACTGTATGGGGGAGGGGTTTGTGAAATGACCATAGAGACCTGTGTTCCTATATAGAAGGATCCCAGGCGCTCTGTGATCATTTCAGGGAGAACAACGGTCAGCTGTATTTACAACAGCAGGCCGTCATTCTCTCTCAGCAGGGAACGATCGCAGGTGCCCGGCTGCAATTGCGGCCGTTGGCCCCGTGGATTGGCATCCTTGCTGCCTAGTGGGGGCCCCCAGGAGCGCTCTCACGAGCCAACGTACCCATACAAAACAACGAAATATACAAGTAGGCACTTTGTACCCACTTTTAATGTACAGAGAGGAAGAGGTGGAGCCTAAAGAGGAAGGGGTGTGGTTTATAGATGATAGGGCGGGTCTGAAACAGGAAGGGGTTTGGCCTTGACAGTAAGGGGTGGGTCGTAGGTAAATTAGGGGGTGCACAAGTTTAGTCCTGCCTAGGGCAGCACAAAACCTAAATACACCACTGGTGAGTAGGGGAACTTGTAAGTATCTGTCTCCTAAATATAAGGTGGCAAATCATAAGATGCATTTAGATAGTATGTGGTCAAATGTGTGTTTGTCTTTGAGCTACCTGTATGCCTATAGTCAAGACTTCACAGGAATAGTGATCAGATAGTTTGAAAATATCAGTGTTGGGCAGCTCTGTTACCCATCCTGCTCTGTAGGCTAAACATAAACCATTTGTGTTAGGGGAAGTACTGTCAGTCACAAATGTCCAGTGGTTTGTCATATTCTGCCTATATGTCTGACTGTCTAGCAGTGTCAATGCCCAGCTTCATTGTCTCTCTCCAAAACTGATTTTGGTCCAGGAGTTTCTTGTAATTGTAGTGCCCTCCTACCAGGATACTAGGTTTTGGGTTAGGGTTTGGTTTTGCTTTCTTGTAACCAGCAGAGCTGCGTGTGTAATTGTAGACTGCTCTATGCTCTACAGGCTGCTAGGTCTGTCTGCTTCCCCTTGTTTTCAAGTATGCAAGTGGTGTGATAAGACGGTGGCTGGGAGGTGTATAAATAGTTTGGAACCCAGACCCAAGGGTTCTTGTTCAGGAGGAGAAGTTCCCAGCCAGGGAGGGCTACTTGCCTTCCGGGGTGTATTGATGAAGGCCCACCCTGCTCATCAGGATCCCAGCCATTGCTGAGAGGGTCTGCTCAGCCACAAACCCTTTTTAGGGACCATAAGGGGTGCCACTGAAGACTTACCTCGGGTGTACACAGGGAGAGCCTGTCTGCTGGAATCAGGGTTGCATTCTATGCTGGAAGGACACTGAGTACTGACCCAGAGGAGAGAATTTCAGTGACCATTTGCTTTTATCATCTCTGCAGCTACACAATGAACACGGCTTGCCTGGCCTGGGTCATTAATATTGGTGTCCCAATGTTGTCCACTTAATGTCCCCAGTGCTTAAGGAACCTTCCAGTAGAGCTACTGAAGAGTGTATTTATTGTTCCATTTAGTAATATGGAGTATCCAAGTTGCCTAAGCAATAAATATTAAAAAGTCAATCATTATGGACTGTATTTCCTCAGTCAGTGCAAGCGGATGTTATTTGCCTAGCTGTTGCACTAGTGGTAAAAGAACCTGGGACTTTCCACTGGCAGGTCTAATTCAGGGTGGCGCTACATTATGATTTTAGACATTTCAGTATTACAGTACCAATTTGAACTGGCTACTTCAGTTTTACTTTATAAAACCAATAATGTGATATTCTTTTTTTGCCACAACTGTTTAAAATATTAGTATAATATAATTTTAGAGTGATTAGAATGTCAAATGGATACAACCTAGAAAAAAAGATGCCAACCCATGTTTACAGCTGTCATTGTCAATATCAATATTAGTGTTTTAATCTCAGCAACAGCAACCTTACATTTAGCCCAGTACTTGTGAGATCTGAAAAGGCAAATATCAACCTATCTGTTGGTATTTTACATTTCTGTGAAACTGAATGAGCTGACACAAAAAAAACCTAACTTAAGAAACCTAAAGCAAAAAAAGGGGGGGGGGACTACTTTACACCTAATTGAATAATATAATAGTGCACACATACACAAAAAAAAAGTTGCTTTCAAATCTTGCAAGGTTACTTAAAAGCACCTGCTCTTATTAAGTAAATATGGGGATTTAGTCACACCATATGGCCATATTGTGCTTAAGCCCACCACTACGTCAGAGTACCCCATTTTCAGTGGGTCCTACACTATTCATAGAAAAGATAAATCCCACTTTTCAGAACCATAGGGCATACTCACTTCTTGCATGGCAGAAGTTTGCTAGCTGCAGATTCCTCTGCTAAAACTGCAATATAATGGACCCCTCCTATAACTACTCACAGTTGGACAATGATAATGAGGTATTGGTGTGGGAGAGTGGGGTGTTCCACCCAGAAATCTGGCCAGGACTAAAGCTAGCTAACTTCTCCCATGCAAGGAGTGAGTATGCCCTATGGTTCTGAGAAGTGGGATTTATCTTTTCTATGAATAGTGTAGGACCCACTGAAAATGGGGTACTTTGACGTAGTGGTGGGCTTAAGCACAATATGGCCATATGGTGTGACTAAATCCCCATATTTACTTAATAAGAACAGGTGTTTTTAAGTAGCCTTGCAAGATTTGAATGCAACTTTTTTTTGTGTATGTGTGCGCTATTATATTGTTCAATCTGTATATTGGTCTTTTAGCGGCACCAACCTTAGAATTGTGTGTTTAGGGTGTGCCCCCCAATATCTTTTTTGTTACTTTACACCTAAGTCGTAGTCTGGGTGTAGAGTAGTAATGAAAGAGAAACACCCAAAGCCAAACCTACAAACACGACTTCAAAACCCAGAGTCTAACACATGAATGTATAACCTTAAACTGCTTGTACCAAAACAAAAAGAAAAAAAGGATTTAATTTGACACATGAGATAACACACACACTAAAAAAAACATGGCTTGACTTAAAGCAGAACTTTACCCATAACAACTTAAAAAAAATATCCTTTATGTTATGTATTATTATGTTACCAAAATTAGTTTGTGCTGTAAATTGCCTCCAGCACTGCTCCTGTTTTGCCTTGCCAGAGGCTGCCATTTTGCTGAAGCCCAGAGCCCCTGAGCAACAGTAAATCTTTAGTGTCAAAAGATCGGCCTCTAGTGGTTCTGATTTTCGGCACAATGCTAAAATAGGAGAGCAACTGAGCATGTGCAGAGTAGGGTGAGACAGTGCAAAACTGAATTTTAAACAGTATAAGCACTTTTGTAAAATGTTTTACATAGCAATACCTGCAAAAGGGCCAACTGAAGGGATCTAGCGGGACTTTATTATCTGTTCCACTTTAAAAACAAAATATCCCCAATGGACATGACCCCCATTATACCCCAACATAATTCATGAATAATATACTAAATCTAAAAGCTCACTTATCGTTCCTTTGGTGTCTGTAGGGCTTCCCTCCAATGCTGAACCCCGGGCATTCAAGAAAATCAAAATATTATAATGGTGAAGTATTCAAATAAAACCAAGGAGCAGTATCCACAGAACCAAAAGGCACAGCATATCTGAAATGTATCTTCCAAAATAGTGTCCAACGGTTGTTATTGGATGGATATAGGGACACAGCAGACACACTTTAAATACTCTAAGTACCTCCCTAAATGTCTAATACCTCCTGCTCAGGTTTTACACATCATTCAGAGCAGGGCAGTCAGAGCCTGCCATAAAGTGTCCCATTAAAAGAGTCTAGCTTATAAACATGGCAGGAACGCCTTATAGGTATCTAGCTATAATGTCCTTGGTACACAAAATGTGTGTATTCCTCGAAACAGGAGGCCTTGAAGTCCCATCCAATCATAACATACCATCATAAACAGGCACTGGAGTTCTATCATTATAATTAACAGTATCATTTATCAATGTTTTAATGAGTCAGCTGTCTTACTGTTATAGAGCGTATGGCATTAAGTGGAGGGTTTCCTTTGTCGGTCACTCTGACTGTTACATTATATCGCCCCTTCAATGTTCTATCTAGATTGCTGGCAACTCTGCAAAGAGAAAATAATTAGCATATTCATAATTCTATATTCAGTATATCAATGTAAAACAAGGAAAATGTTCTGTTAATCATTACGTTAATAACTGACCTGATGGAGCCAATGTAAATATTATTTTCATTGACAGTGACAGCGGTGAATAAATTGCCAAGTTGCTGGACTTCACCAGTTGAAAAGATAAAATCCACTCTGTCAACGGAAAAAAATAGCTCAGCATTTAGCCCACTGTCTTTATCTTGTGCCTGCAAAAAAAAACAAAAAAAGCATAAATATTCTTTAGAATTTATATCTGGCCACAGTGGGCAAAATGGCAGTTTGCAGATTTGTAAAAGGATGAGAAAGGAAAAGGCTGTTTTTTTTCTTTACAGGCTTAGCAGTGAGATTACAATTAGTGAGGTTTGGAGGGTGCCATCAGCCCTATGACAAATACTATAATTTTAAATACACAATTACATGTACGTGTGGCGATAATATGCACACAATGAGGGACCCTGCAATACCTTTGAGATACTAAGGACTGCCTAGGATGCAAGGGTAACTCTGGGATGGATAATAACAGAGCCGCTCAGGTGAGGTGAAGTACTCCGGTGCAGGTCGGATCCGCCATCCAGATACTGAGCAATCAAAGAAAAGTTGACCGCACTCAGTATAATGAAGTAGAAGTGTTTTATTCCCCATAAAACATGAATACATGCAGTGCATCACACGGACATGGGACAGGTTGACGCGCTTCACGATTCAAAAGATCGCTTACTCATAACCATATAGTTATGTCCGTTATAACTATATGGTTATGAGTAAGCAATCTTTTGAATCGTGAAACGCATCAACCTGCCCCATGTCCGTGTGATGCACTGCATGTATTCATGTTTTATGGGGAATAAAACACTTCTACTTCATTATACTCCTGAGTGCGGTCAACTTTTCTTTGATAACTCTGGGATGGATTGTGGAGTGGCCTGTTTGGTGTGCACAGGTGACTGGGGAGTTTCAGCTCCATATGTGATCATTCCATTATATGGCTACAAATACTACCCCCGGTATACATAATTATCTACTGTATGCGGGACCTTGATATTGCCCATAGGGTCACAATATGATGAATATTCCTCCATCTACAATTTACTAAAATCCTCCTAGCTAGCGTTCCTCTACATATTCTCAGATCTATCCAGTGGTCCTGTATAAGGTTTTCTTGACAGGACTTGAGACCAAGAGTCTCCAAGAAGGTCTTATTCTGCCTGACACGCTGTCCCCCTAATTTACCACACGGCTCTCAATTCACTCCTGTAGGTTAGCATAGGGGCATATTTATTAACACCTTTAGTGATAGATGCAGTCCTATGTACTGGTTAAGATTTACATAAACAGCTCACCAACCTTTTGCTTAAACATTGGAGAAGAGGAGGAGCTAAGAGTGCCAGTGGGGACCCCAAAAGAGGAGGCTCCGGGCCGCTCTATATACCTTATAACCTTATAAACCTTATAAAGTATAACATGTTTGTAATTTTAATTTAAAAAAAGAGCCTTTATAAACACTTTAAGTGAAACATGGAGGTTGCCATGCTGCAAGTACCAGCAACTAACTCAGAAGAAGTGTGCAGATAAGGACTTTTTCCAACTTTTTTTGATATGCATACTTGTTCTGGGTGAGTGACTCAAAGAACTCAACGCAGAGGGTCAGCAAACTAGCCAGGCAACAAGCATTTTTAAAAGGAGGTTAGCAAAATTGCAATTCCCATATCTCTCTAAAGAAAGGCAGCAAGATTCAAGTTGCTCTAGTCACAGAGGGATATTTCAGTGTTCTCTGATCTCTTTTTCTTCTACATATTCTCTACCCCAAAGCAGTTGCAACGGTTCTCATGTGGTTAGGTGACAAACTTTTATGCATACAAACAAATTAGAGAATGTCTGTTATTCTGGTATTTTAGATAGAAAATTGCAATTTTACAATAAAAATAAAAAGAGAAATACCTTCACAGATGCAACTTCAGTGTTGATAACAGCAGTTTCAGGAATAACCACTATAGAGATAGAAATCAATGAAACAAACAACTCAGTCATCATATTTTGGCAAAACTATTTTCAAAATGTACATGTGTTATAACAATATAAACAAAAAATAGTAGTTAATATACTAATATAGTATAATTTTATATTGCTAATGTAGGTGTGTTTCCTTGGTTGTTCGGTTCTAGTTATATTGTGTGACTGTGGTGACCATGTTTTTCCAGGTGAATGCAGCCTCCAAGTGTCCTGTAAAGCTTATCTGCTCAGAAAACAAAGATACACTATATTGCCAAAAGCCTAGGGATACCTGCCTTTACACACACATAAACTTTACTGGTATCCCAGTCTTAGTCTGTAGGGTTCAATATTGGTTGGCCCACTCTTTGCAGCTATAACACCAGTGCACAAAGCAAGGTCTATAAAGACATTGATGAGCAAGTTTGGGGTGGAATAACTTAACTGGCCTGCACAGAGTCCTGACCTCAACCAGAAAGAACATCTTTGGGATGAATTAGAGCGGAGACTGCGAGCCAGGTCACACTCCTAAACCTCGTGGACAGCCTTCCCACAAGAGTTGAAGCTGTTATAGCTGCAAAGGGTGAGTCAACTCAATATTGTACCCTACGGACTAAGACTGGGATGCCATTAAAGTTCATGTGTGTGTAAAGGCAGGCGTCAATACTTTTGATAATATAGTGTAAATCCTCACATGTACTCTGTTGCTCAAACAGTACATGTACAGTATCTCACAAAAGTGAGTGCACCCCTCACATTTTTGTAAATATTTTATTATATCTATTCATGTGACAACACTGAAGAAATTACACTTTGCTACAATGTAAAGTAGTCAGTGTACAGCTTGTATGACAGTGTAAATTTTCTGTCTCCTCAAAATAAATCAACACACAGCCATTAATGTCTAAACCGCTGGCAACAAAAGTTAGTACACCCCTAAGTGAAACTGTCCAAATTGGGCCCAAAGTGTCAATATTTTGTGTGGCCACCATTATTTTCCAGAACTGCCTTAACCCTCTTGGGCATGGAGTTTACCAGAGCTTCACAGGTTGCCACTGGAGTCCTCTTCCACTTCTCCATGACGACTTCACGGAGCTGGTGGATGTTAGAGACCTTGTGCTCCTCCACCTTCTGTTTGAGGATGCCCCACAGATGCTCAATAGGTTTTAGGTCTGGAGACATGCTTGGCCAGTCCATCACCTTTACCCTCAGCTTCTTTAGCAAGGCAGTGGTTGTCTTGGTTGTCTTGGAGGTGTGTTTTGGGTCGCTATCATATTGGAATACTGCCTTGAGGCCCAGTCTCCGAAGGGAGGGGATCATGCTCTGCTTCAGTATGTCACAGTACGTGTTGGCATTCATGGTTCCCTCAATGAGCTGTAGCTTCCCAGTGCTGGCAGCACTCATGCAACCCCAGTCCATGACACTCCCACCACCATGCTTGATTGTAGGCAAGACACACTTGTTTTTGTACTCCTCATCTGGTTTTTGCCACACACGCTTGACACCATCTGAACAAAATAAGTTTATATTGGTCTCATCAGACCACAGGACATGGTTCCAGTAATCCATGTCCTTAGTCTGCTTGTCTGCAGCAAACTGTTTATGTGCTTAGTTGTGCATCATCTTAAGAAAAGGCTTCCTCCTGGTCTAAGCACTGACAGGCTGACCCCCCCCCCCCCACACCTTCAATCTCTGCAACAATGCTGGCAGTACTCATACATCTCTTTCCCAAAGACAACCTCTGGATATGACGCTGAGTACCTGCACTCATCGTCTTTGGTTGACCATGGCGAGGTCTGTTCTGAATGGAACCTGGCCACCGTGCTGAAGCTTCGTTTCAGGGTCTTGGCAGTCTGCTTATAGCCTAGGTCATTTTTATGCAGAGCAACAATTATTTTTTTCAGATCCTCAGAGAGTTCTTTGCCATGAAGTGCCATGTTGAACTTCCAGTGACCAGTATGAGACAGTGAGAGCGATAGCACCAAATTTTACACACCTGCTCCCCGTACACACCTGCTCCCCATTCATACCTGAGACTTTGTAACACTAACGAGTCACATGACACCGGGGAGGTAAATGGCTATTTGGGCCCAATTTGGACATTTTCACTTAGGGGTGTACTCACTTTTGTTGCCAGCAGTTTAGACATTAATGGCTCTGTGTTGAGTTATTTTGAGGGGACAGAAAGTGTCACTGCTTTACATTGTAGCAAAGTGTAATTTCTTCAGTGTTGTCACATGAAAAGATATAATAAAATATTTATAAAAATTAGAGGGGTGTACTCATTTTTGTGAGATACTGTATATCTGAGTCTTGAAGAGTGAAATGTGTGAGTACTGGGGTTTCAGTAATAATCTGCAAGCCATTACTGAATCCTGAGTTCACTTAGGGCCCCATTTATACAGCAGCATTCAATTTTTTATAATTGTAGCACCCTCCTAGATAGGCTGATATGGTGTTAAAAATATTTAGTTATTTTGGCTCCTTTGTAGTCATTGGAACAGCTTTTAATATCTTTGGGCTGTACTGGGTCTGACTATTCTTCTTGCTTTCTAGAGGCTTCTGGAACACAGGGCAGGAAGAATACCAGGCAATCTCTGGAAAGGGTGACCCAGTAGGTGGCTGGAGAGGTATAAATTGTGAACTCCAGAACAGCAGGGTCTTCCTGTTGAAGGGATTCCACCTGTCTGGGTGGAGGTAGATACCCTCTCCCCTTGGGAAGAGTTCCACTGAGTCCTGTTCCTGATCATTGAGGTCATAGCTGTGACAGACCTGGGGGGCCTGCACCTAAGGATATCCTCAACACCCTCAAGACTTTACCTGACAGATCCAGTCTTCAAAGCCTCATTAGAAGGCATCTGAAGGAAGCTGAACAGGCACAGCTTCTCCGTGGGCAAAAAAGTGATGGACCATAAGAGACTGATCGCCAGTCAAAGTCATGTGACTAAGCTCTCCTCCAATTACAGAGTGTCTCTGCAGCGTAATGCAAAGAACACTTTGCAGGACACCTCAGGAGCCACGCCACAGACTACATTTTGTGAATGACTTGCAAAACATAGGCACAGTAGAGAGTGGATAGAATAATCTGCTCTCCTCTTGCGCAAAGTCTATTTATTAAGTTCTAACTGACAGTTCAAGCTCTCGTTAGCAGTTGTGCTTTTACCAGCAGCTCTCTTTATTGGAGAATGAGATCCATTAACCTCAACTACCTAACGGCCCTATTTACTATGAGATGCTGTCACTTGCTAAGAGTTATCAAACACTAAAAAACAGGCAAAAGCATAAATCATTTGCAAAACAAAAAGTAGAAGACATGCCAAAGCTGCACACTGCGCTTTCTGGCAATGTTATTTTAAGAAAGATTGTGCATACAAACTTTTTGAAAGCCTTTTGTCCCTCAGTTTTTATTTTTAACTAGCAAAACTATATTAAGCAAGTTCCTATGGAGCAAATCTTTGTTATAACTTACCAAATGCTTGGGTAATTTCTATGAATTCTGGAGCATTGTCATTGGCATCTACTATAAGCACTCGCTGGGTCACTAAGCACAAACAAGGACAAAAAGTTATTACATAATACAGTGTAAAGCAACTTCTAAAAATATATATATATTTCTTCTATTTAGTTTGTACTAAACAACATTGTCACAATTGACATTCCAGCAGCTTAAAGGGACGCTAAACTCTGGTTTAAAAAAATATCTATTCAAGGATGTAGTCTTTAATACAAAAAGTACCTCCTATTGCTCTCAGCCTCCTCCAAATTTTCAAATCCCCCTTTTTTTTTCCTGCTGTGATCTGACTTCCTGTTATAGGTCAGCTATGTTTGTTCTTCATGGTTCAACTGTATGTAGGACCTTACCCACCCTCTCTTGTTCCCTCTTAAGATGAACTAGGGGTTATGGGATTTGTAGTGTGCATACAGCGGTGCACATGATCGCAACTAATGTGTACAGCTCGTTCCAAAAATACAGAAGAGAAGAGGTTTGGAAGCTCACGGAGGACGTTACAAAGAGGCATAAAAACACAGTAAGAAACAATTTCATGAAAAATAGATTACGGGGCCATTGAGATGTGTATGAGTTATTTTTGGAGAATGAGGATGTAGTTTAGTATCACTTTGATGTAAATTATTAAATATAGACCAAAAATAATCAAGTATTGTATACTCGATCAGTCACCTATGTAGCTGCTATATCATTGTTCTGCAGATAATACATTGTTAGTTGTATGTCTGTCTGATTGTAATAGATTTGTAAATAAAAGATCCTTAAATGGTTACTAAGCAATAATATTGTTTAATATTGCAATACCATTGTTGCTGTATCTGTCTCCAAGAAGCGTCAGCTTGTCCTCTACACGCAACAGCATGTCTATCTGGTCGCATTGCTCATAATCAACATCTTTAGTATGATTCACAAACAGCCTTCCATCAGGTGCCAGCCACAACCAGTCGTAGCAAATGCTGCCTACATCTTTAGAATTCTTAAAGCAGGAGACAGACAATGTCTGGAATTCAAGAAGATAGTCTGTGTCGGGATCAGTGGCATTCAAGAGTGCAATCTGTTCTAGACCTCCTGTCCTATTTTCAACAACATAGAGATCCACCAGAGTTGATTGGTATATATATGGTGGTTCATCATTGAGATCAAGCACTTGTACAAAGACTGTGGTATCTGCAGTGTGACTGATGCCTTGAAATCCGTAATCCTGTGCTTCAACAATTAAAGTGTAACTCTTCTGCTGTTCATAATCAAGTTTGACTTCAGGATCTACGAACAGCTGCCCAATATAGTGGCCTGAACTGTTGGCCTCATTTTGTCCTCGGATGATAAAGTTTCCAGATCCGCCTTGAGAAATACGGAAACTAATACGGTTATTTATTTCAGTCTGATCTGCATCACTGGCTTTAACTATCCCAACATAGGCCCCTGAAAGGCAGAATGGGCATTAATTGGCTATGATTGTAAAAATACATCATAATACATCCTATATCATGTGCTTTAATGATGATACATGAAATTATGCCAAGGTGCAAGGCATTGCTACTGAATATGCCCAACTGGCTGGAATTGTGTTAGTTAGTGTTATGATTTTCTGTGCAAGATAGATTAGATACAGTGAGGGAAATAAGTATTTGATCCTCTGCTGATTTTGTACGTTTGCCCACTGACAAAGAAATTATTAGTCTATCATTTTAGTGGTAGGTTTAAATTAACAGTCAAATACAGAATAACAATACAATGGAGAAAGGTTTGGGACTTTAAATGAGGCATCTCCTGACTAAGGCTTGGTACCTCCATCCCTATTATTTGAAAGAGAAAGGGGACTTGGGACTTTAAATGAGATGCGTGACTTTCAGTGGGTATAAATACAACTAACTACCTAAGGTAATTCATATATGTACATATAGGTAGAACATATAATACAATATAAAAGATTGTAATGTTGAGAGCAAATTTATTTAAAAAAAACTCATCAACAGATGATAAAATTATTGCATAATAGAAAAATACATTCCAGATACAATGGTTTCCCTGGGCTACAACTGGATCATAACATATAGAACGTATATGTGTTATGGATATCAACAAACAAAAATACATTATTATATACAGTCCAGGCGCTTGCAACCAAAAAAACCCCTGTGGAAAAATAAACCAGTGGTCACTTTAAAATGCCAAAACCACTCACAGTGCCACCAGTCCCCAGCATGGGATGTGGATGCAAAAAGTTTTGAAACAGTATATGGACAGCGCAGAGTGATGGTGTATATAGGAGAAAACCTATAGGCAGCAAGCACAAGATAAAAGGAAACTAGTTTATTGACAGTCAAAAGTTGAAATTGCGAAATGCAAGTGGTTATCACACAGTCCTGGATGGCAGTGAAAGGACCCATAATGACACTCAAACCGGTCTAGGTGCCGCTCTCTCTGTCTAGGTGTTGGGGTCATTAGATGGATTGGAGACCCTCTATGGAGCAAGGAATGGATCCAGACGGAACGTGTATCGTGTACACAAACGCCACGAGCAGCACAACTTCCGGGAATGACGTCACTCAGTTACTCAGTAACCAAGCCCAGTGCAGGAACCAGTGTGGAACGCAAGCTCGCTTTGTTGCCACGACTAGGTGTTTCGCACGCATGCGCTTTGTCAAGTCACAGGAGTAGCGGCAACAAGGTGAATATAAGCCCAAATAAGGGGCGGGGAGTGGGCAGAGCTGGCGGAGGGGCATAAAACTTCTAATTATTAACCCTTCAACGTCCTCACTCCTACCCATTGAATGGATATATACCAATGACACAGTGTAAACTAATCTACCAAAATACATTCACAAAAAAAGCTATAAAAAGCAAAAATAAATAATCAATTAAACTAAATGAAACAAAAATATTATAAAAAAAAGTGTTATAAAAAATCAGAAATATCAAAAAAAAGTAAAAAAAAAACCTTGGGAACAATAATTGCACTAAACTATATTGTGTATTTCTAGGTCCTTATTTAGGCCATTAGGCGACAGAGATCCAAACTTGTAAATCCAGAAAACGTCCCTCCTGAGAAAGGAGGGAAAAACGTTAATTGTCAGTGAGCGTACCTTTAGAAAAAGCAAAAATAAATAAACAATTAAAATAAATGAAACAAAAATATTATAAAAAAAAAAGTGTTATAAAAAGTCAGAAATATAAAAAAAAAAGTAAAAAAAAAATAATAATTGGGAACAATAATTGCACTAAACGATATTGTGTATTTCTAGGTCCTTATTTAGGCCATTAGGGGACAGAGATCCAAACTTGTAAATCCAGAAAACTTCCCTCCTGAGAAAGGAGGGAAAAACGTTCATTGTCAGTGAGCGTACCTTTCAAAATCGTTTCTATTGCCATCACCTCTAGACATCAAGCATTTTTGTTGTGTGTCTCCGAAGAAAGTGGCGAGGGACACTATGTTTATCACAGCCTTTCTGTATAAATCTGCGGCATTCCCCTATGCGCCTGCGCAATGTGCGCATGGTGCGTCCAACATAGAGCAAGCCGCAAGGGCACCACAAGACATAAATGACAAACTCAGTAGCGCATATGATAAACTGTCTGATCTTAAACGTGTTGCCCTTATTGTCACTAATAGCAGTCTGTCCATGTGAAATAGATTGACAAGCCAGACATCCCCTTTATCTACATTGAAAAATACCGATCCTATTATCAAAATAGGACCTAATGTCAATTGGGGACCTTCTGTTCTAGGCCTGTACTTTACTAGGGGCCAAAATAATTTTAATAGTGTGTGCCCTTTTGAACGAATTAATGTTTTTTTTTTTTTTATAATATGGGATATGGCTCTGTATTGATCATTCAAACAGTAGTAAATCTTATGGTGTTTGCATTATAACTAATCTTTAGTGAAGGAAGCTTGAAAAATGTACTCCTATCTTCATTTTTCAACCTGCCATCATCCGGCTTGGAAACACAACATCCCCAATGGACAATTTCACAGACTAAGGAGAAATTGTTCCAATAAGGAAGATTATATGACACAGAGATCATTGCTGATTAAGAGATTTGAAGATAAGGGTTACCCCTCATCCCTTATAAAAGATGCCTTCCATATGCACATAGATCCAGTTTCAGTGGTTAATGGACATACAAAGGTTAGTAATAATGCAAACACCATAACATTTACTACTGTTTTCAATGATCAATACAGAACTATATCCCATATTATAAAAAAAAACATTTTAATATTCTTCAGTTGGATCAAGGTTGGCCCCTATTTTGCCTCCTGTTCCTCAGGTGACGTTCAAAAGGGCATGCACTATTAAAAATATTTTGGCCCCTAGTAAAGTACAGACCTAGAACAGAAGCCCCCAATTGACATTAGGTCCTATTTTGATAATAGGATCTGTATTTTTCAATGTAGGAAAATGGGATGTCTGACTTGTCAATCTATTTCACATGGACAGACTGCTATTAGTGACAATAAGGGCAACACGTTTAAGATCAGACAGTTTATCATATGCTCTACTGAGTTTGTCATTTATGTCTTGTGGTGCCCTTGCGGCTTGCTCTATGTTGGACGCACCATGCGCACATTGCGCAGGCGCGTAGGTGAACAACGTGGGTTTATACAGAAAAGCTGTGATAAACATAGTGTCCCTCGCCACTTTCTTTGGACACACAACACGAATGCTGGATGTCTAGAGGTGATGGCAATAGAAACGATTTCTAAAGGTACGCTCACTGACAAGGAGTGTTTTTCCCTCCTTTGCAGGAGGGAAGTTTTCTGGATTTACAAGTTTGGACCTCTGTCGCCTAATGGCCTAAATGAGGACCTCAGAATACACAATATAGTTTAGTGCAATTATTGTTCCCAAGGTTTTTTTTTTTTTTTTTTTTTTTATGTTTCAGATTTTTTATAACACTTTTTTTTTTTATAATATTTTTGTTTCATTTATTTTAATTGATTATTTATTTTTGCTTTTTATAGCTTTTTTTGTAAATGTATTTTGGTAGATTAGTTTAAACTGTGTTATTGGTATATGTCCATTCAATGGGTAAGAGTGAGGACGTTGAAGGGTTAAGAATTAGAAGTTTCATGCCCCTCCGAAAACTCTGCCCACTCCCCACCCCTTATTTGGGCTTATATTCACCTTGTTGCCGATACTACCGTGACTTGACAAAGCGCATTAGCTCAAAACGCATAGTTACAGCAACAAGACGAGCTTGCATTCCACGCTGGTTCCCGCACTGGGTTTGGTTACCGAGTGACGTCATTCCCAGAAGTTGTGCTGCTCGTGGTGTTTGTGTACAACGGCCGGTACACGCACCGGCGGCGTTCCACCTGGATCCATTCCTTGCTCCATAGAGGGTCTCCAATCCATCTAACACCTAGACAGAGAGAGTGGCATCTGGACTGGCTTGAGTGTCATTATGGGTCAATTTTTAATGTCCTCACTGCCATCCAGGACCCTGTGGTAACCACTTGCACTTCGCAATTTTTAACTTTTGACTGCCAATAAACTAGTTTCCTTTTATCTTTTGCTTGCTGCCTATGGGTTTTCTCCTATATAAACCATCACTGTGCGCTGTCCATATACAGTTTCAAAACAAAAATACATGTTGAACAGAAATATGTATGCAGTAAGTATAGAAACGCATGATTGTGATAAATTTGCATCAACAGGCTCACAGTGTTTCGTGGACTTTGCTTTTTTTTTTTTGCCCCACCCTGCCCCCTGTGTTTTATACTGGTATTTATACTGATATTAGTTAGTAGATTTACTGTTTGCCCACACATTTTCCTTAGCTATGCATGCATCTGCTCCTGATGAAGTGGAGCGAAGTCCACGAAACGCGTCGAGAATAACAACACTAATCCAGAAAAACACATTTCAAAAAAGTTATAAATTGATTTGCATTTTAATGAGTGAAATAAGTATTTGATCCTCTATTAATCAGCAAGATTTCTGGCTCCCAGGTGACTTCAATACAGGTAACGAGCTGAGATTAGGAGCACTTTCCTAAAAGGGAGTACTCCTAGTCTCAGCTTGTTACCTGTATAAAAGACACCTTTCCACAGAAGCAATCAATCGAATTCCAATCTCTCCACCATTTTTTTTTTTTTTTTAAGCCCGTGGTGTGTGAACACACTCAAAGACTAAAACCGGTGCATAAAAAAGTGCACACACACAAAAAGTGCACAAGGCGTACATATAGCCCTCCTCTGAAGAGGAAGGGCCCTAACCCTGATCCCCTGGGGCGCAAGACTCCTGACAGGGACTAAGGTACTCACTATGGCCTACCCAGCCGAAGCCAGGCAGACCCCGTTCTCCAGGGAGACTGTCAAAACAACCCACCCCAAGTACTTGGTGGGGCTCCCCTGAAGGGAGACCCAATAAGAGAGGGCAAACTAAGCCAGAAGGCCATATCCACCCCCTCCCAAGACGTTCAGGGCAGGCCCGAGGACCTACGCCATACTTGTCGTGCAGTAACCAACCAAAAAGGGACAAACGTGACACACAACAAAGAAAAAAGAGTGGGGGAAGGGAAGTGGAGAAGTGCTGGGTAGTGTCAAAGTGCAAGACCTTGACAGGCCCCCCAGCCAGGAATAAAGAATTCCTCTGGTGCTGGCCAAAAGGCCTGTCCCAAGAGGCAGGTGCGAAAAAAGTGTGTATATGGTGCAGTGACCAAGGTGCCAAAAACTCAAAAGTGAATTGCGCCTCACCGATGAGAATTACGGCACCCCTGGGCTGCCACCCCAGGGACACATATACCACAGGCTTTTTTTCGGTCCCAACCTCCGGCCAGACCAGTGTAGCCTATCCCCACCAGCAGACATCAGAACCTGGACAGCTTAGGGAGAGCCTACCTTCAACTGGGGACAGGCCTTTTGCAAGACCAGAATCAAAACCCAGGAGAGAAAGCCCTCCCATCGCCATCCCATTCCTCAGCCTATTAAATCCAGGAGCAATTCCACCGGCCACCCAGTCAGACCGGCTTTTTTGCTCCCTTCAAACTGGTTAGAACAGCTTAACCAATTCAAATCAGAGGGCGGAGGACCCCACATGTGGAGTTTTAATGATCATCAGAACAGTAAGGAATCAGCCCACAACGATATGGGAGAATCTTGTCAATGATCTCAATGCAGCTGGGACCAAGAAAACAATTGGTAACACACTACGCCTTGAAGGACTGAAATCCAGCAGTGCCCGCAAGGTCCCCTGCTCAAGAAAGCACATGTACAGGCCCGTCTGAAGTTTGCTAATGAACATCTGAATGATTCAGAGGAGAACTAGGTGAAAGTTTTGTGGTCAGATGAGACCAAAATCAAGATCTTTGGCATCGACTCAACTCATTGTATTTGGAGGAGGAGGAATGCTGCCTATGACCCCAAGAACACCATCCCCACCTTCAAACATGGAGCTGGATACATTATGCTTTGGGGGTGTTTTTCTGCTAAGGGGACCGGACAACGTCACTGCATCAAAGGGACGATGGACAGGGCCATGTACCGTCAAATCTTGGGTGAGAACCTCCTTCCCTCAGCCAGGACATGGGTCGTGGGTGGGTATTCCAGCATAACAATGACCGAAAACACACAGCCAAGGCAACAAAGGAGTAACTCAGGAGGAAGCCCTCATAATTTTCACCACTATATCATACCACTGAAAAAAACTAAAAAAGTGTATTTATAAATAAGGTTACAAAATACGAGAGTAATGCAGTATGCAATGATACCTTTTTATTGTACTAACCTAACACTTAAAAGACAAGCTTTCAGCGGGGCCTGGACGGCAATGGTGTAGGACACACATGAGCTGAGCTCTGCTCCTGCTATATCCTGTTTTACTATCCTGGGTGCCTCAAACTGCTTATACATTGGCATTAATTGTTGGGGAGACCGCCGCCACTCCGAGGGATATGTCCCTGCCGAAAAAGACCGCGGCGGCTGTACAACAGCTCGATAAATTCCGCCGCTTGGATCGGGATACAGAGGCCCAAGATGGAGCCGTTCCGTCGGAGACTCCTGCTGCAGACACCGACCGTGTCCTGGAGGCCATAGCTACCTGTCAAACCATACTCACAACTAAGATTGAGGAGGTAAAAACAGATGTATTATTTATCCGGCAAGACATGGCTAAATTGAGAGACAGGGTGACTGAGACGGAGATCAGAATTAGCAGAGCTGAGGATGTTTTACACCCTCTTCAACATGCTGCAGACTCCATGCATCGTCAGCTCCAGCAATTAGCACAGAAGCACGACGATTTGGAAAACAGGGCACGCCGCTGTAATCTGCGTTTTATCGGGTTGCCTGAAGGTGCAGAGGGCTCGGATGCTGCAAAATTTTTGGAGAACTTATTGATAAAGCACTTTAGCAGGGAAGCCTTTTCTGTCATGTTTGCAGTGGAGAGAGCTCATCGCATGCCAGCTCGTCGCCCACCCGAGGGCTCCCCTCCACGCACTCTTATCGCTAAATTTCTTAATTTTCGTGACCGCGATGCTGTATTACGGTTAACCCGAGAACGGGGCAATATTACCTTAGCGGCATTCCCGGACTTCTCTGCTGAAGTACAAAAGCTTCGCTCTCGCTTTACAGATATTAAACGGCGCCTAGGTGTGCAACATTTGAAGTATGCAATGCTGTTTCCAGCTCGGCTGCGGGAAATCTGTGACGATAAAGCTATCTTTTTTGTAGAACCTTCTTTAGCCTCGGAGTGGTTGGATTAACGGGAAGCTGACCGCAATCATCCTGCCTGATTACCAGAGATGTAATACTGTTTTTTTTTGCTGAAGTATTCTAGATTTATTGCTAATCTCTCTGCGTGTCAAAATTGCACTTGACTTTGTTATAAGGCAAATCCTCCTTTTTTTTTGTGTGCGTTTTTTTTTTTTTTTTATTTATTATTAATTTTTTTTTTTGTTTTGTTTTTTTTGTTCTTTGGTCAGTGAACCAATGTGAAATATTGGTCATGGAGAATGGAATCCCACTTTATACTTTAGTGGACACCACGTTTTCAAATTAATTTTGTTAAAGGGTTCCTAGTCCTGATGGTATCCTTCTTTAAGTTTTGATTTATTAGGCACAGGAATAGGACCCTTGTTGCAGGAGTGACGCTTTTATGGCTCTATTACCATCAATTACATGTGTAATTTTATGTGTTCTACAACCAATCCGATGCAATCTAGTGTATGGTCGCCCCCTATTGCCAAATGATAGTCGTGAGGAGCTGGTATTTTTTTTCACTGTTTAAATATGGGTTTTTTTGCTCAGGCAATAGCCCCATTCGTGTTTTGTTTTATATGCCTGCTCTTCATGGGGTCGGGGTATTATGCTCCCACACAGTTGATGCTGTGATGAGCGGGTGGGGGGGAGGTGGTGGGTGGGTTCAGTTGTTTTTTATGTTTTCTCACAGTTTAATTCACTTATTATGCACTTGATGTGGTTGCTTAATGGATACAATGATCGTTTTTTACTACATGCTTTTTCTAAATATAATGAGATGTGTACACCTGCCTTGGGAGTTCCCCGCACATATATATGCTGTTTTTCTTTTTTATCTTTATGCTGTAATGGCTAATGTGAATTTTCTTACGTGGAACGTGAGAGGCCTCCGGGACAAAGTGAAACGTTCCGCCATTTTTAGTTGCCTTAAAACATATAGAGCAGATATTGTAGTTTTGGTGGAGACGCACATTACTGGACAACTCCAGCTTGCGCTTAAGCGTCCATGGATTGGATGGACGTATCATGCCACCTACACTTCTGCTTCCCGAGGAGTCTCGGTTTTGATTTCTAAGCATGTGCATTTTTCCCTTATTTCTGTTCGGTTGGACTCCCAGGGCAGGTTTGTTTTTCTGCATGTGGTTTTATACAACAAGCAGTATCTGCTTCTGGCTTGTTATGTCCCCCCTCCTTACAGCTCGGAGGTGGTTCAGGAGGGCTTGTCCTTTGTGGCTCAGCACCCTGATGTCCCGGCTGTTTGGATGGGGGACTTTAACATGGTATTGGCTACGGCCCTTGACCGTCAATGTGTTGTGACGGCTCAGGGGTCTCAGCCCCTCACCCAGCTGGGACGTCTGTTCAGGGATTTCGCCCTGACGGATACCTGGCGTTATCAGCACCCCCATTTATGCCTGTACTCTTGCTTCTCAGCCACCCACTCCACGATGTCACGTATAGATTTTATTATAGTTTCAAACTCCTTACTTCCTACGCTCCGGGATTCGGGATTTGAGCCCCGCTCCCTGTCTGATCATGCACCCTGTTGGTCCTCTTTTTGTATAGCCCCCCAGGCGATCCCTCGCCCTTGGCGTCAGCATCCTTTTTGACTTACTGCTATAGAGGACCAGGAGGGTCTGACTCGGGAGTGGTCTTATTTTTTTTCCATTAACGTTGGCTCAGCGGCCGCGGGGATGGTGTGGGAAGCTTTTAAACTTCATGCTCGGGATACTCTGGCCCGCCAAATCAATCGATTCAAGCGGTCCTCGGGTATTGCTCTGGCTGCTGCACAAACACATTTGACTTCCCTGACTAATAGTTGTTCAGTTGACCCATCACCTGGTAATGTTTCTGCATTGTTTTTTAGTAAACAAAGGGTTTTTGAACAGGGAGAGCAGGCAGGTAGACTTTTGGCATATCTAGCCCATCTGGATACTAAACCTCCGGTTGTGGTTCAGCTTAGGGATTCTGATGGGACTCTTATTTCTGAACCGCCGCAGGTGGCTGCTGCGTTTCGTTCTTTTTATGCTCAATTATATACCTCTCAGTCGTCGGTTGTCACCCAGGACACCAGAGAATTTTTTCACAGTATATCCTTGCCCCAGTTATCCGATGCCCAGCGTGCGGAATTGGATGCTCCTTTATCAGCAGATGAAATTGCCAATGCCATTGCCTCTTTGGCCATGGGTAAAGCCCCCGGTTCCGATGGTTTACCCCTCGATTTTTATGCGACTTTTTCTGAATCCTTATCCCCGGCGCTCCTTTCCCTTTATACCCATGTTCATGACATCGGCCGTCTGCCAGACTCTATGAGAGAAGCCAATATTATTATTCTGCCAAAACCTGGTAAAGACCCTTTATATCCAGAATCCTACCGTCCCATTTCCTTACTACAGGCGGATATTAAAATTTTAGCTAAAGTGTTGGCGTTTCGCCTAAATAAGGCCATACTTTCCTTGATACACTCTGATCAAACTGGCTTTGTGCCAGGCAAAAATACTGCAATGAATATTCGCCGTTTATACTGTATATGAATCTGCAGGCTGTTCATGATGGGGTGGGTACTAGAGCCTTGGTGGCGCTAGACGTCGCCAAGGCCTTTGACTCATTTGAGTGGAGTTATCTATGGGAATGCCTGCGTGCTTTTGGATTTGGTCCAGAATTTATTAGATGGGTCCAAGTACTATATTATAAACCTGTAGCCAGGATATCGGTCAATGGATGGACATCAGATTCTTTCCTTCTAGGCCGAGGTACCAGACAGGGCTGCCCTTTATCACCCTTGCTTTATGCGTTGGCTGTGGAGCCTTTGGCTTCCCAGCTTCGGTGTCACCCTGATGTCCATGGATTGTGTCATTTGGACCTGACTGAAAAGATCGGTCTTTACGCGGACGATATGCTCCTATATTTGGAAGACACGGATGACTCTTTATGTTCCGCGTTGCGTATAATAGAACAGTTTGGATCCCATTCAGGCCTACGTATCAACTGGTCTAAATCTCAAATATTACCACTGGACCCATCCCCACCCTCAAAAGTTTCTGCTTCCCTCCCTTTGCAGCAAGTTGCGGCGATTCGGTATCTTGGGGTTACGATTACCAAATTTCCTACAGACTATGTGCGGGACAATATTGAACCTCTAATTGATATGCTTAAACAATGTACTCAAACATGGGCTAGGTTGCCATTGGGATTAATGGGTAGGGTAAACCTTATTAAAATGATTTTATTACCAAAATTTCTTTATGCCTTCTGGCACTCCCCTGTCCCAATCCCACTGAAATTATTTAAAATTATTGACCGTATCCTTAATTCCTTTGTTTGGGGACCTGAGCGTCATAAGTTAACATGGGTGTCACTTAAAAACCCTACGGATAAGGGGGGTGTGGCTATACCGGATTTTCGATCTTATTACCTTGCGTCGCAACTTTCCCATTTTTTTTATTGTAATAAATTGGAGGCTACCAGATACCAAACCTTAGTTTGTCAGGGATTTCCTCAAGCTGTTTACACCCCTATGCAGGTACTTTTACGAAAATGTGGTCCTTCGCCTCGAGCGATGGTGATGAATAATTTGTTGTTCCATCACCGGAAGATTTGGGCGATAGCGGCAAAAAAGTTAAATTACCCTCAGATACACACCAGGACCCCCTTATGGCATAACTCAGGCCTGCGAGAGCTTCTATCTATCCCGGATTGTCAGTTGTGGGCAACTAGGGGCATACTGTATCTGGGCCAGGTGCTTTGTGATTCAGGCGTTCGTTCCTTTCAATCACTTAAAGCTGAGTATGATCTCCCTCCGCATATGTTTTTCGATACGCACAGTTGCGTCATGCACTACATGCACAATTCTTGACACAATTTCCCATTTTACAAGATATCCCTCTGCTTGAGGTGTCTTATCTCATCCTTATACATTGAATTGCGTGGTGTTAAGAATGATCGCCAGGTGACCCGGATACAGGCTTGTTGGGCTGTGTATACGGGTCCCCTGGATGAGATGGATTAGGACGATATCTTGGTGGGCCCTAGGTTGGCTTCACCCAAACTTTCAGAGCGTGTGACTCAGCTGTACATCTTGCATAGAGCTTATCTTACTCCGCTTAGAATATCGAAATATAGGCGGTCATATAACTCCTCCTGCCCTCGTTGCCCCTTGCAACCGGGTACGTTTATACACCTCATTTGGTCTTTCCCGGATATTCAGGCTTACTGGACACAGGTTATTACGTTTTTGCACGATCATATGGGCTCCCCCTTACAGTCGGATGTTTTCTCCTGTGTGTTAGGTTTGTTCCCTGACTGTGACATTGATACATTTTTTACCATTTTTCTTCAGGAATCTATTTTTAGCGCTCGCAAACTTATTGCCAGACAGTGGATGCGTGAATCAGTCCCTACTCTTCAGGACTGGATCGCGGAAATAAATTCTGCTCTTCGTTATAAACGATTGATTTATAAACACAGGGGGTGTCCCAAGAAATTTGATAAAATTTGGAGTCGGTGGTTAGAGAGTACTCGTACATTTAATGTATAAATTGTTTGTGATTTTATTTTTCCTGAAGTCTTTGGGGGATGGTGGGAGGCGGTGTGGCCGGGGTATGGATATGACTGTTTGATTATTGCTCATAGTGACAGGATGTAATTTATATATTACCAGGGCGGGGTGCTGCTGAGTGAGATATTTATAAAATTGTATCATTGTACTTCTTCTATTGTACGGTGAAGGTATATCTCGATTCACTTATTTCACTTTAAGTGTTTCACAAGTGTGTAACTCACGTGTTAATGAGTTTTTGTATTTTGTATTGTATTTTTGCAGCACAAATGAACTTATTTTATATTTAAAAAAAAAAAAAAAAAGACAAGCTTTCAAGAGTTTTACTTTCTTCCTCAGGTATTGCTTCATACCTGAGAAAGAGGAAAAATCCTAAAAGCTTTTCTTCATAGTTTAAAGCAATTTCAGCAAACATTTTATGCAGTAATAGTCCCTAGTATTGGTGCAAGTTTACGCAGTATTAACCCCTAGTAATGGTGCCAGTTTATGCAGTAGTAACCCCTAGTATTGGTGCCAGTTTACGCAGTAATAGCCCCTGGTATAGGTGCCAGTGTCCACAGTATTAACCCCTAGTATTGGTGCCAGTTTATGCAGTAATAGCCCCTATTATTGGTGCCAGTTTACACAGTAATAACCCCTAGTATTGGTGCTAGTTTATGCAGTAATAGCCCCTAGTATTGGGGCCAGTTTATGCAGTAATAGCCCCTAGTATTGGTGCCAGGTTACACAGTAATAACCCCTAGTATTGGTGCTAGTTTATGCAGTAATAGCCCCTAGTATTGGTGCCAGTTTATACAGTAGTAACCCCTAGTATTGGTGCCAGTTTATGCAGTAATAGCCCCTAGTATTGGTGCCAGTTTACACAGTAATAACCCCTAGTAGTGGTGCACCGAAATTTCAGCAACCGAAATTTTCAGCCGAAAATGGGCTTATTCCATTTCGGCCAAAAATGGGTTAAAGATGCCGAAATTAGCGATGGCCGCCACGGGCACAGCGCAGGTTTCAAAAGTCCCGCCTCTGGCCGGCGGCCCGCCTCCCGGTCACTACTACAACTGTGTGAATGAATGAACTGACACTCCGGGCGGGCGAGCGGCCGCTAATAGCTATAACTATGTGAGCCCTTCACTTCCGTGTCAGGCGGGTATCTCCTCTGACACGGAAGTGAAGGGCTCACATAGTTATAGCTATTAGCGGCCGCTCGCCCGCCCGGAGTGTCAGTTCATTCATTCACACAGTTGTAGTAGTGACATCACAGGGAGGCCGGCCAGAGGCAGGACTTTTGAAAGGGTACACTGGAGGAGCGGAGAGTTTGCCTGTGACATGGAGGTGCTGAGTCACTGCCGACAAGGGGGAGGGGGAGGGGCGGGGGGGCTGAGGCAAGGTTACCATTGGCATTAGTATTATGCAGCATGAGGGGATTAATGTATTGCCACTGCTGGTCACTGATGCATTAGTGACCGACCAGTTGCAGTTATTTAACCCCTTTGTGCAATCAGTGTCAGTGCAACCAGTGTTAATTAACACTGATACTGGTTGCACTAATGCAACACAAAGGGGTTAATTAACTGCCACTGGTTGGTCACTAATGCATCAGTGACCAATGTGGCAATACATTAACCCCCTCATGCTGCATAATACAAATGCCATTGGTAATTAAATTGACCAGATATTACCAACAGCGCATGTCTAGAAAAAAATAATAATAAAGTATCTGTGGTGGGTGGTCTATTGGGTCATCAGAGTACATTGGAGAATTTTACACTGCACACACGGCGCTGTGCACAGACAACGTTATCTGGGTGCACAAGTAGAGGGGAGGCCGCGGACGGATGGGACCCCGCTGGACATCTATTACTAACCTCTATTGACCCACTTGCCGTAAGGGGAGTTTGAATTGCCTACACTATATTGCACTAGCACGGAGGGTGACACCACCACTGCACTATTGGAAATTTTCATCTGACCGTCTTTTTATTGGACTTTAATACTGTATTTATTGCTTGGACTACAGGTGTATGTCTCTGCCTGTTTGTGGCGTATGCCCCTGTTCCATCTATTTTAAAATAATTTGGGGGAAAAAAGTCATTTTCGGTTTCGGTTTCGGTTTTCGGCCAAGGGGGTTCTTCCATTTTCGGTTTCAGTTTCGGCCCAAAATTTCATTTTGGTGCATCCCTAACCCCTAGTATTGGTGCTAGTTTATGCAGTAATAGCCCCTAGTATTGGTGCCAGTATATGCAGTAATAGCTCCTAGTATTGGTGCCAGTTTATGCAGTAATAGCCCCTAGTAATGGTGCCAGCTTATGCAGTAATAGCCCCTAGTATTGGTGCCAGTTTATGCAGTAATAACCCCTAGTATTAGTGCAAGTTTGAAGATTGATTGGTGTTAGGCACCAACCGTCCTGCGCAATGAAACGTGAAACCAAGTTAATCCAAATGATCCACAGTGAATGGAAAACAAAAGGAATGGGAGCCGCAACGTAAACGTGGAAACACGCAAGGAATGAATAAAATTATATATAAATATATAATGGCCGCGCTCACCAATAAATAAATAAATAAATAAATACACCCTTAATTGTGTTTAGACTTATAACAATAGAATTAATAATAGTGAATGATAAAAATACCAGTGCATGGATAGTCAAACTATCTCCAGGTATCACCATAAACTATATACATATAAATTAAACAATAGTTAGGCCCCAATAAGTGGCTTCTAGCAAATCAGATAAAAATATATTGTATAAATATTATATAAATATGCAGTGATACACCAATACAATAAAAATAGTGCAAGATTTCAAAATAACTGTGCAAAAAAACTGTGCAGATAGTAGTCCCAACAGCAATGTTTAATGGGCCAAAGACAGTCCAATAAGCACCATCCAGAAATTGGAATATCAGAGGGATCCGGATCTGAACTTCTTACGGTAAAGACACCTCCACCATACAAACAGACCACCCGGTGAGTCAAACCTCTTACCAGAGATGGTAGACCCTCAAATTATAGTGGGTCAGTGAGAGCCTTTGTAAGACAGGGTTAAGGTGGATCCACTGAATACCTCCAGCCGGGGATAGACCGTCCTCCTTAGAGTCTTTGTATCAGGATGCTGGACTCATATGCATCATACAAACAGAGAAAGACTCCATGGTGAAGCAAGTCAGATTAAAGCAATTTATTGAGAGAATAACACTTACAATGTAGTAGAATCAGATAGATGTTAGTGACAAACAGCCGAAGTTTCGGGGAACGCCGCTTCCGTGTTCCGGCACTTGCTTTCCACCCAGAGCCCGGAAATGACGTAGAACGTGGCGTGATGTGATCAGACGTCCCGACGCGTTCCGTCAGCGCGCAGCTGATGTTCTCGAGAACGTATTTATGTATTCATTTATTTATTGGTGAGGGCAGCCATTATATATTTATATATAATTTTATTCATTAGTGCAAGTTTATGCGGTAATAGCCCCTAGTATTGGTGGCAGTTTACATAGTAATAACCCCTAGTATTGTTGCCAGTTTATGCAGTAATAGCTCCTAGTATTGACGCCAGTTTACGCAGTAATAGCCCCTAGTATTGGTGCCAGTTTATACAGTAATAACCCCTAGTAATGGTGCCAGTTTATGCAGTAATAGCCCCTAGTATTGGTGCTAGTTTACATAGTAATAGCCCCTAGTATTGGTGCCAGTTTATGCAGTAATAGCCCCTAGTATTGGTGCCAGTTTATGCAGTAATAACCCCTAGTATTGGTGCCAGTTTACGCAGTAATAACCCCTAGTATTGGTGCCAGTTTATGCAGTAATAACCCCTAGTACTGGTGGCAGTTTACGTAGTAATAACCCCTAGTATTGGTGGCAGTTTACGCAGTAATAGCCCCTAGTATTGGTGCCAGTTTATGCAGTAATAACCCCTAGTAATGGTGGCAGTGTATGCAGTAATAGCCTCTAGTATTGGTGCCATTTTATGCAGTAATAACCCCTAGTAATGATGGCAGTTTACGCAGTAATAACCAGTAGTAATGGTGCCATTTTATGCAGTAATAAAGCCCAGTATTGGTGCCAGTTGATGCAGTAATAAAGCCTAGTATTGATGCCATGCTCTCAGTGCGGAGGAGGTAGGGAAGAATAGTGAGACCTGCCAATCACAGTGATGAAAGTGTTAAGGCCAGCCGTGACAGTGGCGGCGGTCTTAACACTTTAAACAACTTCATGGGAGAACTTTATGATTTCCCCTCGGGTCTCCTGATGCGCTACAGTACAGTACACCTCTCCATCTGGGACTCCCTCCGCCACATGCCGTGGCGAAACTAAGGAGGAAGGCTGCTACAGCGCACTCCTCCATCCGGGACTTATGCCCCTACAGCAGGGGTGCCCAACCTTTTGAGGAGCGAGGGCCACTTTAGCGACATGGTAACCAGTCGTGGGCCACAATGACCGGAGCGGGCAGATGACAGGTCCGTGTCCACTAAGCATATGCAGAGCAGAAACGGACACAGCTCTCTTTACTCTATGGGCCCTCCAATCCGCCCAGACAGAAGGGGTTGTTGTTAGTTTACATCTGCCGCTCTATATAGGTGAATGGAGGGTCCGATTGGGTCCACCTGAAAAACAGACATGTGGAACCGATCGGACCGATCGTGTGAAAGGGGCCTAAGGCTGCTTTCACACAGATGCACTGCAGTTCACCTGTACCTCAACTGACCTCAATATTCAATTTCTCCTCAGGATTCCTGCTGGTTTCGCTGGCTGCTGCTGTCCCCCTGGCCGGTATAGCTGGTGGCTGCTGGTGGGTACTACTGTTGGGTACTGCTGGCAGGTACTGCCGGTGGGTACTGATGGCAGGTACTGCTGGCTGGTACTGCTGGTGGGTACTGCTGGCTGGTACTGCTGGCTGGTGTTGCTGATGGGTACTGCTGGGGTGTACAGCTGGCTGGTACTGCTGGCTGGTACTTCTGGCTGGTACTGGTGGTGGGTACTGCTGGCTGGTACTACTGATGGGTACTGCTTGCTGGGTACTGCTGGTGGGTACTGCTGTCTGGTACTGCTGGCTGGTACTGCTGGCTGGTACTGCTGGCTGGTACTAGTGGTGGGTACTGCTGACTGGTACTGGTAGGGGGTACTGCTGGTGAGTACTGCTGGCTCCTTTGAGACACCAACGGAGTGTGACGGGAGCCGGCACTGAAGAAAGCATGTGGGTGCAGTAGAGAGCAGAGCTGATGCTTCCTGTATCGCTCCTGTCACAAGCAGAGTACATTTGATATCACTCCGCCTGTGACAGGAGCCAGAACTATACAGGAAGCATCGGCTCTGCTTCCTCTAGTGCGGCACCGTTCTTCACAATAATACTCGTGGATGGCGGGTCGGGAACCCGCAATCTGGGCTTACCGATCTGCCATCCCAGAGCAGGAGGTAGCCAGGATCCTGTTGGGGGGCACATGGGGGGGCATATGGGGGGAACAGCGTAATGTTGGGGGGGGACATGGCCTCCTCTGCCCCCCCCCCTAGTGAAGTCCCTGTTTGAGTTTTCTAAACGTCTGCCTCGAAAACCTTAATGACTTGGAGAGGATCTGTAAAGAGGAGTGGGACAAAATCCCTCTTGTGCAAACCTGGTGGCCCACTACAGGAAAAATCTGACTTCTGTGATTGCCAACAAGAGTTTTGCCACCAAGTACTAAGTCATGTTTTGTGAAGGGGTCAAATACTTATTTCCGCGTTAAAATGCAAATCAATTTATAACTTTTTTGAAATGCGTTTTTCTGAGTTTTTTGTTGTTATTCTGTCTCTCACTGTTAAAATAAATCTACCATTAAAATTATAGACTGAGCACTTCTTTGTTTGTGGGCAAACGTACAAAATCAGCAGGTGATCAAATACTTTTTTCCTCACTGTAGATAGATTAGATAAATAGAATAAATAAATAGGATAGATAAATAAGATAAATAGACAGACGGATAGATAGATAGATAGATAGATAGATAGATAGATAGATAGATAGATAGATAGATAGATAGATAGATAGATAGATAGATAGATAGATAGATAGATAGATAGATAGATAGATAGATAGATAGATAGATAGATAGATAGATAGATAGATAGATAGATAGATAGATAGATAGATAGATAGATAGATAGATAGATAGATACACATATTTGAACATCTATTCAGGTTTTGTGGTATGATTTGCTGTGGGTGTGCAAATTTGTAGTTCCATCACAGCAAACAATAATGTTTAGTAATAGTGAGACAAAAACTTTATGCATAGACAGCAAAAACAAGGTTAAGCCACTTTACGCAATAGCATATCATAGTCTGGTAAGAACTTACCTTCTGTACTTTCATTAACAGAAAATCTATACTCTTCTTGAGTAAAAAATGGAATGTTGTCATTTAAGTCCTGAAAAATAAATTAGTATATTACGTTAACTAGAAGTCACATGTCATACATAGCAGTGTTAGAAGTAAAAGAAACAGTATTAAAGCTGAATTCTGTAGGAAAATTGCAATGGGACTCCCTCAAACTGTAATGGTTGAATGTTCATGAACCCGTTTAAAGACCCCCATGTGTGATCCGGACAGCCCAGTCAGCAACAACCACATACACCCACCCCACTGGAGCAAGTGGCAAACCAGCTCCTACCTCACCCAGGGAGGGGGAGGGGGGGAAGGTGGGGGTAGGTTAGGGCCAAAAGACCACCGTGACTGTTAGAGGGGCTGGGGGGAATGGAAGGAAACCCGGGGGGTCCAACCATCCCAGGGATGGGACACGTCCACCTTGAGGGATCACAAAAGGAGAGGGGGGACGCTACTTACCACACCATTGAACCAGGTGGGCACCACTCTGGGCAGACCACCTCCCCATCTTGGAAAGGGGGGTGCTGCGGGCCAGAGGTACGCTGCAACTCAGGTCGTGACCAGGGTTGTGACCAGGGCTATGCGTCCTCCTGAGGCATTTACCTCGCTGGCCAGTTCCCGTCCAGTGGGACTATGTCCTTACTCCTGACTAGGCAGAAAAAAAAAACTGAAGAGCTAGAGCAGGAAGTGGGAGTATACCCCCTGGGACTGCCCTATGAGCGTAGTCAAACTTTTTTCCGCCTAATGTCACTTCTATGGAGAGCAGCATAACCCAAGGGTCAAAGAAGATATGGAGCTGTGTCCATCAATGAACGAAAGAGAAACTAAATTTAGCTTAGCAGTCACACCAGACAACAACAGATTTTTTTAAGAAAGCAGTTAAGGTTAGCCTGGTAAACATGCAATCAGCGCTTAGCACCATCTGCTTTTTATTTTAATTATTAATTCAGATCATAAAGGAAGAAAATATATATATTATGCGTTTCCTTTGATTTTTTTTTTTTTTTTGTTTCAAGATAAGCCTGAATGTATCTATTATGGATCTTTTTCTATGCTATAATTGGTAGTGCTTCACTCGTAAAAGAAGTTATTGCAATGTTTTGTTAAATAAAGATATTTACTCTTAAGCGTAGCATTACCTCAACATTAATGGTCACATTAACTTCTGATGATAAAGAGGGGACTCCCAGGTCATATAATTCCACAGTAAGTACAATGCGTCCATTAAGTGTTAAATCAATTTCTTCCCGATCCAAAGGAGTCAAGCTGGTGATAACGCCAGTGGTGGAGTTAATAGTGAAATTTTCACTTAAGTAACCTTCTAGCAACCGAAATCTTATTATACTGTTATTATTGCCTGGTTCATCATTGTCAATTGCCTACAAAAAAACAAAAAACATCCATATGAGATCACAAGAAGGAGGAAGGACTTGCGTATATCATAGTAACCATTAACATGGTTCTTTACCTTAATCTCAATGGAAACCTCCTCAGTGTTCTCATTGACAAATATATTATATGTCCCTATTGCTTCTGGAGGCCAGTCATTAATATCTATTAAAGTGATCTCAAGAAGAGTAGTTCCAGTGGCATTCATTCCATCCTGAGCTCGCAGAGTAGCATAATACTGAGAAAGCCGTTCTCTATCTAAAAGATCTCCATTGACCACTGTGATTTCTCCAGTAGAAGGGTTCACTGTGAAAGAGTTAAGTCTAAAAAAAGGAAATTGTTACATGTGTATTAAGCTAACCCAAGTGATTACACACATTGAAGAACAGTAAAACATGTACCTGTAGCTGCATATATATAATACAAGAATAGAAGCAGCAGAGTAGTTTCTTTCATGTGACAGTGACCAGGCAGCCTAGCTTCACAGGTGCCTATCAGGAGTTTGATAAAGCACACTCACCCACTCTAGTTTCTTGATTACATTGATATTGAACTCAGGGTGTGGGATCTAGGAACAGAAATAGCTGTTCCACACTGACACTAAAAAAGTAGGCCTAGGCAAAAAGCAGCTGTAGAAGGCTTAAAGAAGGCTTACCAGAAATGCTACATAATTTACTTACACTGCCTAGGTTTGTTTCCAACTCTAGACTCAATCCCCCCCGTGGAGGTTTAACCCACATTTTGCTTGATGCTCTCTGCAACATTACATTGTCAGGGTGGTTTTTCATGCTGACACAGCCTCAGTGGAAGGGTCCAAGATCCCCATCACTCTAACTGTGTCTTTAGTCATCCAGGCTGAATAATACTTTATAATTTAAATCCCTATTGGGGGACTAATTAGAACAATTTGCATGGAGATAGGCTTTAAACAATATTTAGAAACCATGATCTAAACTAAAAACTGTCCTTCTTAAGGGTAGTATCTGGGTATTGATTTCAACAGTTAAGGCCTAGTAGGGAAGGTGATCAACATTTTGACTAATTTAACTTGCCATTTAGTGAATAAAGAACTTACAAAGTCTTTTTATCTCTTGTGCTGTAAATGAACCATTAAAGTTGGTTGCCCTGAAGGAAAACATGGGGTATTCACTCAAGCTGAACTTCAGCCTTACGTTCTGTTTTTCACAGTTGTACAGGCTCCTCTCCTGTACTGAAATTGTTTGCTCTGATTTTACTGCATGGTGTGAGCTTCTCATATTGTGCATTAGAAGCTGCAGAAAAATAGATACAGACCACCTCATTTCTTGACTGGAAGATGTCCAACATCATCTAGATCTTTCCCCACCAGGCTCACTGTATCTGGCCTGCTGCTTTTATTAATTGGATTTCAGTTCTTCCAATTATGAAGGCTCTGCATCATGTGTAAGCATTACCTAGTACAATCTGCTTGCAAGTGGAGTAGGCTTCAGAGCTCTCACTCCTCCATATTGACACCTACTCATGAAGGCATTGTCATATTTGCATAACTCCTCCTAGGATCAAACCCACTGCTTGCCTCAGGGCTATGAACTCTTAGGAAGAGTACTGAGGATGTTTTCAGAAAGCTATGTACAGCACCCTGTAAGCCCCTCCCACCAGCCATGATCTGCCTGCATTACATAAAGAGACACAGAACTGTCACATGGTATAAAAATGAAAAGGTTTTATTATAAAGTATTCAAAAAGGGTTTTATCCATCAGCATATTAATTGGGGGGGGGGGGGCAGGGGGACCAGGGAAAGCAAAATGTAAGTAGATTAAACTAAGGCTGGCCATACACTATACAATTTTCTTGTTCAACTTTCCTTTAGATTTACCAAAACCATGTAATATAAGTTCAAACCTGAACACTTTCAATTTGTATGCAATCAGGCAGGCCCTTGCACTACATAGTTGAAGGTAAATCTAAAGGAAATTGAATAAGAAAATTGTATGGTGTATGGCCAGCCTTAGGCTTTAAATTGATATGTTTACAAGGTCACTCTAAATATATTTTGAGGGACAGTATACACCTTGATATTCAGTTGTCACTTTGCCATTGAAATATTCTTCATGACTCAAGCACACGCATACAGTATATACCCTTATTTACTCAGCACACAGGCTGCCTTTTCCTTCATGAGAGTGTACTAACTCAGAAAACGAGGAGAATACAAACTCTAAAAAGCCTAATGTGGAAAAGAACTTGGCCAATCATTTTAATAAACTACCTGTATTGTTCAATTAAAAACACAAAACAAGTAATGCCTAAAGAATACCAATATAGAATATTAGGCCTTTGGTTCCTCTGAGATTGTCCTCAGATTCTATTCCAGCAGGATATTGCTTTACTATATTCCTGTATTGGTATTCTTTGGGACTCTACATGGAAATAAATCAATGAGTAGTATATATATATATATATATATATATATATATATATATACACATACATATACAGTGCCTTGAAAACTTATTCATACCCCTTGAAATTTTTCATGTTACAACCAAAAATCTAAATGTATTTCATTGGGATTTTATGTGATAGACCAACACAAAGTGGCACATAATTGTGAAGTGGAGGGGAAATGATAAATGGTTTTCAACATTTTTAACAAATAAATATCTGAAAAGTGTGACGTGCATTTGTATTCAGCCCCCTTTACTCTGATACCCCTAACTAAAATCTAGTGGAACCAATTGCCTTCAGAAGTCACCTAATTAGTAAATAAGAGTCCACCTGTGAGTAATTTAACCTCCTTAGCGGTATTCCCGAGTGTGGCTCGGGGTGAAATTTCAGAGCCATTAGCGGTAACCCCGAGCCACACTCAGGGTACCGCTAGGGAGATCGCTGAATCCTGTAAGAGAGGTTACTTACCTTGTCGCCAGAATCCCAAGATGTGTCCCTGCAGCATACGGTGGGCGGATCTTCCGCCCGATACTGTGAGCCCCGGCTTCCGTCTCCTGCGACGTGACGCTCACAGGGGGGAGGAACCGGCGGCAAATTCAAATAGTAAAACACACAAACACACTGATACATTACAAAATAAAATAAATTCACATTAGTTTGCCCCCAAGTGCCCTTTCCTGCAGTTTTACTGTACTTTTTATACATATATATATATATATATATATATATATATACAGTATATTTATAGTTATTTATTATTTTATAATTTATGATTTTGTGTTTCAAACTTTATCATACCCAAGATGTTATAAAGAAGAACGCACAGTAAAAAAAAAATCATATGTAAATAGTTGGTTTGGGCTCCTCGTTCTTAAGAATTACATGCAAAATAATGGTACCGCTTTCAGCACCTAAAATCAGAAACAATCATACCGCCAGGGAGGTTAACTCAGTATAAATACAGCTGTTCTGTGAAGCCCTCATAGGTGAATAAACCCTAGTCAACAAACCACATCATGAAGGCCAAGGAACAAACCAGACAGGTTGTGGAGAAGTTTAAAGCAGGGTTAGGTTATAAGAAAATATCCCAAGCTTTGAACATCTCACGGAGCACTGTTCAATCCATCATCTGAAAATGGAAAGAGTATGGCACAACTGTAAACCTACCAAGACATGGCCGTCTACCTAAACTGACAGGCTGGGCAAGGGGAGCATTCATCAGAGAAGCAGCCAAGAGGCCCATGGTAACTCTGGAGGAGCTGAGGAGCTCAGGTGGGAGAATCTGTCCACAGGATAACTATTAGTCATGCATGCCACAAATCTGGCCTTTATGGAAGAGTGGCAAGAAGAAAGCCATTGTTGAAAGAAAGCCATAAGAAGTCCCGTTTGCAGTTTGCGAGAAGCCATGTGGGGGACACAGTATGTGGAAGAAGCCGTCCTGGTCAAATGAGACCAAAATTTACCTTTTTGGCCTAAAAGCAAAACACTTTGTGTGGCGGAAAACTAAAACTGCACATCACCCTGAACACACCATGAAACCCCCACCGTGAAACATGGTGGTGACAAGCATCATGTTGTGGGGATGCTTTTCTTCGTTAGGGACAGGGAAGCTGGTCAGAGTTGATGGGAAGATGGATGGAAAAGACTTGAGACTGGGGCAGAGGTTCACCTTCCAGCAGGACAACGGCCCTAAACATACAGCCAGAGTTACAATGGCATGGTTTAGATCAAAGCATATTCATGTGTTAGAATGGCCCCGTCAATGTCCAGACCTAAATCCAATTGAGAATATGTGGCAAGACTTGAAAATTTCTGTTCACAGACGCTCTCCATCCAACCTGAAAGAGCTTGAGCTATTTTGCAAAGAAGAATGGGCAAACATTTCACTCTCTAGAGGTAGAAAGCTGGTAGAGACATACATAAAAAAACTTGCAGCTGTAATTGCAGCAAAAGGTAGTTCTACAAAGTATTGACTGGGGGGGGGGGGGGGGCTGAATACAAATGCACGCCACACTTTTCACATATTTATTTGTAAAAAAATTTGAAAACTATTTATCATTTTCCTTCCACTTTACAATTATATGCCACAACATTGTGTTGGTCTATCACATAAAATCCCCCAAATAAAAACACATTTACGTTTTTGGATGTTTTTGGATGTAACATGACAAAATGTGGAAAGGGGTATGAATACTTTTTCAAGGCACTGAATATATACACAGTATATATATATATATATATATATATATATATACACACTGTACGGTATTTTTTGTTTCAGTTTTTGTCCAATGTAACCTGATTCATTGAGTGCAATTATAGATTAGAATATTTTGAAGTACAGTCATTTTCTATTATATTGTTTTGGTTTTTTGATTATTTCTGAGTTTGTAATTCTACTGATCCAATCATCCCAGTGGATGTTAAGTGGAAGTAAACTGTCTCAATCAACATTAACTGTTTTTAATCCTTATGCTGCTATCCTTAGTAAGCTATTTCTTTGAATTTGATTTGAATTTTAAAAATTAGTTAAATAATGTTTTCGATTTGTGGTGATCCGATACAGTTCCACTCTAATATTATTTTAATTGCTTTCAGGTGTGGGTTAGGGTTTTAGGGGAACAATCACATTATTAAAGATATTTTTGTACATGTTTTATTTTTTGATTTGTGTTTATGTTTTTTTTTTTTTGTTTTTGTTTTTTTTTTGTGGGACACCTGAATCTGTTTATACATTGTTGCTGTTAGTTCAGCATCTATGTTAAAAGCTTTGACTTTGCATTCTGATTGGAGATCCACTTGGTTGTTCTCTTGTTCTAACAGTGTAAAGAAAGAAGGGTAGTGGGGAAAGTGAGAGGCTAAAGTATACTTCCGCTATGTATGTTCATTCTTATATGTGGAGAAAAGATACCTTCTTGGATCATAAATAGGCACGAATCACATACTTACATGGATGGTGGCAGCAAGCCATATGTAATTAATCCATATATTCCAGAGTCAAGGTCTGTTGCCTGAAACAAAAGACTTTAATGAGATGACTGGTGTCCTTGTCACTTCCTGTGAACTGATCTGATTTATTAAACAATGTTATCTTCCTTCCATGCTATCTTCTGCAAAATATTAATTCCTCCATCTCCATATAATAGAGATGAAGATCAGAAAAGATGTTTGTAGTGCTTTCCTAAGCTGACATCCATGGCTCCATCCATAGAAACAGTGAAGCGAGTGAGGGTAGGCACCCTAGAACAGGAAGTAAGCTATTTGTAGGATTAGGAAACAAGGAAACTAATACAGCGATCACATCTGAGGACTAGGTATCTGCAATATATTTTATTTTTGTTTTTTGATTTAGATATGCTTTAGCAAATGTTGGAAAAACATTCTTGCAGATAACTATTTACATTTGTGAATTATATTAACAAATAAAATATGTTCCATTTCCAATCTAAAATACCACAACTAACACCCAAACAGGTATCAAGGTAATTTCGATCCTTTATGGTTTTATGAGGTTACTATTCCCATTCAGACCTGATATATTAAATGATAAAATTAAATGTATTAGCTGCAGTCAGATACATTATATGTACATTCATGTACATACATGTAAAGGCGTCTTTACACGCAGTGGCAAAACTACCACCATTGCAGTCCACGTGGTTGTAAAGGGGCCCATGGCGGTGTTTTGGCCCAATAGGAGCAGACTTTCATTGTTCCTTCCCTGCTACTAAGGCTGCAAAGTGGCAGCAGGTGTCCTATGTGTTCCAACACATGGCACTGCTCCATTAGGCATCACAAGATGGCATTGTAGATCAATGCCTCCCTTAATTCAGAGCAGTCTGCCATCAGTGCTTCCACCTGCTGGAGCGTGAAGTCCCATCCTTCTACTCCCAGTCATGGACTCATCAAATGACTGGGGAAAGTAGGAAGTTTCACTTTTCAACAGCTGACTGTACTAATAGGGGGAGAGGGGTGGATTATATGCTGCAACTCCCTTCCCCCATACCCTACTCCATTACCCTTAAGGCACCCAGGCAGCTGCAAACCCTCCACAGTGCCTCCTAGTTCCCATAGTGCCCCCAGCTCTTATAGTATCCCTACATACCACATTGCCTTTAGCTACTACATAGTGCCTATGAGCATATGCTATAAAAGCATACTATCTGCATTCGGAGCATATGGCTGCATATGTACAGGTGCTTTACACAATTCCCAGCACATAACTATGTACTGCCACATCTTCTAATTCATCTTAATGGGCGGGTGTATGCAGCATTTGTGAGTCCCAGGGCAGTGATTATGCAGGATCTACAGATTGTATGGCCCTTGTATGCCTGTGTGCATGAAGCCTAAGGCCTTTTGCGCACAGGCGGAAAAAACTGCTGCTGTAGCCAGTTAGCATTTTGTTTTTTACAGATCTGAACACAGGTGCATTTTTGTCAACGGGACAATCACATGGCTGCATAAAGTCCCATAATGCAGCAACGCTCTCAGAGGCAATATAAAAAAATTCTGCGGATAAACATCAGTAAAATATTATGTACAAGAGTGCCTAACAGAGGAAGTGTTGTAAGCACACAACTGGAAGTGTAAAGCTCATTGAATTTCTTGCAGGATCAACAGGTATTTTTCAATACTTGCAGCATTTTTAAGAGACAAAACATTGAGAAAAGTGCATGTATTACAGAGATCTGCTAAAAATATTTTTTTTCATTTTGCCCATGTACATTTTAAAGTGCTTGTACAGCCTAAACTTTATTTACCATAATGCATTCCTTGCATTAAGGTAAAAAATGTTTAGGTGTCAGCATCCCCCCTCACCCCCCCCTTTTACTTACCAGAGCCCTCATTCGATCCAGCACTGTGCACATTTGCGGCTCTTCTCTCCCCTCATTTCTGTGTGTCGCTCATTGGTTCCTAGTGCTGTCAATCAAAGCCAGTGATGAGGGAGCGGGGGCAGGGCTGACATGTGAGCACGCACGAGTGCCCCCAAGGGGAGTGGCTTCCCATGGGGGCACTGGACAGAGGGAAGGGGCCAGAAGGCGCCATTGGGGGACCCCAAAAGAGGAGGTTTGTGGCCGCTATGTGCAATTCCATTGCACAGAGCAGGTAAGTATAGACATGTTTGTTTTTTTAATTTTACCTTTACAATCACTTTCATTTTTTATTTTATTTTTGTTTATTAATTTTTTTTTTTATATAGTGTGCAAAGTTTAGTCTATTTATTCCACTGGGTCATGTTTCAAGAAAGAAAAGATAAAAACACAGTACCTAACCATTTAACTTTTATTTTCTCTGTCAACTCCTCCTCACACAGTTATTACTTTTTGTATCACTTGCTCTTCTCATTTAGATTGTAAGCTCATATGAGCAGAGCCCTCCTAACTCTCTAGTTTTGAATTGTATTGCAACCATACTATCTCCTTTTATATTGTAGTTCAGCAAACTATTGGCCCTATATAAGCCAAGTACAATATTAATAATAATAATAGTATGTGTAATTGGATGCACTACAAGGAATGAACAAACAAATGTAATTTTGACCAAACTGAAAAATGATCATAACGTATGTGCCCAGCATGAAGTTCATTTTATTTACCTGAATTATTCCTAGACTTGTACCATTAGCACAGTGCTCTTCAACCTCAAGCTTATACAATGGATCAGGAAATTCTGGAATGTGATCATTAATGTCTATCAGCTGGATGATCACATTAGCCACGGAGCAGCAATCATATGAATTTCCTGTGTCATTAGCCACAATCTAATGCAGAAAAAGGTAAAAACAAAAAAAGGTTGACTTGGTATCAAAAAGAAGTATGTCATTTATTCAGGCTACGTCACAGAAAAACAGTTTTGATCATTTATTTATTTAGGAGTTATTAGGGAAATTGCAGTGTTTATGTGCTGAAGACCTTTTATTTACTTATTTTCTCTGTCATTGCAGTTTTCGCAGTACTTATGCTTTATTAGTCATCAATAACATAACTGAGCATGCCAATAATTTGACTCTTTCAGGCTAAGATAATGAATAACTTAATCAGCCTGCGATAACCTGAACGGTTCTCATTTTTAATAGATGAAATTGATTTAACTAAAGTTATTTATGTATCATTTGACGTTTTTAGATATATTTGTGTTAGAGATCAACCTAATGAAAACCATTACCGTGGTTTATTCACAAATAAAGCTGTGATTCTATGTATATTTTGTGAATATCTATGTATATGAGACCAACCTTTTGATCATCCTATTATACTGCTGCTTAAAATAGTATACTTTCTGAAGTACTGATTGGTAGCCAGAGAATATGTGATCTAGACTGCATAGGCTGAGGGCACTTTTTTTTAACAAATGAGAAGAAAGAGGTAATTTTATTTTTTTTAAAGAATTTCCCAAATAAAAATACATAATAATGATTTGTGTTGCTGCTGACAGACACTGAGTAAATTTTTGTAAGGCAAGAAATTTAATGATGTGTTTATTTTAAGCATGAATTTGGTCACAACTGCATTAGACCATTACATTACTGCAACATCAGCATAAAAAAAAAATAAAGGCCCTCATCTGGTTTTAGTTGCATTGTACATCTGCAATCCATTCAAAGCAGTGTCTTACTGCAGTGCATGTTAATGCATGGTCTACTGCATGTGCACAGGTGTAAGGTTCCATTCACTCCAATGCGTTTTTTCATGCTTTTTTCAGACACGCAGGACATTATTTTTAACATGAGGTCCTATGGAGCACGTTCCCATCAATGCATTTTTGTGCCTCTGCATTTTTGGAAAGGGTCATGGACTTTTAAACGCAATTCAATTGGTTCAATAGACTTCAATGAAGAAGCTGCAGAAAAGCATGTAGTTCATTTTTACTGCATTTTTTCTCTGATTTGTGTTTTTAATCTGCCCAACAAAATTTACCCACAAAAAGCATATAAAAATGCAAATTGCAGCAAAAGCGCTGCAAAATCGCAGGAAAATTGCATTTAAAAACCCACAAACAGCACTGCAGAAACACTCAAAAGCAAACTGCATAGGTGTGAGCCCTAAGAACCCATAAAGGGGGATGTTAGGTTTTTTCATCCTTCATTTTCTAAACTGCAGAAGACACATTGGCACCAGGTTGATTGACACAAACAGTTATTTCCTATAAATACACAGTGGAAGCAAAACTTGAGAGTTCATGGCAGAAGTTTGAGGAGAACCATAAAGAGGTTTTATGGTTTCCACTAAAAGATGTGAATAATATGTGCTTAAGAAGAAATATCTTCTACTTGGTGTTGGATTATCATACATCATGTTCAACATTATTTCTCAAAAAATAGATTTGCATTTTATCATCCTCAATACTATCATACCTCAATATTCATCACGTGAACAATTTCATAGTCAATAGCCAAAGAGTTTTTAACCAGAACCTGAACTAGACCAGTGTTAATCACTCGAGTTGGAGATACTGTAAAATAGTCAGCATCTTTTCCCCTCAAATACAGGTTAAAGGCTCCATTCTGATCCTAAAAATATATAAAATAAAATAATAAAAAAAGTACAAATAGTAAAAAAAGCACAAAGCAAAGAGTTACATAGTTACTTTTAAAAAGACATAAAAAAAAGTTAAATCTATTAAAAAAAAAAGAAGAAAGAAAATAGAAGAAAAAAAAGTTTAACTTAAATTAACAGGTAGTATATGTTATTTCTGCTAAGTTACACTACTAGTAGTCCTTTAACAATCAAAGTAGCTTATGAAAAAAGAGTACAGATTAATGTAGAATTCAAGAAGTTACTTAATCTAAGAGCCATCAATAAGGCTTAATGTGTTCAAGCACTTCAATATAGGGGGGGACTGCGCTTCAAGGGTAGTATAGTGCGACTCGATGTAGCTCATAAATAAATTAAACTTCTATTTTATCCCCTGAGGAAGTCACGTGGTATAGTGACGTATCGCGTAGGGGCGTACACTGAACAAACCGGAAGGGACGTTACGGGACACAGACGCTAAGTCCCGCGGCTAAAGAACGCACTTTGAAAAAGTCTTAAATGTGAGTTACTATATGTTTTTTGTGGAAAATAAATGAAATATTCTACTACACTATGATGGCCCCATTATCTTATTGAGCTCTAACGATCGCATGCCAGACAGAGGAAGGATTAATATCCCCCCTGGTTAAGGAGAACTCGCAGTCCTCCTAAGAATACTGAATGGTGACACGCTGACACAGGAACAGAGGAGAGTCACTAAAGCTGGCATAAATACCATAAGCGTATTGAATGCATAATTGAAGTGAGCAGCTAGTGCACCTATAAGTGAGAGCACTGAAGAGTACCTTTTCTCACGGTCACCTAAGGTGGAGGAGATGTTTTGAGATATTTGAATATAAAGAGATGTTGGGAAAATATCACCTATAAATTGGACAATATAGCACTTTTATTTTTTACTTTTTATATATTTTTTTTTAGGAATAAGAATTTGTAAAAACCCACATTGAAATATATTATATATATGAATTTTCCTGCACTAACACAAGCACTTGCACTTTAATATATACGTTTTGGAATATTTTTATAAAGTGTACACTGGAGCTACTAGTTGATTTATTGCACTAATATATATTGGCACCTTATAAAGAATAGATAATTGCATAATTTTAAATTTTGGTTCACAAAAGGAGCACATTTTTTATCAACTTGCACACCATTTATCCACTCTTTATATATCATTTTATGTAATTAGTAAGCAAATCATATTTTTAGTGATGATATGAAGATTGATGATTGATTTGATTGCACAAAAGCACTTTCCCCCTCCTGATTAAGAAAAAATATTCATTTATTTATTGACAAGAAATAATATCTACTCTACTGTATATTATAACCGTCTGACTAGGAAATAGAAGTTTAATTTTATTTATGTGATACATCGAGTCGCACTATACCACCCTTGAAGCGCAGTACCCCCCCCCCCCCTATATTGATTGTTCCATTAAACTGTTTGAGGTACCAGTTACTGTACGTGCAGCATCAGGGGTGAAATTGGATTTTTCAGCATTGTTCAGCATTGTTCATAAACAAGAATTACTTTATTAGATTAGAATATTTTCAGTGAAGTGCATGTGATAAGTGGTGATGTAATGCTCAATACTTGTACTTGCAATATTGGCTACGCTATGTCAAAAATTGATCTATGGTTTCACACATTTTCTGCCAAACACAGGAGGGGCCCAGGTCAATTTTTATGTGTTTTTTTAAGCCCTGCACCTGTAATCCTGGGCAACAAGCTGCAGTACACTTGCACATGCATACATGTTTTACCACTGAATATAAGGCAGATGTTCATTCAAAGCAGATACACATTTAAGAAGTAGTGATAAACAGGATGTTCGAGTCGCACCCACCGACGAGCACCCCATAATGCACTGCAAAAACAATGTTTTTGGTTTAGTGCACCACCAACACCCAAAGCCCAATTTTTCTGCACCTGTTTGACAGGTGCATGTCATTTAAATTTTTTTTCCTAATTTTTAACAGCAAGGCCCGTTCCTGTGCCCAGCAGGAGTAACCGTGAGGGGTTACAGTGTTCAGTCACCACTAACACCCAAGGCCCAATTTTTCCGCACCTGTTTGACAGGTGCATGTAATTTCTATTTTTTTTTTCTAATTTTTAACAGCAAGGCCCGATCCTGTGCCCAGCAAGAGTAACTGTGAGGGGTTACAGTGTTCAGGTGCCACTAGGGATGGGTGAACGGTTTGGGCCGAGCATAAGTTTGGCCTAAACATCGCCCATTCAGGTACTAGCCTAACACCTGAACTTTCTTGGCACTTCGCCCGCCAATCACACAGTCAATAGGTTGTTAAGGCTTCCCTGCTGAGAGCTTAATTTAAAAAAATAATTGTAAAAAGAAAATGTAAATTAAAAAAAAATTGGGGTAAAAACAATTTTGGGTTTGTATGGCTTTTAAGGGGAACCCCATGACAGAATTATGAAAATAAACAGCGTGGGGTCCCCCCCCCCAAAAAAACATTTATATAAGGCCCTTTGGGTCTGGTATAGATTTGAAGGAGAACTCCATGGCAAAATTTAAAAAAAAAAAACATCATGGGGTCCCCCCCAAAATCCACACCAGGCCCTTCGGGCCTGTTAAAGATTTTAAGGGGAACTCCACGCCAAAATGTAAAAAAAATCCATACCAGACTCTTATCTGAGCATGCAGCCTGGTAGACCAGGAAAGGGGGAGAGACGAGCGGGTGCCCCCCCCCCTCCTGAATCATACCAGGCAGTTTTCCCTCAACATGGGGAGGGTGCTTTTGGGTGCCCCCCAAATTACCTTGTCCCCATGTTGATGGGGACAAGGGCCTCTTTCCGACAACCCTGGGCTGTGGTTGTGGGGGTCTGCAGGTGGGGGGGCTTATCGGAATCTGGAAGCCCCCTTTAACAAGGGGGCCCCAGATCCTGTCCCCCCCTATGTGAATGGGTGTCAGGTACATCGTACTCCTACCCATTCACCAGAGAAGCATACAAAAAAATAAACACACAAGACAGTTTTTAAAAAGTCCTTTATTTAAAAAAAATAAAAAATAGTGTGTATTCCCGATGTAAATCCATCGTCAATCACGCCACCCGCCGCACCCGCCAACCCGAAAAAAGAAAAAAAAAAGCTCTGCTCTCGGTGAACACTTTCCACGAACTGCCTATTCGCAGTTCACAGTTCTTATATAGGGAATGGGTGGGGGCACACCGGTGACATCACCTGGCAGCCCCGCCCCTCGTGACATCACCGACCCTGCATGCACTGGTCCGTAACTTCATGAGGGGGCCCCTGCCCATTCCCTATATAGGAACTGTCAAACCGCAAAAAAGTAGTCTGCATGAAGCGTTCACAGAGAGCGGAGTTTTTGGGGTTTTTCTTTTTTCGGGTCCGCGGGAGTGGCGTGCGGTGTAATTCATGATAGATTTACATTGGGGGACACTATTTTTTTACTTTTGTGTGTTTATTTTTTTTGTACACTTTTTTGGTGAAAGGATAGGGGTACGATGTACCTAATACCCATTCACATAGGAGGGGGCCAGTTTCTGGGGCCCCCTTGTTAAAGGGGGCTTCCAGACTTCGATAATCACCCCACCCGCAGACCCCCATAATCACAGCCCAGGGTTTTCATGAAGAGGCCCTTGTCCCCATCAAGTCCCGCAGACCCTGATAATCACAGCCCAGGGTTTTCATGAAGTGGCACTTGTCCCCATCAGAGCCCCAAAGCACCCACCCCCCCCCCCCCCCATGTTGAGGGCATATGGCTTGATATGGTTCAGAAGGGGGGCACTCGCTCACCCCCCACCTTTCCTGACCTGCCAAGCTGCGTCTAGTATTGATTTTGGGGGGGACCCCACGCCATTTTTTTATTATTTGGGCATGGGGTTTCCCTCAAATCCATACCAGACCCAAAGGGGGGGGGGGTGTTCGGCCCATCCCTATTAAGAAGTAGTCGGGACAGATTTCATTCTGTTGCATTTTAGAGTAGCTGAGAGGAAATGTATAAATTGCTCTTCCTAATTATAATTACTCTGTCTCCTGTCTTAAAAGAGAAGTATGAGTTAAAAAAATAAATAAAATTATACTCACCTAGGGGGTGCTGCATTAGACTGAGAATTGAGCGCTCAATGAGCGCTGATCACTCAGTTCTCAGTATTCCATGAGCAGAGAGCTGCCTCCCTGCTCTGCCCTTTCTGCGCTCACCGGAGCACTGGGCTGTGGAGGGGACAGGAGTGGCTGGCTCAGGCTCTCAGTGGCTCACTAGAGGCTGAGCCAGCTGCCGGTCCAGGCTTCTGGGCAGACCCCAACCATATGAGAAAACAAATTGTTATCCCAGCTCTACTACTGCTAATGTGGAAGTTCATGAACTGTAATCCGGTGCTCTAGCCAGGGTGTTCAGGTCCCATAGGTAAAATTCTTGAATCAGGAAGGCTGGCAGTTTGGATGCTCCTACATAAAAGTACTTTATTACATGGGTAAACAGGTACAGGCTATATGCTGATGCGTTTTGGCTATGGAGCCTTCATCAAAGCACTACCATATGGTCAGTATTTTTTCTGAGCCCGGACTGGCTCTGTAATGTCAGGCGACAGTGAGCTTTAGCCCGCTGTCGGCTGAAAATGGGTCACAGAAGGGCAGAACGAACCGCACTCCTGTGATCCCCAGGAGAAGTTGGCTATACTTCTCCTTTAAGTCCGTCTTGCTGCTCCTGGTAAGCATTGCCTAGCTGTCTGAGAGAATTGATAAATGTCACCCTGTGTGTTTACAAGGCTTATATGAAGTTAACCATTTCCTCTCCTGACACCCCAAAACAGTGATTTCCACCATCAGCCAGATACAATTCTGAGCTTCCCCCTGGAGATAAATGTCCCACCTATATACAGCCTGAAATTTAATTAGGCTGACCATTCATGGAGCAAATTTTGTCTGGATCCTGATAAACTTGTTGAAATTTGCTCAGTGATTGTCCCCCTCCTGCATGACACCCTCAATTTTAAAGTTGGAGAAGCCAGGTGTAAATATGTCAGTTCCTTCATCTAATCAGATGGCTGTCAAAATACAATAGCCAAAGCAAGAAATTAATTTATAAATGTCATGTAGCCTACAGGCTGAATAGAAAACAATCTCTATGTGTATGGCAAACTTTAGTTACAAACAAACTTTTCTGTATATCTACTAATGCACATAACAGAATGAAGCAAAAGGGTTATGCAATATAATAATAAAATCCCCTCAGAAACATTTGTAACATTTGTAACTTTTTTATCCCAGTCAGGGATTTTTAACCACTTCTGGACTGGAAGGTTTTACCCCCTTAATGACCAGGCCATTTTTTGCAATATGTCAATGTGGTAATTTAGCTGACGATTGCGCGGTCGTACGATGCTGTACCCAAAAAAAAATGATGTCCTTTTTTTCCCACAAATAGTGCTTTCTTTTGGTGGTATTTGCTCACCTCTGCGATTTTATTTTTTGAGCTATAAACAAAAAAAGAGCGACAATTCTGGAAAAAAAAAATATTTTTTACTTTCCGCTTCTACTTTCTGCTATATAAAATTCCCATAAAAAAAAATGTAAAAATCTATTTTTTTTTTTTTTATCAATTTAGGCCAATTTGTATTCTGCTACATATTTTTGGTACAAAAAATCCCAATAAGTGTATATTGATTGGTTTGCGCAAAAAAAATTGTGTCTACAAACTAGGGGAAAGATTTATGTGATTTTTATTTATTTATTTATTTATTTTTTTACTAGTAATGGCGACGATCAGCGATTTTTAGCAGGACTGCGACATTGTGGCGGACAGATCGGACACCTGACATTTTTGACACTTTTAGGGGGACCAGTGACATTACTACAGTAATTAATGCTAAAAATATGCACTGTTACTGTACTAATGACATTGGCAGGGAAGGGGTTAACACCAGGGGCGATCAAAGGGTAAATGTGTCCCTAAGGGGTGCTTTCCAACTATATTGGGAATGGATTTGCTGCCTGAACACAGAGACCTGTGTACCTAAATAGGAGGAACACAGGATCCCTGTGTTCATTACTGACAGAACAGCGGTCTGCCGAGTTTACAGCGGCAGACCGCCGTTCTGTCTCCACAGGGAGCAATCGCGGGTGCCTAGTGGACATCGCGCCCGCCGAACCTGCTGATTGGTTCCACCTGTGGCGCCCCCACTAGCGGTCCCACAAAGCGACATACAGGTATGTCGACCTGCTAAAGTAAAACTACAGCAGCTGGTCGGCAAGCGGTTAAGCAAAGAGTTTAGTGACCAGGAAATTGCTGCAAGTGAAATGTAAACCTAAACTGTAAAGCCTTATTTAATTTTTTTATTAAAATAATAAATATTTTTACCTGCTGTGTGCAATGGTTTTGCACAAAGCGGCCACGAACCTCCTCTTTTTGGGTTCCCCCACTGGCGCTCCTGGATTCTTCCCTCTGTCCAGTGCCCCCATTGGAAGTCGCTTTACATGGGGGCACTCGTGCGTGCTGGCATCTTGGCCCCGCTCCCGCTTTCTCGTCACTGGCTTTGATTGACAGCACTGGGAGAAAATGAGCGACACCCAGAAGAGAGGGGAGAGAAGAGCTGCAAATGTGCACAGTGCTGGATCGAATGAGGGCTCCTCTTCTGGGGACCCTGCGAGTGCTCTCGTATCTTCCTCCATTGTGAGTGCCACCAAGCTACTTGTAATTGGGTCACTTGTGCAGGCTTGCTCCTGAGCCGGGCTATCTGTGGGCAAGCCGCTGTATCAAGATCTGGCTCAGGTAAGTATTTAGAGGGGACCGGGGGGGGCCCAACATGAGAAGTTTTTAACCTTAACTACTTACAGACCACCCGCCACGTATTTACGTCGGTACTTTGATGTTAAATACCGGTGGTATGGCGGCAGATAGCTGCCATAACTGCACTATTTGTATACGCGGCCAGCGGTCCTAATTCACATAAGAGTAGTCCCAGTGGCGGATTCGCCACTGGATCACTTTTATGGGCGGTGAGAGAGGTGCCCACCCCCCTCCCGCCGCTTCCCAGTCATTTTCCCCACTTACCGGAGCCGTCGGTAGTGGGCAAAACGATCTCGTCTGTTCCAGTCCAAGGCAGGAAGTCGCGTGAGGGCAAGACGGCGTCATACGTCGCTTCCGCCCAACGGTCTTAAAGGGCCTATTTTTTTTCCTTTTTTTTCCTTTAAGTATAGATGTGAGATCTGAGGTCTATTTACCCCAGATCTCACATTATAGAGGACCTGTCCTGCTTATTTCTATTACAAGGGATGTTTACATTCCTTGAAATAGAAATAAAAGTGATTAAAAAAAAATAAATAAATTTAAAGGGACAGTGTAAAAAAAAAGGTAAAATACATAAAAAAAAAAAAGAAAATAAATTTAAAGCGCCCCATCCCTCCGAGCTTGCGCGCAGAAGCGAACGCATGCAGTGTTCAAACTACACATGTGAGGTATTGACGTGATTGTTAGAGCGAGAGCAATAATTCTAGCTCTAGACCTCCTCTGTAACTCTAAACTTGTAACCTGTAAAAAAATTTAAAGCGTTGTCTATGGAGATTTTTAAGTACCAATGTTTGTCGCCATTGCACGAGTGTGCCCAATTTTGAAGCAATATTTTTTGTAATATTCTCTTTCAAATTATAGAAAAAAATTGGGCTAACTTTACTGTTTCCTTTTTTTTTTTTTTTTTTTTTAAAAAAGTGTATTTTTACCAAAAACATTGTGTTTGTTTGACCACTGCGCAAATACGGGGTAACATAAAGTATTGCAATGATCTCCATTTTATTCTCTAGGGTCTCTGCTAAAATATATATATATATATATATATATATATATATATATATATATATATATATATATATATATATATATATATATATATATATATAAAATGTTTGGGGGTTCTAAATAAGTTTCTAGCAAAAAATACATATTTTAAATTGTACACAGCAGCAAGTGTCAGAAATAGACCTGGTCCTTAAGTGTTTAACCTGTTCCCGACTGCCCGCTTCCAGGCAAATCGGTGTAGCTGTACAATGCTCGCATAGACGAGGCTAGAGGTCGAGCGCGCGGCAACCAGCGGCGCGCTTCTGCCCCTGCTCGTCAGTGGGGAAGCCGATGCATGGGGCAGGTGGCTCCGATTGCCGCCTGACACCCACGATCGTTCCCCGCTGAGAGAGAAGAATGGTCAGCTGTTGTAAACACAGCTGACCATTTTTCTCTCTGGAATGATTACAGTGCCCATGTGATCCTTCTATATAGGATCACAGGTCTCTATGGTCATCTCAGAAGCCCCCCCCCCACAGTTAGAATCACTCCCCTAGGCTCACATTTAACCCCTTGATCACCCACAATGTTAACCCCTTCCATGCCAGTGTCATTATTACAGTAACAGTGCATAGTTTTAGCACTGATTACTGTAGTAATGTCACTGGTCCCCCCCAAAAGTGTCAAAAATGTCAGTCAGGGGTCTGCTCTGTCCGCCGCAATGTCTCAGTCCCGCAAAAAAATCGCAGATCACCTCCATTACTAGTAAAAGAAAAAAAAACAATATAAATGACATAAATCTTTCTCGTAGTTAGTAGACGCAATAACTTTTGCGCAAACCAATCAAAATATGCTTATTGCCATTTTTTTTACCAAAAATATGTAGCAGAAAACAAATTGGCCTAAAATGTTAAAAAATTTAGATTTTTCAATTTTTTTTTTTTATAATGTCTTATAGCAGAATGTGAACAATATTGTTTTTTTTTTTTTTTTTCGAAATTGTCGTTTTTTTTTTTTGTTTATAGCGCAAAAAATAAAAATCGCACAGGTGACCAAATGCCACCAAAAGAAAGCTCTATTTGTGGGGAAAAAAGGACATCAATTTTATTTGGGTACAGTGTCGCATGACTGCGCAATTGTCCGTTAAAGTAATGCAGTGCCGAATCGCAAAATAGGGCCTGGTCAGGAAGGGGGCAAATCCTTCCAGTCTTAAAGTGGTTAATGTAGAGAATGCAATAAGGTAAAACACCTTCTGTTTTTACAACAACTTTAAATAAACAATACAAGCTATTTTGGTTCAGAAATGCAACCATGTATGTGGAATGAATGCCCCCGAAAAAATGCTCCTGGTAGACTTGCTTGCCATTAAAGACAACGTCAATCTCATGGTCATCCAGTAGGGCCAGGTTTCAAAATTCTATGCCAGTTCACTTGAGCATTTGCTAATGCAGGCCCATAGGCATTAAATAAGTCATCCAGTGGTAAACGTCAAGATAATGGGATGTGCACTTATATGTCAGGAAGCCGAGTACCTTATCAGGGTCATTAGCAGTGATGGTAAGATTTGCCACGGGTACCCGCACAGATGAATGTTCTTCTATTTCTCCATAGAACTTTGTCTCATGGTCAGTTTTGAAATTACAATCAGTTACTTCACAGTTGTAAAATTGGGGTTTATTATCATTTAAATCCAATACACGGATTGTAACAGTTGTAGTTGCTGTTGCATTTTGTCCATGTATATTTAAATTCTGTTCTTGGGCCTGTAGAAAGTAGAACAAAATAGCCATTCAAATATATACCAAAGCAAAATGTTATGATGTAATGTAGCGTATACTTTATGGAATTTATAGACATTTAACCTTTAACAAAACAGTTAATTATTTTTAAAAAATGTCACATTTCCTTATATACACAACCCACAAGTTATAAAAAGATGAATCTAAATATTTAATATGAAGCCACAAGAAATGTTTGCATCGATTTTTTAAATTGTGAGTATTTTTATATTTACCAATGGGTTTAAACAAATATAACAGGCACAGGATAATATTGACCGGATGGTTATGTTAGGCAATGATGCACAAAACTGAAAAAGTGGCAATTACAAACTACAATGACAAGCAAAAAGATGTTATACAAATGGTGAAAAGAGACCTCCCAATATGAGTTTGCATCTAGGATGAGGAAAAACATTGGACACAATGGGGTGAATTTACTAAAAGCAAATAGGTTGTTAGAGAAGTTACACTGTGAAAGGGAATTTTCCTGAGAGCTTAGTGAATGTGGTGAAATTTTCCTTTACAAAGTCTAACAAATCATGTGCAAGAAAAGTTAATGACTAGATGAGCGATGTCAGCAGAGCTTCAACTCAATCACTAAGCTCTGGGTAAACTTCCCTTGCAAACTACACCTTCCTTTGCAAAGTGAGCAGCCTATTTGCCTTTAGTAAATCACCCCCGCTAACTAAGGGGCAGAGCAGACATCAAATAATGTCTGCAAGGGAATATTGCAGTTTTAATAGGCGGACACCCATGCTATGTAATAAATAACAGAAAATGCAATAAATAACTATTTACTTGGTAAAGAATGTTTTTAGTAGAGAGGAAGATGGAAACGCAGGTAAAGAGGTGGATTAGACTGGGTGAATAAAAAGATTAGAGGTAAAGGATAAGGCAACAGTACAAAGTTTTTCATATTTATAGCGATCTTGCCGTGCCAAAAAACACATCAAATTGGCAGCAGGATCTAAAAGCATGCACAATAAAGAGATGCTATCATCTTCAATTACCTGCGTAATTATTATTATTTTTATTATACAGGATTTTTATAGCGCTGACAGTTTACGCAACGCTTTACAACATAAGGGCAGACAGTACAATTACAATACAATTTAATACAGTAGGAATCAAAGAGCCCTGCTTGTTAGAGCTTACAATCTAAGAGGGAGGGCCAAGAGATACAATGGATGGATGAGTTTTCAGGGATCGTCTTAAAGTGGACAAAGAAGGAAATGGTGTCACAGATTGGAGTAGAGAGTTCCAGAGGATGGGAGAGGCTCTGGAGAAGTCTTGGAGGTGAGCATGGGATGAGGTGACAAGGGAGCTAGAGAGCAGGAGGATTTGAAACAGTACTCCATAACAGAACATAGACTTTGCTTTTTTTTAGGCAAGCTCTCAGTTCAAGGTTTTCCTGTTTGAATCCAATTCAAAATGTTACAGATCTCTAAAAATTATTTTTGAGAATGCTCTTGCTTTCTCTAAATTGGCCAGCTATAACTATATGTTAGCGCTTAGAATTGTAAAGCCTCTTTTGTACACACTTCTGGTTCTCATAACATGAGTGCAGATACCTTCTATATCATTCTCATGTATTATAATAGATTCCTAAGCTTTTGGAAACAACCCTCTCTTTCCTTTTTAAACATTAGAATGTCTTAGGTCAGAGGATCCATTTCAATCATTTGTAAACCTTTATATATACAGGCAGTCCCCGGCTTACGAACAAGATAGGTTCTGTGGGTTTATTCTTAATTTAAATTTGTATGTAAGTAGGAACAGGTAATTTTTTTGTAACTCCAGCCAAAAAAAATCTTTTTTAAGATTTGAATAGCTTACGGAAGTGTTAACTGGCCATGCAGTGATGTGGGATTGCTGACAGGTCAGCTGGACAGTAGGTGGCAGCATGCGGTGAGCAGCAAGTAAAGCTGCCTCTGTTCCTAATGTGGAACTTTAAAAATGAAGTCCTGCTAGATCACTTCAGGCTGACCCTATTTGCAAGTATAGCTATGAAAAACATTAAAAATAAGTGTCTGTTTAAAATCTAGTATTACACTGTCTCACCCTGCTCTGCACATGCTCAGTTGCTTTCTCTTTTTAGGCATTGCCGAGTTTGTAGAGGCCGATCTGCTGACATCCTTAAAGCAGGACTAAACTCTCCTATGTTTTTCAGCCAAGGAAGCTGCCATATTGGCCTATGTTTGATTTGCCACTGCCATGGTGCTACGCATGTGATCAGTTATGACACCAGCCATTTAAAGTGGAGTTCCGTCTCCCCTTCCACCCCCTCCAAAAATTAAAAGTCAGCAGCTACACATACTGTAGCTGTTGACTTTTAATATTAGGACACTTACCTGTCCTGGAGTCCAGCGATGTCGGCAACGCAGCCGATGTTTCCATCGGCTGTTGAGTGCTGCCGCCGCCGCGTTTGCCGGTAAGGGAAACCGGCAGTGAACCGCAAGGCTTCACAGGCGGGTCCCTACTGCTCATGCGCGAAGCGCGCAGCGCATTCGGAATGGCTCGGCAGCGCCGTCTCCCAGAAGTGGGGAAGGGTACCTGTCAAAAACAGGTACTCGTCCCCCCCTCCCCCCTGAAAGGTGCCAAATGTGGCACCAGAGGGGGGGAGGAAGCAAATAAGCAGAAGTTCCACTTTTGGGTGGAACTCCGCTTTAAAGGTTTGACAGTTTGGTTGAGGACACAAGCAATTTGGTCAGTTAGCAATCCAGGAATGTCACTGTTTGTTGAAACCGTTACATTTTTTATTTCTGCTTTATGATTTACTGCTTTTCAGGGGCTCTGGGCTTCAGTAAAAAGGCAGATTCCAGCAAGAAGAAACGAGTTGTATGTAAGTCGGATGTTTGTAACACAGGGACTGCCTGTAATTCAACTTTAACCACTTTGCGCCCACGATTTAGCAGAAAGACGGCTACAGAGCGGGCTTAAAATGCCAGGATGGCGTACATAGATGTCCTCCCGTTCTCCGCCCTTGGGACTCGGCTGATCACAGAGCATGGTAAAGGGCCAATGACAGGGGGCCCTTTACAACATGATCAGCTGTCAGCCAATGACAGCTAATCACAGAAGTAAACAGAAGCCAGATTCTGGCATTTTTTTTCTTCACACTTTTAGTGTGAAGAAAAGAAGTAAGCCGTTAACCAGCTTCTGTTAGAGGGACATCGGTCCCCTTAGTGATCACCAGTCCTGCAAATCAGTGCCCTCCAGTGCTGCTAACCAGTGCCACCTATCAGTGCCCACCAGTGCCACTTATCAATGCCCACCAGTGCTGCTAATCAGTGCCCACCAGTGCCACTTATCAATGCCCACCAGTGCTGCTAATCAGTGCACACTAGTGCCATCTATCAGTGCCTATCAGTGCCACCTCTCCATGCCACCTATAAGTTCCCATCAGTGCCACCTATCAGTGCCCATCAGTTCCACCCATCAGTGCAGCTTCATCAGCACCACCTCACCAGTGCCCATTAGTTCCACCTATTAGTACCCATCAGTGCTGCCCATCAGTGACCATCAGTGCTGCCTAATCAATGCCTCCTGATCATTGCCCACCAGTGCCGCCTCATCAGTGCCCATTAGTGCCACCTACTAGTGCCCATTAGTGCTGTCGATCAGTGCCCATCAGTGCCGCCTCATCAGTGCCCATCAGTGCAGCCTATCAGTGCCCATCAGCGCCACCTCATCAGTGTCCATAAGTCAAGAGAAAATTTTTATAACAAAATATGAAAAACTTTTTGGGGTTTTTTTTTCAGAATTTTCTGACTTTTTTTGTTTGTTTAGCAAAAAATAAAAAACCCAGTGGTGATTAAATACCACCAAAAGAAAGCTCTATCTGTGTGCAAAAAAATGATAAAAATGTCATATGTGTACAGTCTGGGCTCGAGTCCTTTAGGAACACAAGGGAACGGCGTTCCTGTACTTTTTCCACAGCAGGAACGCCGTTCCCATTGGCAGCAGCGTCCTGCAGGCAGGGCCGCTGTCAAGGGGGAACCACAATCCCCCGCTGTGCAGCTATTTAGAAAAAAATGTCTCCGGGCCCCCTGTGTTCGGTGGGAGCGAGAACAGTAAGTGGACTATTTTATTAGCTTCGGGTAGGTGGATTAATCCGCCGCAGCGTGCTACAGAACTCAAGCCCGGTCACCAGCCTCTTCAATGTGAATAGACCGTGACAGGCTGGGAACGCTGCAGCGGAATAATCCGCCTACCCGAAACTGATAAAATAGTCCACTTACTGTTTCCGCTCCCACCTAACACAGGGGGCCCGGAGACATTTTTTTTTTCTAAATAGCGGCACAGGTGGGGGATTATCTAAGTGGTGGACAGGATTTTGGAGTCCCCGCCCACTCTACCTGCCCCCCCCCCCCCAAGTTCCCCAGCTCAGTGGTGCCCAGAAGGAAGGGAGAGGACCAGAAGTACCAGCAGTGCTCAGCTGGTCTCCGGGCTCCCAGCTCCAGGAGGAACCACCTGCACCCAGGCCGCAGGTAGAAGATGGCGTCCAGACCAGGTACTGGGGGAGACTAACAGTGCTGCATTTGAATTGTTGTCTTAGCACCGGTTCACATATATGCGATGACAAACATTGCATGTGATGCGCAGCGCGCTGCTGTGCAAATCACATTCGATGTGTGTGCGATGCAAATTCAGCCATACAGATTGTATGGCTGAATTTGTATTGCATTTGGACACAACTCACACAGTACCCTTTTTTTGGGTCCGCACCAGGATCAGATTGCATGGCTGTTCACACCCATGCGATCCGATTCATGTTGGAACTGACAGTTCGCACTGCGATATGCAAACTGATCTGTGGGTATCATTAACTCTGTATTGACACCCCCAGCGATTCGCATATGGCAGTATGAACTGCCTGCGAGTTGAATGCGATGCGGGTACCCGCAGTGGAATATGCAGGGTTCCTGCATCACATATATGTGAACTGGGTCTAATACCAAGCACGTTTGGAGTGACACATCTGGGGGGCATTGCTTTTAATTAGGGTACACTAGTGTTGCCCTCTGAAGAGTGAACCACAATGGATCACTTTTCAGAGGGTGTTTGCCAGCTGGCAAGGAAGCATTATGATACCTCCTCACCATCTAATTTAATCCTTAAAAACCTGAACTACCTACAAAGGTTCCCCTTATATCAGAACCCCCTCCTTATTGCATTCACTCTGCAAGAGGAGGTCTCTGGTCACCAGAGTCCCCCCTACATCAGAGTTCCCAGTATTCCCCTTTACATCCATCTGCAGGATTCCCCCTTACAGTGCAAGGGGGAACTCTGTGGATGCTGATGTGAAGGGGAGCTCTGATGTAAAGGGCAATGCTGCAGACCCTGATGTAAGTGGGAACTCTGATGTAAAGTGGAATGCAGTGGACTCTGATATAAGGTGGTCTCTGGTCACCAGAGCCCCCCTTATATCAGAGTTCCCTTTTAGAGCATGATCTGCAGAATTCCTCTTTATGTCAGAGTTCCCTTGCATTGTAAGGGGGAATCCTGCAGACTCTGATGTAAGGAGGAACTCTTTGCTGGCTAAGTATATTAACCTGACCTTTGTGTAAATGGAGAAATATGGCTTTTGACTTTTGTTTAACTTAAACACATTGCAAATAGCACTATCTACATGTTTATAGTTTAAAATATTGATATTTGCACTGTTTACCACAGAATACGGGCATTTTAGGTACTTTTTTTGCAATGTCAAAGGGGGGGGGGATCTTGGGTGAGTTGCCACACTTTTTTTTCCCAGGGCTTGACCCCTGGGTACAGTGATGCATGACCGTGCAATTATCATGCAAAGTATGAGAGCACTGAAAGCTGAAAATTGGCCTAGGCAGGAATGCGGTATAAGTGCGCAGTAAGCAAGTAGTTAAAAGGGCTGGGGTGGATTTGCTTAGCAACATGTTACATGTTAGGCTACAATCACATCTAGCCGCTAGACGCACATTTTTTGTAGGTTTTTCACACAACAGGCACCAAAGCTAAACAAACACTCCAAAAGAAGCACCTTTTTTCGGGCCTAGAGCTTACTTCATTTCTTAACATGTTTGTGGCATGTTTTGCTGTGCATGAAACACGCTGATTGCATTTAGGATGGCAGTAACATTCATGGAAAGTGCAGATGTGAATGGAGCCTTATACCCAGGCTGAATACGTGTGTAACATAATGCAAAAGATGGAGTTAGCCTTTAATGGTTTGACAATTTTCTGCATTGGCTCCTTTAATTCTCTTATTCCATTTGGCTCATGTTATATATTAACTTTTAGTTTTAAAGATTTGTTAATTCACTTATAATAGTGATATATTTGGACATGTTTTATATGTTTCTTTACACAACTGTAGTCTCAGATGGATTCAAATGTGATACTTACCATCACAGTCAGTATAACTTGCTCATCATTAGCCAATAATTCCTCTCTGTCTATGTCACCACTTACACGAATTTCTCCAGTCAACTTATCTATGTTGAAGAGATCACTCACTGTGGAATCTGAAGACAAAAAATATCCAAATGAAAAATCGATATCCAGTTTACACTTCTAATGCTCCCTCCCAGTAGTTGGCATACTTACTATTGATGGCATATAGGATTATATCATTAATTCCTCTGTCTGCATCAATGGCTGAAACTTTCAGAACTAATTCGCCCTAGAAAATACAAAATAATGATAAAGGGGTTTATTATTTGACAGGAAAAGAGGATGTTTAATTTAAATGTAAAAATTGGTGATAATTCATTTGTACTAAAAGTGTTAAATAAAATGTTTTCTTCACTGTATGCATGTTATAAAGCATTGCATTTCACTGTGTGCCACATGTTACAAAAAAGGTGCTCTTCCCTGTATGTGAAAATTCACTATAACATTTCATACACTATATATATATATATACACTATATTCATTTGCAGCACTATTGTACCTCATGTTGCAGGTGGTATAAGCCTAGGTCAGTCATGGCGAACCCTGGCACCCCAGATGTTTTGGAACTACATTTCCCATGATGCTCATGCACTCTGCAGTGTAGTTGAGATTCATGGGAAATATAGTTCCAAAACATCTGAGGTGCCAAAGTCATCACTGGCCTAGGTTAACATACTGTATATGTGGAGGGCAAACGTGTGCATAATCTTGGGCATTCCCCACCCACACAGAAAAGCGCTGCTCTTTAGCAGATGCCTGGGTGTGCCATTAGATCTTAAAGTGGTTGTAAACCCACTTGAAAGTCTTTTGCCTATAGGTAAGCCTATATTAACCACTTTAACACTAGCCACTGTGCTGCTACTGCGGCACAGTGGCTCGTTATCGTCTAGCGACGTAGACCTACGTCGCTAGACTCCTCCCCTGTAGGCGGCGCTCGCGCCGCCGGAGGCGCGCTCCCGCTGTTTTCATTCACAGCGGGAGTCGGGCCAGGGGAGGAGCGGCGGCGATCGCCGCCACTCTGCCCCGATCGTCGGGGAATCCAGTTTGGAGATCCGCCCGCCTGTGTAAACAGAGCGGGCGGATCTCCTCAGTGACAGGGAGTGACAGATCGGAGTGTTCAGCATAGCTGAACATCCGATCTGTCCCTGGCTCACTCAGTCACCCCCCCCCCCCCACACACGTTAGTAAGCACCAGGCATACATTAACCCCTCCCTCTCCAATAAAATTAACCCCTTCCCTGCCAGTGTCATTTTTACAGTAACAGTGCATATTTATAGCACTGATTACTGCAGTAATGTCACTGGTACCCCCAAAAGTGTCAAAAATGTCAGTCAAGGGTCCGATCTGTCCGCTGCAATGTCGCAGTCCCGCAAAAAAAAATTGCAGATCGTCGCCATTACTCGTTAAAAAAAAAACACCAAAAAAGACATAAATCTTTCCCTTAGTTAGTAAACGCAATAACTTTTGCGCAAACCAATCAAAATACGCTTATTGCGATTTTTTTTTACCAAACATGGGTAGCAGAAAACAAATTGGCCAAAAATTTTAAAAAAAATTGGTTTTTACATCTTTTTTGGGGGGAATTTCATATAAAAAAATGTTAAAAATATTGTTATTTTTTCAAAACAAACGCTCTTTTTTTGTTCATAGCGCAAAAAGTAAAAATTGCACAGGTGATCAAATAACACCAAAAGAAAGCTCTGTTTGTGGGGAAAAAAAGGACGTAAATTTCGTTTGGGTACGGCTTCGCATGACCGCGAAATTGTCAGTTAAATTCGCACAGCGCCGAATCGCAAAAAGTGGCCCAGACGTAAGACAGCAAAATGCTCTAGTGGTAAAGTGGTTAAGGCTTACCTATAGGTGCTATAAATATCTCCTAAACATGCACCGTTTAGGAGATATTTACAGTCCATGCAGCTGATGACATCATCGGCGCATGCACTCTGAAGGAACGGCCACCCGTGCCGTTCCTTCAGAGCCCAGTGCAGTGAACGGTGGCGTGATGTAATGGAGTGATGTAATCGCGCCTCCGGCCAATCAGATGGCCGGAGGACGCGATCCAGGAAGCAGGACGGCCGAACACGTCGTCCGTCCTGTCGGAACTGCAGGGGCTTCGTTTTTAGGTAAGTACTTCATAATGAGCTAGTATGCGATGCATATTAGCTCATTATGCCTTTGTCTTTACAGGTTTTTTTTTTCCACATTTTTTTTTCAGCGGGTTTACTTCCTCTTTAATAGCACCCCAACGCATTGGCACCTGCGCGCATAGTGCCGCAGCACCATGTGGTTTCATGTGGCACATTTTTAAAAGGAAATGAGCATGTACATATGTGAACCTAGGCTAAGGCAGAATGTAGGTAAATAAAATGCACCTGCTCTGCTTTGAAGGAAGTTGCCTCTTAAAGCACTGCTCTGAAAATCACATGCTATGTCTGTGCGATGCAAATTCAGCCATACAGATTCGGACAGAACACGCACGGGACTCTTTTTTGGGTCTGCAGCTGAATCGGATCACATGGGTGTTCACACCAATGCGATCTGACTCATGTTGGAACTGACAGTTCGCACTATGGTATGCGAACTGATCTGGGGGTGTCGTTAACTTTGTATTGACACTCCTAGCGATTCGCATATGGCAGTGTGAACTGTCTGCGAGTTAAATGCGATGCGGGAACCCACAGTGGATTTGCAGGGTTCCCGCATCGCATATATGTGAACTGGGACTAATACCAAGCCCCGGTTCACACTATAGTGATGACAGACATCGCATGTGATTCAGAGCGCACTGCTCTGAAAATCACATGTAATGCCTGTGCGATGCAAATTGAGCCATACAGATTGTATGGCTAAATTTGCATCAGATTCGGACAGAACACGCACAGGACTCTTTTTTGTGTCCGCAGCTGAATCGGATCGCAGGGTGGTTAACACCAATGCAATCTGATTCACTGCGGTGTGTGAACTGATCTGGGAGTGTCTTTAACTTTGTATTGACACCCCCAGCGATTTGCATATGGGAGTGTGAACCGCCTGCGATTTGAATGTGATGCGGGAACCCGCAGTGGATTTGCCGGGTTCCCACATTGCATATATGTGAACCAAGCCTAAGGCTCCTTTCACACGAACGATCCGATCAGATCCGCCTGTCAGTTTTTTATACAGATCTGATCGGATCCTCCATGCATCCCTATGGGGCAGCAGATGTCAGCGGAGACATGTCCGCTGACACCCGCTTCCATCCGCATCTGATCCTGTCCGTGAAATCCGGACGGATGGAAACCCTATTTTCCATCCGTCCAGGGGATCGGATTGGATGGGATCGGATGAGAGCGGACAGGCGGTCCGCTCTCATCCGATTCCCCCATAGAGAGCAGTGGGGCTCTGCCACCTCCCTCTCTGCACACAATGCGGAGACGGAGCTGTCATCCGCCTGCTCAGCGGGGATCGGCGGATCGATCCCCCCGCTGAGCAGAGAATGGTCCGCACCGCACAGCGGACTGTGTGAAAGGACCCTTAGGCACTTTAGGGTTGAGTTCCTAAAGGCAAGTAGGCTGATCACTTTGCGAAGGGAAGTTGCACAATGCAACATAATCTTCCCAAGAGATGTGGTGCAATTTCACTTTGCAAAAAATGATCAATCACGAGCAAGGAATTAAAAAACAATATTTTTGCTTGCCCATTATAAATGAGAAAAGTCAACAGAGCTTCACCTCATTCACTAAGATCTGTGAAAAAAATCCCCTTGCAAAGGAATAGCCTATTGGTCTTTGGTAAACTTACCCCTTACTGTCTACATGCACTGTGCTTTCCAGCTTAAGCTACATGTCATTGGTAAAGATGGGCTTCCTTCTACCGACAACAGCAGAACAGTTGGTATGGGGACACATTGTACATCTACAGTTGCCATTTTGCAGGGCTGGGCTTCTGGGGTGTCCCCTGTGGACTCCCTCCTGACATACCTGCCCTTAATTTATCCACTGCTTTATATGCTCCCACGGGAGGCAGTGTGTCTCCACATATATTTGTAAATGTCATACTAATAAAACCTTTGTTTTTAAAGGAGAAGTACAGCCAAAGCTTGTTTGGCTGTACTTCTCCTGTGGATCACAGTAGTGCTGTTACCCGGCTTCACCAGACAGTGGACTGAAGTCTGCTGTCTGCTGACATCACAAAGCCGGTCCAAGCTCGGGCAAATTTAGGACAATGAAGTCAGGATTCAGCCACATGCCTGGACCGACACCCGAGGGCTCTTTCACACGGTCCGCCGCCGTAGGCAGATCCGTGCTGCTCAGCAGGGGATCGTAAACACAGATCCCCGCTGAGCAGGAAGGTGACATCTCCCTCTCCGCTCTGTGTGTGGAGAGGGAGATGTCAGAGCCCCATGCATCTCTATGGTGGAATCGGATGAGAGCGGACCACCTGTCCGCTCTCATCCAAACCCATCCGATCCCCTGGACGGATGGAAAATAGGGTTTCCTTCCGTCTGGATTTCACGGACAGGATCGGATGCGGATGGCAGTGGGTGTCAGCGGACATGTCACCGCTGACATCCGCTGCCCCACAGGGATGCATGGGGGATCAGATCCGCCTAAAAAACTGACAGGAAGACCTGATCGGATCGCTCGTGTGAAAGGGGCCTTACTCAGCCTCTCAGCGGGCCGCTGAGAGCCTGAGCCGGCCGCTCCTGCCCCCTCCACAGCTCAGCGCTTCAGTGAATAAGGGGGTGGCAGAGCAAAGAGCCATGACTGACAGTCACCAGCTCTCTGCTCATGGAGCCCTGAGAAATGCGTGATTGTCTTAGAGCCGGTGGGGTACAGATGCAGCATCAGACCAATGCTGCATTCACCTATTTAGGTATATTTCTGCAAAAAAAAAAAAAAAATTATTTTTAATGGAAGTTGTTAGACAGTGTAATTTTTCTCTCTAACTGATATGTGGAACTTGGATTTGTTTGCTTTATTCAAAACCCCTTAATGTGAACTTCACCTTAAAAGCAAATTATAGATTGCGGCAGTTGACATTTTTTGTTTGTAAAACAGTAGAACATGCCTGTACAATGAGAGTCAGCATTGCCATTTAAGACTCTCATAGACTGCTCAAATTTCAGCTGTGTAGCCCACGAGAGAGAGAGAAAATTCTACTGTCAGCCATAGTATTTATGCAGCTGCAGCGCCCACAGTTGCCGATTCTGCCAAGCACGCCGACAGAATGCAATGATAGTTCGCCCAATATATTTCCATCAGGCTCAGTCAAATTTTAGCTGGGCGGTGCTTGCAGGGCCACCCAAAGCTCGAATTTCAGCTCATTCACCAGGAATTGCCCCAAAAGTGAGCTATCTATGGAAAACAATAAAATCTCCATTGGAAGCAGATGCAATAGGATGACAACACTGGAGAGCACTTGGGAGACAGGGACAAAATGTTGTCCCCCCATAACAGGATGTGCCTGGACAATGACTTTCATGCAAGGACTACCCGGTATTATTTTATTGAAAGCTACAGATTTTAAAAGATTGAAAATGATCTTTCAAATTATCTTACCATCTTAAAGAGGTTGTGAAGCAAAAAATAAAAAAAATAAAAACCTGAAAGAGAAAGGCATAATGAGCTAGTATGCATCGTATACTAGCTCATTATGAAATAATTATCTTAGAACAAGGCCCCCGCAGTGGCTCTCACCGTTGACATGGCCAACATGTTCACCCGTCTTCCTTCCGGGTTCTTGTCCTCCGGCCATCTGATTGGCCGGAGCCGCAATGACATCACTCCCGCGCATACGCACGGGAGCCGCCATTCATGACACAGGGCTCTGAAGGAACGGGTTCCTTCAGAGTGCATGCGCCAGTGATGTCACTGGCTGCATGCAAAGTAAATATATCCTAAAGGGTGCAAGTTTAGGAGATATTTACAGTACCTATAGGTAAGCCTTATCATAGGCTTACCTATAAGTACAAGTTACAGAGGAAGCTTCACTTCCTCTTTAACCACATCCATACCGGTGCATAGTAATATGATGCCGGCAGGATGGCTTTACCGTTCCGGGCGGCCGTCATATGACGTCCGCCCGCTCTAGCTGCTACTGCGCGCCCCCGGGGGCGCGCATCGCAGCGATCAGGGGTGAGGCTCGTCCCTCGGACATAGCCCATCCCTGATCAAGGTAAACAGCCAATAGAAATTGGCTGTTTACCATGTGATCGGCTGTGTCAATCACAGCCGATCACATGAGCGGCTCCAGCACGAGCCGCTCGTTCTCTCTGCAATGCGCGCCCCCGGGGGCGCGCAGAGCAGCGATCGGGGACGAGGCTCGTCCCTCGGACAGAGTCGATCCCCGATCTAGGTAAAGAGCCAATGAAATTGGCTCTTTACCACGTGACCGGCTGTGTCCAATCACAGCCGGTCACAAATGTCAACAGAGAACACGGTAACTAGCTGTCACCGTGTTCTCCTCCTCACACACTAATCCTGTGTGAGGAAGAGAGTGTGGTAACAGCTAGTTACCAAATACAGTGCACGCTAAACACACTGATTGCCCCCCCCCCAATAAAGAGCACCTGTCACTAGCCCATCAAAGTACCCGAGTACCTGTCACCAGCCCATCAGGTACTCTGATGACAGGTACTCGGGTACTCTGATGGGCTGATGACAGGTACTCGGTTACTCTGATGAAGGGTACTCTGATGACAGGTACTCGGGTACTCTGATGACAGGTACTCGGGTACTCTGATGACGGGTACTCGGGTACTCTGATGACAGGTACTCGGGTACTCTGATGACAGTTACTCGGGTACTCTGATGATGGGTACTCGGGTACTCTGATGACGGGTACGCAGGTACTCTGATGACGGGTACTCGGGTACTCTGATGACGGGTACTCGGGTACTCTGATGACAGGTACTCGGGTACTCTGATGACGGATACTCGGATACTCTGATGACGGGTACTCGGGTACTCTGATGACAGGTACTCGGGTACTCTGATGACAGGTACTCGGGTACTCTGATGACGGATACTCGGGTACTCTGATGACGGATACTCGAGTACTCTGATGACGGGTACTCGGGTACTCTGATGACAGGTACTCGGGTACTCTGATGACAGGTACTCGGGTACTCTGATGACGGATACTCGGGTACTCTGATGACAGGTACTCGGGTACTTTGAGTACCTGTCAACGGAGTACCCGTCATCAGAGTACCTGAGTACCTGTCACCTACCCATCAGAGTACCCGAGTACCTTCCACCTGCTCATCAGAGTACCTGACGCCTGAGTACTTGCCGCCTGCTCATCAGTACCCATCACTACTCATCAGTACTTATCAGTACCCATCACTACTCATCAGTACTCATCAGTACCTATCACATATCAGTACTGATCATCAGTACCCATCAGTACAGTATCACCTATCAGTATCAGTACTACTCATCAGTACCTATCACCTGCCTGTCACCTGCCCATCAGAGTACCCGAGTACCTGTCACCTGCCTATCGGAGTACCCGAGTACCTGCCACCTGCTCATCAGTACCAGAGTACCTGTCACCTGCCTGTCACCTGCCCAACAAAGTACCCGAGTACCTGTCACCCTTCATACAGCCACCATGTCCAAGTCCAAAAAGGTTTATATACGTCCTCCGTTTAAACCTAAATACCGGTGTTATGGAAGCAGATAGCTGCCATAACCCTGGTATTTTTTTAATTGGTGGACAGTTGGCTTTCCGATAAGGGTGGTCCCAGCGGCGATCACCCTTCCGGGATGGCTGAAGAGGTGCCCCCCCCCCTCCCGCCTCGTCCGGTCCTTTTCCCCGCTTACCGGACCCGCCGGCAGCGGGGAAAACGATCCGGTCCCGGATCCTCACAGACAGGATGTTGAGTGAGGGCAAGCTTGCCCTCACTTGACTCTATGGTCTTGGAGGACCGGAGCTACGGAAAATGTTGTTGCCTAGCAACCGGTTTAAAGGTCCTTTTTTTTTTTTTTTTTCATTTTATATAATATTTTTTTTTTTTTTTCTATCTTTTAGTGTACTTGTGAGATCTGAGGACTTTTTGACCCCAGATCTCACAAAAAAGAGGTCCTGTCGTGCCTTTTTCTATTACAAGTAATGTTTACATTTCTTGTAATAGAAATAAAAATGATCATTTTTTTTTTTTTTTTTTGTTAAACGGTGTAAAAATAAAAAATAATAAATAAAGTAAATAGTAAAAAAAAAAAGAAAAAAAAATTAAAGCGCCCTGTCCCCGTTAGCTCGCGCGCAGAAGCAAAGCATACGGAAACCCCGCCCACATATGTAAACGGTGTTCAAACCACACATGTGAGGTATCGCCGCGATCATTAGAGCAAGGGGAATAATTTGAGCCCTAGACCTCCTCTGTAACTCAAAGATGGCAACCTGTAGAAATTTTTAAATTGTCGCCTATGGGGATTTTTAAGTACCAAAGTTTGTCGCCATTCCGTGAGCGTGCGCAATTTTGAAACATGACATGTTGGGTATCTATTTACTCGGCGTAACATTATCTTTCACATTATGGAAAAAAATTGGGCTAACTTTACTGGTTTCTTATTTTTTAATTAAAAAAAGTGAATTTTTTCCAAAAAAATTGCGTTTGGAAGAACGCTGCGCAAATGCGGTGTGATAAAAAATATTGCAATAATCTCCATTTTAATCTCTAGGGTCTCTGCTAAAAAAAATATATATATAATGTTTGGGGGTTCTAAGCAGTTTTCTAGCAAAACAACTGATTTCAGCTTGTAAACACCAAATGTCAAAAATAGGCCTAGGCAAGTGGCTAGGATGCATGATGATGCTCCTTGAATGTTGGGCCCCTCTATATGGCTAGGCTGTGAAAAAGTCTCACACATGTGGTATTGCCATACTCAGGAGGAGTGGCAGAATGTATTTTGGGGTGTCATTTTTGCTGTGTACATGCTATGTGTTAGGAATATCCTATAAATTGACAACTTTGTGTAAAAAAAAAAAGTTTTTATTTTTTTCCCACATTTTCCAAAAACTTGTGGAAAAAAATGACATGTTCAAAGGACCCATAATGCCTCATAGAATATACGTTGGAGTGTTTGCTTTCCAAAATGGGGTCATTTTGTGGACTTTTCCATTGTATTGGTGCTCTAGGGCCTTGAAAAGTGTGATAGGTAGTAAGAAAGTTTTATGTGTATTTATGCTCCTAAAATGCCTTATGGTGCTACTTGGACGTGGAGTCTCTTTTTGTGGCCAGGCTGTGTAACAGTCTCACACATGTGGTATCACCATACTCAGAAGGAGTAGCAGAATGAATTTTGGGGTGTCATTTTTGCTGTGTACATGCTATGTGTTAGAAATAGCTTATAAATTGACAACGTTTTAGGAAAAAAAAGAAAAAAAAATTTTTTTTCAATTTTCCCAAGAATTGTGGGAAAAAATTATAACTTCAAAAAACTCACCATGCCTCTTACTAAATACCTTGGACTGTCTACTTTACAAAAAGGGGTCATTTGGGGGGTATTTGTACTGTCCTGACATTTCAGGGCCTCAAGAAAGGAGATAGGCCATCAGTACATCTGGTGTGATCAATTTTCAGTAATTGGTACCATAGCTTCTAGACTCAATAACTTTCACACAGACTAAATAATATACACTAATTTGAGTTAATTTTACCAGAGATATGTAGCAGTATAAATTTTGGCCTAAATGTATGAAGAAAAATTAATTTTTTGCAAAATTGTATAATAGAAACTAAAAAAAAGTGTTTTTTTTTCAAAATTTTTGCTCTTTTTTTGCTTATATCACGAAGAAAAAAAAACCCAGTTGTGATCAAATACCACCAAAAGAAAGCTCTATTTGTGTGAAAAAAATGATAAAAATTTTGTTTGGTTACAGTGTAGCATGACTGAGCAATTGTCATTCAAAGTGTGAGAGTGCTGAAAGCTGAAAATTGGTCTGGGAAGGAAGGGGGTCTAACTGCTCTGTATGGAAGTGGTTAAAGATTATCTGAGATTTTAGTGAATAGAGTTACAATATATTCACTTTATACACTTACTGATGCTTTGAACATGACTGAATTAATGTTACCGTTTAAGAATGCCCTTGTTGAAGCAGTGATTCCAGGGACACTGCTTTGCCCAAATCTGTTGGGGTTCTAATACCTTTGTAGATTGCTTCTTACAATAATATCAACTGAGGAATTACTTACTAGTCTGGTATGTTCATAAATAGAAGCCACATAAGGAGCTCCAATAAACTCAGGGTCCAAATCTCGTACATCTGCAACATTTACAGATACATAAGCTGTGGAGTTTTGTTGAATATAAGCACCATTAAGCTGTCCACCTCGGTCCTGTAAGTTTCAATACAAATATTATTTATTGTATTTTTATTTATTTTATATTATTTTAACACTGTAATGAAAATCACTTTAGCAATAACAAATAAAACATAATATTAGCAATAAATTTAACAAAATGTGTGTTCATCCAATCCATCTTATAGGGAACATGTCAGGTTAAAACATCTAGGAAATGCCTTTCTTCAATTCATTTTAGAGATGCCAACACCAGGGATGCCACTGACTTGGAAAGAGGGACAGAGGGACTTTGTTCCAAATCAGGGACAGTCCCTTAAAATCAGGGACAGTTGGGAGCGATGCATGGGGAGATGTTTATCTATTAGAGCAGGGGTCTCCAATCTTCTCAGTGTGTGGACCACATTGTATATTTAGAAAATATTCATGAGCTAAAAAAAAAGCTGTCACATTAATAATTCAAGTTTAAATTGATGAATAAAATGCTTCAAGAAATAACTTCACATCAGAGGTCCCCCCGATCACATCAGAAGAAGACTTGCTGCAGGCCGGCTAACCCGTTCTAAAAGGCTGGATATGGCCCACGGGCTGTAGTTTGAAGACCCCATATACTTATACACTTTAAACAAGACACCAAGAAAACCTTGCTTTATTGTTAAAAGAATGTAATTTTCTTTTAGATAGAGCAGCCTTTCTCAACCCTTGAAACAACTTTCCAGTCTCAGAGAGCCCTTACTAAAAGTTACTATATCTACACCTCATGATATCTTAGTGTGATGATCAGTGGAAAAAATGCTCCTTACATTTGTGGTCATTGGGAAGAATTATCCCCTTACAGATATCTAAAAAGAAATCTAAAAAGATCAATGGTATGTAGCACCCTCCTAGTGGGTGCTAGGAAAAGTATATAAGTGACCCTGCCTGCTTATTAGGGGGGCCTTGATTGTTCAGTTAGGCTGTCATGTGCTGTCAGGTGTGACTGTTGGGCTTGGGGAGTCTCCCCACTGTACTCAATGAGGGCTCTCATTGGGCAGTGGAGGAAACCTGACCAATAGCACACCAGGGCTTGTATCTATCCCAGAGAGGGCAGAATATGCCGCAATGCATCCTGGGATGGGGTATAAGTCTAAGGGGTGTCTTTGTCGGGAAGCAGAGTCCCAGGAGGAGGGTGACGTCTGTCTCTCCTCCTGTCAGTGAGAGGAAAGGTGTCCTGGGCGGTTGGCCTAGAGGACAGAAGGTTGAGCTGAGCTGCAGAGAGGGATCCAGTGTGCTGAGGACCGTGCAGAGCTGTTGGGGCCGGAGTTTTCAGGAAAGCAGAGTCGTGAATATTGTAAATTGCCCCGGGGACTGCCTAGGATAGGAGACCACTCCAGGAAGATCAGAGGGATCCAGGAGCCAGCTAACCAGGAGGAAGCTTAGAAAAGGGGGTGCCTGAGTCTAAGCCCTGAAGAGAAGTATAAGTGTAAAGAGGGTGCCGATGCGGGCCCTGAAGTGTTAGGAGTTGCAGGAGGGTTAAAGGACGCTGTGTAAAGGACTTTGTGTCACCGAGGAGTGTCAAAGTCAGTGCAGAGTTAACAAGACAGCAAGTCAGCGTTAACCGGCATTGACTGGCATTCAGCCGGCATCAAGTCAGCGTCATTTTTCTCAGTTGTCCCATTACACTGTGTATAGTCGAGCCAAGAGGAGTATCCCACTCATTCCCTTCTCCCATCCAAGTTCCTAAAATAAATACAAAACCCAAAGATGCTGGACTGTTTCTTGTCTCAGTGCTCACACTTGGAGAACATGCTTAAATGTGCTGTTGTTACTAGTGGTAACCCTGGCAGACCCCCATCTGGCACAATGCCTGGAAATCCTGCTACAGGTATTAGTGGGAACATATTTTATACTCATGCTTATTATAGATGAGTAAACATATGTATGCGAGTACATTACTGAACTCAAATATAACATTTTCTATTTTTGTTTTACTGCTCCATACTCATCGCTGTATTACTGATCCTTACTCAGCTGTGTGCATTGTTCCTTAGATAACAATGCATCTCATTTCAAATCAGTAAAGAAAAAAAAAAAGTGGCATTTTTTACTCCTGTGTGCAGGAGGCCTAAGAGAACTTGTTTGGTTTTGTTCTTTAGAGAAGTGTGTAAGCAAATAGTGATGGACGAACATCGGCCGGGGCGGTTCGTGAACGCTGTAACGGAACAGGGCACCCCGGACCGAGTACCTCCGTTGAAAGATGCTCCTAGTGCTTTCCGAGGGCTCCAAGCACTCCACCAGACACCGTAACCACTTCAGATCCCATGAACCGCCGCAGCTTGGTTAGGGTCTCGCAATCTCCTACCCACCCTGGACCTACGACAAGGCTCCAGGTTCCTGTGGGTGAACCTCTCTTTCCCCAGAGAGTGCAGCAGAACAAGCTCTACACAAGCTCTTAAAAGAGCTCAGTGATTCTCTAAGGGAGTATGGAGGACCATAGCAATCCCTTGCAGCATATCCCCCAATAAGAGACAGAACTCTAGATTGAGGTTGAATGAACTCAGCACAACTTTATTGAACACGACTTATATACAGTTTTCACCCACAAAGTTACCACCCAGATGGACCTTGTTGAAGACTGAACATAATATTCACCATCCAATAGGAACAGAGTTTTACACTCTCATACAGTCTACAAAATATACAATGTGAGACAATCCCCCCTCCCCCTTAGCATCTAATCAACATTCCTATAAGTTTCTCTTAAAGCACACAGACAGGTGGGCTCATTAGCACAGTTAACAATAGGTGAATGGAAAAGCTGCCTCAGACCCTATTTTAGACAAAAGCACTTCAATGATTAGCAGCCATGCTGTCTCTACCAGTTCCTGGATGCCCATATAAGGAGTGGACTTCCTGTACCTTACAGTTTACAGGAATAAAGGTTTAGCTTCCAGGATAGAGGCAAGACTCCATTAGCCCCATGACTTATCCGTCTTTAAATTCCAGTGACGGTGAGTCCCGTCACATATCTTCCCCCCAAAGGTAGACTAATCCAGGCACTAGACCTCCAATCGGTCTGTGCCTGAGTTAGTCAGGTAACATGTCCCAAAGAGTCCATCCATCATGGCAGCTTCCTTGACAAAGTTCCACATAGTTTGTAAGTTTGTCCTGGCAGGGCACATGGAGCTCTCATAGCCGATCAGTCTGTGAAAGTCTGGTTTGGGCAGGCCAGACTGGGCTTCTTGGGCACCCTGTGTCCCTCTAAGACACAGGGTGATTTAGACATAAGAGGAGCCTAGTAGGCTGAGAGAAGAACTTTCCAACCTCTCTAAGGTAGGCTGTGTTCCACAGGCCCTCCCAATGTCTGCACCCACCCAGTACCCCAAACAAATTGTCGGGAAAACAGTGTTACTCACCCAGCCAACCTCTGCCTCTCTCGCAGAACATACCCGCTGCTGGGGATAAGTGTGGACTGGCCCTTCTCCTGGAAGTCCTTTCAGGCGCTGGAGAGAAGACAGGGTGGTGGGGCTCACTTCGTCAGGCTGTTGGGGATCTGGGCCGACTGTCCAGCATCCCCGGGGTTGTACAGATAAAGACTGTAGCTTTTGCAGGTGCTGGGCAGAGGTTGGTAGCACTCTGCCCTGTTGCCAGCTCTTCTGCTGGGTTGGGGTTTGCGAATACTACCCCCAGAAACTGGTTGGGGGTCTGCTGTAGAGAGGAGGGATCGCCTACCTCCTCCTCCTGGTATTCCTGCGGGACAGGTTGGGGATCTGGACCAGCCATCCAGCATCCCTGTAGGTCTGGTGCAGAGACCGCGGTCCCATCTGTACCATTGGGGTCAGGGCTGTTGTCTCCCTGTGGTTGGGGAGAAGGATTAGTGGTCTCCTCTCCCTGGAAGGTACACTGCTGCTGGGAAGGAAGGACGACACCTTCGGCTCCCTGTAACTCCTGCTGTAGCTGGGGATCTTGGCCGGCTGCCCAGCCTCCCTGTAGGGCCGGTAGAGAGACCTTGGTCCCATCTCCACCTGCCATCGGTGGGTCTTCACAGTACCACCAGTCTGTACTGTCTCTCCAACTCAAGGGTTGTGGGTCTGGATCTGCCACCCAGGACTCTGGCTCTGCTTGCAGGGTAGATTGGGGTGGAATGGAGCAGAGCAGGCGTTGGTAGTCCTGCTCCAGTTCCCACTCCATTGTGACCAGATGAATCAGGTCTAACACCAGGTCATCTACTCTGGGGAGATCCAGTAGGGCTTCCCTGGTGTCCTGGATTTCCCAGCGCCTAAACACTGCTGGACATCCAAAGTCCCTCTCTTCAAAGGCCTCCCACAGCAAGCCCGGGCCACTATAGTCCTCACCTTCCGGCATATTGTTGTCAGCCATCCAGTGGTCGTGCCGGGTAGCGTACCACTTTAGTGCCCGGTAAGCTTCATCCAGCCACAACTCCTTCCAAATCAGGTTCCACAGCTCCGTCACCCACTCATCCAGGGGTTGCTCTCCTAGGAAAGGTAACCGCAGGGCAACGTATGCCTGGAACCGCTGTTCTTCGCTGGGAAGGTTCTCTCTCCGCCTCCACTGTGCATCGTCTAAGGCCTCATACCACATTTCCTTTCGAGTGAAATCTCTCCAGTCCAGTATGGCTTCCTCTGATACAGGCCCATCCTGTTGGACCAAGTGTTGCTGCAACCTCCAGACAAACTCCTCCTCATATGGGGACGCTGCACGGGTGTTATCTCGCTCCATAACGTTACCGGTGTCTCCGAGCTGCTTCTCCTCACACTAGGACGCCACCCCACCGCTTGCCACCAATGTAACGGAACAGGGCACCCCGGACCGGGTACCTCCGTTGAAAGATGCTCCTAGTGCTTTCCGAGGGCTCCAAGCACTCCACCAGACACCGTAACCACTTCAGATCCCATGAACCGCCGCAGCTTGGTTAGGGTCTCGCAATCTCCTACCCACCCTGGACCTACGACAAGGCTCCAGGTTCCTGTGGGTGAACCTCTCTTTCCCCAGAGAGTGCAGCAGAACAAGCTCTACACAAGCTCTTAAAAGAGCTCAGTGATTCTCTAAGGGAGTATGGAGGACCATAGCAATCCCTTGCAGCATATCCCCCAATAAGAGACAGAACTCTAGATTGAGGTTGAATGAACTCAGCACAACTTTATTGAACACGACTTATATACAGTTTTCACCCACAAAGTTACCACCCAGATGGACCTTGTTGAAGACTGAATATAATATTCACCATCCAATAGGAACAGAGTTTTACACTCTCATACAGTCTACAAAATATACAATGTGAGACAATCCCCCCTCCCTCTTAGCATCTAATCAACATTCCTATAAGTTTCTCTTAAAGCAGACAGACAGGTGGGCTCATTAGCACAGTTAACAATAGGTGAATGGAAAAGCTGCCTCAGACCCTATTTTAGACAAAAGCACTTCAATGATTAGCAGCCATGCTGTCTCTACCAGTTCCTGGATGCCCATATAAGGAGTGGACTTCCTGTACCTTACAGTTTACAGGAATAAAGGTTTAGCTTCCAGGATAGAGGCAAGACTCCATTAGCCCCATGACTTATCCGTCTTTAAATTCCAGTGACGGTGAGTCCCGTCACAAACACCAGCCGCAAATTTTCTCAAAAGTCCGCAAACCACAAGTTCGCGGCGGGCCCCCTATTGACTTTAATGGGAGGCAAACTTTAAAACCTTTAGGTCATATTTGCAGCCACGTACTAGCTGTGCACAAATAGTCCCAGCACATGGACAATGTCATAACAGAAGTATTGCAATTGAAAAAGTTGCCCTAAATTGTTTTTTTTTATTTTTTTTACTGCAAAAAATATATATTTTTTTTTTCATAAATCAGCCAGAACTGACAGCAGCCGGCAAATACATTGTCTAATACATAAAGGGTCCATTCACATTGACAGAGCGATTTGTGTGTGACTGCAGCCAATCTCTAACTGCCTCTAAAGCAACCACTGGATACCTGCCCCTATAGTAAAGAAACTGTAATAGACCCTATAACAACATTGGAACATTTTAAATGACTTTTGTGGACATTGCAAAGCGATTTCTGTGTGACTGCAGCCGATCTCTAACTGCCCCTAAAGCAACCACAGGATACCTGGCCCTATAGTACAGAGATTGTAATAGACCCTAAAACGACATTGGAGCATTTTAAATGACTTTGGTGGACATTGACAAAGCGATTTCTGTGTGACTGCAGCCGATCTCTAACTGCCCCTAAAGCAACCACAGGATACCTGGCCCTATAGTAAAGAGACTGTAATATACCCTAAAACGACATTGGAGCATTTTAAATTACTTTGGTCGACATTGACAAAGCGATTTGTGTGTGACTGCAGCCGATCTCTAACTGCCACTAAAGCAACCACAGGATACCTCTCCCTAAGCTCTAAAGATACTAGACCTATACCGAAATACCAGCCCTCAAAAGGACTTTTGTGGACATTGACAGAGCGATTTGTGACTGCAGCCAATCTCTAACTGCCCTTAAAGCAACCACTGGATACCTCTCCCTAAGCTCAAAAGATACTAGTAGACCTATACCGGAAAATACCAGCCCTGAAAAGGACTTTTGTGGATCTTCACAACGCTATATGTGTCTAGCAAACTCTCCCTGACGAGCACATCAGACCTCTCCCTACACTGGCAGAAAGCGGAATGTGAAATGGCCGCCAGATCGGGTCTATTTATAGGGTAGGGGGACTGTCCATGTGCTGGAATGTTTCAATTGACTGTCCCGTTCCACCTGACGGCTGTGTCACGGGTCAAAGTTCTCCCCAATGTAAACAAATATGGCCGCCGCGAATTACGCCATGTGTCCGAAAATTTGGCGGGTAGCGAACAAGCAAAATTCGCTGCGAACCGACCTCCAGGCGAACCGCAAGGCCATCTCTATAAGCAAAGAATGGTCAAAAACATGCTCAGAAGTTGCTGAAATTATATTAAACTCTGACACTGAATATAACAATATAGCAACTTCAACATAAAAAGTAGAAATTAAAAGCAAAAAGATGCCCATAACACACAAATGATCTTACCTTGGCTAGAATAATTAGTTGGTAAAAGGTGCTCAACTTGTTGTAGTCCAAAGTGTCATTAAGTACAATATTTCCAACTGTAGGACTCGTGTCAGCTTGTGGTTGGATGTCAAAAAGGTGGGGGCCTGGAATATTTGGTATGATCTAAAGAATCAAGGCAACAATAATTGGTACAGTCAAGCAGGGGTACTAGATAATGGCCAATGGATAAAAATGTATGTAATGTAATGTATAATCACGTCAGATACAACATTTATGGTTCCCAGGAGCAAAATAGGGGTCATTCTGAAAGCCGTTCTCTATTTGACTAGATTGTCTAAAATGCTATGACCATGTAGATAAATCGTTCTGTTATTTAGACAGTAATATCATTTAGGGAAAATTAAGGATTAAAGACTAAATGTATTATTGTTAAAGAGGAATATTGGTTTGACACATCAGGGAGAATTCGGCTGAATTTACAGCAACCTTAAGCTTGCGTCAATCTTGTCTTTACATAGTTTGGTGTTTACCGACACTACCCCTCTATTTGTTACTGCTCCTACGTAGGCTGCAGATAGGTGGGCAAAATCTGCAGTCCCTTGAAGTAAAGCAACCTACCCTTCAAATATCCTGACTACAGAAACTACTGTTCTGTAACACCATAATGGCTGCTCACATTCACATGTGCCCATTCTCATGGCGGATGGTCACATTCATATGTGCCCAAAAATTTGCATGTGATCTCTACTAAGCCCCCGTTCACACCGATGTGACTTGTCATGGGATTTGACAGGTCCAAATCTCATGACAAGTCGCACCCTATTGTTGGCAATGGAACTGTTCTTGTCATGTTACATGATACTGTTTATTATAATGTACTGTTTCTTTAATGCTCATCTTAAGTTTGTCTCTTGTGCCACTTCGTAGTTTTCATACTGGAGGTGCTCCCCTCCCCTTTTTTCTGTATCAGTCATTTTTATGCTGTACTTCAATGTGACATGTTCTCTCTCCTAACCTGTATGGAAGAATCCTTCTTTTTACCTGTTGTAACTGCACATTCTACGGATCATACGACAAATAAACATCGCCAGATCTTCTTTCATGTGAGTTGTGACTGAGTAAGCTATCTGGGAAGGTGATTTGGTATGGATAATCTCATCAGGGCAATGAGCGCAATGTGCTCCTGAAAACCACATTCATAGCCTTTGCAGCCATACCAGAATAGTAAAAGAACGTATACAGCAGCTTGTACAGAGATTGCTGTGTCACAGGACAGATCATAGTGAAGTCTAACTGTGTGTATTGTATGAGAAGTCTGCATACAACCCCAGCACAGCTTGTTACAGCTCCACACAGTATACAGACACTCTTCACTGCTACGGCCAAGCCTGTTTACTTCAGGCCATCATGAGTGGAAAGGGCTCAGTATGTGATTAAACACCATAGCATGCTCCACACGGAGAAAGCCAGGATGAGGACCCAGAGCCCAGTACATTGGCTAAACGCTCTGTGAAACCCACTTGGAAGGTTAAAGAGAACTATGAATCTATGGGAACTGAACTAGCAACCAGTTTGAAGCAGATTTGGGATAAAATCCTCACCCACATTGATGTGATTTCATGTCCCAGCCATGAGGTACTGCAACTAGAGGGCGCCATAAAGCATCTCTCTGCTTCATATGAACTGTACCAGACTACAAGCAATAAATATAAAACCTTTCTGCAAACAATGAGGAGTCCTTAGAGCAACTTAACAATGTCCAGCTTCTTAATGTGGAAAGAGAAAGCTTTATCCAGCGAACTAAAGCAAAGGCAGAAACAAAATTAATGCTGCCACAAGACACTGTATCTCACAGATCTGTATCCACCAGACATTCTAAAAGTTCCTCTAGATCCTGAAGTTCAAGGCACTCAACGCTTAGTGAACAGCTTATAAATGCCTGTGCCGAAGCAGAGGCTATCAAAGTACAGGCTGCATATGCAAAAAAGAGAGCAGACATGGAGGCTGAAGCTGCAGCAATGGAAGCTGAGGCAACATGTCAAAGGGCAGCAATGGAAGCTGAGGCAACACATCAAAGGGCAACAATGGAAGCTGAGGCAACATGTCAAAGGGCAGCAATGGAAGCTGAGGCAACACATCAAAGGGCAACAATGGAAGCTGAGGCAACATGTCAAAGGGCAGCAATGGAAGCTGAGGCAACACATCAAAGGGCAACAATGGAAGCTGAGGCAACATGTCAAAGGGCAGCAATGGAAGCCAAAGAAAAACAGCAATGCAAGCTGAGGCAGCATCTAAAGCAGCACATCAAAAGGCAACAATGGAAGCTCAGACAGCACGTAAAAGGGCAGCAATTGAAGCTCTACAGGAACAGAGCAACTACGAGGCAGCTTCAGCAAAAGTAAAGATTTTGGAACAAGCCATTTGTGCAGATGGAAATGCTAGTGAAAGAGTCAGCGTCAAGGCAGATGTGGAAGATCCTTTAGAACGCACTAAGAACTATGTTCTAAACCACAGCAGTGAACACTCAATTGCCTCCATTCTTCACGACAAAGCTAGGACTTCACCACATCACCAAGTAAAAGCTGTTCCAGCAACTTCCTACATGCAAAACCACCCCAATGCATCTCCCGACTGTCATGCTGATTCTGCATATGTCACAGAACAGCACACTAATCTGCAAGCAAGTCACAAACCTCCTGTTAACAGTACCATTCCTGACTTTAACCCACCAACTCAGCTGAATGCCCTTGCTGCACCATACCTTCCCACGTCTTTTTGCAATGATGCCATAAACAACGCAATTCCGCAACATTCAACCAGCAACCTCCTACATAAAGTCAGAGGCAACTGATAGAGCAGAAGTATATACTTCGACGTGAGCTCACCAAGTCAGGCCTAGTAAGCTTCGATGACCATCATGAGAACTACAGAAGCTGTAAATCTGCTTTCAAAACTACAATAGGTGATCTTGGTATTACTGCTGCTGTGAGGAACTGGATCTGCTGATCAGGTGGCTTGGCCCTCAATCTAAAGAACGTGTCAAGAGCCTCAGGTCAGTCTACATCGACAATCCAGCTGTGGGTCTCACCGCTGCATGGGAGCATCTAGAACAGAGTTATGGTAGTCCTGAAACCATAGGGAATGCATTGCTCAAACGATTGGAAAATTTCCCAATGATATCCGGTAAGAACAATAAAGAGTTCCAGAGACTCAGTGACCTTCTTCTCAAAGTCCAGCTTGCCAGAACCGACCCTAAACTACCTGGCCTCAGTTACTTGGACACTGCTCGAGGAGTTAACCCTATTGTTCACAAGCTTCTGTATGGCCTACGAGAAAAGTGGATCCAAATTCGGTCATCATACAAAAGGGAAAACAAGGTTTCCATTCCCCCGTTCTCCCACTTCTGCGATTTTGTCAGGAAAATTGCTGACACCAATAATGACCCTAGTTTTGCATTCAATGAGCTCAGTACTTCCTCGCTTAAAGGTAACAACCTACATATCATCTACAGGAACTGTAGAGGTCCGGTGTATGTTAAAAAGACAGACATTATTCCCACTCCCACCTCAGCTCCTGCCTCAAACAAGAGTGGCAAGATCGAAAACCCAAACCGATTATGCCCTATCCACAAGAAGCCACATCCCCTCAAAAAATGTATCGGCTTTAGGAAGAAGCCCCTACAAGAACGACAAGAACTCCTAAAGATCTTTGAGGTATGTTATAGATGCTTTGCTTCCACTGATCACTTTGCCAAGGAATGCAAAACCCCTATCAAGTGCATAGAGTGCAGTTCCGAGGACCATGTGCAAGCTCTCCATCCACTTGGGTCCAATCCTTCACAACCTGCAAACCTTTCTCCCGGGACAAATCACGGCGGGGAGAGTACAGATCAGGTGCCCAATTCCACCATGATATTTTCCTCATGCACTGAAGTGTGTGAGGAAGGCCACTGTGACAAGTCTTGTGCTATCACATTGGTCTACATTGATTTTTATTTGGATTTTAGGGTACTGTGGATGTTTGATCACTTGAAGTAGCTTTGAATCTGTGATTTTAATTGCTTGATGTGGCCATCTGGCATTTTGTTCCATGATATTTGGTTAATGCGGTTATATCCGTGAATTGAAGTTGGAGATATATTGGAGCAGCTATTTCAGTCTATTTTTTACTGAAGACAGACACAACATTGGTTTTAGGAGTTGGATTGATGTGTGCGATTTGGATTTTATGATCTTCTTACATCTTTTATTGCTTTTTAAGTAGTAGTTTTATACAATTTACCCTGATATATTTATGGAATTATTTATGGAATATTCTACATGGTGATACCCGTTTTATCCTATCATAGGAGTTCTTATTGAACGTGTGATTTTGGGTAGCTCAGCTTGAGCCCCGTTAAGATTTCTTCCCACTAGCGCCGACTCCTTTTGCATATTAACAACAAAGAGGTAATGGCACAAGGACAATGGCATCAACAAAGAGGTAATTGAGTACCTTCCCCAGCTGTAGCAATCTATGGACTAAGAAAGGCAGCCCAGTTTGGAGAAGCTGAGTATGGATCCTACGCTCGTCAATTTGTCGAAAAGGAACTTTTACGTAGACGATGGACTCAAATCCTTTCCTACTGCTAAAAAAGCAATTGATCTTCTCACCAGAACAAAGGAGATGCTATCTGTAGCAAACTTGAGACTTCACAAGATTATATCTAACAGTCAAGAGTTAATGAATGCATTTCACTCTGAGGACTATGCTGCCAGTGTGAAAGACCTTGACCTTGGGTCAGATACGTCTCCTATGCAGAGAAGTCTAGGTCTGCTGTGGAACATCAAAGAAGACACTTTCAAGTGTCTACCTGTGACAAACCTTTTACCAAGAGAGGAGTCTTGTCCATAGTGAATAGCATCTACGACCGACTGGGATTTATAGCCCCAGTCACCACCCAAGGTAAGATGCTTTTAAGACAGTTTACTACTGATGACATAGATTGGGACACTCCGTTACCTATTGAGTAACAACAAAGATGGGAGAAATTGAGAGGTTATCTGAAGCCACTAGAACAGCTCCAAATTCCACGTTGCTATGCCCAGTCTCCATTTTAGCCGCTAACCAGAGGGAAATCCATATTTTCTCAGACGCATCAGTTGATGTTATAGCTGCAGTGGCCTATTTGAAGACCTCAGGGGTTAGTGGAGACATACATTGCAATTTTGTTCTAGGTAAGGCAAAGCTAACACCAAAATCTGCACTTACCATACCTAGACTTGAACTTTGTGCAGCCGTGCTAGCAGTGGAAATAGCTGAAGTCATAAAGAGTGAAATTGACATTAAAATTGATTCCTTCACATTTTACACACACAGCATGATACCACATTCTTCACATATGGGAGGATCCTAGGAGCGAATGATTGGAATTGCTCGAAGAAATCTCGATTCCATGTTACAGGACCACAAGTCTTCATTATTGACTCATGAGACTTTGAGTACCTTTCTCTCGGAAGTATCCGCCATCATTAATGCAAGGCCTCTAGTACCAGTATCTTCTGATCCTGATTCTCCAGTGATTCTTACCCCAGCCACACTCCTTACTCAGAAGGTTGGGACTACTGTGACATCTTCTGCTGAGATCGACCGGAAGGATATCTATAGGCGTCAATGGAAACAGGTGCAACACCTAGCCAACGTGTTTTGGCACCGCTGGAGAAAGGAGTACCTGCATATCCTTCAAAGCCGTTCCAAATGGCAAACACCCAAGCCCAACCTCAAAGTAGGCGACCTTTTTCTTCTGAAAGATGGAGAAGTCTGTCGCAATGAGTGGCCTATGGGTCTTGTAACAAGCGTGATGTCCAGCGATGATGGAAAAGTTTGGAAGGTTGAGATTATGATAACCAAAGGAGGTTCCGCTCTGACTTTCTCACGACCAATCACAGAATTGGTACTTCTTCTCCCAAGTGAGTGACTTATGCAAGAGTATCGGCTGTACGTGCTATGGCGGGGAGAATACTATACTACTATAACTGTTAACTATGCCACTGTTGAAGTTCCACAGCTATAAACTGTTGACTACAGGACTTTAGCCATCTGTTTTTGCACTTTATGTTTGGTTGTTCATTTACTGCATACCTTCTTGTTTTGTAGGCATCTCTTATTTATGGTTTACTCACCAGTATTATTTTCAAATGTCTTCTTCACTTACAGGTTCAAGTTGGACTTTTGACATTTGGACTTATGTTTATATATATAATAGGCTTTGAAATCTAGATTTCAGGCAGGGAGTGTCATGTTACATGATACTGTTTATTATAATGTACTGTTTCTTTAATGCTCATCTTAAGTTTGTCTCTTGTGCCACTCCGTAGTTTGCATACTGAATGTACTCCCCTCCCCTTTTTTCTGAATTAGTAATTTTTATGCTGTACTTCAATGTCACATGTTCTCTCTCCTAACCTGTATGGAAGAATCGTTCTTTTACCTGTTGTAACTGCACATTCTATGGATCATACGACGAATAAACATTGCCAGATCTTCTTTCATGTGAGTTGTGACTGAGTAAGCTATCTGGGAAGGTGATTTGGTATGGATAATCTCATCAGGGCTATTTATGCCATGTGCTCCTTAAAACCACATTCATAGCCTTTGCAGCCGGTCCAGAATAGTTCTGATGGGTGTGACGCCAACTTTTCAGTGGTGCACCGATTTGAAAAAAGGTCCTGCACTATTTTTGGTAACTTCGGTGTGAGTGACTTACATAGACATCAGTGCATGAAGTCGCACAGATATCAGCCAAGTCGCACCTTAAGTTGCACTGACATTCGGCTTTGAAATCATGTGATTTCAAGTGAAGTTGCACAATTTCAAAGCCGCATTCAGTGTGAGCGGTGGCTAAAGGGAGAATAAGCCAATCTAAACTCATCAATCTGCACACATGTTGCCATGTGAGTAATATACCTTTAAGTCTGACAACCCTATTTAATTTTGGCTGCTTGCTGGAAATCTTACCCTACATTCACACCTATGCACTTTTTTTTGCTTTTTCTGTTTTGCAGAAGCGCACTACAGTATATTTAACATTGTTTCCTATGGTACTCGTTCACAACTATGCATTTTTCAGCCCGTGCACTTTTTTTCCCGCAGCAGATTGAGTTTTGCGTGTCATAGACAGAAGGGGGATTTTGTTTGATGCCTCAAGTCAAAGAGGTGGGACTTTTACGGGCAAGTGAGTTTATACACAAATGTAAAAAAAATAGTCAAAATTTATTGATACAATATTGGTTACAATAATGCATATATATCCAGTGCATATGTGTTTGGGTTATAGACCCAAGTGGTGTTTAAAAGAAAGGAAAGTTTTGGAGAATATCCGTGACATAAGTGAAAAGGTGACTTTTATTTTTGGACGTTGCTCTCTGTTTTTTCCAGGCGTGTTGCTTGGAAAAGGTTCACAGAGATCCAACTGTAAGTCCAAAGCGCATTTTCCGACGCGTTTCAGCTACTGGGTAGCCTTTTTCAAGGACTTTGGGTTATCACTAATTCTGTAAAGATAGTGATAATTGTTGTTTAGGTCTTTTTTGTATTTTAATAAGGTATTTTTGCTTAGTATTTGTTAATTAATATATACATACTTTCTCTGTCTATTTTTGTGAGCCTCCTTTTTTCTGGACGAATTCGCAGCGGGAACCACTATGGTGCAGTCTGAGGAGTATATACATATATATGTGTTATATATTAGTATATATTGTGTTGTATAGGTTTGGAGGTAAGTATCTAAGGGCTTACTGTATTGCTGTCTTCCAATTTTTGAAGTTATATATTCCCCCCATAGGAATAAAACAAAATAAAACTCCCCCCTCACTCTCTCCCTCCCTCTTACCTTCTCCCCTTGTTCCCTCTTCTTTCCCTCTCCCTTCCCAGAATATACCCCAAGCCTGATCGCCCCCATATAAACCAGAGAAACACACCTTTGAAACTGCTGTTAAAACTAAGTTTTTTTCATTTATTTTATTCATCCCATTATTTGTGTATATATTACTTATTATATGATATAAAATGTTTGATTTCCTTTAAATATATGATCACTCTGTGTTATTGCTTGAGCCTCATGCCAGCCTGGACAAAGTCGCACCCGGCACGGTAAACCCCTGGACAACCAGGGGTTAAGATGGAACATCGGGACATACCATCTCCCCCATCAAGATCCCCCTCCCGGAGATCTTGGTTCCTCCTCTCCGTGTCGGCGGCCAATACGCAATGACGGACCACGGGATGCGCGCGCACCTTCGGGCGCATGCGCAGTAACCCGGATCGCGTCAATTGCGTAACAAGCCGAGTACGTGCGGGACCCACTGCGCCTGCGCGACAGGCTTTATAAGGCCGGGGAACCAACGTCTCTCCACGATTCCCTCACACTGAAGGGACTGGAGAGACTGAACGGCAGCACGAGGAAACAACCACTAAACAGTAAGTCCTTAAGGATGACCCCTCATCCACTGGAAATACCACAAGTCACCTAAATAACCTTAAATAATAAAACCAGCACTTTTTAGCTCACTGGACTCCATGTATATATTTGTTCACTAACAGAAAACTTACTAAGACTGAATAATTGTGATCACTACACACCAATCAATGATTGTGCGGGAGGAAAAAGGTTTCCCTGATTACACACCTGCCATATAAGAGTAAGTGTATACACCCAAGGCTCACACCGGTATGTGCGTGCATATATGTGCATGCATGCATGTATGCACATATATGCACATATTAATATACATGTGTAGAGACTGTACAAACACCCTAACAAAAGACCTGGAATATCTTTCAGAAAAACCTAATACTATACTCATAAGAAAAAACCTCAAAAAACCAACAACTAAAAGGGGAACAGGTCACTTCCATTGTAAGTACCCCACCTAAGAAACTAACTCAAAACCTATTCCGCTACCGCACAATCATTTAATACTACATATATGTATTCCCAGATCTATTCATCATAAGAATAGGATACCACCTCCTACACTCTAACTTCAAAAATTGGAAGACAACGATACAGTAAGTCCTTAGATACTTACCTCCAAACCTATACAACACAATATATACTAATATATAACACATATATATGTATATACTCCTCAGACTGCACCATAGTGGTTCCCGCTGCGAATTCGTCCAGAAAAAAGGAGGCTCACAGAAATAGACAGAGAAAGTATGTATATATTAATTAACAAATACTAAGCAAAAATACCTTATTAAAATACAAAAAAGACCTAAACAACAATTATCACTATCTTTACAGAATTAGTGATAACCCAAAGTCCTTGAAAAAGGCTACCCAGTAGCCGAAACGCGTCGGAAAATGCGCTTTGGACTTACAGTTGGATCTCTGTGAACCTTTTCCAAGCAACACGCCTGGAAAAAACAGAGAGCAACGTCCAAAAATAAAAGTCACCTTTTCACTTATGTCACGGATATTCTCCAAAACTTTCCTTTCTTTTAAACACCACTTGGGTCTATAACCCAAACACATATGCACTGGATATATATGCATTATTGTAACCAATATTGTATCAATAAATTTTGACTATTTTTTTTACATTTGTGTATAAACTCACTTGCCCGTAAAAGTCCCACCTCTTTGACTTGAGGCATCAAACAAAATCCCCCTTCTAGATATATAGGGACGGAGGCAAAAAACTACTACTCTGCTACAGGATCAAAACAAACCCCTGCGTGTCATAGACTTCAATGGAGTCGCACGAGAAACATACAAATGCGTATTTTTATGTGTTTTCGGGTTTTCTTTTTTACACTTTAAAAACACTGTAAATAGCTGGTTGCTAAGGAGCGGGCCGGGAACCGGCTTCCACATCCTTACCAACTGACAGCTGAATTGTAGAAAAAAAAATTGCTGGCTAAAAATTTGAGAAAAAAATCCCATGGGGCCCCCTCCAAATCCATACCAGACCCAGCATGCACCAGTCGAGGATGTCACAAAGGGTTGGGGCCACCAGGTGACATCACAGAGTGACCCTGCCCCTTAGCTATTCAAGAACTGTCAGATGGAGGAGTGGACAGTCGGCGGTTAGCCTTCGACGAGTGTGGAGCCCTTTCTTTTTTTGGGTTCGGCGGTGCAGCGGGCGTCGTGATTGACATTCGATCTACATCAGGGCACATTATTTTATTATTTTAATAAAGGAATTGTCAAAAATTGTGACCTGTCTTGCCGAGTTAACCCTTTTACAGTGTTAGTTCATACCCCATAGTGCAATTACAGGCCCAGGCAGGGCTGCTGTTAGAGATCACGGGGCCCCATATAGCCTACCTCTTCAGCGCTGTCATTGCACTCACAGGTGGGTTTCCATACCCCCTGGGCCAGATAATCATGAAAATGAATGCAGCCATCACATCTAATAATCAGTCAACTGTGATAGATTACACGTTTTTAATTTAATACTGCTTTATAGTTGGGTCTGCACAGAAAGAAATTTGGGTGATGGCGACATTTTGACAGGTTTGCGATCTTTAAATTAGCAATCTATAGATTACTATAGCAAATATCTATTGCTGCAGATGTGAAACAAGACTTAGGCTGGCCATACATGGTTCAAATCTTAGCTGGTTCAGACAGGTTGAATGTACCAAGTTGATCGATCAACTTGAGCACAACCAGTCTGCAGGATTCTCTTGTGATTATCGCCAGTGGCTGCTATAGCTGCTAGCAATAATTACTGTCTTCTTCCGGTGGCGGTGGCTTCCCCTGCCCTCCACCAATGTCTCCCCGTCAACACTGTCTGTGTTGATGTTGGAATCATGTGAATTTCTTTACGCACTGTGTATGGTCAGCCTTAGTTGCATCAGCTCTGCCCTTCCACGATGTGAAAGCATTTTTTTTGTACAGTGTGCTGTAGCTAGATTAGCAGCCCATAAGCTGATCTACTTGGTTCCTAGGTTTAGTAATGGTCGAGGGCTGTAACTGACAGCTGGCAGTTTTAGCACTAAAAGATTTTAGGGCCTCTGGTACTCAGCATGCAGTGGACCAGATCCGATTTGAGCTTGAGTGGGTCACATGTTAGGCAACAGTGTTTAAAAATATTTCTCCACCCTATTTAGGCTAAAAATGTCTAGACACTTACAAATGTTGATCAGCTATACTTAGAACATACAGTGCTAGATAACAAATAGACACAACCTAACAATGATTGAATATGACAGAATAAGACAGAATAAGACAGGTTATTATTTTATTTTACATTTTACATGTTTTAATCATTCTGTTCAGGTTTCTATTAGGCAAAATAATAAAGATGTAATTTATTCTAATAAAAATTCAATACATACCTGAATAATCTCAAATGAAACTGGTGCTTGTCCATCATCATCATAATCTTTTGCTGTAACACTGAAAATGATAGTTCCTATTGCAGTGCTCTACAAGTTGGTAAAAATAGACAGAAAAAAAGACAGAAAATAGTTTAGCAAGTTGTTTTAGTTATCTAAAGTGTAACTGCTATCATATTAGAATAATGGTATTAATGACTAGAAAGACAAAATTAATCAAAAGAGGGCACCATCATTCGAGAATTTATGTAATAGTAAAACAAAGCACTGAGAAATGAGCATGGCTCAACATGAGCCTGAAATTGTAATAATGTTATCATGATGTGTTCTGTTCTTTGTTTGCTATATGTTTTTACTAAGTGGCAGTGGCGGCTGGTGCTCAAAATTTTTGGGGGGGGTGCAAAAAGAAAAATGTAATAGGTATTGCTTCCCGGCAAAAAACGCGGTAAAAAATTGCGTGACTTTGAGGTCCCCTGCCAGCACAAATCCCCCTAATCCCTCCACAAACCCCTGCCAGTTAACTTCCCCACTGGCATGAATGGATGGATGGAGACATGGATGGATGGAGACATGGATAGATGGATGGAGACATAGATAGATGGAGACATGGATGGATGGAGACATGGATGGATGGATGGAGACATGGATGGATGGAGACATGGATAGATGGATGGAGACATGGATGGATGAATCTAGAAATGGATGGAGACATGGATTGATGGATAGAGACATGGATGGATGGATATATGAATAGATGGATGGGGGCATGGATGGATGGATGAAGACATGGATAGATGGATGAAGACATGGATAGATGGATGGAGACATGGGTGGATGAATGGAGACATGGATGGATGAAGACATAGATGGATGGAGACATGGATGGATGGAGACATGGATGGATGGAGACATGGATAGATGGATGGAGACATGGATAGATGGATAGAGACATGGATAGATGGATGGAGACATGCATGGATGGATGGAGACATGGACGGATGGATGGAGACATGGATGGATGAAGACATAGATAAATGGAGACATGGATGGATGGATGGAGACATGGAGGGATGGATACATGGATGAATGGATGGAGACATAGATAGATGGAGACATGGATGGATACATGGATGGATGGATGGATGGATGGATGGATGGATGGATGGATGGAGACATATATAAATGGAGACCTGGATGGATGGAGACATGGTTGGATGGATACATGGATGGACACATGGATGGATGGACACATAGATAGAGGGAGACATAGATAGATGGAGACATGGATGGATGGAGACATGGATGGATGCATAGATGGATGGAGACATGGATGGATGGATGGAGACATGGATTGATGGAGACATGGATGGAGACATGGATGGATGAAGACATAGATAAATGGAGACCTGGATGGAAGGAGACATGGATGGATGGAGACATGGATGGATAGATACATGGATGGATGGACACATGGATGGATGGAGACATAGATAGATGGATGGATGGATGGATGCATGGATGGATGGATGGATGGAGACATGGATGGATGGAGACATGGATGGATGGATGGAGACATGGATAAATGGAGACATGGATGGAAGGAGACCTGGATGGATGGAGACATGGATGGATGGACACATGGATGGATGGATGGATGGAGACATGGATGGGTGGATACATGGATTGATGGACACATGGATGTGTAAGGTTTTGCACTTGGGGACTAGAAACATTAAAGCACAATACACGTTAGGAGGGGAACCCTTGGGGGAATCAAAAATGGAGAAGGATCTGGGAGTCTTGGGAAGGGATGTGTTGGAGCTGGAGAGAGTACAGAGAAGGGCAACTAAACTAATTAGGGGACTGGAGGACATTTATTATGAAGAGCGTCTCCAATCGCTTGATTTATTCTCCCTGGAGAAGAGACGCCTGAGGGGGGACATGATAGCAATTTTTAAATATCTCAATGGGGATCTCAGCTTAGAAAAAAAGCTGTTCAGTCGAAGGGATTGCATGAGGACTCGGGGGCACACAATGCGATTAGAGGAGAAGCGTTTTAACCTCAGGCAACGTGGGGGGTTCTTTACTGCTAGGGCTACAAGATTGTGGAATTCTCTACCACAAGATGTGGTTTCTGCAGGTAGTATGGTGGCTTTCAAAAGACTATTAGACGTACATCTCAAGGAACAGAACATTCAGGGGTATGTGAGATGATTACAGCCACACACACCTACACAGGTTGAACTGGATGGACTATTGTCTTTATTCAACCTCACCTACTATGTAACTATGAAACTATGTAACTATGGATGGATGGACACATGGATGGATGGAGACATGGATAGATGGACACATGGATGGATGGATGGATAGAGACATGGATAGATGGAGACAAAGATAGATGGAGACATGGATGGATGAAGACATAGATAAATGGAGACGTGGATGGATGGAGACATGGATGGATGGAGACATCAATGGATGGACACATGGATGGATGGATGTAGACATGGATAGATAGAGACATAGATAGATGGAGACATGGATGGATACATGGATGGAGACATGGATGGGTGGACACATGGATGAATGGAGACATGGATGGATGGATGGATGGATGGATGGATGGATGGAGACAGATAGATGGAGACATGGATAGATGGAGACATGGATGGATGGAGACATGGATGGATGGACACATGGATGGATGGAGACATGGATGGAGACAGATAGATGGAGACATAGATAGATGGAGACATGGATGGATACATGGTTTTGAAGAGCCGACGGTCAGCGCTCTTGGCAGAGCTAAGATCAGAGCACACACAGGACAGCACAGTAGCACACTGAGACATGCAGCCTGCAGGGGGACTCGGAGAGAACGGGAGGCTGTGGATCGGCTGCAGAGGGAGAGAGCTGCTTGTCAGCTGCCGGCCCCACTGACTGTTAAAATGAAGCAGCATGCACGGGGAAAAGCAACGATGAATGTTTTATGGAGTTGGCTGGATCAGGGATTGAGAGGTGATGTTTTGGGATCATGTGGTTTCACTTACCTGCTGCGGCTGGCACTCGACTCTGTCTGTGAGACGTCCACGGTGCTCCTCCTCGCTCTAAAGTCTGACGGCGGGCGGGAACCAAGTGAGTCAGAGTGACTGACGCATGCACCGCCCCCACCACGAAGTCAGACGGGATGTCCTGAATGATTGGTCCAGGCTGGAGTCTGGACGAATCACAGTACTAGCATGTAGAAGTGGGGAGTGTCGGGGCGCATTGCTCTGCGCCCCGATGACACCCAGAAGGCCGCCAATCGGCGCCTCTGCTCTCTCCACATGGGATGCCAAACCCCATCCCCCCATAGACTTCAATAGGTCCGGCGCCCTAGTTGGCTTTAAAAGGTATTTTTTTTTCTTTGAAGATGCTGATTGGGGGGGGGGGGCGACGCCCCTGCGCCCCCTATTGACCGGCCGCCACTGCTAAGTGGTATGCTGCATTAGTACGGGAAAGTCTGAGGAGCCTGGGGGCAACTGTGTACCTGAGGTCTCACTGAGTTGTGCAGCGCAGAGTGGTTTGTAACCCTCCCACTAATCCTGTGGTTCAGCAGTTGAGCGATGATGGAGAGGCCCCTCATGGATCCATGGCTTAAGCTCCAGCAAACCTGTTCTGTACTGCTACAGCTGCAGATGATGATCGGCAAACCAGCTCTGTCTGGCTGTGGATGCAGATAATGACTGACTGGCCCGTTTTGTAAGGCTTTGAATGCAGGCAACTAGGCCACTTTGGCAGGTGAGTGCCCTGTGGCTCAGCACTCTTACTGGATGTCTGGACGCTCCCTTCCCCTGTCTGATGCCAAGTCCTTAACTTTTCCCTGAGAGAGAGTAAACAAAATTCCCTTATCTCCTCCTTGAGTCCGAAAGTCTTTTGGGAACTGTAGTTCTGCAGCCATTCCACACAGTGTAGCAGTATCTCCAGACCCCTGAAGAAGCCACGTGACGCGGAAGTGGCGTAACGCGTAGGGACGTTCGGACCGGAAGTGACGCACATCGCGGAAGTGAGGACTGCGATCCCACTCCGACGCTATCCTTTTGCGCTTTGTTTACTCAACAAATAAGAGTGGTTTTTATATATATTTTAATAAAGTACCCGTTATCCATACATACTTGCACTATCTTGAGTATTCTGCTTTGAGATCCATTGTGACCGTGGGGATTCTGGAGAGGGAGAGGGAGCCAAGTCACCCGCAGCAGCTCAGATATCTGACCCCAGTGGAGCACGTTATAAGATTGGAGAGGAGCCCCCTGGATTATTGATAAGGCTTTTATCCTTAGTCTTTAAGGTGAGAGGCTAGAACACCTAGAGGGGATAAGGAGAAGCACCCCACCACTTTCAGCACGGTGTTTGGTGAAGGAGTAGCACCTGTGGATATACTTTACCCACCTGAACACTTACCTTAATTATTTGGACTTTATTTCACTCAGACCGTTATATTTTTTGTGAAGCACAGAGGACACTTTGATATATTTATATATGCACCTGAGCACTTTATTTGTCACTAGAGCATCATCAGCACATTAAGTGGTTTTTTAGAGTACTGCACTAATATTTTAAAATTGTTTATTATGAATATGGATTTATCTTATATGGTTTAGTTCCCTTCTATATTTATTGTGACAGGCACACACACCAGATACAGTTTATTTATTTATTTAATTATTTATTTATTATTGTTTATCAACCCAGAAGCGCAGTACCCCCCACCTGTTTATATAAAAATTAACATGTTATTAGATTTTTACTCCAGGAGTATAAAAAGCGTTTAGAAATTCTAGATAAATGCTTAAATAATGTATTACAATTTAACTAAACTCATTCGATTTTAGTCGACTAAAAAATATACTGGAAATTTTAGTTGACTAAAATACGACTAAAACTAAAACAATTCAGATGACTAAAATGCGACTAAAACTAAAATGGCAGTTTAGACTAAAACTAAATCAAAATGTGACATCAAAATTAACACTGGTTATATATCACAACGGCTAAATCTGTGTCTGTAGTGCATGTCCAAACCTTAACACCATAAATATTAACATGTTATTAGATTTTTACTCCAGGAGTATAAATAGTGTTTAGAAATTCTAGAGAAATGCTTAAATAATGTATTACAATTTAACTAAACTTATTGGATTTTAGTCGACTAAAAAATATACTGGAAATTTTAGTTGACTAAAATACGACTAAAATGAAAACAATTCAGATGACTAACATACGACTGAAACTAAAATGGCATTTCAAAAGACTATGACTAAATCAGAATCGAAATTTGTCATCAAAATTAGAAAAAAGGAAAAAAGGAATGTATACCAGCGCTATGGAGTTTTCCGTATACTGAATCAGGCTTAAAAGGTTTAAAAAGGTGGTGTAAGCTGCCTCCAACCTACCTCTGAGGTAGTAAAATAGAAAGAATTGCAAAAATGTTGGGACCGGCGCTACCACTTATAAAACGTGCATGTGCAAAATAGAAAGTGCATATAGTGCTAAAGGTGCACGCAATGAATATAAATATATATATATAAAGTGCTACGTGCTGTTTATGGGCTGTGCCTTGTATACCATACTGTAAACATCATATGTTATGCATATACTTATACAATGTCCCAGCTTAACAATGTAGACAGGGAAGGGGAAGCAGAAGAATCTGCAGCTACTGTACATGTAACAGCCGGCTACAGTAATAATTAAATTAATGTTTTATATCTTTTACCTCCTATTACTTGTAACATTATTTCTACTAGAGGACAGAAGCCAAGATCTCTAATTTATAAAGCATAATTTAGAATACCTCATTGACTGTGGTAGAATAAGGTGTGCCTTCAAATATCGGTGCATTATCATTGCAATCAGTCACAGTTACAAATAAGGTCCTGGTAGTCTATGAAGAGAGGAGATGAAAGAGAACATTTACCAGTACAGATAAAAGCCCCACATTGCAATGCATTGCCCAGTATTCTTCGCTCTGCATTTCACCCACCATAGTAATGACTAGAAAAAAAATTTATACATGCAAGTGCAAAAGAGAGCTACAGTTACTGTAAGATTTGTGATCCCGTTTATAGAATCAACATTTAAAAAGTTATTTATTTTTTGTGTTGAAGCCTGCATTCACACCGGAGCAGAGCGTAAGCAGAGCACATTCCTTGTAATTCAGAAGCACTTTTCATTCCTGCCATTTTCCAGGCAACTTATAGCTTTTTGAGATGGGAATGAGGGACACCTATTAGCAAAAGTATGTAGGCATAGAACACACCCCCTGCCACACCCCCTTAAAGGAAAATTAAACAAAACAATTATTAATTAAACCCACAAGTTTTTTTTTGTTTTTTTAACCACTGCTATTCCTTTATATTGTCTTTTGAAATTTACAAATGCAGCAAATTAGAAACTGGATGAAAGATTTAGCACCGGAAAACACTTTTTGAAAGATGAAAAGTGTGTTTTATATACAACTATATAGATCGGACCAAAATGAGGGACAATTGAGGAGGACAGAGGGACTTTGTTCCAAACAGGGACAGTCTCTCAAAATCAAGGACAGTTGGGAGCCATTCCAGATGGTTTACAAGTGTATCAAGTTTTGGGAGTTTGTTTCCTGGGCTGGGCAAGGGAAAGAGAGAAGTGCTATAGCAGGTAAAAGTTGTTCAGGTGTAAGAACGCACGCGCATCATAGGTTGAACTGGATGGACTGATGTCTTTTTTCAGCCTCACAAACTATGTAACTATGTAAAAGACTTGTGTATCCCATGTTTACAGGTCTATGGTACCAAAAATGCCTGAATACACTCAAAAAAGCTCATTTGCTCTTTTTTGCGCATAGAATGTAGGGCAACTAAGTGTACAAGTATGAACAGGGACAATTTGAAATAATGGGATTCTGCATGTTGAGCATAGTCAAGCGTAGGGAAAGGAGCAGAAAAACAAGTGGGAATGGGGGCCTAAACAGGGATGGGCATGCTGTTGTCATGGGAGGAGGTGTCATCAAGGCCACCATTGAAAAGCATGAAAAGATTCTCTAAGAGTAGTACTGACTGTACACTTACCTCTGCAGAGACACACACTGAAAAAATGGAACTCCAGTCACTTTTTTTTTTTTTTTTATAGAGTGGAAAAGGGTTAGAACCCCTTTCCTGGCTGTAAATATTAAATGATAGTCAGGGGTTTGAAACCATACCAAATACAATAAGGTCTTTTTAAAAATTACTCATACACACTTGGGCCCTGCAAGGATCTCCAATGACTGTGCGCTTAGAAAAGAAAGACTAAGCATTTTTACACCAAAATGGAGCTCTGTTCTCTTCACTGTACACTGCTGCTACAGGTGTGATATACAGTACATGTGACATAACCCTACTAAGCAATGCCTGTATAGAGGCCAATAAAACTGCGGAAGCTTACTGTTTGAGTTCCATCAGACACTGTCAAAGTTATTAAAAGTGAGGTTTTGACCTACAAAGAAAAAAAAATAAAAACTGAACCAATTATAGCATTAGATTATACAAATTAACAAATATTAATGCGTACAAATATTCATGCACATTCTTAGATAGGACATTAGTCACTCATATATAGAATGTTAAAAAAGACATCCCAATGAAGAAAAAACAACATACAAACATACAAACTGAGGATCATTACTAGTTGCATTGTATGTTAAGCAGACCCTGCAATAAATAGCAGCTTTACATAAAAAAAAAAAAAAATAATTCTGAAGGAAAAATACTTTCCCAACCCCTGGCTTTCACCTGTGGTGCTTTGAACGGGGAGACATCTTTCTGCCATAAGCAAGATCCTAGAGAATGCTGAGTATGCCCCAGCAGAGTGCAGGATTGTATTCTTGCAAGGTTTGGGATATGTAGCATTTCCCGGCATCTCAAGAATGATGATGTCAACCTTGCCTAGGCACTGTATGCAAAATCTGGAGGTAAGGTAAGAATATTTGATTACTATTTCCCTACAGTTTTTTTTTTTTTTTTTACTGTAAAGCTGCTACTGTGGAAAGGGTGAGAGTGCCTGGATCCTGTGTTTTTATTTTTCACTCCATCACTATCTGCATGCACTTAGTAAAATTGTCCAGTAAGTGGTCTCCTTCCGAGATGCCTTGTAACTAGATACCCCTATTTATTTATTTATCACAAAGGGACTAAGTTTGGCCCAAAACTAAAAAGCCCAGGAACTGCTTTGCTAACAGTTAACCCTTTCCCCAGCCTGGGCAAGCCAACTTCCTAACTAATACAAAGAAACTCACACTGTAGGCAACCTGCCTACACATGTGTTTTGTGAGTGCATCTTGATTACTTTTTTGTATAATAAATGGATTTATTTTTAACTACTGCTCTTTAAGGGTGTTCCGTATGTCAGTTTTTCCTCCCATCCTTTTGCATGTCTACGGGATTGCGGACGTAAGCGGATGACCATCCGCTGACATCCGTTTTGCATCCATTCCGTTCAGTTCCGTTTTTTGAGACGGAAGAGAACCCTAATTTTCTTCTGTTTAAAAAACGGAATGGATGCAAAAACAGATGTCAGCGGATGTCATCCGCTAATGTCCGCAATCCCATAGACATACATTATGTCCGTTTTTCATCCGCAAATGGATGGATGAAAAACGGACATACGAAATGGACCCTACAAAAGTGCATCCGTGTCTGTTTAAAAAAAAAAAAGCGACTGAACAGATAAAAAAACTGAACTGACCATGTGAAAGGACCCTTAGTCTTTGTCCTGGATCTCTGTGTTTTTTTACATGTCTCTGGAGCTTCCCCCTCTGGTTATCATATAGTTGATTTATAGTTGATGCCTCTGTATGTTTCATGGTTTTTACCGTGGCCATTTTTAGTCTGTTTATTTCCAATATTGCTGTTTATCACACACAGCTGGCTATTCTTCATTATCAGGATAATTTTAAACAACTATTGACCCTGACACATAACAGGAATTCATTTTAGTCCAATATTTCTCCCTTTACCCATGTGCCCAACCCTAGGGTGTCAGAGTAGAGTTCTCAGTAGTGTTTTACTTTTTTGTGAGTAAATTAGAGAAGGGAGAAGGGACTAACAAAATGATTTATGTACTGGTACTGAGTAAAGAGCTGAGGAATCTTTCGGAGCTATAGAAATAAACAGAATAAAAAATAATATGTGAAACTGTGTGAAAATTATATTGTATGTATTTGTATGGAAATATACATACCACTCCCAAAGGAGCTTACAATTTGCTGCCTCCAACTGTCACATTTGACTCTTAATTCTATAGGGTCTATGCTATTTGAAAGCATTTGTTTTTGGTAGACTTTAGTAAATTTTGTGAACTCTGTACTGTGGATTTTATCGTTAACCTCCTAGGCGGTAATCCCGAGCGTGACTCGGGGTTGGTTTTTCATATCAGGAGCGGTAACCCCGAGTCACGCTCGGGGTGGATAGGCAGAGAGCGCAGCGGTGTTCTCTTACCTTATCCTGGCGATCCAGCGATGATCTCTCATTGCTGAGATCGCCAGCAGAGAGTCCCGCCGCTCCTCCGTCGGTGTGATCACTTCCTAGTTCCGTTCCCTGCAGCAGCAATGCTGCATGGGAGCGGAACTAGGGAGGGAAATTCAAAAAAAAAAAAAAAAACGTTGCACAAAACACATAACACATTTTATATTTTATACATATATATATATATATATATATATATATATATATATATATATATATATATATATATATATATATATATGCATATATATATATATATATATATATATATATATATATATATACATATATATGCATATATATATATATATATATATATATATATATATGCATATATATATATATATATATATATATATATATATATATATATACATACACATATATATATATATATATATATATATATATATATACCGGTGTATATATATGTATGCATATATATATATATATATATGCACACACACACATATACATATATATATATATATATATATATATATATATATATATATATATATATATGTATATATATATATATATATGTATATATATATATAAAATTATATTATTGATTCAATTATAATTCATGCGTTATATATTACACATATATATATATATATGTGTGTGTATATATATATATATATATATATATATATATATATATATATACACATACACACACACATATATATATATATATATATAATATATAATGCATGAATTATAATCTAATCAATAATATAATTTTATTATATATATTATATATTAAATAATACAATTATATTATTGATTCGATTATAATTCATGCGTTTGTGTTTCAAATTTATCACTAGACTCTTGTTTTGGTCAGGTTTAAGTCAGTAATTACTAAGAATCGTAGGCCTATAATACATAACGCCAAATTTCCATGAAAACAATTGTACCGCTTTTGGTATGTAATTCCTGACATAATCATACCGCCAGGGAGGTTAAGTGATAAATACTAAACATTGGCTGGCCCAGCTTGTAGGCAGGTGCGGTTAACCTTCCCACCTGTACGTGGCTTCACCATTATTGCATGGGAAGGGGAGTCTCGAAAGGGAATTGATCCTATAGTGGCTTTGTCCAGTGCCTTGAGAGAGGAAAGTAGCCTGATCAGACAGTGAGCTCTCAAGAGACTTTGGTGGCCATCTTAGGTAAGGGGAACCTTTGAAATAAGAGACCCCATGTCATTTTAGAGCATTCCTGGTGAGTGAGTGGTAGGGAGAGGAACCTGTGTGTAAGGGACAGTGCTTAGCACAGGGTCAGGTTCCAGACAAGGAGGGATAGCTCAGGGAAGACTCCTTCACATTATACATTCTGGTAAGCGGTCCAAAGGCGTTGAGAAAAAGCAGACTGCAGAACATCCTTTGGCTACGCAAGAAGAGACACTGCTGCTGGTAACAAAAGCCATCCTCTGGTAACATATTCTGTAAATACTGAAACTGTATGTTCTCTGGATTTCTTATATCAGTGCTGAAGATCAGTTTATCTGTTGCTGCCAAGTGCCCAAAAACTGTGCACAATTTTTATAAAAAACATCAGTACCCTATATACTATGCATGAGTATTTCCTCCCAATTCAAGGTGCCTAGTTAAGGCCCTGCCTACAAACTGGGTAAAAAGTCTAAGATTAACCATGCTCAGAAAATAGGTTTTAGTCTATAACTGGCAATTAAATATTAATATGGGGCCAGAGAATACATATGCAGGCTTTGCATCCTACTTAGTAATGCTGTACCACCTCAGCAAGACAGCTGACATAAACACAGTGCATGCACACTGTCGGCCCTAGCTTTTGATGGACAAATAGCAAGGGTGAGTAATGTCTGCTACGTGCCATTTTCATACAGTGTTGCCATTGCACCATACATTTTTTAAAACATTGATTTTAACATGTATATTACATGTCATCTTGCATATTATGCTTTAATTCAATGAGACATACTTTTTAGATCACAGCATGATCTTTTAAATTTGTATACATAATTTTAATTGGAATACATATTTTGCTTACAACAAAACTTATTTTCTTTTACATGGCTGTTTTTTATGCCTTTTTTTTAAATTTAACCTCTTTGCTCATGCCACCTACCTCATAATCTACAGAAATAGCAAGAGTCACCACACCAGTGCTAGAATTGCAGTTAAAGTAATATGAATCTGGTCCTGCTATGCCATATGTCAAGATGTCACCATCAGCATCAGTAGCAATGATAGTGAATATATGTGACCCTGTTACAAGAGAGAATAAACAAAATATGCAGCTGTTAATAACAAAGAAGAGAGAATGTTAGATATGCAGATATTTTTAACACAGAAGACACATGTAGCACCCTCCTAGACAGGTTTCTAGGATGATAGGTAAATTTAGTTATTTTTGGCTCCTCTATAATCATTGGAGCAGCTATTGATTTCTTTGGGCTGTTCTAGATTTCACAGGCTACAGGTTTGATTGCTTACCCCTGCATTCTGGAGGCTTCCAGAACATAGAAGGTTGGAAGAGGAGAGGGAGGAGCCTGTCAATGGCGCCAGCCTGGAGTACGTACTGATGTTGTGTGGAGATCCATCCGGAATGCTGTATCTAGGAGCTCTCTAACCCCCCACTCCCCTGTGCGGTTAATCGACACTCCTTGAGACCCCCCCCCCATCTCTCTTTCATGTCCCGCCGCTAGGAGATGACGCCTGTGGACTGATTGTAATAGCGACTCGCTCCAGTGCCAGAGGAAGCTGCTGCTGGTGAAGCCGAGCCCCGAAGCCCGTAGGGGTGGAGGCGGAGCGAAGCGCTCCAGATCATTGAGGACAGGTGGCGGCCGGAGGGCGAGTGGACGCCTGGAGAACGAGACAGCCAGGACGCTGCGGGAAGCCGGAACGCTTGGTCCGACAGCCGTCCGCGCCCATACAGAGGAGAGCCGGATCCACATCCAGCGGAGAGGGAGACAATCCGATCCCGAACTTGAACTACAGGGAAGCGGTGAGAGGGGGAAAGCCACCCCCCCTTTTTTTTTTTTTTTCTACCTCCTAACCCGCTCTGGGATATTAAGCTGCAAATAAGCATATGTATGATTACTGGCTGGAGGAATTATCTGTCCCTCGATAAGAGCCCCTAAGATGAAAATGAAGAACAAGCAGACAAAAGAGGGGACAGGGAAACCTGCAAAAATCACGGCAAGCCCCGGGACTATTAAAATGTATATGACCCCGCAAGGGAAAGGGCAAAATACACTGCCCGAGAAACAGCTAGTCGTAAGACCAAAACAAAATACAGAGGGAAGCAAAAAAACCAAAGGTCAAAAACCCACGAGAGCAGGTGGAGAGGAGAATTTGGAACTATCAAGGGAGAGTACACAAACAGTAGAGGATGGTGAAATGGGAAGAGAGGAGGATTAAGAACAAAGGATCACCATCAAAATCAGAGATGATGGAAATGTTTGCTAGCATAGAGAGATCAATTAAAACTGAAATGGCTACCCTCCATGGACACTTCGGCACCCTCGGGACACTTTGGCACCCATACCGTGTGACATTTATTTTATGATGAATGGGAGTAAAAAATCCTGCTTATCGTCTATTCCCTCTCCCCATACCATATTCCTATTCTCAGGCACACCCCACGTCTTGGACCAATACTCCTCTCACACTTCGCTGACCTCTAGCCACGAAAATACGCATCCAGGGCAGGTATGATACATATACTTCTATTGCTTCGTTATAAGACCATTCAGACGCCCAAGTACTAAATACAATTATATATATATATATATATATATATATATATACTATTTTGTCTAATTGACTGATTTTTAGGTATTCCACACTGACCTAGATGCCCACTTAAGACTGTTAGGACCAACTGTGGATCATTGTGGCACCCACAGTCCTGCTGTCTACCAGCCAAATTCTATACTACTTTCCTCTTCTCCTGTGAACTATGTTCAAATGAGACCCGGCAGTCTCCTTTCCGTTATATACCGTTTTAATCGACAGCCCAGTTACCTCTATAGAAGGATTTCCTTTGGTAGATACCCGTAGTGATAAAGATGTTCATACCTTTTATAGAAATGGAACTCTTCCTAAACATGTCTTTACTTGGTATTATACTAAATGAATTTTTTTACATAGGTACACTTAGGATATTGAACTCTGGTTGACCCCTGAAGAAGGGTGCTACACCCGAAACGCGTAGGGTCCGGTCCGGTTCTCTCCACCTATGGTTCCTAGGAGTCTTCTGTACAATAACTGGTCTGTCATTGCATGCAATTTTTATTCCTTGTAGATCCAGCTGATTGCTGGATACACACATATTGGTGATGTAAATGTCATTGTTTTTCTTATGTAATTAAATGTATATTTTATACTTTTTTGTCCAATTTTTTCAGTGCATTAGTGACATATAAAGTCCCAAACCATTGGGGGTACCCCCTTTTTTCTCCATGGAGACCTGGGTCATATCCTGATTAGGGTTGATGAAACAGAGTCGAGGACAGACACCCATAGAAAAAAGTTAGAAAAATTAAAAGAGCAAATGAAGAAAATATAGATTGACCAAAGAAATATGTTATATAAAATGGAAGATCAAGAGAACAGAAATAGAAGAAAGAACTTGCGAATTAGAGGACTGCTAGAAAGAGGACAAGACGAAAATTTAGAAGAAATGCTGGAAAGTGTATTCAACCCTCTCATGGGAAAAGCAAACACAGAGAAAATTGAATTTGAACGAGTCCACAGAATACGAAAACCTGCAAACATATCCAGAGAGAAAACGAGAGATGTGATTGCAAGATTCCATAAGTACGAGATAAGGGCCCAGATCTGGGAAAAAATGAGAGATAGACCAGTATTGAAATGTGACGGAGCAGACCTTCAAGTCTTCCCAGATTTGGCACAGGAAACTATTAACAGAAAACATATCCTAAGACCAGTAGTAGAAGTCTTAAAGAAACAAAACATACAATACTTCTGGAGTCAACCTGCTGGCCTAGGAGTACAGCGAGATGGGAGGACTGTGTTATTAAAGTTCCCAGAAGATACTCAAGCTTTCTGTGACTCATTAAACATACCAGTAATGGACTTTCTGGGATGGACAGATCAGGTGACCCCAGAAGAGGAAACAGAGGAAGAGGATCAAGGCCAGAGGAAAATGAAGAAAAATTCCAAGAAGATGACAAAAAACTGAAATAGAGACCAAAAGGGGACTTCGGGATGGAGGGAGGTCGGGGAGAGGGCCGATGGGGGAGAGGGGGGCGGAGAGCTAAAATTGAAGAGAGGGGGGAGGGAATAGTAAATTTAAAAAATGAAACCACTCCTACAAGAAACAGCCAGGCCAAAAGAGACCCTTGATACCCATTGTGACATCAGGTCCCAGAGGACTCCAGTGGAAAGATAAGAGACAGAACACCAGAGAGGGGAATAAAAAGCGGAAATGGTGGTAGTTAACCTATTATCATATAATGTAAGGGGATTAAACTCACCAGTCAAAAGGAAAAAATCCTAAAGGAAATAAATTACTTAAAAGCAGATATAACATTCATACAAGAGACCCATATAACCCATGCATCCAATGTTAGGATATAATCTCGGAGTCACCCCACCTGCTTCTACGCGGACTCTCTCAAGAAAAAGTCCAAGGGTGTTGCCATTGGCTTCGCCAGGGGTATTGGATCTGTTCTTGAAGAGAGACTAGCGGACCCAGAGGGAAGATTCCTCTTTTTAAGAGGGAAACTATTTAAGGAGGAAGTTACCCTAGTAAATGTATATAGCCCTAATGAGGGGCAGGTAGACTTCCTGGGAAAGGTCCTGGGAAAACTAACAGCATTTAAAAAGGGAGGTGTGATCTTGGCCGGAGATCTCGATTTATGTCTCGATCCAAAAATAGACACCACTTCAAAATTCAACGAAGTAAAAAGGCTCAGACAAGGAAACTCAAGGAAAAATTATTTACAAATCAATTGGCGGATATCTGGAGAATTCTCCACCCAAAAGAAAGAGACTTCACCTGCTTCTCGAATGTCCATGGTACATATTCGAGAATAGACTATATACTAATAGAACATAGATGGATTGAAAGAGTAATCGAGGCAGGGATTGGGACCAGGAACTGGTCAGATCACACCCCCCATCACAGTTAAGATAAGAATGAGTAGAGAACAGCCTAAAATGGATGCATGGAAAATCAACGAAGAATTGATTAGGGATAAAAAAATGGGGAAGGGAAATAGAGAAAGAATTGGAGTCCTATTCCCAAATAAATGACATTGAGGAATCACCAAAAAATATGGTATGGGAAGCACAAAAAGCCTATATGCGAGGCATTCTAATTTCCAAAGGGGCACAAAGGAAAAAGGAAAGAACAAAAAATAAAGACAGACTGATGACAGAAGTCTTCGAACCAGAGCAAAAACACAAAAGAACTCAAGACACAGTTACAAATAATCTACTAGAGGAAAAAAAGAGGAGAACTGAAGGATCTATTAGAGCAGGAAATTAAATCAAAAAGATGTGCTGCGCTAAAATATAGTGAATATGAAATCACCAAAATAAATATTCAAACTTATTTTTAAAGTGAAAAGACGATTAAAAATAATCAATAATCTGTGATATCATCAAATACTGTGCATATAATAAAACTAAGAATTTATCACGTGTGACAAAGCAATCTGTGCAACATGAGAAAGAAAATATGAAAACAAGAGGATATTTAAATCCCAATGAAGTCCATAGTAATAGAACACAGAGGTGTTTTCAGGAAGATCAGCCACAAGGTCCCAGAAATTATATACACACGACACTTTATGAGGATAGGGAGGACACCGATGTGCAAATCACCAAAGAAAACCAGGATGGCTGCTTACCAGAAGAAGTTGGTCTCTCAAACTAATGAGTAGACCAAAATGAGCTTGTGTGTAATACCAAGATTGGCCACAGGATGTCTCCTTATAGACTGGAAGTGGCAGCAGAGGAGTTGTCGTGATGTGGATATCGCATTTGAGTCTATAAGGAGACATCCTGTGGCCAATCTTGGTATTACACACAAGCTCATTTTGGTCTACTCATTAGTTTGAGAGACCAACTTCTTCTGGTAAGTAGCCATCCTGGTTTTCTTTGGTGATTTGCACATCGGTGTCCTCCCTATCCTCATAAAGTGTCGTGTGGATATAATTTCTGGGACCTTGTGGCTGATCTTCCTGAAACCACCTCTGTGTTCTATTACTATGGACTTCATTGGGATTTAAATATCCTCTTGTTTTCATATTTTCTTTCTCATGTTGCACAGATTGCTTTGTCACACGTGATAAATTCTTAGTTTTATTATATGCACAGTATTTGATGATATCACAGATTATTGATTATTTTTAATAGTCTTTTCACTTTAAAAATAAGTTTGAATATTTATTTTGGTGATTTCATATTCACTATATTTTAGCGCAGCACATCTTTTTGATTTCATTTCACTTTGGTTTTTCTATGATTCTTTTGTGCAGCAGCTTATCATAATAATTTTGTGTACTAATAATTATTTTAATTGATTAGCGCAGAAATTCCACCATTTTTTCAGAGCAGGAAATTAGACAGGAATTCAACAGGTGTGTAAAAGAAAAATATGCTATAAGTAATAAAGTGGGGAAAAATTTGGCGAGAATCTTGAAAAAAAAGAAAGGGGCGAATTTCATAGATAAAATAAAGAGTAAAAACGGGGAAATAATCCATACAACATCTGGGATAGCAAGGGAATTCCAAAAATATTACGCAAACCTCTACTCAGTAAGAAAAGAGGATAGACAGGGGATTGACCCAGATAGGAGTGAGAAAATTAAGGAATATCTAAGAAACGCTAAGCTGACAAAGGTTGACGAGGACAAGTTAACATTACTGGACATACCAATCTCAGACCAGGAGATAGAGAAGGCAATGAAAGAAACTAGCTCAGGAAAAAGCCCAGGCCCCCGACGGGTTTACAATAAACTATTATAAAAAATACAGGGAGATCCTAGTACCAAGACTGAAAGATTATATGAATGGTATAGGCACCCAATATGAGATGAGCAAAGAGGCCCTCTCTGCATCAATCACCGTCATCCAGAAAGATGAGAAAGACCCATTACTGTGTTCTAGTTATAGACCCATCTCTCTTCTGAATGCAGATGCAAAACTATTTACAAAAATATTAGCTACAAGGATGAAGGGTCTAATGACGGAATGGGTGCACAGAGACCAAGTAGGTTTCATTCCGGGACGACAGGGGCGGGATAATGGAATAAGAACGATCCTCCTGATGAATCAAAGGTTAAAAAATGGTCCACTGAATATGATACTGTCAATAGATGCTGAAAAAGCATTTGACAGAGTCAACTGGGAGTTTATGATAAGAACGTTGGAGGAGTTGGGAATAGGACCTAGAATGATGGCATGGATTAAAACACTATATAACCATCCAACCGCAAAAGTAAAAATTAATGGAACAATGTCGGACTCCTTTGAAATGTTCAATGGAACAAGACAGGGATTTCCCTTGTCCCCAATGCTGTTCGTCCTTTCCCTGGAACCACTTTTAGCAACAATCAGAGAGTGTCCAGATATTAGAGGGATAAGGATAGGACAGGAGGAACACAAGGTTTCTGCTTTTGCGGACGATATCCTGCTATATATTTCAAATCCTAGGACCACCCTGCCAAATATAATTAAAATTATGAAACAATATGGGGAACTATCAAATTTAAAAATCAATCAAAATAAATCAGAGATACTGAGTATTAATATTAATAAACAAGAAGAAGAGAGACTAAAAAGTGAATTCCAATTTAAATGGAGAAAGGATGAAATAAAATATCTAGGAATCAAATTAACATCAACCCCAGATAAATTGTACAAAGTAAATTTTATCCAATTACTGAATGAAATAAAAACAGAGATAAATAGACTCTCTCCAAGGATCTTCTCATGGATAGGACGAATAAATATGATAAAGATGATAATCCTCCCAAAAATATCATATAAATTCCAAATGCTTCCAGTCCCAATCCCACAAACATTTTTTAAGACACTTAAAACTTTGATAACCCGGTTTATCTGGAAACACAAAAAACCAAGGATTAAGTACACTACACTAAGTAAAGGTAAGGGACAAGGGGGATTAGCACTACCGGATTTTAAAAAATATTACCAAGCGTCAATACTTACACTGGTGATAGAATGGAGTAAAAAAAGAGCAACAAAAGTTGGGTAAAAATAGAAAACACCATGAGTGATACACAGCTAGGGAAGACTTTCTGGATCCCTCCAAAGTTTAGAAAATTAAATATTAGTACACACACAATTACACGTCAGACCCTTAAAATCTGGGATAGAATACATTTAAGAGAAAAATGGAAACACAATTCACCGTTGATACCACTCCAAAATACAATTTTTTTTTCACCAGGGGAGGGAATATGGTAAATAGATTGAAGATGAGGACGCACGACTGGGAGACATAATAGAACGGGGAAAAATTATAACGTATTCAGAACTAAAACGGAAGAAAATGGACTGGAAAATAAATGAGTGGAGATACTATCAATTGAGGCATTTTGTAACCACTTTACCTCAGCCATTAAGAGATAAGAAAGAACTATTACCCTTTGAACAGCTTTGTGTCTCAGATAAAGTAGTGAATAACACTAAAAGAAAAATGGGAGAGGGATTTGGGACCATGTAATGAAGAATTACAATGGGGAAAAAGTTTAAAACTTGTTCATACCCCGGCGATAGATAATAATACAGAAGAAATGAACTATAAATTGCTCACTAGATGGTATAACACCCCGGATAAAGTGGGTAGATATCAGACAGAGAGCTCAAGAGACTACTGGCGGGGAAGTCAGGAGGTGGGCACAATAACTTCTATCTGGTGGGAGTGCCCAAAAATTAAAAAATTTTGGAAAGAAGTCTTAATCTTGATAAATAAAATTACGAACATACATATCCCTGAAGATCCTTGGAGGTGTTTATTCCATGGTACACAGATGTCAGTAAAACAATATGAGAGAACATTGATTCCACATCTGTTGAATTCGGCAAAAAGTCTAATTCCTTTAAAATGGCAAAAAGAAGAACCCCTATCGAGAAAAGAATGGCTTATTAAGGCGGAAAAAACAAGAAAATTAGAATTATTAAGAAGCTGGGAGGAAGAGGAACAAGGGAATTGGGTAGAAATTTGGGAAGAATGGCAGACCTTCAAAGATACAGAGGAATATAAAGAGATACTAGGAGAAGGGATGAAAGAGTAGGTGATTACACACAGGTGGATTCTATTTATCATCATTAGTCATTTAGGTCAACATTGGATCATTCAGAGATCCTCACTGAACTTCTGGAGAGAGTTTGCTGCACTGAAAGTAAAGGGGCTTGTACTTCTTTTTGCTGTGTTGTAATGCTCTTGACCTCTGTCTTGTACTGATTATTACTGTTTATTTCCTGCCTTGTAATTATGATTGTTTTCTTCACAATAAAGCACTCCTTGTTGTAAAAGAAAGTAAAGGGGCTGAATAATTTTGCACGCCCAATTTTTCAGTTTTTTATTTGTTAACAAAGTTTGAAATATCCAATAAATTTTGTTCCACTTCATGATTGTGTCCCACTTGTTGTTGATTCTTCACAAAAAATTACAGTTTTATATCTTTATGTTTGAAGCCTGAAATGTGGCAAAAGGTTGCAAAGTTCAAGGGGGCCGAATACTTTCGCAAGGCACTGTATAAGGTAGGTGGTATGTCCATGTGCTGAAATGTCTCAATTGGCTGTCCTGTACCACCTGATGGATGTGTCATGGGTCAAAGTTCTTCACAATGTAAAAGAATATGGCGGCCTCGAATATCGCCATATGTTCGCATGATTGGCGGACAGCGAACGAGCAAAGTTTGCAGCGAACCAACCGCCGGGCGAACCGCTAGGCCATCTCTACTCACTTATGTTGCCAGCGGTTTACACATTAATGGCTGTGTGTTGAGTTATTTTGAGGGAACAGCAAATTTACACTGTTATACAAGTTGTACACTATATACTGACTATTTTACATTGTAGCAAAGTGTCATTTCTTTAGTGTTGTCACATGAAAAGATATACTAAAATATTTACAAAAATGCGAGGGGTGTACTCACTTTTGTGTGATACTGTATAATATAAATATAAGTACTACATCATATGGGTCAAATTTGTACAATATTTTATGAGAATATGATACTTTTTAGTCTTTTGTTAAATAAATATTGATTTTTTAACAAAATTTCTGGATTCGTCTTATGTTGCACCTAAAAAGTGCAATAAAAATCCGAAAGGAATTCTAATTCTTTCCCACCGTATCCAAAACTAAGAAAAAAAATTTGGCTGGGCATATACTTTAAAGATCTGTACTGTGGAAGCTGTGTAGGCAGAGGCAAAAAGACTAGTTACCAGTATTGCTTCATGGCTCCTGGAAGCTAATCTTTCCCCTATTACTCAATTACAATACTTTGTTTTATATTGTGTCTCTTTGTGGAAGTTCCCATCTTGGTAGAGGAGCAGGGCTTCACTTCCTCATGTGAGAACTGCCCCCTTGATGATTGATCAAGCAGCAGGAGAAGTCAGAGATCCACAGAATGGATCACAGAATGGACCACAGAGATCCCTCACACCCCTTCTCTTCCCCCCCCCCCCCTCCCTCCTTTTTTTTTCTTTTTTTTTTACTCAATTACAATACTTTCTTTTATATTGTGTCTCTTGAAGTTCCCATCTTAGTAGTGGAGCAGGGCTTCATTTCCTCATGTGAAAACTGCCCCCTTGATGACTGGTGGGATATTAATCAAGCAGTAGGAGAAGTCAGAGATCCACAGAATGGATCACAGAATGAACCACAGAGATCCCTCGCACCCCTACTCTCCCCCCCCCATTTTTTTTTGTTCCCTCCATCATCTGCTCGTCCATTTTTATTTCCATCACTGATTTGTTATGAATAGAGTTGAGCGGACACCTGGAAGTCCGTGTTCGGCGGGTTCGGCCGAACTTGAAAAAAAAGTCCGGGGCCGTGTCCCGGACTTTTTCCGAACTTTACCCGGACACCGAACCCCATTGAAGTGAATGGGGACCCGAACTTTCAGGCACTAAAATGGCTCTAAAACACCAATGGAAAGGGCTAGAGTGCTGCAAATGGCAGCAAAACGTAGTTAAGAGCATGGCAAGTGCTCTGCAAACAAATGTGGATAGGGAAATAACTTAAAAAAACAGAAAAATAAAAAAAAATTAATCTGTGAAGGACGAGGCCCATATGGAGTAGGAGGGAGGTTGAGGTGGCGGTGGATGTGGCGGTGTAGGTGGAAGGGGGCGAGGTAGCCAACACTGCTTTTTTTCAGTGATTTTAAATTAGGGTACACCCCAAAAGAGTGAGAAAGATCAAAAATATAACAATGGCTGGGTAAGGTCGGTATCCATCTCTATTCTGCACAAGGTACGAAAAAGTCCCGTGGGATCCATGCCTGGTTTATTTTAATGAACGTGAGCTTGTCCACATTGTCTCTGGACAGGCGGCTGCGCTTGTCTGTGATAGCCGTGCTAAATACACGTTCAGATAATACACTGGCTTCAGGGCACACCAGCACCTCCAAGGCGTAAAGGGCAAGCTCAGGCTATGTGCCCAATTTGGAGACCCAGAAGTTGAAGGGGGGAGACCCGTCATTCACTACATGTAGGCATGTGCACACATACTGCTCCACCATGTTGCTGAAATGCTGCCTCCTGCTAAGACGTTCCATATGAGCTGCTGGTGCTGCTGTTTGTTGTGGCATGCTGACAAAGCTTTTCCACATTTCGGCCATTCTAACCCTGCCTTCTGAGGTGCTGGCGGTGCCCTGGTTGTGTTGGCGACCTCTTCCTCCTCCTCCTCTGCCTTGGCCTTGTGCTTCCACTGTGGCTCCGCTGTCAGGTGGGAATGCCAGCAGCATCGCGTCTACCAGCGTGCGCTTGTACTCGCGCATCTTGCGATCACGCTCCAGTGAGTGAATTAAGGACGGTACGTTGTCCTTGTAACGGGGATCCAGCAGCGTGGCCACCCAGTAATCAGCACAAGTTAGAATGTGGGCAACTCGTCGGTCGTTGTGGAGACACTGCAGCATGTAATCGCTCATGTGTGCCAGGCTGCCCAGAGGCAATGAAAGGCTGTCCTCTGTGGGAGGTGTATCGTCTGTGTCCTCTGTATCAGTATGTATCAGCCACGCACCAGTGATGGCCATGAGCTGGCCTGGGTGCCACCCTTCTGTGAACATGGTTCCATCTCCTCCTCCATCTCCTCCTCCTCTTCCTCCAGAACTGTGCCCCTGCTGGACAATTGTGTCCCTGGCGTTTGTGTGTGCAGGAACCCACCCTCGGAGCCACTTGCGAATGACTGCCCTGAAAGCCTTGGAAATGTTACTTCTTCATCCTCCTCCTCCTCCTCATCCTGTGCCACATCCTCTTCCATCATCGCCCGAATCGTTTTTTGAAGGAGGCATAGAAGTGGGATAGTTAAGCTGAGAACGGCGTCATCGGCACTGGCCATGTTGGTGGAGTACTCAAAACAGCGCAACAAGGCACACAGGTCTCGCATGGAGGCCCAGTTATTGGTGGTGAAGTGGTGCTGTTCCGCAGAGCGACTCACGCGTGCGTGCTGCAGCTGAAACTCCACTATGGCCTGCTGCTGCTCGCACAGTCTTTCCAGCATGTGCAAGGTGGAGTTCCACCTTGTGGGCACATCATATATGAGGCGGTGAGCGGGAAGGCCGAAGTTATGCTGCAGCGCTGACAGGCAAGCAGCAGCAGGGTGAGAACGCCGAAAGTGCGCACAGACGGCCCGCACTTTCTGCAGCAGCTCTGACATATCGGGGTAATTTTTAAGGAACCTCTGCACCACCAAATTCAGCACATGCGCCAGGCAAGGGATGTGCGTCAAACCGGCTAGGCCCAGAGCTGCTATGAGATTTCGCCCGTTATCGCACACCACCAGGCCAGGCTTGACGCTCGCTGGCAGCAACCACTCATTTGTCTGCTGTTCCATGCTCCTCCACAACTCTTGCGCGGTGTGTGGTTTTTCCCCCAAACAGGCAAGTTTTAAAACTGCCTGCTGTCGTTTACCCCTGGCTGTGCTGAAGTTGGTGGTGAAGGTGTTACGCTGACCGGATGAGGAGGAGGTAGAGGATGAGGAAGTGGAGTAGGAGGAGTTAGGAACAGGAGGCAAACTGAAGCGCCCTGCAATCCTCGGTGGTGGAAGGACATGCGCCAAATTGCTATCCGCCTCAGGCCCATCTGCCACTGCATTTACCCAGTGTGCCGTTAGGGAGATATAACGCCCCTGACCGTGCTTACTGGTCCACGTATCGGTAGTTAGGTGGACCTTGGCACAGATGGCGCTCCGCAGTGCACACCTGATTTTTTCCCCCACTTGGTTGTGCAGGGAAGGGATGGCTTGCCTGGAAAAGTAGTGGCGGGTGGGCACGACGTACTGTGGGACAGCCACCGACATAAGGCTTTTAAAACTGTGCGTCTCCACCAGACGAAATGACAGCATTTCAAAGGCCAAGAATTTTGAAATGCTGGCATTCAGGGCCAGGGATCGTGGGTGGGTAGGGGGGTTCTTCCTCTGAAGTGTTTGGGAGATGGAAAGCTGAACGCTTCCACGGGACATTGTGGAGATGGTTGGTGAAACAGGTGGTGGTGTTGCTGACAGATCGTCTGTTTGCGGGGTGGCAGGTGCCGGTATCACTACAGAGGTGGATGAAGAGGCAGAGACTGCAGCAGAAGAGGAAGCAGGAGGAGCCAGAGATCTTTCTTGGTTTTGAAGGTGTCTACTCCACTGCAGATCGTGCTTTGCACTTAGATGCCTGATCATGCAGGTTGTGCTCAGGTTGAGAAGGTTTATGCCTCGCTTCAGGCTCTGATTGCACAGGGTGCAAACCACTCGTGTCCTGTCATCAGCACATTTTCTGAAGAACTTCCACGCTAGAGAACTCCTTTGAGCTTGCTTTGGTGCGCTCGGTGCCTTGCTACGTTGGGCAGTAGCAGGCGTAGTGTCTAGGGCACGGCCGCTCCGCTTCTGCACCCTGCTCCCTCTTCTGCTGTGCTGGTGGCTCTGTGCGACCACCGCCTCTTCCTCCAAACTACTCAGGTCACCTGCATGACCTTCATTCCATGTGGGGTCGAGGACCTCATCGTCCTCCACATCATCTTCCACACAGTCTTCACCCCTGCCCTCCTTGTCGGTCTCCACAATTCTGAGTCGGCAGCACTTGGCACCTGCGTCGCGTCATCATCGGAGACGTGCTGCGATGGTCCTTCCTTGTACTCATCTTGAGAAATAAGTGGTTGGGCATCGCTGCACTCAATCTCTTCCACTTCTGGGGCAGGGCTAGGTGGATGGCCCTTGGAAACCCTGCTGACAGAGTCATCAAAAAGAAGAAGAGACTGCTGCATGACTTGGGGCTCAGACTGCTTGCCTGATTTGCAAGGGGGTGAGGTGAAAGACGGTTGGACATCGGCTGCAGGTGCCAACTCTGACCTTTCTGCAGTAGACTGGGTGGGAGACAATGTGAAGGAACTGGAGGCACTGTCAGCAGCAACCCAATCTACTATCGCCTCTACTTGTTCTGGCCTCATCACTTCTAGAGGCGCATGATGCCCTACCAAATACTGCTGCAGGTTCTGTCGCCTACTCACACTTGAGGAAGGTGTTTCACTTGTGCGTGTAGCTGGCACAGATCGACCACGTCCTCTCCTTGCAACAGGAGCTCTACCAGCAGCACCACGACCCAGGCCACGGCCCCTATTTGACGGTCTCCTCATATTTCTGTAATTTATGATCTTGCCCTAGAAAGGTGTTTATTGAATAGCGGAACAAAACAACAACAGTATCGCACGGGTGTATCTCACAGTCAAATATGCAAACTATGCCGCAATTTAATTTTTTTACCCCAAAAGGGTGTTTATTAAATAGCGGAATAGAAAAACAGTATACAAATACAACGGGTGTATCTCACAGTCAAATATGCAAAGTATGCCGCAAATTTAATTTTTTTCACCCCAAAAGGGTGTACCGTGTATATTGAATAGCGGAATAGAAAAAAGGACACAAAACGGTGTATCTCACACGTACAAACACAGACTAGGCCCCGATTACAATTTTTTGTACCCTAAAGGGAGGATGAGGATGAGGAGTAGGAGGAGTTCGGAACAGGAGGCAAACTGAACACCCTGCAATCCTCGGCGGTGGAAGGAGATGCGCCAAACAAATTTAAAAAGGTGTATCTCACACGAACCGATACAGACTATGCCGTAATTTAATTTTTTACACTCCAAAAGGGTGTATATTGAATAGCGGAAAAGAAAAAAATTTATAAAACGGTGTATCTCACACGTACCGATACAGACTATGCCGTAATTTAATTTTTTACACTCCAAAAGGGTGTATATTGAATAGCGGAATAGAAAACTATTTATAAAAGGGTGTATCTCACACGTACAAACACAGACTAGGCCCCAATTACAATTTTTTGTACCCTAAAGGCAGGATGAGGAGTAGGAGGAGTTCGGAACAGGAGGCAAACTGAAGCACCCTGCAATCCTCGGCGGTGGAAGATGCGCCCCAAAAGATTGGAAGGTGTATCTCACATGTACCGATACAGACTATCCCGCAATTTAATTGTTTTTACCCCAAGGGTGTAGATTGAATAGCGGAATAGAAAATATGATATCAAAAGGTGTATGTATCTCACACGCACAGACCCAGACTAGGCCCCGATTACTTCTTTTTGTACCGTAAAGGCAGGATGAGGAGTAGGAGGAGTTCGGAACAGGCAGGAGGCAAACTGAACACCCTGCAATCCTCGGCGGTGGAAGATGCGCCCCAAAAATTGGAAAGGTGTATCTCACACGTACCGATACAGACTATGCCGCAATTTAATTCTTTTTACCGCAAAGGGTGTAGATTGAATAGCGGAATAGAAAATATGATATCAAAAGGTGTATCTATCTCACACGTACAGACCCAGACTAGGCCCCGATTACTATTTTTTGTACCCTAAAGGCAGGATGAGGAGTAGGAGGAGTTCAGAACAGGCAGGAGGCAAACTGAAGCACCCTGCAATTCTCGGCGGTGTAAGATGCGCCCCAAAAATTGGAAAGGTGTATCTCACACGTACTGATACAGACTATGCCGCAATTTAATTATTTTTACCCCAAGGGTGTAGATTGAATAGCGGAATAGGAAATATGATATCAAAAGGTGTACCTATCTCACACGTACAGACCCAGACTAGGCCCCGATTACTATTTTTTGTACCCTAAAGGCAGGATGAGGAGTAGGAGGAGTTCGGAACAGGCAGGAGGCAAACTGAAGCACCCTGCAATCCTCGGCGGTGGAAGATGCGCCCCAAAAATTGGAAAGGTGTATCTCACACGTACCGATACAGACTATGCCGCAATTTAATTATTTTTACCCCAAGGGTGTAGATTGAATAGCGGAATAGAAAATATGATATCAAAAGGTGTACCTATCTCACACGTACAGACCCAGACTAGGCCCCGATTACTATTTTTTGTACCCTAAAGGCAGGATGAGGAGTAGGAGGAGTTCGGAACAGGCAGGAGGCAAACTGAAGCACCCTGCAATCCTCGGCGGTGGAAGATGCGCCCCAAAAATTGGAAAGGTGTATCTCACACGTACCGATACAGACTATGCCGCAATTTAATTCTTTTTACCCCAAGGGTGTAGATTGAATAGCGGAATAGAAAATATGATATCAAAAGGTGTATCTATCTCACATGTACAGACCCAGACTAGGCCCGATTACTATTTTTTGTACCCTAAAGGCAGGATGAGGAGTAGGAGGAGTTCGGAACAGGCAGGAGGCAAACTGAAGCACCCTGCAATCCTCGTCGGTGTAAGATGCGCCCCAAAAAATGGAAAGGTGTATCTCACACATACCGACACGGACTATGCCGCAATTTAATTCTTTTTACCGCAAAGGGTGTAGATTGAATAGCGGAATACAAAATATGATATCAAAAGGTGTATCTATCTCACACGTACAGACCCAGACTAGGCCCTGATTACTATTTTTTGTACCCTAAAGGCAGGATGAGGAGTAGGAGGAGTTCAGAACAGGCAGGAGGCAAACTGAAGCACCCTGCAATTCTCGGTGGTGTAAGATGCGCCCCAAAAATTGGAAAGGTGTATCTCACACGTACCGATTCAGACTATGCCGCAATTTAATTATTTTTACCCCAAGGGTGTAGATTGAATAGCGGAATAGAAAATATGATATCAAAAGATGTATCTATCTCACACGTACAGACCCAGACTAGGCCCCGATTACTATTTTTTGTACCCTAAAGGCAGGATGAGGAGTAGGAGGAGTTCGGAACAGGCAGGAGGCAAACTGAAGCACCCTGCAATCCTCGGCGGTGTAAGATGCGCCCCAAAAATTGGAAAGGTGTATCTCACACATACCGACACGGACTATGCCGCAATTTAATTCTTTTTACCGCAAAGGGTGTAGATTGAATAGCGGAATAGAAAATATGATATCAAAAGGTGTATCTATCTCACACGTACAGACCCAGACTAGGCCCCGATTACTATTTTTTGTACCCTAAAGGCAGGATGAGGAGTAGGAGGAGTTCGGAACAGGCAGGAGGCAAACTGAAGCACCCTGCAATCCTCGGTGGTGGAAGATGCGCCCCAAAAATTTGGAAGGTGTATCTCACACGTACCGATACAGACTATGCCGCAATTTAATTATTTTTACCCCAAGGGTGTAGATTGAATAGCTGAATAGAAAATATGATATCAAAAGGTGTATCTATCTCACACGTACAGACCCAGACTAGGCCCCGATTACTATTTTTTGTACCCTAAAGGCAGGATGAGGAGTAGGAGGAGTTCAGAACAGGCAGGAGGCAAACTGAAGCACCCTGCAATTCTCGGCGGTGTAAGATGCGCCCCAAAAATTGGAAAGGTGTATCTCACACGTACCGATACAGACTATGCCGCAATTTAATTCTTTTTACCCCAAGGGTGTAGATTGAATAGCGGAATAGAAAATATGATATCAAAAGGTGTACCTATCTCACACGTACAGACCCAGACTAGGCCCCGATTACTATTTTTTGTACCCTAAAGGCAGGATGAGGAGTAGGAGGAGTTCGGAACAGGCAGGAGGCAAACTGAAGCACCCTGCAATCCTCGGCGGTGGAAGATGCGCCCCAAAAATTGGAAAGTTGTATCTCACACGTACCGATACAGACTATGCCGCAATTTAATTATTTTTACCCCAAGGGTGTAGATTGAATAGCGGAATAGAAAATATGATATCAAAAGGTGTATCTATCTCACACGTACAGACCCAGACTAGGCCCCGATTAATATTTTTTGTACCCTAAAGGCAGGATGAGGAGTAGGTGGAGTTCGGAACAGGCAGGAGGCAAACTGAAGCACCCTGCAATCCTCGGCGGTGTAAGATGCGCCCCAAAAATTTAGAAGGTGTATCTCACGCGTACCGATACAGACTATGCCGCAATTTAATTCTTTTTACCCCAAAAGTTTAGATTGAATAGCGGAATAGAAAATATGATATCAAAAGGTGTACCTATCTCACACGTACAGACCCAGACTAGGCCCCGATTACTATTTTTTGTACCCTAAAGGCAGGATGAGGAGTAGGAGGAGTTTGGAACAGGCAGGAGGCAAACTGAAGCACCCTGCAATCCTCGGCGGTGGAAGATGCGCCCCAAAAATTGGAAAGTTGTATCTCACACGTACCGATACAGACTATGCCGCAATTTAATTATTTTTACCCCAAGGGTGTAGATTGAATAGCTGAATAGAAAATATGATATCAAAAGGTGTATCTATCTCACACGTACAGACCCAGACTAGGCCCCGATTACTATTTTTTGTACCCTAAAGGCAGGATGAGGAGTAGGAGGAGTTCAGAACAGGCAGGAGGCAAACTGAAGCACCCTGCAATTCTCGGCGGTGTAAGATGCGCCCCAAAAATTGGAAAGGTGTATCTCACACGTACCGATACAGACTATGCCGCAATTTAATTATTTTTACCGCAAAGGGTGTAGATTGAATAGCGGTATAGAAAATATGATATCAAAAGGTGTATCTATCTCACACGTACAGACCCAGACTAGGCCCCGATTACTATTTTTTGTACCCTAAAGGCAGGATGAGGAGTAGGAGGAGTTCGGAACAGGCAGGAGGCAAACTGAAGCACCCTGCAATCCTCGGCGGTGGAAGATGCGCCCCAAAAATTGGAAAGGTGTATCTCACACGTACCGATACAGACTATGCCGCAATTTAATTATTTTTACCCCAAAGGGTGTAGATTGAATAGCGGAATAGAAAATATGATATCAAAAGATGTATCTATCTCACACGTACAGACCCAGACTAGGCCTCGATTACTATTTTTTCTACCCTAAAGGCAGGATGAGGAGTAGGAGGAGTTCGGAACAGGCAGGAGGCAAACTGAAGCACCCTGCAATCCTCGGCGGTGTAAGATGCGTCCCAAAAATTGAAAAAGATGTATCTCACACGTACCGATACAGACTATGCCGCAATTTAATTCTTTTTACCCCAGAGGGTGTAGATTGAATAGCGGAATGGAAAATATGATATCAAAAGGTGTATCTATCTCACACGTACAGACCCAGACTAGGCCCCGATTACTATTTTTTGTACCCTAAAGGCAGGATGAGGAGTAGGAGGAGTTCGGAACAGGCAGGAGGCAAACTGAAGCACCCTGCAATCCTCGGCGGTGTAAGATGCGCCCCAAAAATTGGAAAGGTGTATCTCACACGTACCAATACAGACTATGCCGCAATTTAATTCTTTTTACCCCAAAGGGTGTAGATTGAATAGCGGAATAGAAAATATGATATCAAAAGGTGAATCTATCTCACACGTACAGACCCAGACTAGGCCCCGATTACTTTTTTTTGTACCCTAAAGGCAGGATGAGGAGTAGGAGGAGTTTGGAACAGGCAGGAGGCAAACTGAAGCACCCTGCAATCCTCGGCGGTGGAAGATGCGCCCCAAAAATTTGGAAGGTGTATCTCACACGTACCGATACAGACTATGCCGCAATTTAATTCTTTTTACCCCAAGGGTGTAGATTGAATAGCGGAATAGAAAATATGATATCAAAAGGTGTATCTATCTCACACGTACAGACCCAGACTAGGCCCCGATTACTATTTTTTGTACCCTAAAGGCAGGATGAGGAGTAGGAGGAGTTCGGAACAGGCAGGAGGCAAACTGAAGCACCCTGCAATCCTCGGCGGTGTAAGATGCGCCCCAAAAATTGGAAAGGTGTATCTCACACATACTGATACAGACTATGCCGCAATTTAATTCTTTTTACCCCAAGGGTGTAGATTGAATAGCGGAATAGAAAATATGATATCAAAAGGTGTATCTATCTCACACGTACAGACCCAGACTAGGCCCCGATTACTATTTTTTGTACCCTAAAGGCAGGATGAGGAGTAGGAGGAGTTCGGAACAGGCAGAAGGCAAACTGAAGCACCCTGCAATTCTCGACGGTGTAAGATGCGCCCCAAAAATTGGAAAGGTGTATCTCACACATACCGATACAGACTATGCCGCAATTTAATTATTTTTACCCCAAAGGGTGTAGATTGAATAGCGGAATAGAAAATATGATATAAAATTGGTGATTTATCAATAGCACATGTGAACACAGCAGTGTCTTATGTTTTATGTCACAGTCAGCTCTGCAGCAGGCTATGAAGGGAAGACAAAAGAAAATTCCCCTTTAAGTTTGTAATTTTTAAATAGATTAGTACAGACTATGCCACAATTTAATTTTTTTTAACCCAAAAGGGTGTATATTGAATAGTGGAATAGAAAAAAGTGTATAAAATTGAAAATCACTCAATAGCACATGTGAACACAGCAGTGTCTTATGTCACAGTCAGCACTGCAGCAAACAGGCTATGAAGGGGGGAAAAAAAATCCCTTTTAACTTGTAGTAAAATATAGCTGATGAACGCTGCACACAACTGACTGATAAAAATAGATTTTTTTTCTCCCTCCTCCTCCTCCTCCTCCTCAGTGGGCTCAAGTGAGGGCAAAAAAATCGTTCACTGCACCACCCCCCACACAGCAAAATCGATGTAGACTGTCCCTGCCTAATCTCCAGCCTGTCCCTAATATGCTCAATAAGATCGTTTACTGCACCACCCCCCACACAGCAAAATCGATGTAGACTAACCCTGCCTAATCTCCAGCCTGGCCCTAAAATGCTCTAATAACTGTCCCTTACTGCACTCCGACCTGTCCCTGCATTCTTTTCGGACACAAGTTTTTCACAGAATCACTGTCTGTCCCTAATCAGCAGCCAGCACGTATGATGTGTGCTCTGTCCCTAAACTACAGCAGAATGACTCGGCGCAATGGGGCTCTCGAACTTATAAAGACATGGTCACATGCTTCAGATGGCCAATCACAGCTACTAATACATTAGTAGGCATGGCTGGGATGGCTTAAGGCACACCAGTTAAACGCTTGTTGATTGGCTGTTGAAAGCCCGCCATTAAAAGCGCGCCATTACATACAAAACAGGAAATAAAATGACCGAACACGGATTTTAAACCCGAACATACAGTAAAGTTTTCGGGTCCGTGTTCGGGTAAAAAAATCCAATTATTCGGTACAAACACGAATAATACAGTCCGTGTTCGCTCAACACTAGTTATGAATTAAATATTTTCTTTGCATTATGTTTTTTTTGTATTGATATATTATGTTTGATATATACTGATATGTATTGTTGTTTATTCTAGATACTGTGACATTATAAAAGTTTGTCTAATATGCATGCATTTTTGGATTCTGAAGAAACTCCTTAAATGTGAGTGAAACGCGTAGATCCACAAGTAGATCACATAGAGATGATGTGAAGCGTTTTATACATGCATTGTTACACTTTATCATGACTGTATCTCTTTTTTTAATATTTATTGTTTGTAATGTTTAATAAATATGAATTATTCTTTTAAAGTTTAATCTATTTTATTGTCGATTTAGAGGCACACCCAAATCCCCATATCCTGGCTTGGTAGAATTATTTCCACACTTGTCCCCCCCCACCCCCCTCCCACCCTTTGAGTCTACTACCATACCTGGTCATATAAATTTTGTTTACCAGATCCACAGAATGAATGAAGCATATGCAGGGTGATGCATGTACTGCAGGTTCTCAGGTACAGCTTTCTCTTCAAGAAGCACTCAGAATAACAGTGATCAGCGCGGTAGTCACATAATGAAATCTCACAAGGCTAGTAGTGCCTTAGATGATCCCACACTGCAGACATACTGCTATTGGGCTACAAAACAGGAATGCCTGGGTACAATCACATGTAAGGAAGTGAACTGCCATTTTTTCAGATTTAGTTCAAGACAAAAGTTTAAATTTCCAGGGTAATATTTCTAGATATTTCTTATCATAGAGAAATTCTTTTCTTTTTTTTTTTTTCTTTTTTTTTTGAGGTCACGTACAATTTAAATGTTTAAGGGCTGGCACATAGAGTTCAGTACACTTCTACAGACAATGTCACAGAAAGGGAAGCGCTAGTGATCATGTAATAGCTGTGAGGAAACAGCTGGAACAAGTAGCAGTGGAGACGTGACAGAGGGAGGCACAAAAGGTAAAGCTGCCCTTGGTGATACAATGTTCTGTAAATGCTTGTATGGGGAACCAGGCAGTCATGCTACATGTCAAAATACAATATACTTCCCAAATTTGACTGTAGCACCCTCCAGAGTAGGTGCTAAGCAAACTATAGTTGGGCCTTGTCTGCTTAACAGCATGGCCATGTTTTTAGTTAGGCTTGCATGTGCTCCCCGGGTGTGCTGGTTGTGTTGGGGAGTCTCCCCACTGTGTCCCAATGAGGGCTCTCATTGGGCAGTGGAGGAAACCTAACCAGTAGCACACCAGGGCTTGTATCCATCCTGGAAGGGCAGATTCTGCCGCAGAGCATTCTGGGAGGGGGTAAAAGTCTGTGGGGAGCACATGACAGGGTGTCTTTGGCAGGAAGCAGAGTCCCAAGAGGAATGGTGTGGCTGTATCTTCTCCTGTCAGGAAGAATTGGGCATCCTAGGCGGCTTGCCTGAGAGGATACAGGGCTGAGCTGAGCAGCAGGAAGGATCCAGTGTGCTGAGGACCAGCGGACCTGTGGGGGTCGAGTTCCAGGAAAGCATTTTGAATAATGAGTACTGTGAACCATCCCTGGGGGTCCGCCTAGCTGAGAGGACCACTCCAGAGAAAGTCAAAGGGATCCAGGAGCTAGCTAGCCGGTGCAGTATAAACAGGAAAGGGGGTGCCAGAATTTAACGTAAAAGGGGGTGCCAGCGGTTGGACCGCATTTTCTTTACCGGAGAGAGGTAACAGGAAAACTCTTCCAAGATTGTCCAGGATGCAAAGGTGGATGCAGCACAAGGTGGCACTAGAGTATGGGTATGATTACCCCTATGCTCCTAGAGAGGTTATGCTGCTGGTTGGAAAATACAGAGACTTTTAGTGCGATGAGGCTATATGGAACTTCCTTTTCATTCCCAAGCCATATAGGGATTCGCCAGAAGCTGAGCTCAAGGAAAGATTTACTGCTGTAAAGGCCCAGTGGAACTTTGGGCGCTCAATCTATATCGACAGGGCGGAGGTCGGCTGCCCTGATGGTTAAGGCCAGGCTTGGTCTGTAAGAGTGAAAAATGAGCAAGGTATTTATGTCCGGGTTCCCCATCCGGACTACTACATTTAAAGAAGAACATTTTTCTTTTTAAGATCTTCAAACTGTTCATTTATGGCTAGCTAGCCATCACAAACTGACCAAAAAAAGAAAAAAAAATGTAATGCTGAATTCTACAGTTCCAGTTGAGAATGTTGTGTTCATTTGCAGACCCCTTGGGCTACCGGGCCAGGGTCTTAAGGAGGATATTTGCTATGCTGAGATCCCTTGGGCCACCGGGCCAGGATCTATGTTGGATTACAAATACTGTGTGAAAGGCTTTCCACAGTTCAAAGCAAGAAAGTAAACCTAGTAACTGTTGCAACTTGATGGTGTGTACAGAAGATTTGCTGTGAGGGGGATACCCCGGAGGACCCCTTTTTCCATACTTCCCTGACTCAGCAGGATTGCAGGCCCTTCAGGCTTTTGTGGCTTTCCTGTTTCCTGCTAAGAAGTGCTCTGAGAGGCAGCCAGGGGGCTCTGTGTCTTACTTCAAAGAAAGCATAGATAACCAGTGTTAGGGCACAGACTTCCCTCCAGCCAGGAAGGAGTGGACCTGGCGAGTCAAGACATTGACCAACAGAGGTAATCAGGGAAGGGAGTGAGAAGGTCGCCCTGGGTAGGAGGGTCTTCTCACTTAACTGTTCAGTCAGTTAGTCATGCATTTTCTTAATGTATGCAGTTGACTAACTTTTCTTCCATTTCTTTACAGGTGGGCTCATCATAGAGATAGTCAGTAAGGAAATGTAACTTGTATATTTTTTGGAATCCCTACCAAGTGAGTTTGTTTGGTGGGGGGTGCATCATCTTCATGCACCTAACACTGTTTCTATATTTGTACAGCAGAAAAGTGTATATCTATTGTGGGAGATTAGCTCAGTGGCGGGTATGGATGACCCCTTGCAGGGATGTGTTTACACAGGGAAATAGCCGAGAATTGGTTGCAAACAACAGTTTGGTTTATTCTTGCAATTTTCTTCACACAAGTGCAAGCCTCAAAAACATCAAAATAAAAATAAAACACAAAATAAATCCTTGCCACTGTGGGCGGCTACCTTCTCACATACAGGAACCTACCTACGGAGTCTGTCTCCAACCTACTGTTGGGCAAACTTTGCTGATCCTACAGCAGACACTCAATAGTCCATGTTTTTTTTCTTCACACAACAAATGTTAATTTAACATGTCCCTTTTTTCTTCACATAGAACACATTCCTTTGTTTGTCTCTTCACATAGCAAACAGTGTGTTTATTTCTTTCCACATAGAAATAGTCCAAGACCTCACCTTGTGTAGTCTTCAGTCTTAATTAATTTCCCCTTCACACAGGAAATGTCCATTGGTTTCTTTTCACAGAGAAACGATGCAAGAGTAGTCTTCACACTTTTTACCCTCCTCAGCGCACATCGCTCCAGGAGGTCTTCCCCATGCCCACACAGCTTCAGGGGGCACACCTTCTCCCATGCCCACACAGCGTCGGAAGGCACACATGACTGTCCTCCTCTGCCCAGCTTCACACAGCGTCAGGAGGCAGCAATCAATAGGACTTCCTTTTGACAAATTATAGAGGCCTTAACTTCCTCATTCCGAACAGCTGAAGGCCTTTCAACTTCCTTAAGCCGTCCTGGCTACCTTTGCAGCCGACACCCTATAGTAATTGGTGAATTTTCTAAACCAGGTGGAAATGTATCTCCTATCTGTGACTACATCCACAGATTTACCTGACTTCCTGTCACACTATATTTTTTTCCACGTAATTTATTTGTATATTCGTTCTTTCCCTTTTCCCCCTTTTCCAGGTTTGTGGGATACTCCTGAGTTTTGGCTAAAGTTTTTGATAGGAGGCGGTTGCCTCAGAGTCAACGGGGACATGACTTGATTTGGTGGGGGGGTGGATGTAGCACCCTCCAGAGTAGGTGCTAGGCAAACTATAGTTGAGCCTTGTCTGCTTAACAGCATGGCCATGTTTTTAGTTAGGCTGGCATGTGTTCCCCGGGTGTGCTGATTGTGTTGGGGAGTCTCCCCACTGTGTCCCAATGAGGGCTGTCATTGGGCAGTGGAGGAAACCTAACCAATAGCACACCAGGGCTTGTATCCATCCTAGAAGGGCAGATTCTGCCGCAGAGCATTCTGGGAGGGGGTATAAGTCTGTGGGGAGCACATGACAGGGTGTCTTTGGCGGGAAGCAGAGTCCCAGGAGGAAGGGTGTGGCTCTCTCTCCTCCTGTCAGGAAGCCTGAGGGGATACAGGGCTTAGCTGAGCAGCAGCAAGGATCCAGTGTGCTGAGGACCAGCGGAGCTGTGGGGGTCGAGTTCCAGGAAAGCATTCTGAGTAGTGAGTACTGTGAACTGTTCCTGGGGTCTGCCTAGCTGAGGGGACCACTTCGGAGAAGGTCAAGGGGATCCAGGAGCTAGCTAGCCGGTGCGGTGTAAACAGTGAAGGGGTGCCAGAATTTAACCCTGAAGAGTAAAAGAGGGTGCCAGCGGTTGGGCCCTGAAGTGCAGTGTGTACAGTACAGTGTGTGTAGTGCAAGGTACACAGAGTAGAGTGCAGCAGCAGCAGCAGTACAGGAGGCTACCTCAGTCAGTGAAGACTACAGGGAGCACTTTAAAGGACTTTTGAGCTGTGGGGAAGTGTCAGAAGTCGAGTTCAAGTTTACAGACAGCAAGTCAAGTTTTCAAGTGCCAACGGGCGTTGACCGGCATTCCGCCAGCATCAAGGCAGCGCTCGTAGGCATTTTTCACAGAGTGTCCCAAATTGTACCTAGTTGAGCCGGAGGAGTATCCCACTCATTCCCTTCTCCCATCCCCATATAAAATAAACAAAAAAACCAAAGATGCCGGACTGTTCATTGTCTCAGATCTCACACTTGGGCAATCAGCCCTAAAAGGGCTGTTGGTGTCAATGGTAACCATGGCAGACCCACATTAGGCCCAATGCCTGGAAATCCTGCTACATGACAAAATTGAAATTCTAATGAAAAGGCATTGTGATCAAAAAGCTTCTATTTACCTTTTGCCTGTTCCTGCTGATGAAGCATACTTTGTATACCCATAAACAGTGTTACTTGCCAAAAGGTTTATAATGTTTATCAGTAGACAGTGGCCAGCCTTCTGTTGGACATGGAAAATAATGTAAACTTTCTCATCATTGGATTATTAGTGTATGGGACAATATCTAAGTACCGTACATTTTGCCCAGTTCCATAACAGGGATCCAAAGGGGCTTAAAATTAGAGGGAACCTATGCATTGGAGTTGCCCATTAGAAGAGACGATTTTGATACTATCCTCCTTCAAAAGGAAAATATGTGGATTTATAGACTGGGATCTCTAATTCTTTCTTGGCGATATAACTCCATAGGTTTACACACTAGGACTATCTGGAGATCATTTGAAGGGAATATATACATAGATGCCTTTCACTTGATATATCCAAATAGAAATACCCCCAACTACCCATGTTATATCTTAATAATAAAGAATAGCAAACAATAATCAGGAATAGCAAACACGGACATGTGCAGAAGTAATGGCGGAATTGGAACAGACTACGAACGGCGTCTGTTCCCTCTAACGACAGGAAGCCGGTGCTGAGAGTGAACAAGCCACGCTGGATGTGAGGGACATACACGGAAGGTGGTGAACAACCCCAGCCTATTATCCCCAATACTACTACCCGGCTCCATTTCAATTCTACCCCCAGATAGCAAACGGACTGTCGTATTCCGCCATACACATAGGAACCCTAGTTCTAACAGAGGTCTACAGAACACATTGCTGTACAGCACACAATCCACCTATTGAACTCTCACCAAGACTACTTAAAATTATTTATGGGTTCCATCTGCGAATTCAGCTGACACCCACTCTCACTAATAATCTACTGAGAGCTTTGTTCTAATCAATAATATGAACTTTGACAGGAACTTGTGCACCAATTAAGAAAATTATACCTTCATCATAGGAACACTGCTCAAGATTATGTTGAATGACTGAGTGTATGGATGACTGCATGTGCAGCTGCTATTCCCCGTTCTAGACAACATTGTCTTTTAATATTTTAACTGGTGTGGTGAAGGTTAATATACCATATTGTATTTACTTCTACTTGTGATGTGAGTGTAGCACTGCCCCCTTGAGGACTGCTGAATAACACACTCTCAGGTCCCCCTGGGTCACCGTTAGTAACACTGGCATTCACAGATTATCACTTTACTTCTTGGCTTAGTCAATGATCAGTCCAGGGGTATGTAGTTGTTTTTGGTGTTTTATTTTAACTAGGGATGGGAGAAGGAAAGAGTGGGATACTCCAAATTGAACTATTCACAATGGATGAGGACTCCTGTCTGAAGATTTACCTTGCCACTAAATGAATTTAGGTTAAGTCTCTGTACAGATGACTTAGTTGGGTAGATTATCTTCAGGATACTTGCCTAGTATCTTCTTTCACTCCACAGACTGACACCCGTCCTCTTACTATCCTACACCGGGGTGGCCCCCCCTCAGGTCAGGCCCCTAGACACGATCCGGTGTACTCGCAATACTGTTTTTCGAAGGTCTCCAGTGTCTACCCCTCTAATTAGTTCTCCTGGACCTCTGGGTTCAGTTCCTTTCCTCTGGTCCCCAGGCCAACTGCCTGTGACCACGTGCCACTGGTACAGAGGAGGAGGCCGCCGCCACCCTCCCTCCAGGACTCTGCTCACCAGCCAAAGACCCTGCAGCACATGTTGTGCTCCTGGCTTTTATACAGTATCCCATAATGCACCGAGACAGCCAGTCTCTACCAATCACTGGGACTGTATCAAAGCCTGTGTACCCATTGGTGAGGTTTTCTCTCACTGTCCAACATGCCTTGCTATTGGACCAGGGTGAAACACTCTCTAGACCCAATGAATCACACACTGAGCACACTGAGCAGACCTAACTCACAGATCCTGCTCTTTAGTAGGCAGAAAGCAATATAGATTTCCCTGCTGCTCCTCTGATAGGCAGACAGAGCCAAAAACTATACTATCTCTCTAGCACCTACCTAGGAGGGTGCTACATGAGTTTTTCAATAAAGCTGTTTTTTACACCAACCATTATGTCCTATTAGAGTAGCCTCTTTGGGAGATAACTTTTTTCTATTAATTTATGTCTGGTTTGTTTAGCCACGTGGACTGCACCATATAATAAACCAAGGATCTTCAAACTATGGCCCTCCAGCTGTTCAGGAACTACAACTCCCATTAAGCCTAGTCATGTCTGTGAATGTCAGAGTTTTACATTGCCTCATGGGATGTGTAGTTCCGCAACAGCTGGAGGGCCATAGTTTGAGGATCCCTGTAATAGACTGAAAGTTCAGCCTTATGGTGAGAGGTTGATACAGCAACAACAGATTTTTACTCACTAAATGTTGCCTTAATTTGCGGTAGATCTGAGATTATTTTTTGGATTTATTAATTACGGGACAATATTGGCATCCAACTGTGAATTGGAAAAGTGGCATGTGTACAGAGAAGACTTTTAACCACTTAAGCCCCGGAGGATTTGGCTGCTAAAGGACCAGGGGTTTTTTTGCGATTTTTTACTGCGTGACTTTAACGGACAATTGCGCGGTCGTGCGACGCTGTACCTAAACGAATTTGACGTCCTTTTTTTCCCACAAACAGAGCTTTCTTTTGGTGGTATTTGATCACCTGTGCGATTTTTTGATCACGCGCTATAAACAAAAAAAGAGCGTAAATTTTGCAAAAATAACAATATTTTTCACATTTTTTTATATGAAATTCCCCAAAAAAAAAAGTAAAAATTAAAATTTTTTAACATTTTTCGGCCAATTTGTTTTATGCTACCTATGTTTGGTAAAAAAAATCGCAAAAAGCGTATTTTGATTGGTTTGCGCAAAAGTTATCGCGTTTACTAACAAAGAGAAAGATTTTTGTAATTTTTGGTGTTTTTTTTTTTAACGCGTAATGGCGGCGATCTGCAATTTTTTTTTCGGTACTGCGACATTGCGGCGGACAGATCGGACCCTTGACTGACATTTTTGACACTTTTGGGGTTACCAGTGACATTACTGCAGTAATCAGTGCTATACATATGCACTGTTACTGCAAAAATGACACTGGCAGGGAAGGGGTTAACTTTATTGGACAGGGAGGGGTTAAGTGTGTCCTAGGGGCGTGCTTTCTACTGTGTAGGGACGTTGCTATTGGTGTAAAAGCAAAGATCAACCGTTCTACATAGTAGAACGGTCAGATCTTTACTTTTACACAGGGAGAACTGACAGGCAGCTTGTTTACACAAGCTGCTCTGTCTTTCTCCCTTCACAGGAGCGATCGCAGTGTGACTGGCGGACATCGAGTCCGCCGGTCACACGCACTGACTTGCCTGTGAACGAGCCGCGGCGGGCGCGCGCCTCGGCGGGCGCGCGCCCGCCCGCTATAGGCTCGCAAGTCAGTGACAGGCGAGTGACGTACCGATACGTCACTCTGCCTGGCCGGGGCTGACCGCCGCAGTATATAGTCGTGCGGCGGTCGGCAACCGGTTAAACATGTTTTGTAACCCAGATAGCCTACCATGCAGCACAGCTGACTTTCCAGCAGCTTTACAATATAGCTTGGTCACCAGTCTGGCTTATGCCTGCGATTGGACAATGGCGGAGAAGAAACATACTAATGTTGTCACGCTCAGTGTTGACCTTCCTATTCTACAAATGAAAGCTGCTATGCTGTGAAGTAGGCTGATTTTCAGACACATTCAAGTTTTTTTGCAGTTCTGTGCAAAATAAATGCATTTTTTTTTAAATAAGTACATCGCTTATGTTTCAGTGTATGCATGAAGTTCAGCTTTAAAGATGACTGATTGCATGAAAAAACGACTCACCAACAGTAATATCTTCTGGTATAATGACAGGGGGAATGATTTCAATCTGAGGTCTACTGTTTGCAGAGACTAAAAAAAAACAAAGCAACACTTATAATTAATAAGCTAAATGGATTGGCAAATCTTATTTTCTGTACTTACATAGTTAGGTTGAAAAAAAAGACACAAGTCTATCTGGCTCAACTTTGCACTTAGCTGTCTGAGTTCTAATGAAGACATATGACACATGGCACACAGCTGTTGACATGTAACAGTGAGGTGAAAAAGAGATTGTAGACTACACTACAGAAAAGGTTTGGAGACAAAATGAACATATTTATAAGATGATTTATTTGGAGATAAGATCATTTTAGCACTTATATAAAAAATTAGTTAAACCTAAGCTGTAGCCATCCCATTTGAGTAATATATTTACTAATTTGAATAATATATTTGCGATCTGAGAATTTGATTTTAAATTATTTGCAGTATCCCCTATTAAATTTAAGTGTCAATAGCCGAAGTGCATCAGGTAACTTAAATTTCCCCTTTCCTTTTTCTGTTCGACTGTAAAATCTATATAGCATTTAAAAAATTTGTTGGGCAGCAGCAAGACCAAATATTGGTCTCAGTCAGCTACCCTTCCACGCTACATGATGATGCAGCAATCACAATATGTGGCAATGCACTGATGGATTTTGATTTGCCATTATCATTTGTTAGACAGCATCCTGCAGTACACACAGTAGCTGGGGAGTTTTGCTTTACCCTACCCTGCTTTTCTGCTTAACAAGTAGTAAGATGTCATATATACTGCAAAGAGGAGGTTCAGGGGTAATAGACCAAACCAAAGTCTTTTTCCAGAAATATGTCTACTGGACACTTTATAATTTGTTTTAATGCATGATAAACCGTAGGTCATGCATGACTCCCAAAGGCAGAGTTAAGATGGGATTTGTAGTTCTGCAACAGCTGGAGGGCCACAGGTTGAGAACCCCTGCCGTAGGTGCAATTGGTAAGCATGTACATTGCTAAAGCTGGCCTTGCTTGGACCAGCATGTACTATAGCCATATGATTCCAATATACATGGACTGTGATAATAAGAAAAGATATATACATTAGTTCCATAATGGGCAAACACTTCTTTTATCTGAATGGATATTTTTTTATGTTCTTTTAAGCAGAGGTTTATAAGATATATAAAACCCACCTTGTACTCCACCCATAAGGAGCAGAGGGATCAGGAACAAAATGTACACCATTCTTCTAGCATTTGTAGCCTGCAAAAACAAACATTGAATAGTAAAGAAGTAATTATAACACATATTCAGATGGTTTCACATTGTAAAGAATTTAAAAATGGCATGCAAATATTTCTGATAAAGAAACACTTTTATGACTCTCCATTTGCCCCAAAATGTGCCTGTATACTTATATATAATGACCTATTTGAACCAGAGTTACTATGCTAAAGTACCTAAAGTGAAACTTTACAGGGGATTTTCCCATCTAATACTTTGGAATCTTCTTTGAGGTAATATGCTAATTCCAGCTAGTCCCTAGCTAGTAGCCTGTCAATTTTATTGTAATGCTACTCTCTCAATGCCAATATTTCCAGTCAGATAGACCTCAGTACACCAACCATTGAAAACTAAAATAGGATAGGGGTCAAAGGGGAGTCAGGTTGTCTGGGCCTTCCCTTGCTCCTACTAAATCATTAGGCAAAGTAGGTTGTCAGAAGCTCCTCTAAGGGGAAACCATAACAGCATTTTTAACCTCTGACCCTCTGTCCACGTTTTTGTGAAAACCAGCATCTTGATTGTGCAGGTTTTGATTAGTATAGGATCTATCCTTTGGGGCTCCTTTTCCTGGAGACAAGCCGATCCAGGAGCAGCGTGCATAAACAGGCACTGGCAGAGTGTCTACCTTAGCCTTAAGGAGAGGCGATCTTATCTGACTGGACCAAGTATTAAGAGACTGAGTGTCATTAGGAAGGAGCCTGTGCAGCCCAAGGTGGGCATTTTGTTTGTCAGAAAGCTGAATAAAATAATAAGGTGAGTCTGTGTAGAGACAGGCTCAGGGACTACAGAGCCTTGATGGTAGGGAAGCTGGAAAACTTCTGTTGTGTCAATGCAATGCTGAAACCCCATACAAGGGTACATTTCTGTTCCTTTTTTTTAACTCTACTTTTAAATAAGAGTGGCCAAAAGCCCTGAAAAGCACCCCACTGGGTGGACTGAAATTTCTGAAAGGCGCTACGTTTAAGTAAACCCACACATAAAAGTATCTGAAATACAAGCTGTAAAATCATGCTTAAGGGCCCATTCACACCATGCCTATTTGCCTGCATTGATCAACACAGGCCCAATGCGATGACAACTTGAAATCTATTGTTTTAAGTAGGCCCAGTTCACCCCAATACACTATGCTGACATGTAAATATAGAAAAAAGATGCATTTAAAGGGTTAGTTCACCTTCACATAAAAAAACGTAAAGGTGATCGAACACCAATCACCAAGGTGATTCTAAGCTTTTAGGGCTCCCGCAGCCAGTCCAGCAGTCCTAGGATTTGAAATTCCGTTGCTTAAAATCTCAGATGACAGCTGCCTTTTGCTAACTCCCTGTCTGCATACTGGTTCTGGAAAAGCAAAGCTAATCCAATTTAGTTTTGTTGTAAGTGAAGTACAGTAAAACCTTGGATTGTGAGCATAATTCTTTCCGGAAACATGTTTATAATCTAAAACACTCTTATATCAAAGCGAATTTCCCCATAGGAAATAATGGAAACTCAGATGATTCGTTCCACAACTATTTATTCATAAACCTTTCAGTTTATAGTCCATATAAAAAGAATATAGCAATGTGAGAGGTTTTGTAACCATAAAATGTCCATTAACAAATGGCAGCCTCCACAAGGGGATTAAAAGCAAAATCCAGCAGGAACTACAGAGTATAAAATAGAAGAGAGGTGCCTCTAAGTGTAGCAATATGGTTATATTTAATGAAGTTACAACATTTAGAAACTCACATGGTTGATGATAAAACAGGCACATCTAAGTATGCAGGCAACCCAGGGTAAAACTGTCCACATACAACATCCTCCGCCCCTCAGGCTCTCACCGCTATCAGTCTGCAATCATCACTGGGAAGACTACCCTGCAGTAGAGCGATCTGAAAGCGAGGCTTGAATCGCTCGTGGAGCGCAGCGTGGAAAGGATGGCGTTGATAGTGGTGCGGAGGGTGGCCTATGTGGACAGCTTTACCCTGGATGCCTCCTTAGATGTGCCTGTTTTAATCATCAACCATGTGAGTTGCTAAATATTGTACCTTCATTAAATTTAACCATATTGCTAAACTTAGAGGGACCTCTCTTCTCTTTTATACTCAGTTGTGACATGATGCTACTTGTATATAAAGACATTGCTTGTTTATCAAGTCAAAATGTATTAAAAAATGTTGCTTGTCTTGCAAAACGCTCTCAAGCCAAGTTACTCTCAATCCAAGGTTTTACTGTAATTTCCATAGAATTAGAAAGCAGACTGGGTGACACAGTACAGCTTAAGGCTCTCATACATATATTTTCCCTTATGACACATTTATAAGATAGATAAAACAGATATAGAAACAAATACAAGGATTCATTTTATTTCAATGGTTTTTATTGAAAGTTTTCATGAGAAATTGACAAACAAAAATTTCAAAGGTACAGAAAAGAGTACCGTCAACATAAGCATAACAGTTTCAAGTATCCTACTGCAATTACAATGCATTAACGTTGAAAAAGAAAGTTCTTGTAGTATAGGCAGTCTTTACGTCACATATTTCCAAACATAGTGAAAAAATTTATATGTAGTACAACAGGGTACATGACAATACCCAAGCAGGACAGGCAATGGGATCACGAGCATCCCAGTGCAGCAGGTAAAAAACATAGAAAACAATACAGGTCATTCAGCTCACTACCATAACCTGACCCCAGTGCTGCCCATGTAACTGCCTATAGGGTTTAAACATTGGAAGATGTAAATGGGCTAACGGTACATGCCCATAAGGCCAAAGAGATAGGAATAAGAAGGAATAGCAAGAGAGAAGAAAGAAAGAAGGTAATAGGAAGAGAATTTAGCAGGACCCCGTCCAGTACCCCCCCCCCCCCGTCCCCGAATCCCCGATGCCCCAGACTCCATTAGCCGCTCCCGGTAAGATAACGGAGCCACGGCTCCCACACCTTATCAAACTGTTTCATTTTATCATTTAACATGGCCGACATACGTTCATTGAGCATTATCCATGTAAGTTTATGGCGGAGCTGGTCGAACGGCAGGACTGGAGATCTCCAGGATCGTGCTAGCGTTACCTTGGCAGCCGTGAAAATAAACGAAATAAGCCTTCTCTGTGCCCCTGCGACAGCATCCACCTTCAACCCCAGCAAAGCTTGCTGTGGGGATTTAGGCAGGTTTACTTGCGTGAGGGTGTATATAAAGTTATACACCCTAATCCAATAGCGGCCCACCTTAGGGCATTGCCACCAGATGTGGAACATGGTTCCTTCCTGACCGCAGCCACGGAAGCACAAAGAAGATGCGCCAGGTACAAATTTCGAGATTCTCGCCGGTACCATATACCAGCGCAACAATACTTTGTAGTTCGCTTCAATAATTGAGGTATTAATTAATGATTTGGAGGCGGCTTGAGCCATATTTTGCCAGTCGACCAGCTCTATGCCCTTCTGCAGGTCGGCCTCCCACTGAACCATGTATTGCAGCTTCACGGACAAGGATTCATTTTAGAAAGTGATTACAGGTCACCTAAAATGGGCTGATGAATATGTGAAGTCAGTTGATCTATGAGCTACAATATATCGTAAAGATTTGTATAGTGATGTCAGAACGTAATGTCTAATACACACTGTATACTATATGTAATGCATCCTAAGGGATGGTTCACACTTGTAAAGAGAGCTGCAGAAGAAAAACGCAACTCTCCACAAGGGCAAACAGAAAACAATGGGTAAAAAAAGGGGGAGTCACTCCTGCCTCCTTCACAGAGGGGCAGAGCAGAGAGCCAGATAGCCAGAGCAGAGAGCCAGTGACTGACAGTCACCGGCTCTCTGCAGCCTGAAGACGAAAAAAAAATAAGATCTTACAAAGACTCAAGATGCCTCTCAGCAAATACCTTGGGGTGTCTCCTTTCTAAAAAGGGGTCATTTGGGGGGTGTTTGAACCATCCTGGCATTTTTGGGCCTCTAAATACATTATGTATATGGCCAGAAATAGGAGTTTCTGTCCCTCTCCTAATGTTGGGCATACATGTAATGTTGGGCAAACATGTAATGTTCTATTTTTCATCAAGATTCCTCCAATCACATGGAGAAATCCTACAGCACTGCTGGCACTGACATATGTATTCTGAGAGCAGCTCCCTGCTGCTCTCAGAATGCGCAGGTCAGCGCTACAGCTGATTGGCATTCCTGCAAAGCAAACAACAGTTAACAATAACACACAGAAATTACACCGTATCTAAGTGCAGAAAAATATTAAAGTAGATAGTGGCGCTAAAAATGTAATAACCCCCATGACAAAAGTGAATGAATGAAAATCAATAGAAAATCAAAAAAATCCTTTTTCCAAAATTGATTAAACAACATAAATGTCCATAATAAGTGAACAATCTTCCAACAACTGTCCACCATACCGCGTACATCAGTGTCACTACTCCCCTTCAGATGTCCACTCACCAAATACGAATGCCAAATATTCTCATATTGGCAAAATAAGCAGATACCCTCTCTAGTGTTAATAATAGTTCGAAAATGGTGTCCAATCCTCAATGATGTTCTATGATTACCGTGAGTGTAAAAAAAGAAAATACAGATAGTGCAGATAGTATGATAAACTTTATTAAAACCAAATAATCCACATATAGTACACTCACAATATGCATAGTGGAATAGCGCATAAAAAAGGCAGCAGGTATGCTGGCAAAACCTGGTCGCGGCGGACCGAACACAAGCAAATCCGTGTCTCATCCAACCGCTCGCGATACCCCTGAATAGTCACTTCCGGTTTCGCGTCAAATGTCACTTCCAGTTGCCGTACAGCCACATCCCAACGCGTTTCATCATAATGACTTTGTCCTGGGATTGGCTGTACAGCACGGCAACCAATATGCTAATATATTACTATCAGCCAATAAGAACTCCCGTGTCTCTGCCACCAGGACATGCACAGCTTACTCTGCATGCCAAGACAGCTCAAGATAAAAATGCATGATAAAACTAAATCTTTATACCAAATGTTATGTGCGGAAGCTGAAAACATATGTCGTTAGTCTACCATAATCAGCCACGTAATGCTCTTCACATATAATCCCAAATAATAAAACCTGTAATAATATTTATTAAATGAATTCAAAGTACAGACATTAGAGACTAATAATTACTAATAAAACCATTAAGATCTAATTCGATATTCAGCCCCTTGGCACTAAATTTTTAATAGGAAAATTCCCTTTGTTTTAACTTTGCGATAAATCTCTAACCCAATTAAAAAAAAAAACATTAACTCAATAAAACAACTTTTTTTTTTTCATTTTTTAATTTTCTTTTACTTTTTTAAACTTTTTTGTAACAGCTTTTTAGAACCATAACATGTCCAACCTTTGATTTTAGTGTCTCTCAAAATGTGAAAGACAGTTTCCGGACTAACATCTTTTGAGACCCTTCTTGTGCAGAATTGTGTTCCATAGACTGTGCTGTACTGTACCCTAGACTAATATTCCACTAGTGTGTGCCAGTGATGGAAGCAGTCCTTGATGCAGAGGCCAGGTCGGCCAGGTTGGCCAGGCCGGGTATAACAACTCACTCCGTGTTTACTTCAGACATGAAATCTTTTTTGTGTTTACCTTTTTGTCAGGTACCTTGAAAGACATTTGAAAAATGCCCCTTGTGCAGCCAGCTGTATATGGATTTGGGCTTTGGGCCACAGCGCCTTCTGGATACAAAAGGTATTTGATGATCTCTTCAAGGAATCGTATATAGCCAATTGAAATAAATATATAGGTACTTTTTTTGTACCAGTATCTAGCTCTGCGGGATGCTAAATATGGCTTCATCATTTGGTCATTAAAGTTTTCCCCCTATATAAGGATTATAGTTGTGGACACAGAGAGGCTTTTTTAAATGACACCAGATGCCGTGTAATTTGGACCGTCGTGTCTGCATGAATAGAAGACAGAATGAATACATCCCCTTTGTCCTTCCACTTCACTGCAAGTAGTTCTTCATTGTGCAAGCAGACTTTCTCCCCCTTTCTAAGTCGGGTGTTAATGAGCTATTGGGGGAAGCCCCTGCAATTAAATTGCATTGTGCCACAGCAATTACTTGATTGAACCAATATCCAAAAAGTGGCATGCTTGCATTATTGTTGTCCATGTAGAAATGGTATCTCTTCCAGAACAAGGGTGACACAAAGTCTCAAACATTATCTTGCCACTACTCCCCATGCAGTCTGGGCATTGGGGGGGCTCCACTTCACTGTCTTTTCCCTCAAATTCTAAAAAGATATGTATAGCCTGTGGCCCTCTGACCCCATATCTGGCACACTTTCTGGGGAGATATTGCTTTACTACAAGCCTGCCAGTAAATTGTACTAGGAACTCATCTATGCAGATGTTTTGTTGCGGGGTATACAAATCTGCAATTTTTTTTGGAAATTTAATTTACGAGGGGCCCAAGTTTGTGGAATCGATCATAGTCCTCGAGGAGGACAGAGGGTATTGTTATTGAAATGCATAAAAAGCATAACATGCTCATATCTATGCCTGGCCATTGCAGCAGAGAACATGGGCATATTATGAATTTTTTTTTGCCCATGTTAAGGGTTAAGCCCCGTACACACGTACCGATGGTCGGCATACAAATGTTCCTCTTTTCTCCCCGGGATGTCGGTGTCTGTTGAAAAGTGCAAAGACAGCACAAGGACAGCACAAGAATTTTGTCTGCAGACTTCAGCTGACTGCAGAAGTGATGTCATGTAATGGTTAACTTTCCCTGTGTTTTTAATTTTCTGAGCATGCCCAGTCTTGCAAATCTGCGGTCTGTCGGCCGAATTCTGTACTGACAGGCGAACAATCGTCCGTTCTGGTGTCCGCAGACAAAAATTTTCATGTTTGCAAGAAAGACTTTTGTCCGCGGATTGTGCGCAGACATCTGTCGGAGGCACCATACTAACACGCGTACAATCGGCAGATCTTTCGTCCGCCGACGTTTGTATGCCGACGATCGGTACGTGTGTACGGGCCTTTAGGCTCAAAAAAGTCTTAAATCCAGAAAGGTCTCCACTCGAATGGCCTAGCAGGAAAAGAATCTGGGTTGGCAGTGATGTATTGTTGGGCATAAACATTAATTTGGTCCACAAACTATCTATACAGGTCTTCGGTGAAAAACAGTTTAAAAAGTGAAGAAGGGTTGTTAAAGGAGTTGTAAAGGCATGAAGGTTTTTCATCCTATTGAATTCTATGCATTAAGATAAAAAGCCTTCTGTGTGTATCAGCCTCCCCAGCACCCCCTAATGCTTACCTGTGCCCCCTCTCTGTCCAGCAATGTCCACGAGTCCCTCGGCCTTCTGGGACTCTCCTTCCTGATTGGCTGAGATGCAGCTGTGGCCCCATTGGCTCCCACAGCTGTCAATCAAAATCAGTGAGCCAATCAGGAGAGAGAGGGAGTGGGGCCAAATGACAGCTCCATGTCTGAATGGACACACGGAGCTGCAGTTCGGCTAGGGTGTCCCCATAGCAAGCTGCTTGCTGTGGGGGCACTCGATAGGATGGAGGGGCTAGGAGAAGGAACAAGGGACCAGAGAAGAGGATGATCCAGGCTGCTCTGTGCAAAACCAATTGCACAGAGGGAGGAGGTAAGTATAACATGTTTGTTCTTTTTTGTAAAAAAAAAAAAAAAAATGAGACTTTACAATCACTTTAATTTCGCTGTTTCCACCTGAACCTCAGGCTGGGATGTGAATTGGGGGATAACAGATACTGCTGAATCTGGGGGCAGTTAATTAGGGTTTGCAAGCACCTCTTGAAGGCTACTATGGGCACTATGGCCTGTGCTTGAATTTTTGTGGGCTACATTTGCATTCCACTACTAGTGCTAGCCACCTCACCAACTTGTACTGCACTTCTGGTGCCCACAATGTCACCATTAGATACTGCAGTGCTGGTATCCAAAAGGCCAGAATGTACTAAGCCACTCATGCTTGCCAGATCACCAAATACTGTGGCAGTGCAGCACTAGTACTGACAATCTGCTGTATATGAGCATAATCATGCGTTTCTAGCACCTCAGCAACATGGGGTCGGGTACACTTGATCTGAGCAGATACCTCTTCTCCATCATCTGAGCTACCTGTCAGGGTGTCACTGTTTTCTACATGTTCATATTATGAGGCGGATTCTGTCAGTGGGGCTTCCCCTTCGCTTTCATCTGACATGCTTAGAATCATGTAGGTCTCTTCACTAGTGTACCTTTTTTGGGACATTTTGGACACTAAATGTACAGGTGCATAGTGCAACTATGGTAAAAAAAGCACTCATGGCTGTCAGGGACAGCTTGCGCTCTAGAAATAAAATGTACCTGCTAGTGCAAGCAGAGGTCAGGCCCAATCTTGCTAACACTGCAGTTTTGTGTACAATGTATCAGATGTGGCAGTGATCAGAAGTTTACTGACGCTGCACTTTTTGGGGGGGGGGGGATGCTAAATGCAAGTGCTGGCAGCAAACTGGGCTGATCCTGCTAACACTATATTATTTATTGGGGACATTTGTATAGTTCTGATCAGGGGAGGGCTGGCAGCCTTAGGCCTGGAGGGCAAGTCTACTCAAGTGGCCCGTTGAACCACTGAATCAGCTCTCCATCCATGCCCACCTGGTTTTATATTGGGTATTGATGTTATGAAGCAAGACATATATGACATGGCATGACCCCGATCTGTTGAAGAGCCAATGCAGCAACTCATTATGTGTCCAATCACAGCCGATCACGTGTAAATGTGGAGAGCCAGATTAGCAGCATCCTCGCAGGGGAGACCTGTACAGGTAATCAGAGCACAGCATTACAGTGCAGCCTCAGCATTGCCCAGCAGGTGACGCCAGTCTGTGTCTATCAGTGACACCAATCAGTGCTGCCTTTCAGTGCCCATCAGTGCCTGCTCATCAGTGCTGCCCATCATTGCATCAGTGCAAAACAGTACTGCTTATCATGTGGAAGAAATGGACTGGATGGCGGCACTCCAATCATGCTATGACTAAGCACCAGCTTGGGTGTGAAATGCGTTAGCTGCCAGTGTCATCATCTCCGCTATGGTATGATCATCCTTCATGTATTTTTGTATCTTTTTTTTTCTTCAATAAATGGTTCATTTTTTTGGAGTGCCACTATCCAGTCCATTTCTTCCATATGCTTCTGTTGAAACCAGGGCGTGCACCTGAATTTCCTTTCTGAGGCTGAACTTTGAACGGAGGCTTTTTGTCCTGGAGCAACACAATGTCTTGCTAGTACTGCTTATCAGTGCCGCCCATCAGTGCGGCATATTAATGCCTCCACATCAGTGCTACCTATCAGTGCCCATCAGTGCGGCATATTAGTGCCTCCACATCAGTCCCGATAAGTGAGGCATATTAGTGCCTCCACATCAGTGCTACCTAGAAAAACATTTTATCCACTTCTGGACAGGAAGGTTTTGCCCCCTTAAGGACCAGGCCATTTTTTGCAATTCGGTACTGTGTTACTTTAACTGACGATTGCGCGGTCGTGCAATGCTGTACCCAAATACATTTTTTTGTGCTATAAACAAAAAAAGAGCAACAATTCTGCAAAAAAAAATAAAAATGTATATTGTTCACTTTCTGCAATATAACATTCCCAATTAAAAAAAAAATTAAAATCAAAATTTTTCATAATTTTAGGCCAATTTCTATTCTGCTACATATTTTTGGTAAAAAAAAATCCCAATTAGCGTATTTTGATTGATTTATGCAAAAGTTATCATGTCTACAAACTAGGGGAAATATTTATGTCATTTTTATTTGTTTTAATTTTTTTACTATTCATGGCGGCAATCAGCAATTTTTAGCGGGACTGTGACATTGCGGCGGACAGATCGGACTCCTAACTGACATTTTTGACACTTTTGGGGGGGACCAGTGACATTACTACAGTAATCAGTGCTAAAAATATGCACTGTTACTGTAATAATGACACTGGCAGGGAAGGAGTTAACCCTGGGGCGATCAAAGGGTTTAGTGTGAGCCTAAGGGGTGTTTTCTAACTGTTAGAGGGGATGGTATTGTGAAATGAACACAGAGACCTGTGTTCCTAAAAAGGGGGATAATAGGAGCTCTGTATTGATTTCTGAGAGAACAACGGTCTGCCATGTTACAACAGCAGACCGCCGTTCTCTCTCCAAGGGGAGTGATTGCGGGCGCCTGGTGGCAATTGTGGCTGCTGGCCCCCATGGATTGGCTACCCTGCTGGCGAGTGGGCACACGTCCCCAGGATCGCTCCTTTGGACCGCCGTACATGGTAACCTGCTGACCTGCCACCGTATAAATGTGGCGGCTGGTTGGCAAGTGGTTAAAACATTTTTTTTTTTTTTTTTTTTTAAGCAAACATCACCAACAGAAAGCTTGAATTGTGTGGGGGGAAAAAAAATGATAAAACTGTCATATAGGCACAGTGTAGCATGACCGCGCAATTTTCATTCCAAGAGGGACAGCGCTGAAAGCTGAAAATTGGCCTGAGCAAGAAGGGGGTGACAGTGTCCAGTAGGCAAGTGGTTAAACAAGGCTGGGGGAGAGGTATTCTGTAGAGATGGAGTGGGAAGAAAGAGTAAAGAGGGGAGAGTGTGGTCACAGCTCACTCACTTGTACAGTCCCAGCAGCAGCCTCACTGGCTCAGTCAGCAGATTCATGTTTAGGATGTGACTGTCGGATGCCTCATGTTTAGGATCTGAAGTTTCCAGCGTGCACAGGGAGAGAGGGGCGGGAGAAGACAGAGCAGATCTGTTCTCCCATTTGTGTAGAGGAGGGGGGAAGGGCTGTGCTCTGCAGGGATACAACACTCTCAGCCCTGTCACAGGACGATCGGCTCGTAGCTGCAGTGAGTGAGAGAGGCGTTCTGTCACTGCTCCTCCACTCTGTTAACCCCGCGCTGGAGCCGCCCGAGCAGTAGCACACCACCAGTACCGGACATGTGCAGCTCTGCGCTGCCAGCACAGCGGCCCATTTACAGTGAATCCAGGCGGCCCAGGGGGAAATTGCCACCTTTCCCCCCAGGCCAGTCCGCCCCTGGTTCTGATTGTGATCAGAATACTGATCCGTTCAGACATTATACTTGTAATGGTGATTATAGTGTGACTGTGATAATGTCGCTAGCAATCAAGGAGTTAACTGTGGGTAGCGATAGTGTGGTGGGCAATGTGACACTATCTGAGAGAAGCGAAACTGACTCGGATGCTATCTGATCAGTGATAAAAATGCTGTACATTGTATTAATGACACTGTGATAGGGCAATCAAAGGGTTAACTGGAGGGCAATCAAAGGGTTAAATGTGCCTAACTAGGTGTCTGCCAGTGTAGGTGTGTTGTTTGTACTTACACAGGACCTGCTTTCTTCTCTCTCTGAACCGAAAAGGGCTCAGAGAGGGAAGATCCGGTCAGGTCCTGTGTTTACAAACAATATAACAGACTGTGCTGTGATTCGGTACAGCTGATCCGCAGGTTCAAGGCCAAAATCATTGGCCGGAACCTGATGACAAAATTGTGCTGTAGCAAATCACAGCACAGATTGTACGGGGGCACCCTACCCAGAACAGGCTGGATGACATACTGGTACGTGATCCAGCCTGCCAGTGCCACCCGCCCATGTAAATGTCTTGTCGGTGGTTAAGAATCGGTTGAATTAAAATAAAACTAATATAAAAAAGAAAACAGTTTGTTGTTTTATGTATCAGAATTTCATAAAAAAGTTGCTGCGTTTTTTATTTTTATGTCACAAAAGGTCCTATTGTGTTGTTGCCTACAGCTGTTTAAGCACTATTTATGTCTACCTGCGCAATATTTTTCTTTTAATTTATGTTTCATGTCTTAACCACTTGCAGACTGCGCTATAACCAAAAGAAAGTCTACAGCGTGGTCCTCCAGTTCTGGGAGGGTGTCAGTGCCCATCAGTGCCACCTATCAGTGCTGCCTCATTAGTGCTACCTCATCAGTGCCCATCAGTGCAACCTCATCAGTGTCCATCAGTGCAGCCTCATCAGTGCACATCAGTGCAATCTTATCAGCACACATCAGTGAAGAAGACATTTTATTTATTTATTTGCAAAATTTTATAACAGAAACAAAGAAAAATGTTTTTTTTTTTTAATTTTCTGTTTGTTTAGAAAAAAAAGAAACAGTGGCGAATAAATACCACCAAAAAAAAGCTCTATCTGTTTTAAAAATAATTATACAAATTTAATTTGGGTACAGTGTTGCATGACCACACAATTGTCATTCAAAATGCAACAACCTTGAACAGGGCTGCTGTTATAAATAATGGGGCCCCATACAACCTCTTTACTCGATTATAGAGAAAGAGTTAGGCAGGCAATAGTCTTTTGCATGCTGGTTCCAGTCATTCTTTTCATACCATAAAAGGCATCCCTGGATTCCGCAGGATTTGTAGTGAAGTGTCAGCTTTTAATAAGGAATCTGGTCTCCTTTACAATCGTTTTTTGGCACAGGGCTATCCTAGATGGTCTCTGGACAGAGCATATAATATGGCTCTCAAAAGAGACAGGGGTGGCCTCTTGACCATTTAAAACTCAAATTTGAATATGTGTAAAAACAAACATACTCATAAATATACAAGTAAAAGTAGGAGTAGGAATAGGGACAGACATACATTGAACAATACTACGGATACCTCTATGACACTGGCCATTCCTTACAGTCTGCAATTTAAACAGATAAAATAAGTTGTGATGAAACATCTACCTGTTTTATACAATGATAAAAATTTTGGAGACAGGTGTAAATGTGGTGGCCATCTGGCCAAACAAGCCAAGGCACTTGGAAATGTTCTATCCCCTAGTTTTTTTGCAACGAATAAGATTGTATTCGGGTTCCCCACATGGCTTAATTTTAAAGGCAATTTTAAGTTTGGTACTGGAGATTGTTAATGTTGCCCACATGTCTTGCAAGGAAATGTATTCCGCTCTTCAGTTTGCGATAGAACCTATGATATCAATAGATTCTTTAATTGCGACATGAATTTCTTAATCTATCATATTACATGTTCGTTAAAATATGTGGGCAGAACTACCCGTAAACTCAAAGAGAAGTTTTGTGAACATCTTAGTGACATTAGAGAATGTAAGTCCACAAACGTCGCTCGTCATTTTAATCAGGAACATGGGGGGACCTTTCTCTGTTGTTAGTACAGATTACAGAAAGAGTTAGGGCACCGGTTAGAGGGGGGGGACACAGTTTTCTATGCTTCGGTGATGAATAGACACAGGAGCGATCGGTACCGATCGCTCATTGTGTTATTTCAGGAAAGGAAGGAGCCAGTATTTACCTCCCCCTACTCTCCATACTGAAATAATCCCCTGTGTGCTTGCGGCAGCAGCCAACATGAGAGGAGGGAAACCGGCAGCACTGCAGGGAAGGGGGGCCCAGAGAGAAAGGTTGTGGGGGTGTAGATACGGATCCCCCTGCAGCACAGTCAGAGGGGGGAAAAAAGGAGAAGCTGGCAGCACTGCAGGGGTAGCCACAACTATCAGCATCAGCAACTATCAGCAATAGGACAGTACAGCCAGTCCTTCTGCTTGATAGGTGCCCGGGCCCCCCTTCAGAACTGATGAGGCCTGGGCCCAGTAGAGGAGGGCTGGCTGTACTGCCTTATCAGTGGCCCTGGCCCTGTAAGCTGAAAATTGACCTGGGCAGGAAGGGGGTGAAAGTGCCTGGTATTAAAGTGGTTAAAGTAGAACTAAACCCACTGATTGGACTATTTCCCTAAACAGTAGCTACATTCAAGGCATTCTTTGAATGATAATTGTTACAGCTACTAGTGTGCTTATGTTAGCTCTCAAGAGATCAGAGGCTAAGATGGCAGCTTCCTTGGGTGTAAAGGATTGGAGGGTTTAGTTTCTGTAACTCTGGAATTTGTGGCAGATAAAGGACTAATCACCAGTACTGTCTTAGTGTGGAGGTGGCCATCTTAGTAGGGCATGGCTTTTGCTTCCATATATCAGAACCTTCATCAAGAAGAATAATGAGCAGCACAGAAGTGACATTAACAAATCTCATTCCAAATCTTCTGAGACACATATTTAGAGCCAGCAGTCCCTTAATACCACACTGCAGATATACAGCTATGAGGGGTCTTCAAAAAGTTTCCACACTTTTATATTTTCGTTGGAAAATGGTGAGGAAAGGGATGTACAGTACTTTGTTTTTTAAATTCTTAATAAAAAGAGTTTAAAAAATGCAGAAACTTTTTTTAAGAACCTTCATCTAAGACTAGGCACAATTACATACCAGGGAGATAAGCAAGGGTATACCTCTGCGCTACCTCAATAAATTACAAAGTGATTTGTGTGTGTGAATATGTGTGGCTATAGCCCAAGTTACTGCAAACACCCACTGTGTTCCCACCAGTAAAAATGGTATATAACTATAAATGGTGTTGCGCAGACTCATTTATATATAGTGCATCACATGAATCTTCAAAATGATAGAAATGTAAACATACAGTGCTGCGCATAAATGAGTACGCCCAACAAATTTGTCAATTTCTTTACTTTCCTTTCTTAATCAACATTTTCTATGGGACACTAGACTAGAAAATGCTCCCACAAATGCGGGCCATTAATTGCAACCAAGATTTGCTAATTTGCACACACAAAGTTTTTTCCTAACAAATTCTGTCAAGACCATGTTGCAAAAATGAATGCACCCCAATGAAAGTCTTAAGAGCAAAGCTAAATTTTAGACAACAAAAATCCTAATTAACAAGAATTCAACTACTACTTAACTCAACTACTTAGCAGTGCCATAAACACACAAAAAAAGCACCTTAGTGACTTCTTTCACATATAATAAAACATATACCAATAAACAATATATAAATTATAGCTCTAAATCAATGGTTTATGTAATTCAATGCAGTGCCAGTAATTTGCAGTATGTTGGGTGTAGTGTAGAAGGGGGTTGTACTGCGCTTTAGGAGTTGCTCAACCAGACATTCAGGTAAAACTTTGGTTATACATTTACTCTTCTCTGATCACAAATAATAAGATACTTCTTCCATTATTGGTCCATAAAAATTAAAACAATATTTATATATTTCATCAACAGTGAATCTCAGTGATATTAATATTTTAAAGTGCTAATGTGACCATTTATCTACATAAAAAAGTGAAGAGGGTTGTTATCGTGCTCCAAAGTGATTATTATGCATCAGATAATATCCGTATCTTTATACTGTTAATTACAAAAGTGCTAGTGTTGCAGTTATAATAAATTATAAAGTGCTTTTATCATATAAAGTGAACCAGTGCATAAATCAATAAGCCACTGTGTAAGTGTTGAGAATGCTAATATTCCTGTTCTAAAAAAACTCAATCATACGGTGCTAATAAAATGTCCATAACATAATCTTTATAAAAAGTTGTATTATAGTGTCCAATAAAACTTCTGTGCAAAACAAGCCAATATGATAATGGTGCTTCTTGGTGTTTAAAACTCTTCCTCCATCTTTTAACTCTTCGTGTTCCAAATCCTTTCAGTGCAATCACTTCTAGGTGTTCTAAATGCTCACCTCAATGAGGTCAGTAATACGCCAGTGGTTCTGGTTCCTTTGTTCCAAAGCCATCCACTTCCTCCTGGGGTGATCCTTGTGTCTCCTAATTTTTTCCGGTCCTCTCTCCTGGGGGTTTGTTTGCACCGATTTCCTATGTTGGGTGTACTTTACGCCCGTTGATAATTAGCATCTCGGAACATGTTATGGAGGTACTAATTTTAGTGCCAAAAATATTTCAAATATTTCAAATGTGTCAAAACATTTCCAAGAATTGCACCGTGGCAATCTTGACACTTTTTCTTTTCTTGGTGCTGAACAGGTTTAAAATCCCCAAGAGGAGGCGATACTCATCAAATTTTGCTTAAAGTGAGGTATGTTGGATTTATACCCTAATACTAGAAAACCATATGGCTTGAACGATAGGATGGACATAAATCTTTTTTTAACATGAACTGTTTTGGTACAGTAGTTGGAATAATATAAAAACATTCTAAATGTCCATGATATGTCTCCCATCTGTCTGCTGTGTCTCTTCCTTTTTTCTCCATGTGTTTTTAATTGACTTGATTGTTTTTTATTGGGATATACCCTCTCCTTTTCTGAGGGCTTGTTTCTTTCTAAATTTCAGGTTTTTAGATCAAATATGTGTGCTTTGATGAAGGTTCCAAAGCCGAAAGGCGTCAGCATATAGTCTGTACCTGTGTACCCATGTAACAAAGTGCTTTTATTTAAGAGCATCCGAGTTGCCAGCCTTTCTGATTCAAACAATCAACTACAGGTGAGTCTAATTATTCATTAAAACGGTGTCTCGCAGACAGTTGATTATAAAAGGGCATTAGTTAACAAAGAATACCCCTCAGCGATGGCACTACATGGAAGAGAAATGTCACACGTAAGTAAATCATTTCTTTACACAAGAAAGGTGAAGGCTAAAAGAGGATCAGCAAAGCTTTACTTAGTCAAAATACTGTAGCAAAAGTTATACAAAGATGGAACTGCAACCATCTCAGAGACACCAGGCCATCTATGGAAGTCTACCCGTCTACCTCAACAGAAGCGTCTTCTGATGAGAAGAGATTAAACCATGCAAGTTCACTGCAGTTAGCTAAAGAAGTAGAAAGCCAAACTGGCATGATAGTTTCTCGTGACACAATATGGCGTACACTGTAGAGGAATGGCATGCATGGGTGTCGTCCATGAAGAAAGCCTCTCCTAAAGCCCATGCACAAAAAGTCTGCTTAAAATTTGCGAGGGCCCATGCTGAAAAAGAAGAAGACTACAGGAACTCTATACTCTGGAGTGATGAGACCAAGATAATTGTTTTTGGCTTTGATGGCTTCAAAACTGTATGAAGTTCCAAAGGTAAGGAGTACAAAAAAATGCATGGTTCTGACAGTGAAACATGGTGGTGGCAGTGTCCTTCTGTGGGCTGCATGGGTGCTGCTGGTATCAGGGAGCTATGTTTCATTGTTGGTATCATGAATTCACAGATGTACTGCTCTATATTGAAAGAGAATATGCTACCATCACTCCGTGCCCTTGGTCGTCATTCATTTTTCCAACATGACAATGATCCATAACAAAAATTCAAGGCCACTGTTGCATTTCTGAAGAACAGGGTGAAAGTGATTCAGTGGCCAAGTATGTTTCCTGATCTGAACCCAACCGAACACCTATGGGGAATTCTGAAGAGACAAGTTGAGCATCGCTCTCCATCCAGCATCCAGGCTCCAGGATGTTCTTGAAGAATGGTAAAAAGATAGATGTTGCAATATGTCGCAACTGGTTCATTCAATACCTAGAAGACTTTGTGTTGTCCTTAAAAATCATGGAGGTCATACAAAATACTAGATGTAGTAGTTTTTGCTGTGGGGTGTATTCATTTTTGCATCAACTAATTTGAGTAAAACGGATTTTGTAATCTAAGTTATATTATTAACCTTACTTTTATGTAATGAGCTAAACAAATGTTCTATAAAATTCAGTTTTGTCAACATTTTTGAAATGGTTCTTGCGTTCATTGAGATATTGATTAATTTTTTACATTTTACTTTCCAAAAGATATTAATGCTGAGCTCTGAATATCAATTAATTACAATAAATCAACTATAAAGTGCATAACAATGGAGCAGTCAATATCAAAATGTATAAGGGATACAGTAACTCCCACTTTCTTCAAGAGAAAAAAACTGCGTGTATAGACATAGATAAATGGTGTACTTCCAGCTCCTTGTGACATCCATGTGCTTACAGAATTCTCACCTCCATGTGCAATCAAGTGTTCCTTTTGATTACAATTCCATCTGTGACGGTACTAACCGTCACTATGAGTGAAAGACAGATAAGTAATGGTTTGGATTGCTTAAATATTTGTCAGCAAAATCCTTATATAGAAATATGAAGATTTAATACCACCTTACATAGTGTATTCCATGCTTGGCTGTGAGAGACACAAAGACTGTCATTCGCAGACTTCCCTATTGTTTGTGTATTGGAAGGGAATGTGTATTGTGTTAAAGTTTACCTGTCTGTTCCATTGTTAAATACCTCACATTGTTCTGTCTGTCTACCTTAAGAGAAACTTATAGGTATGTGGATTGGATGCTAAGGGGGAGGGGGGATTGTCCCACATTGTATATTTTTGTGTACACTGTATGAGAGTGTAAAACTCTGTTCCTATTGGATTGTGAATATCACATCCAGTCTTCAACAAGATCCACCTAGGCGGTAACCTTGTGGGTGAAAACTGTATATAAGTCTGTTCAATAAAGGAGTTCTAGAGTTGGTTCTTCACCCTCAATCTAGAGTCTTGTCTCTTATTGGGGGAATCTGCTGCAAGGGATTGCTATGGTCCTCCATACTCCCTTAGAGAATCACTAAGCTCTTGTAAGAGCTTGCGTAAGAGCTTGTTCGTGCTGCACTCTCTGGGGAAAGGAGGTTCACCCACAGGAACCTGGAGCCTTGTCGTAGGTCCAGGGTGGGTAGGAGATTGCGAGACCCTAACCAAGCTGCGGCGGTTCGTGGGGTCTGAAGTGGTTACGGTGTCTGGTGGAGTGCTTGGAGCCCCTCGGGAAGCATTAGGAGCATCTGTCAGCGGAGGTACCCGGTCAGGGGTGTCCTGTTCCATTACACCATCCTTTTGGGCAATGATCCACCAATATAAGCCTGGTTTTAGATCTATCAGATGTGTCTTGGTAATCCGTGGTAAAGGTCCCTTTAAGGCACCTTCCACCACACTTATCCCTGAGGAAGTCACGTGGTATTGTGACGTAACGCGTAGGAACCCGGAAGTGACGTTACGGAACGGGATGGAGGTCCCCAGCACATATTCGAGCACAGGAAGCAGTGTATTTTATATGTAAGTCTGCTATATTTTTTATATATAAAACCCGTGATATACTACACCATGATGGCCCCACTTTTTTAATGAGCCTTAAGGAGCAGAGGCATAGAAACACCAAACCGAGTGAGGGAGGATCAAGAAAAAGGCCCCCATAAGAAGTACACTAAAGTCAAAGGAGACCACCACAGACCAGGAGACACTGAGATTCCCCCTAGAAGGAGCAAGACTACGCGGTGTTAAGGAACAGAGGGAACCACATAGGTTTAATGATAAAGGTGTATTATTAACCTCTTTGAGGTGAGCATTTAGAACACCTAGAAGTGTGAGCACTGAAAAGAACCCCCAATCACAGAAATAAAAGGTGGAGGAAGATATTCAACACTACCAATCACCCTATTGATTAAGTTTTAATGGGACATTATTTATTTATTCTGTTGAGATTTTGTATACAGCACTTATATTGCCACATTAAGTTACATATGTGATATAGAAGGAAGCACTTATATGCACATTGTCACTTTAAGCTTATTTGGTTATTGCTATTAAGACACCAGCACAATATTTAATTTTATTATGATTATTTAATGAAGAAATATCTGCACGAGTGATTTGCACATCTATAAAATACAGGGAAGCACTTTATACACTTGAATTAATTTATATATATATATGTTTTGCATAAAACGCATATTAGCACTTATATACTGGAATTAATCTGTATCTGTGAATTGTAAGAAGCCCAATTTGAATACCCTGACAGCGCAGTACAACCCCATATTGTTTTATTATCTTGAACTGTTTTGTTGGTACCAGTTACTGTGCATGCGGCTTTAGGGAGACTTTAGTGTCTATGATAGCGCAGGAATCACACTCTGAGAGTAAAATACTAATGACTTTCCTGAGTCCTGTCTCGACAAAGTACTAACACTGACTGAGGGAGCATGGATGAAATAGGGAGGATCTAGCTAGGACTGATCTAACCAGCAATAAACAGGAGAGGAGGACAGAGAAAGATGCCAAAATCAAATTAGAAAACAAGTTGAAGCCCAAAAAATGCCACTAGGTGTCAGCATACTACAGATAAATAATAAACTTATACAGTTCAATACAACAGAAAAATTATGTAAAAGTGGGTCAGAACAGGGTGTCTCTTCTGTTAACTGTTATCCCTGTAAGTTATGCCAAATTAAAAATTGTTGGCTGCTTATCAATAACAAAAATGTGGAACTGACAGTGCTACTTGAAAGCATAAGCAAAATTGTACTTCAAACAAAGAGAGGTGTGTGGGGGGGTATAACAATGCATCAACAAAACTCATGTCTGAATTCCCACTAACATGCAGTTTGAGAGAACATAGACTTACAATGATTAATAATGGGGGACAGTAATACAGTGGGTACGGAAATTATTCAGACCCCCTTAAATTTTTCACTCTTTGTTATATTGCAGCCATTTGCTAAAATCATTTAGGTTCATTCTTCTTCCTCATGAATGTACACATAGCACCCCATACTGACAGAAAAACACAGAATTGTTGACATTGTTGCAGATTTATTAAAAAAGAAAAACTGAAATATCACATGGTCCTAAGTATTCAGACCCTTTGCTCAGTATTTAGTAGAAGCCCCCTTTTGAGCTAATACAGCCAGGAGTCTTTTTGGGAAAGATGCAACAAGTCTTTCACACCTGGATTTGGGGATCCTCTGCCATTCCTCCTTGCAGATCCTCTCCAGTTCTATCAGGTTGGATGGTAAACGTTGGTGGACAGCCATTTTTAGGTCTCTCCAGAGATGCTCAATTGGGTTTATGTCAGGGCTCTGGCTGGGTGTCACGGAACCATGAACCAGACGTACAACAACAGATAAGTGAAAATAAGACAGCTTTATTGAAAAACAAGCTATAAAGCAAAAGTCCAAACGGATGGCGAAACCGATGCAGAGTCTTTGCGAAGCCAGGGGTCAGGAACCAGCAGGGTAGTCAGACGAAGCCAGGATCAGGAACCAACAGGGTAGTCAGACGAAGCCAGGATCAGGAACCAACAGGGTAGTCAGATGAAGCCAGGAACAGGAACCAGAAGTAGCAGCAGTCTAGTAGCATGTGAACACAGGGGGACCAAGCAGGGAACTGAAGCCACAGACCTCCTATATATATGAGCTAGGCATCCAGCTCCTCCCAGTGGGAAGGAGGAGCCGCAGGGTGGGAGGCTACAAGAAACCCAGAAACCAAGATGGCCGCCAGCACATGTCAAACGAAGGAGAACAGCAAGAAGGTAAGACCATGACAGTACCTCCCCCTCAAGGGCCCCTCCTCCGCGGAGTAAAGAACGGTTTCTGAGGGAAGCGTGCGTGGAAGGCTCGGAGCAAGGCAGGAGCATGGACATCTGCGGAGGGAACCCAGGAACGCTCCTCTGGACCATAACCACGCCAATGAACCAAAAACTGCACCCGACCGCGGACCAGGCGTGAGTCCAGGATATTGCTCACCTCATACTCCTCACGATTGCCCACTCGGACCGGACGAGGCCGAGGAACCGAGGAAGTGAAACGATTACACACCAGAGGCTTCAACAGGGAGACATGAAACACGTTGGAGATCCGCATGCCAGGAGGAAGCGCAAGGGCATAGGCTACCGGGTTTACCCTGCGAAGCACTCGGAAGGGACCAACAAAGCGAGGCGCCAGCTTGGGAGTGGGCACTCGAAGGTTGAGGTTGCGGGTGGACAACCATACACGGTCTCCGGCCTGGTAGGAAGGAGCAGGCGCTCGTCTGCGATCAGCCTGGAGTCTCTGGCGCTGCGCAGAGACCTCAAGGGACTTCTGGATCTGTACCCAAGAAGCACGTAGGACGGAAAGGTGATCCTCCACAGCCGGAATATCCTGGGGAGAGAATACCTCCGGTAACACGGCAGGTTGGAACCCATAGTTGGCCATGAAGGGAGACGTCCCAGAGGAAGAGTTCACCGCCGTGTTCCTGGCAAACTCAGCCCAAGGCAGGAGGTCAACCCAATTGTCTTGGTGATCGGAGACATAGCAACGAAGGAATTGCTCCAAGGCCTGATTGGATCGTTCTGCGGCCCCATTGGACTGAGGGTGGTAGGCCGAGGAGAAGGAGAGATGAATCCCCAACTGGGAGCAAAAGGCGCGCCAGAACCTGGACACAAACTGACTCCCCCGATCCGACACAATCTCCTTGGGCAAACCGTGCAACCGGAAGACCTCCCTGGCAAAAATCGTGGCCAACTCCTGTGCAGAGGGTAACTTCTTGAGAGGAACACAGTGACACATTTTGGAAAACCGATCCACAATCATGAGAATGACCGTATGGCCTCGGGATGCAGGGAGGTCCACAATGAAATCCATCCCCAGGTGTGACCATGGGCGCTCCCCGGTGGCTAAGGGTTGCAGAAGGCCCAACGGAAGGTGCCGAGGGGACTTACTCTGGGCACAAACGGAGCATGCCGCTACATATGCGGCGATGTCGGAACGTAGGGAAGGCCACCAGAACAGACGTGAAACAGCCCAGGACAGCTGATTCTTTCCAGGATGCCCCGCGGTCTTGGAGTTATGGTAGGTTCGCAACAACCGAGTGCGCAACTCCTCAGGCACAAAACATCTGCCGTTGGGTCTCCCAGAGGGAGCACCAGATTGAGCCGCCAAAATCTGCTCACCCAGGGGAGAGGTCAGGCTGGTGCGAATGGCAGCCAGGATCTGATTCGGAGGTATGACCGAAGTCGGAATCGACTCCTCCCTGGACAGGTCGGAGTACTGCCGTGATAAGGCATCAGCCCTGATGTTCTTGGAACCGGGTAGGTAGGAGACCACGTAATTAAAACGTGACAAGAACAGAGCCCATCTGGCCTGACGTGGTGTCAATCTCTTGGCCTCAGAGAGGTAGGTCAGATTCTTGTGGTCCGTCAGGATGAGGACCGGAACCACCGAACCCTCGAGCAAGTGCCTCCATTCTTTAAGAGCCTGCACGATGGCCAATAACTCCCTGTCACCAATCTGGTAGTTGCACTCCGCGGAAGACAGTTTCCGGGAGTAAAACCCACAAGGAAGCAGAGGACCCTCTGGTGTTCTACGCTGAGACAGAAGGGCACCTACTCCCGTCTCAGACGCGTCCACCTCGAGGACAAAGGGCAACCCAGGGTTGGGATGCGACAGAATCGGAGCCGACACAAAGGCGGACTTTAGAGCCTCAAAAGCTCGGATGGCCTCGGGCGGCCAGACCTGGGAATTACTGCCCTTCCTGGTCAGATCCGTGAGAGGCTTGGCTAGCATGGAAAAGTCCCTGATGAACTTCCGATAATAATTGGCGAAGCCCAAAAAGCGCTGCAGGGAGCGAAGACCACTGGGCTGGGGCCACTGTAAGACAGCCGAAACCTTCTCAGGATCCATGGAGAACCCCTCAGCGGAAATGATGTAACCTAAGAAGGTTACCTGGGATCGGTGAAATTCGCATTTCTCAAGCTTACCGAACAGCTTGTTCTCTCGTAACCCTTGCAACACTCGTTTGACATCCAGAATGTGGGTCTCCATGGACTCAGAATATACCAAGATGTCATCCAGGTAGACCACCACACACTGCTGCAACAGGTCACGGAAAACATCGTTGATGAATTCCTGAAAGACTGCGGGCGCATTGCACAGCCCAAAGGGCATAACCAAGGATTCATAATGACCGGTCCTGGTGTTAAACGCGGTCTTCCACTCATCGCCCGCCTTGATCCTTACGAGGTTATATGCCGCCCTCAGGTCGAGTTTGGTAAAGACCGTGGCCCCTTTAAGGCGATCGAACAGCTCGGAAATCAAGGGTATCGGGTAAGCGTTCTTGATCGTGATGCGATTGAGACCCCTGTAATCGATGCAAGGCCTCAACTCACCGCCCTTCTTTTTCACAAAGAAAAATACAGCCCCTGCCGGGGACGAGGATTTGCGAATGTGTCCACGTGAAAGCGCCTCCCTCACGTACTCCTCCATGGCCTCATTCTCCGCTACCGACAGTGGATAGACTTTGCCACGAGGAGGAACGGCACCAGATTGTAACTCGATGGCACAATCGTATGGGCGGTGCGGAGGTAGGGCAACCGCGCGCACCTTATCGAATACATCCCGGTACTCCTCGTATTCAGGGGGCAACAGAGAGTCCGAGGAAGTACACAGCAACTTGACAGGCCCATGGATGCAACTAGCCCCACACTGCGGTGACCACGAGAGGATCTCGGCCGATCTCCAATCGAAAATCGGATTATGCTTCTGGAGCCAGGGGTACCCCAAGACCACCGAGTAGTGTGGAGACGAAATAACCTGGAAGCAGACCGACTCTCTGTGGACGGCACCAATGGCTAACCCCACTGGAAGGGTCTCATGAGTCACGTGTGGCGGCAGAAGGGGTCTGCCGTCTATCGCCTCAAGAGCCAGAGGAGAACCTCGAGCCTGCAGAGGAATGGAATTGGCGGCAGCGAACACACTATCAATGAACAAACCACCAGCACCAGAGTCCACCAACGCCTGGGTCGTCACCGAGCCCCCGACCCAGGAAAGGACAACAGTGATCAGTGGTTTGTCAACACGGGAAACCGGGGACGAGGAGACTCCACCCAAGATCTGCCCCCGACAGGATCTCAGGTGCGAGCGTTTCCCTGGACGGTTCGGACATGCCAACCGAAAATGCCCACCGAGACCACAGTACATGCATCGGCCCTCGCGTCTCCGGAGTACCCTCTCCCCCTCGGACAGGCGAGCAAACCCCAGCTGCATGGGTTCACCCCCAGACAAGTCATCCCCAGGAGGCGTGGGAGGAGAGGGAGGCACGGGTGGGACAACAAAGGTAGGCGCCAATCTGTTAGGAGGCCTCCGCAGACTCTCCTTAAAGGAAGGTCTCTCCCTGAGTCTGGTGTCAATCAAAATCAGGAAAGAAATAAGAGACTCGAGCTCCACTGGTAGGTCCTTAGCTGCAACCTCATCCTTCAAGGCATCCGAGAGACCATGAGAGAAAGCAGCGACCAGAGCCTCATTATTCCAGCCCACCTCTGCTGCCAGGGTACGAAACTCAATGGCGTATTCAGCTACGGATCGTGAACCCTGTCTGATGGACATAAGGAGCTTCGCAGCAGAGGCAGCACGAGCCGGCACATCGAATACCTTCCGAAGAGAAGCAACAAAACCGGAAAACTCGGCAACCACCGGATTGTTGTTCTCCCATAAAGGGCTGGCCCAGGCCAAGGCCTTGTCCGAGAGCAGCGAGATTAAGAAGCCCACCTTTGATCTCTCAGTAGGAAAGGCATGTGGCAGCAACTCGAAATAAATGCCCACCTGGTTAAGGAAACTTCGGCACTGAGTTGGCTCTCCCCCAAAGCGCTGTGGAAGGGGGGCAGAACCGGACATACCTCGAAACACCGCGGGCGCAACAACAGGTGTCGGGGTAGACTCTGGCGCAACAACCGGAGCGGCAGTAGGAGCGGACCCAGGAGCGACAACCGACCCATCGGCAACGGGAGCGAAATGAACCGTGCGTTCAAGCAGGGTTTGCAACGCCACGGCGAACTGACCCAACAGGTGATCCTGCTGATCAAGTCTGGCAACCAGCGTGGGTAGTGAGGATGGCCCTGTACCGTCAGAATTCGTGGCCTGTGGTACCGTGCGTTCAAGCAGGGTTTGCAACGCCACGGCGAACCGACCCAACAGGTGATCCTGCTGATCAAGTCTGGCAACCAGCGTGGGTAGCGAGGATGGCCCTGTACCGTCAGAATTCATGGCTTGGTCCTAATGTCACGGAACCATGAACCAGACGTACAACAACAGATAAGTGAAAATAAGACAGCTTTATTGAAAAACAAGCTATAAAGCAAAAGTCCAAACGGATGGCGAAACCGATGCAGAGTCTTTGCGAAGCCAGGGGTCAGGAACCAGCAGGGTAGTCAGACGAAGCCAGGATCAGGAACCAACAGGGTAGTCAGACGAAGCCAGGATCAGGAACCAACAGGGTAGTCAGATGAAGCCAGGAACAGGAACCAGAAGTAGCAGCAGTCTAGTAGCATGTGAACACAGGGGGACCAAGCAGGGAACTGAAGCCACAGACCTCCTATATATATGAGCTAGGCATCCAGCTCCTCCCAGTGGGAAGGAGGAGCCGCAGGGTGGGAGGCTACAAGAAACCCAGAAACCAAGATGGCCGCCAGCACATGTCAAACGAAGGAGAACAGCAAGAAGGTAAGACCATGACACTGGGCCATTCAAGAACAGTCACGGAGTTGTTGTGAAGCCACTCCTTCGTTATTTTAGCTGTGTGCTTAGGGTCATTGTCTTGTTGGAAGGTAAACCTTCGGCCCAGTCTGAGGTCCAGAGCACTCTGGAGAAGGTTTTTGTCCAGGATATCCCTGTACTTGGCCGCATTCATCTTTCCCTCGATTGCAACCAGTCGTCCTGTCCCTGCAGCTGAAAAACACCCCACAGCATGATGCTGCCACCACCATGCTTCACTGTTGGGACTGTATTGGACAGGTGATGAGCAGTGCCTGGTTTTCTCCACACATACCGCTTAGAATTAAGGCCAAAAAGTTCTATTTTGGTCTCATCAGACCAGAGAATCTTATTTCTCACCATCTTGGAGTCCTTCAGGTGTTTTTTAGCAAACTCCATGCGGGCTTTCATGTGTCTTACACTGAGGAGAGGCTTCCGTCGGGCCACTCTGCCATAAAGCCCCGACTGGTGGAGGGCTGCAGTGATGGTTGACTTTCTACAACTTTCTCCCATCTCCTGACTGCATCTCTGGAGCTCAGCCACAGTGATCTTTGGGTTCTTCTTTACCTCTCTCACCAAGGCTCTTCTCCCCCGATAGCTCAGTTTGGCCGGATGGTCAGGCAGTTCCTTTGACCTCATGATTCTCATTTGCTCTGACATGCATTGTGATCTGGAAGGTCTTATATAGACAGGTGTGTGGCTTTCCTAATCAAGTCCAATCAGTATAATCAAACATAGCTGGACTCAAATGAAGGTGTAGAACCATCTCAAGGATGATCAGAAGAAATGGAAAGCACCTGAGTTAAATATATGAGTGTCACAGCAAAGGGTCTGAATACTTAGGACCATGTGATATTTCAGTTTTTATTTTTTAATAAATCTGCAACAATGTCAACAATTCACGTAGGAAAGGCCAAAGGCGGAGGAGGGAAGTAAGGTCAAGGTAGGAATAAAGGATGGAGGAGGAAAGGGGGCGCAGGATCGTCCCGCGCGGGTGACTCTCGCCCAGCCTTCCTAGCAATCACGTAGGGGGGGTGCTGAGAGCCTGACCTTCGTCGGAGAGAATGAACTCATTCCAGCAGGCCCAGGTTTTAGAGTATTGCTCCCTTCTGCCCTGTGCAGTGAGTACCAAGTCTTCCAAGTCATTTATCCACTTCACTCTTCGGAGCCATAAGGAAATGGTCGGCGGGAAGGCGGACTTCCAGCAGAGGCTTACACACGCCTTTGCAGCATCAGTAAGGTGTCGAAGGACAGAGCGCTTGTAACGCCTCGGGGCAGTACCCGAGCAGTGGAGAAGGAAAAAGGCGGTCAGTCATCTTCTGGGAGATCCTGCGCACCTCAGTCCAGAAGTCCAGGACAGCTCCAGAAAATGTGGGACAGAGTTCCCCTATCCCCCTGGCATCTCCAACATCTATCAGACGACCCGGGGAAGATGTGGCTGAGCCAAGCTGGTGAATAGTACCAGTGGGTGAGGACCTTATAATTAGATTCCTGGATGCGCGTACATATAGAGGACTTAAGGGAGAATCTGACCATGTTACGGCGTTGGGACTCGGAGAACACCCTGTGGAGTTCTTGTTCCCATTTCAGAATTCCCGGAAGAACAAAGTCATCGAAGGGGAGAGAGAGCAGGGCATAGATTTGAGAGAGGGCATGTTGAAGGGGGCCTGAGGAAGTCAGAAGTCACTCGAAAGGCGTCATGTCCCGTAAGAACGGTGATGGAGAACCCAATTCTCGAATAAAATGAAGGAGTTGGAGGGCCTGCCAGCGGGACAATCGGAACCTACCAGACCGTGTTGTCAAGTGGGAAAGGGACGGTCACTCATTACCCACGAGGAAGTGGGAGGCCTGGAATGTACCCTCCAGCAGGAGATCCCCGAATCTATCCCTCTCACACCCTGGCTGAAACCGTGGATTCCCCAAGAGTGGAAACAGTGGAGACTGTCCATCCGACAGCCCCTTAGCAGCAACTAGCGCCGAGCACGTTCGGAGCGTCGGTCCGACAGTAGGGTGTAGTCTGACCGAGGTCAGAAGTTCCCGAGGGAGCAACGGCGCTCTGGGTAGATGCAGGGAAACAGGGACATCTCCAGTCCCACCCAGAGCTTCAGGTCAGTGTGGCGAGCCCAGTCAACCCACCGTGTCAGCATGGACGCTTGATAATAACGTCGGGGGTCTGCCAGCGCCAACCCCCCATATGTTTTAGGCAGAACCAGTAATCGGCGTGCCATCCGTGGCCTCTTGCCCGCCTACACAAAGTTCATAAAAATCGATTCGACCCTCCGAAAGAAGGTCGCTGGAAAGAAAACCGGGATCGCCTGGAACACATAGAGGAGTTTAGGCAAAATCGTCATCTTCAAGATGTTACAGCGCCTGAACCATGAGTGGAGTCCCGAGGTCCACTTCTCAAGGAGGGAGCGGATCACAGCCAGCAGGGGCGGGAAGTTGAGACGGAATAGATCTGCCGGGTTCGAGGACAGCCAGGTACCCAAGTATATCAGTCCCGGCGACGCCCACCTGAAGGAGAAGGTATGCGAGAGCGAGTCCCTCAAGGCCGGTGAGAGAGAGACCCCCATGATCTCGGACTTAGAGAGAGCGCCAAAGGAGTCGAATTCCTTCAAAAGGCAAGGCAAGGAGATCAGAGGTTGTGCAAGGGAAAACAAGAGATCATCAGCATAGGCTGAGATTTTATAAGTAGCGTCACCCACTGTGATCCCCGAGATGTCTGGATTTGAACGAATCCTCGCCAGAAAAGGTTCCAGGGAGAGCTCCAAAAGCAGGGGCGAGAGAGGGCACCCCTGACGGGTACCATTGAGAATGCGGATCGGATCCAAAAGGACCCTTTTCGCCTTTACCCTTGCCCCCGGGTTGGTATAGACACTTGATATCCAGGTCAGCATCCGTTGGCCAAGTCCAAAGCGGCGCAGTACCTCAAACAGGTACGGCCAACTCACCCTATCGAATGCCTTTTCCACATCCATACTCAGGAAGATCGCTGGGGTATTGGCGATGTGAATCTGGTTAAAGACCTTAGTAGTGTTGTCCCTGGCTTCTCTCGTGGGGACAAACCCCACCTGGTCCAAATGAACCAGAGCCGGAAGATGGGACTGAAGGCAGAGGGCAAGCATTTTAGTAAAAAATTTAAGATCCGCATTCAGTAGGGAGATCGGGTGGTAGCTGCCGCAAACCGATGGGTCTTTCCCCTCTTTGGGGATCACTGAAATGTGAGCGCTCAAGGTATCCTCATGGAAGGAAGAGGAGAGACCCACTGTGTTGAAGAGTGCGAGCATCGGGTGGAGCAAATGGGATTGGAGGATTTGATAGTAGAGCACCGTGAAACCATCTGGTCCCGGCGCCTTACCCTTCTTTGCCGATGCGACCACAGTCGCCAGCTCCTCCTGCGTAAAGGGGGACTCCAAATCCTCCCGGACCGGGGAAGGAAGACGAGGGAGATTAAACAAATCTAGGTAATCTGTCAGGGACGACCCCTGGGATTGCCGTCGAGGAAGGCCGTATAGGCGTGCATAGAAATCCCCAAAGCACCGGGAGATATCCTTGGGGAGATGGAATTTCCTCCCCCCACCATCCACCAGGAAGGGGACATAAGAGGCAGCCGGTTGCGCTCGCAAGGATCTGGCCAAGATCCGGCCACATTTATCACCTGATTCATAGGTGATCTTCTTGCACCGCTGAAGGGCCGCCTTGGCCCGGTACCGCAGGAGATCTGAACTCTGATCCCTGAGGCTTGCCAATTGAGCCCCGATCACCGGAAAGCTCCGCCAGCAAGGCGGTCAGTCGCGCCTCCCGTTCCCTCTTGATCCTTGCCCCGTGGCTGATTAGGACTCCTCTGATAACGGCCTTGTGGGCCTCCCACACTATCCCCGGGTCACTATCCGGGGTGGCATTGAGCTGGAAATACGACTGCAGTTGATGAGAAACATCTGCCAGGACAACAGGATCCTGAAGAAGTCCCTCATTCAGCCGCCAGTGCCAGTCAGAAGCTCTACTCGTGCCACTGAGGTTAATCATAAGCGTGACCGGGGCGTGGTCCGACCAGGTAATAGAACCTATGTCCACCGCAACAATGGTTTGAAGAAGGCGATGGGGGACAAGGAACAAATCAATGCGAGAATACACTTGGTGCGGGTTGGAAAAGAACATGTAATCCCGCTCTCTGGCGTGTAAAACGCGCCAGGCGTCCACTAGTTGGAGTTCGTGAAGCAGGGACTGGATCTGCCATCGCGTACCTCGAGGAACAGCCGAAGTACCCGCCGAGGTGTCCAAGGAAGGGTCAAGCGGGAGGTTCAAGTCCCCCCCCCCCAGAAGTGCCCCTTACTGATAGTCCCTCAGCAGTGTGAGGGTCTTGCGGAGGAATACCTCCTGGTGGGAGTTAGGGGCGTAAATTGTGGCGAGTGTAACCCGCACATCTCCCAGTCGGCCCTTCAGGAACAAGTATCTGCCCCTCAAGTCCTCCCGGCGGTCCAAAAGGGTCCAGGGGAGACGGTTGGAAGATGGATACGCCCTTCGATTTGGATTCAGAATTGGCTGCATTGTACATGCACGGGAAGAATCTATTTTGGAGAAGGGGAAGGCCCCCAGTCTTAAAGTGGGTCTCCTGCATGAAGGCAATATCAGAGCGGAGGCGTCTCAGCTCCCTGAAAAGCATACGTCTCTTCTCAGGCACATTAAGCCCTCTGGCGTTGAGCGAGGTCACCCGCACAGGATCCATGACAGAAAAGGGGGGGATGAGACAGACAAGGGGTGAGGAAGGTGGGCTAAGGGTGGCAGGGGGAAGGGGGAGGAGGGGGAAGCTCACCCCAGAGGGGGAAAGGAAGGGATGAAAGCCAAGGGGGAAAAGTGAGGAGATTAGGGGGGAGAGGGGAGTAGTACCAAGAACACCCCCTAGGCGGGCAAAGAGCAAAGGAGGGTAGAAATCCGATGGGGGGGGGGAGAGGGATAGGAACTATGACAAGGGTCGAAGCTGGGAGGGAGGAGGCGGAAGGAAGAGGGGACAAAAAAAGGAAAAAAAAAAAAGAGGTAGAGTAGGAAAAAGAAGACAATTAGGTGAGTAAGGCAAATAGGGAGAGAGAAGGGGGAGCGAAAACTAGGTAGAAATAGCAAATAGCACCCCGGGGTCTTCCCGTACCAGGGAGCGACCAACTACGGGGTGAAGGCCTAATGGGGGGGTAAGACCTAGAAACAGAAGCCGCAAGAGACAGGGCAAGGCCTCCAGCCAGCCCCCACCCCACCTATGGGACACAGCACTGTAAATGAGATTAAGTAAACAAAAGAATCACAGGATCAACTGCCAAAAATGAAAAAACATAACATAGTAGAACATAAGAGCACAGCACTGGTGGCAGGCTCCCCCAGCCGCAGGTCACCCCCGATAACAGAAAACAATACAGGAAGTGACCCCCGGCCGCAGGGACCAAAAGCCAGAAAACCGTATGCAACCTGAGCACGGTAGAGGGCAAAGGAAAAAGCACTTAGAGATACATGTGTACAGTAAAAAATCGTAATAACCATAATAATAACAGTAACAATAGCAATAGGCCCCCTGCGAGTCCTCCCGGAACCAAAGCCAACCTCCCGCCACCCCCCCCCCCTCGGCAAAGAGGACCATCCTAGAAGGGAGAGATCCCCAGCAGGCCTGATCCAGACAGGGGTCACCGCCACCAAAGAAGAGCAGCACCCGAAGCCAGACGCCCCGCCAGGGGTCCCTATCATACATACTCCGATCCCCCCGCCCATAGGTTCAGCATATCACCAAACAGCGGGGACCGGGCCCGCACCACATGTCATGCGGGGGTATCCCCCCCCCCCAGAAAGAGACGGACATCCACGGGAAGCAGGCAGGCCCCCCGGGGAGTCCCGAAGTAGTCAACCACCGGCCGCCCCCCCCCCCCAAGAAAACCCCACCAGCCCCCACAAGGGTGGGCCCAACGTGGGTGAAGGGCATCCGGAGGCCGAACACCACACAGCGCACATATAAAGGGGCAGAACCCCCCCTCTCACCCCGCCCCACAGACAGCAAAACCGTAGCCCACCACACCACCGCCCTCCCCAGCCCCACAGCGATAATAATACACCCCCCGCTCACAGTCACCTCCCGGAATAAAATGACAAGAAAGTACATACGCACAGAGGGGGCAAATGGGTAGAGGGATGCCACCAGTGAAGGAAGGGAATACACACGAGGGAGAGGCCGGGCACATAGTCATCCAACGTCCGGGGGGGGGAGGGGGGCCCAAAGAGGAAAAGGCAGCCAGCAGAGGTCCCCACAGGGCTCGATGGGTCCAGCAGTCAGGATGGGGGGGGGGCAGTTCACATCACGGCCGCAGCAGCAGTTTCCCTGCAGGAAGGGGAACGGGGACAGGCAGCACAGCAGCAATCCATTACAGGGGACCATCCAAGCGCCAGGCCGGATCACAAGCGGGGGGGGGGGGGGCGAAAAGTCCGCCGGGGGTCCGAGATAGGGAAACCACAGTCAGTAGAACAAGGACACAGTACCTCAGGAGTGCAGGCAGGAAGTCAACCAGAATCCCATTCCCAACAGGGCAACACGCTCAGGTGCATATGCAGAGTACCGCTTAGGCTTCCCTCACCACAGTAGGCGGCTCTGGCTGCAGTCGTCGGCAGCTCCTAGACGCTCGTGGAGTAAAGCTCCTCTCACGGCCCGGGGTGGAAGGGGGTCTGCGGCCGGGGACCCGGGAGATGCTGTAGCCAATTGGGTACCTGGATCGGCTCCATGTCCAGGAAGGTGAATGGAGCCGGGAGGTCATCGGGGTGATGTACCGCAAACGAGGAGGGTCCCTTGCGGACCGTTAGGGAGATGGGGAATCCCAAACTGTATGTGCATCCCAGTTGACGGATCCTTTCCAGTAAGGGGCGCATCAGGGCTCTGCGTTGTAACGTAGCCCTAGATAGATCAGGCAGAATCCGGATCCTAGCCCCATCAAAATCCACATCGCCCGCCTCCCAGGCCTGCCTGATAAGATCTTTATGGGCATAGCGATGGAGTCGGCAGATGACATCCCGGGGTCGTTTTGCATCATTGGATTGGGGGCCCAGCGCTCTATGAACCCCATCAAATTCCAGGGAAGCAGGCGGTACATCCGGAGCCAGTCTCTGGCAGATAGCCAGAACAGTAGGTTGCAGTGATTCTTGACCCGTCGCCTCTGGTAGTCCCCTGAGCCGCAGGTTGTTCCTGCGGCTCCGATCCTCCATCTCCTCCAAACGAAGCTGCAGCGCATTCACATAAGCGGCCTGTACCGACTGCTGCTCTTCCAGTCGCAGCACCCTTGTCTCCAGGGAGGAGACGGAGGTTTAGCCAGCTGTCACTCGATCAGTAAGGAGAGTGACCTCGGATCTCACCGCCTGAATGTCCCCAGCGTGGGCTTCCTCCAGGCGCTGAGCCAGGGCCTCGAAATCCCGCTTCGTAGGGAGAGCTTGAATCAGGGCCCTGGGATCTCCCGTGTCCCCCAGAGTAGGTGTCAGTGATACTGAAGACATCAAGGAGGCTGCCGGCGATCGGGGCTGGGTCCCCAAGTCAAAGAGAAGAGGAGCCGTCGGGGACACCGGAGCAGAAGCCATAGAAGCCGCCGCGGTACCACGTGAGCGGGGCTGACCAGTGCGGGCTGAGGAGGAGCGGGTCTCGGGGAAGTAGCGGTGTAATTCCGAGCCCGGCGAAGTGCGGAGAGGTTTCCTTGGTCCTCGCCTTTGTCCTGTGCTCATCCCAAGGCAGCTAGTGGCAGTAAAAGCAGTAAGTTCAGGGTGAGGTGGCCGGAGCTCCCACAATGTGCTTCCTCACGCCGCCATGTCCAGGACACGCCCCCCACTTTCTTTTTTTTAACAGAAATAGAGATCTCGCTTTCAGTGGGCTGTTGTTCTGTGGATGCAGAACAACAACCCAGCTATTTCCTTCAAAATAAGTATTCTGAAATTTTCTTTAACACAAGCAGCACAAGCAAAGGACAAGGTTATGATCGCTGCTTATATATCCATCTATCTATCCATTTATCATCCACAGTCATAGATTATCGGGTCTGCAGACTGGACCAGTAACCTGAACTAGCCCTGCTTGGTATGCATGTGCTCTCTTATTCAATGTCTAGTGTAAGGCATCCATTACCTATATACCAATTGACATAGTAGATATTTGCCAAGTAGAGCATGTTTGGGTTAGATTTGTGTAAATTTGCTATTATGAGTGACCCTCTCAACTTTAGTTACAGCAAAAAAATGTTTTCAAGTTTACATATGGTCCTAAACATAGACTTTGCAATAGTACTACTGGCCATATCAGAGTTGATAGTGCATATACCTCTAGACTCTAGGCCAGGGGTCTCCAAATTTTTAAACAAAGGGCCAGTTTATAGCACTTTAGACCTTAGGGGGGCCAGACTGTAGTCCGCGGGAGTAGAAAATGGAATATAGAATTATAGAATAATGGCCCATCTATGGCATCAGTGAGAAGAAAAACGTCTCATCTTTGGTGTCAGTGGGAGAAATAGTGTCCCAAGGGCCGGATAAAGGTTAGCAAAGGGCCACAGTTTGGAGACCACTGCTCTAGGCGATTCAACACACAAAGTTTTCAATATTTTACTTGATGTAACTCAGAATACACCTGGACCTAATTCTGCAATTATTGTAATATGCAGGATGTATAACAATAAGAGCTCAGTAAAATCTATATCTCCTTTCTTATATGACTGTTTTTATAGAATTTAAACATAAGCCATTCAAATGGTGTGCAAGAAAAAAAGTCATCTGAATTGTATTAGTTATATTTTAGTCGACTAAAATCTCCATTACATTTCAGTCGACTAAAATCTCATACATTTTACTAAACTACAAATCAAATGGGTTTAGGTAATTTGTAATGCATTATTTAATAATTTCTCTAGAATTTCCAAACAAATTATATACTGGAGTAAAAATCTAATAACTTCATATTTTTGGTATTAAGGTTTGAACATGCAATACAGACACAGATTTATCCATTGTGATATATAACGTCTTTATAAATAAAACCAGGTTTCATAAAAAAAACTAAAATATTGCTTTTTGACAAACAGAAGTGCAACTTAAAAGTATAAAAAAAAAAAAAAAACAAACCGGTAAACTGTATTAACTGTAATGTCACTGCACATAATACCTGAATATATTACCAATATTAAAAAAAACTAAAAGAAAAGCCTTTTTCTTATTTTTTTCTCTTCCAGCAGCCCAGTAGATGTCCCCTACTTATGCTTACAGTATGTGGTAGTGCAATACATGTTTAAACTTTAATGTGCTATTATTACAGGCTCTGGATGGAATTGTGTTGCCGATTTAGAAATGGGCAGCAGAGTAATGTTAATTTTGATGTCAATTTTCGATTTAATTTTAGTTATAGTCTTTTGAATAAAATGTAATTATAGTTTAAGTCGTATTTTAGTCTTATGACTAAAATCCCATTTAAGTTTTAGTTGTATATTAGTCATCTGAATTGTTTTAGTTTTAGTCATATTCAAGTCGACTAAAATAGTGTTAATTTAGTAGACGAAAATATTTTAGTCCATAATATTAACACTGCTTTTCAAGTATTTTCTTTAGTTCTGAGTGTCAAGAAGAAACCCCAGCATTTATATCCAAACAGATATCACCACAACCCTTACTCAATTACCATAGAAAGAAAGATAATATTATTGAAGAATAGGATGTGGTGTAAAAATTGTGGAACCACCCCATTCTAGTTACATAATACCATCATTGGTGTCAAAATAGCTTCATAAATGTTTAGTCCTGTACACCACGAACAGGCCATTGTTTATGCGTCCCTAGCCAGCAGGTGCTGCATGCAGGCAGCCCATTCACATCTTAAGGGTGCACAGACACAGTGGGACATGCTAATGTGAAAGGGGTACCGATAAAGCACACTGCCTGCATTCCGGTTCAGTCACCAACACTTTTGTCAGATTAGGATGAGCGGATCTATTCTAGGCCTCATGCCCTCAACATGGAGGGGAGGGCATGCCAGCGGGCCCTGGCAAAAAGACCTTGTCCTCATGTTGATGAGGGCAAGGTCTTATTCCCCATAAGCTTGGCCTGGTCATTGTAGTGGTCTGTATGCAGAAAGATCTTATAATTTGGCCATAGTTGGTCAATGTCTTTACCCAACTATGGCCAGTAGCCATATTTGAGCAGTAATGTCACTTTGATTCCTGGCTAAATAAATCAATGGTGCAAATTATGTCAGCAATTGCTAGGAATGCAGCAGAAGCTTAGAAACCTTTTGACAGTGAGAAGCTATTATACAGTGCTCAGCATACATGAGTACACCCCTTTTAAAAAGTACGATTTTAATCAATATCTCACTGAACACAAGAACAATTTCCAAAATTTGGACAAAACTGAGTTTTATAGAACATTTAGCTTATTACATGAAAGTAAGTTTAATAATATAACTTAGATTACAAAAATCTTCAGTTTTACTCAAATTAGTTGATGTTAAAATGAATATACCCCACAACTAAAACTAGTATTTTGTATGACCTTCATGATTTGTAATGACAGCATGAAGTCTTCTAGGCATGGAATGAACAAGTTGGTGACATATTGCAATATCTATCTTTCTCCATTCTTCAAGAACAACCTCTTTTAGAGCCTGGATGCTAGATGGATAGTGATGCTCAATTCGTCTCTTCAGAATTGCCCATAGGTGTTCAATTGGGTTCAGCAAGGGCCTTAGATGTGTGTTTTGGATCATTTTCATGTTGGAAAAGTCAACGACAACCAAGGGCAAGGAGTGAAGGTAGCATCTTCTCTTTCAATACAGAGCAGTGCATCTGTGAATTCAAGATACCATCAATGAAATGCAGCTCCCCGACACCAACAGCAGACGCCATACAGTTTTGAAACCATCAGTTCCAAAAACATTTATTTTGGTCTTGTCACTCCAGAGTACAGAGTCCCAGTAGTCTTCTTCTTTTTCAGCATGAGCTCTGGCAAAGTCTAGTTGAGCTTTTTTGTGCATAGGCTTTAGGAGAGGCTTCCTTCATGGACAACACCTATGCATGCCATTCCTCTGCAGTGTACGCCGTATTGTGTCACGGGAAACAATCACCCCAGTTTGGCTTTCTACTTCTTTAGCTAACTGCAGTGAAATTGCATGGTGATTTTCTTCAACACTTCTCACCAGAAGATGCTCCTATTGAGGTGTTAACTTCTGTGAACAGCCGACACGTCTCTGTGAGATGGTTGCAGTTTCATCTTTGTTACATTTTTGTATCACTTTTGCTAAAGTATTCTGATTGATAAGTAAATCTTTGCTGATCTTCTTGTAGCCTTCAACTTCCTTGTGTAAAGAAACTTTTTTTTTTTCAGGCCTTGTGACATTTCTCTTCCATGTGGGGCCACTGCTGACAGCATGAAATGGGAAGGGGTTTTCTTTGTAAAATAAAGCCCTTTTTTAATCAACTGTCTGCTGGACACCTGTTTAATGGAAAATTAGACTCCCCAGTAGTTGAATTCTTTTTAATTAGGATTTTGTTGTCTAAAATTTTGCTTTGCTCCTAAGACTTTGGGGTGTATTCATTTTTGCAACGTGGTCTTGAATGAATTTGTTAGGAAAAATACTTTTTTGTGTGTGCAAATTAACGAATCAATGACCCGCATTTGTGGGAGTATTTTGTAGTATAGTGTCCCATAGAAAATGTTGATTCTGAAAGGAAAGTAAAGGTTTTCTGACAAATCTGTTGGGGAGTACTCATTTATGCTGAGCACTGTATATATAAGTGGTACAAATACCGCTTCTGTATGTGATATTCAGCACCCGCCAAACAAAGACCCAAATTATTGACTCCAAAAGACCCTCTTTCTCCTTCTAATAACTATTGTATTTGGAAAGAAATCTGTAAACATAATCATTAACAATACTAAGCTAAAATTGCATATTCTGTGATACCATCAAAGAGAATTTATTAATCCAAGCTCAGAGAGGATAATGTCTAAAAGAGAAGCAAAGTCCTAGTGCGATGCAACCCCCCCCCCCCCCTTTTTTTTTTTTGAAGGTCCTTAGTTTTTAATCTCACGGTACACTAATATTAGCAGTCATATTTACAATAAGTATACTTGCTCTATATGTTGGAAGTAGCAAAGACTGCACCTGCCTACACTCCCTCTGCACCCCCTCCTAACCCCCGCCTTTGATAGATGCTGTCCTTGAATTTGGAAGTAGACAAGAACAAAAATAACAAAATGCAACTCTTCATAAGTCATATAATGCAGTGATAACAAGCAACTTTTGCACAACATAATTAGAATTCTTTGCACGTACCTGCCCTCGGTTAGATTGAATGGGGCCCTGGTGCTTGCTGTCTGGCCCTGGCTCAGCATCAGGACTTTAAATTACTGAAGGTTGCTCAGAGGCCTCAGATACTTGGGGTTTTCATGGTCAGACATAACACCCTCACTCGGGCTGGCAACGGTGTCCATAGAGGAGTCTACAGGCTCAACAGGACGCTCAGCATCCACTCACAGGTCCTGAGTGGTAGAGTAACTTTCTTCTTCAGGAGAAAATCTTTCGTCTTCAAAAGATTTTGGAAAAGATGATGATATTGTCCAGGTTCTGTAGATCAGTACTGTTTCAAAGTTGTAATCCCCCAGACATCACTCCATTAGACTCTGAATAGTACTGGGGGTGTCAGTTAGCCCAAATGTCATGCAATTGAATTTGTAGAGTCCCAGTGGTGTCATGAAAGCATTTTTCTCCCAATCTTGATCCCTTATGGGGACCTGCCTTTAGCCACTAGCCATGTCCAAGGTGAAGAAATGACTAGTTTGTCCTAGGGCCATGAGAGATTTCTCTACCCAAGGCAACAGCTAGGCATCCCAATGGGTATTGGCATTGACTTTACCATAGGCTACACAAAACCGAAAGCTGCCGTCCTTCTTTCGCACTAGAACAAGGAAGGCAAATTAACACTTTGTGACACAGAGAATGCAGTATGTGCCAGTATCTCTCCTGAATAGCTGTTTGTATTGTTCAATATGCAAAGAGGACATGGTGGCTTGTAAAAGGGAACAGATGGCCTCAACCACAGGTTGAGACACAGCGATGCACTGCTTGGGTACAGTATAAATGTCTCATATGATCATCTGGTTTGGTTGCAGAATGAGGGTGGTTCAGAGGTTAATCAACTACACCAGCTCCCTACCCAGATGGACTTGGAAAGGTTTCGGCTGCCAATTATTCTCCAGGCACCTCAAGGTCTCTATGGGGTTCAACCATAACAGAAGCCCTTTGGAGCTGTCAGAGAAGACAGGTCCAAAGTGTAGATGGAGTTCCATGACGCGTGCATATGCGCATGTGCAGACCAGCAACTGGCCGGGCAGATGTTCATACTCATGGGTAAAGGAGCGTGCATAGGCGGGCACGCATGCGCACTTGTGCATCAATGCGCACACCCATCACTAATGCTGGCGCCAGGCGGGCTATTTAAATAGGCCTTCTGTATGGACTCATTGCTGTTTGGGCTGCAGCTTCTGTGTATTGTTCCTGATTCTTGATCTCTGATCTTGATCCGGCTTATCTCTAACCTGTGATTGTCTTCTTCATACCCTGACCCCCAGGCTTGTCTCTTGGATTCCGCTTCTGCCTCCTGATTCTGCTTGACTATTCTCCTGATACTGACTTGGCTTGTGACCCGTCCATCCTGCTGCCAGCCACCTATGTCTAATCTGTCTGACCATTATCAACCCGGTTTGTCTGACTCGGCTTCCTGCTCATCCAGTCTGCTACAACCGTCTGTCCAGCAAATCCTCATCTGGTTCCTGCTTCCAACTGCCTTCTACAGTCTGCCAAGGTCTGCGCCAGCTCTTCCACTACCAGCTTGCTTGCTGCCACATCCCCCTGCTGACTGCTGCCACGCAGACTACTGGAGTGATTACAGGCACTCCTAAGTCACCCTGCTCCTGTGGCTGCTGTCTCACTATCAGTGGCTCCCAAGCTGTACGAGAGGCCCTCCTCTACACATCAGGCTCACCGAACAGGTATGTGACAGGAGCTTTCTGTGGACCCCAATGGGCAATGATGAGACAACTTCCTGGTGGGGGGCCAACAGTAACATTTGTTTTGATGGCACACAGATGACACCCTATCTCTCTGTGTGGCTTTAACTCTCCCTGTGTAAGGTCTTGTAGGCCCAGATCACACTTTGCCAGATGGCTCTAAGACTACACTCTCACCTACGGCCACAGAGACTCTCTGTTTCTGTCAGCAATTGGGAAAAGTCCAGGTCTTTAGGGATATTCATACCCAGGACCATGGGTACAGAAGAGATCACCAGACTGTGTGTGACCACAACCTCTACTCACTCCACCACCTGCTCAAGTACCTGCACTGTCACCCAGGTGATCCCTTCCACTATGATGGGTAAGTTGTTGCCTGCTTTAAGTGATGGGTCTAGCTAGCTCTGGGTCCTAAACTGCTGCACAGTCATACTCCATGGTTGTAACTTCAGACCTGGTATCGATAAGACAATGGACCTGCTGCCCATTCACTTAGGCGGTGATCACAGGGCTTGGAGAAACCATTTATTACAGCATCACCAGACATTCATGGGGAGTTTCCAGAGATCGTTCATCCACCCCGAGAACCTCTAGTTTAATGGTTGGTAAAGGGATCCCCTTATGCTCAAGGCAGCTGCAATTTCTGGTAGAATGCCCATAGCACCCACACCACCAGCACCTCTGCTTTTTGTCAGGATCCCTTCATAAGGGGTTCCCGCCTTTGGAAAACTCAGTCAACTCTTGCTTTACTGCAGTCAAGGGGCCATATTGTCATATGTGTCAAATCCTTTATGGCTGTCTGCAGAGCAGACCAGAGGGAAGGAGCCAAAGCTAGCTATCAAAGTACATCTGCACACTTCTCTTTGCCACTGCAGTAGTGGCATCTACATCCTCCTATTCCAAGGTCACTGCTGCCACCACTACACCATTGAGGGTGAAGAAAGGTTGGGACCTCACCCATTTTTGTAGGGCCCACTGGACAGAGGCAGCACTTACTCCTCCTATGAATTGGTACCATAATGCCTTATCCGGAGTGCCTATATCAGCACAGATATTTGGATCTTTCTTTTCCAACAATTGCCATAATTGTTGTAGGGCTATTTCAAAGTGAGTAAGGTTCTCGCCCTCCTGCTGCCTGTGAAAAAAGAATCTGCGTCTCAGCTCAATCAGGGTAGCGTTACCCCCGAATCGGTTTTTTAGCCATGCAATTATTTGTTCCAAGCTAGTGAGCTCCTCCTCCGGCAGCACTATGATAGTTTGATTGGCATCATCCTTCAGGGAGTTAATAGCTAATTCTGCAATCAGCTTGATAGGCACCTGGTAGAGGTGTACTGCACTTTTCAGTCTCTCTTCCCTCTTGGTCAATGAGACATTGGACCCATTAAACTATGGGATTAGTGCTGCTACTAAAGGTACCATAGTGGACCCTAGACCCCTGTCCCTGCCAGCTGATGTGTGAGGGATATGCTGCTGAATTATGCCAAGTTGTAGGTCAGTCAATGGGTACCTGAGATGGAGTAAAGGTACAGAGAGACCAAGGAAGGTGGCACAATGCAAAGCAGAAGTAACAATTAACACTGAGAAGACAGCGGCAAGAAGTTCACTTACGGTTCCCGACACTATGGCAATTGAGCATCAATATTACAGACAACCCAGGTATAATAGCTCATCAAGAGCAGCTCCACTTTTCATGAGAAAAAAACATTCCCCTCTGAGTGATCTATATACATTGCAAGGATTTTACCAAACTTTGTTGCAGATTCCTACCTTTTGTTACTCTGAAGAAATCATTGTGTGTTTGTCTGTGTCCATGTGGAAAGTGGATCTAATGGGACTGGTTTCATATTTATCAATCTGCTGCTGCACCTGCAGGGCTCTAATGAGAAAAATTGCCGGGTTTATTGGGAATATCTCACTAAAAATTAAAAAAAATTTTTGGCAGGGGATTCCTGAAATCTGATATGTATCCTAATGCAGATTTCTGGGAAAATAGGTGAGCCAAGCACACAAGCAGAAAATGGTGTTTCTGGGTGGCGTTGTTTACACATTCTGTGTACAGAAAACCTCAAGGTACCCAGATTTCATTGCATTTTACAGATAATTACAGAGCTGCAGATTGAAAAAGAAAGGTAATTTTTAATAACATTCAATTACAATATGACTTATGTTGCAAATGGATATGCTATATTATTATTATTTTTTGTATTTGCATGTTTTTCCCTGGAAAGTAAAGTTACCCTTTAACTACAATGGCGGTACTTTAACACAGCCTTTATACTTGAGAGCCTACTTGAGTAGTCTACACTAATGCTCACCAACCACAGTGGGACAGAGCTATTTTTTAGCATTGCCCTCACTAAAGATGGCTGTGGAGGTAAGTCAGGGCAGGAGCATTGAACAGGACCGCTGCTCTTCTGATGACATCTACAAAGGCTTCAGGGGAATAATGTTCCTTTCATCCTTCATTCCCCTCTGCACAGTGGTCAGCTGAACAGTGTCCCCTACAGCGGGGAGGATAAACTGCACCAGCCTACATACACAAGCAGCTTCTTCCGTTTTAATGGTGATCTCCAGGTTTCCTGTCACTTTAAATAGTTTGTTTGGACCAAGCATACAGTACACAATGGTGGGTTCCAGCTGCGGGATGTCCCATCTCACACTCGGAAAAAAAAAGGATCTGGCTGAATGGTGCTCAGCCATTTAGAGCCAGCTTTGTATTCTGTGAACTAATACAAAGTTTCCTCTGATTGGCTGGGGCGGGCTGATGATGTCACCAGCTTGGACCAAATTAACTATTTAAAGTGACAGAAAACCTGGAGACAAACTTTAATGCATATCAGAAACATACAGTTTTAATAGCCAAAGGGGTAACTCAGTCATCTTAATACAATCACCATGGAAAGTGTTAAAGTGGAAGGCAAGTCAAACCATAACTAAGCTTAAATTCATTCCCATTCTAAGCCTATTCTATCTACCCTGTAAAGGTAAAGATGCCTATACTTACCAATTCTGAAGTTGCCCCAGTCTGGTCACATGATCCCTCCAGTACTGGCTTTAGTGTAGAGGAGAGATTGCTGACAACGACTGCAGAACTTGGGCTTACTATGGGGCATCCATTGTCAGCAGTCCTTTCTCTACACTGAAGTCGCATTGGCAGCTGATCATCTGACCAGAGTGCCTTTAGAATAGGTACTGTAAATATACACATCTTTCCTTTTACAGGGTAGGCAGAATAGGCTTAAAATGGGGTCGGGAGTAGATATGAGCTTAGCTAGAGTTTGATTTGCCTTCCACTTCCAAACCCCCTCACCCCGTTATCGGTTTACAATTCAGTGTACCATAAAACATGCTTCTGTCCACTAGGCCTGCGGAATATAATCGCCGAATCGATGCATCGCGATGTGACCCTTCGCGATTCTGCATCGATTCGAGGTGACTGAAAAATCAATTAGCTAATGACGTCAGTTCCGGGGGCGGGGACAGAAGTGACATGGCGGTGCTGGCACTTAATGAGTTGTTGGCGGCGGCCGGGCTTGTGGAACACGGAGCTCCTCCTCGGGGGAGAGGAGAGGAGGAGAGCGGAGCTATCAGTGCTCTCTCTGGCCCCTGGATACACACGCCCACTTAACACGCTGCTGCCCGACCGCCTGCTCTGACAGCCCGGCCGCCCGAAGTCGCAGCCTTCCCAGCTGGAGAGCCCAAAAGAGTTGATGGCAACGCACGCCGCTCTGTACACTTCTGGTAGCGGCGCGGTTCTCGGTAGACAGCCTAAGTTGACCGCAGGGGAGCACAGCTGATTACAGGAAGAATAGCAGGTCTGTCCACTTGAATGTTTTTTGTATTTGCAATATTTGTAATCTCTTTAATGAATTTGGATTTTTGAAACCTACCACACAATGAGGAGTTCCCTCTTTATATCCCGTGAGACCAACTGCGGTGTTTGGAGGGTGCCACCATCACTGTATGCACATCTTGAAGTCACACCTATTGTCTGCTATTCTTATTTGCACATGGGATCAACATTTGGACTGTTTGTGTGAATATATATATATATATATATATATATATATATATATATATATATATATATATTAGGCCTGCGGAATATAATCGCCGAAGTCTCCTCAGGGATATCCGGGATGTGATATATACATGGCGGTGTATGGGGGTCTCCTCAGGGATGTGATATATGCATGGCAGTGTGTATGGGGGTCTCCTCAGGGATGTAATATATACATGGCGGTGTATGGGGGTCTCCTCAGGGATGTGATATATACATGGCGGTGTGTATGGGGGTCTCCTCAGGGATGTGATATATACATGGCGGTGTGTATGGGGGTCTCCTCAGGGATGTGATATATACATGGCGGTGTATGGGGTGCGATATGTGTGTAAAACCACCATGTATATATCTGATATATAGTGGTGTTACAACGCCATGTATATATATCACATCCCTGAGGAGACCCCCATACACCGCCATGTATATATCACATCCCTGAGGAGACCCCCATACACACCGCCATGTATATATCACATCCCTGAGGAGACCCCCATACACCGCCATGTATATATCACATCCCGGATATCCCTGAGGAGACCCCCATACACCGCCATGTAATCGTGATGCATCGCGGAATTGAATCGTATCGAATCGTTGCCCTAATAATCGCAATCGAATCGAATCGTGAGGTAAGTGAAGATGCGCAGCCCTACTGTCCACCTGGTCCCAGCCATTTTTCTAACATTGTACTTTTCACATACATGTAAAAATCAACATATTTTTTTTACTAGAAAATTACTTAGAACCCCCAAACATTATACATTTTCTTAAAGCAAAGTCTGGAGAAAAAATGGTGGCTGCTGCAATATTTTCAGGATAAAATACACTTTATTTAATTTTAGTGCACACAAACACTATATAATGCCCATGTTTTGGTAAAAATATAAAAGTTGATGTTACACCCAAAAAAAAAATACCTAACATGGCAAAATTGCGCACAGCCATGGAATGCCAACAAAATATAGTACCTAAAAAAACATCATTGGTGACGTTTTATAAACCTTTACAGCTTACCAGTTTAGAGTTAAACTGGAGGTTTTATTGCTAGAATTATTGCTCTCACTCTGACGTTTGTGGTGATACCTCACATAGGTGGTGTAATCACCATTTACATATGTGTGCGGGACCTACACATGTGTTTGCATTTGTGCGTGAGCACAGCCGAACAAGGGGGTACCTTATTTTTGTATTTAACTTTTTTTATACTGTTTCTTGACATTTTTTTTTATCAACTTTATTGCTATCACAAGGAATAAACAACATCCCTTGTGATAGCATGGGAAGTGACAGGTATAATTTACTGAGAGATCTGGGGCTATTAGACCCCAGATCTCTCTTCTGCTGCAGACAATAACCTGGTATAACTGCTTCCACCCAATGATGTACAGGTACATCCTAAGGGCGGGAAGTGGTTAACGTAGATCCACAGTTAGCCAGAGACTACAGATCATGGCACTCCACAACAAAATTTCAATGCCCCCCCCCCCCCCTTTCTTCCCAGGGAACTCTCTCTGTAGCACTTGTCTGTGTCAACCGTGACAATTATGCCATAAAGTATGTCCAAATCAGGGACTGGTAGCAGAGGAGTTGTCAGCATAGTAAATACACTGCAAGGGACCAGTGATGTGGATATAGGATATTAGGGCAGAGGGGACAGCGAGGCAAGAAATGATCTACTCTGTCATCAATAGTTCCCTATGTTTTTAGTAGGCAAGTGCTGGAAGAGGTAGTATAGAAGTCAGTAAAGAAAACAATAAATCTAATAAAACAAAAAAAAAAATGTAGTAGCAATAATAACAATCATGACAACATTTTTTATTTTTGACACAATTTTATTGCTTCTGCACATACTGTAATTGCTATTATGATTTAATGTTAATACAAACTTCTTTGAACTGTGGCTTTTTGCACAACTACAAACACAAACTGCCTTAGGGCTCTTTCACACGGGCGATCCGATCAGATCCGCCTGTCAGTTTTTTAGGCGGATCTGATCGGATCCTCCATGCAGCTCTATGGGACAGCGGGTGTCAGCGGAGACACCTCCGCTGACACCCGCTGCCATCCACATCCGATCCTGTCCGTGAAATCTGGACGGATGGAAACCCTATTTTTCCATCCGTTCAGTAATCGGATCGGATCGGATGAGAGCGGACAGGCGGTCCGCTCTCATCCGATCCCCCATAGAGGGCAGCGGGGGCTGAGACACCCCCCTCTCCACTCTGCAACCGGAGACGGAGCTGTCATCCGCCGGCTCAGCGGGGATCGCGGATCGATCCCCGCTGAGCAACAGGGATCCGCCTACGGAGGCGGACCGTGTGAAAGAGGCCTTATTCTTTTTTAGTCAAGGAGACTCTGTGATTTAGGGCCCTTTCCCACTGCACTATTGAAAAAAAAAAAAAAAAAACGCAGTAAAAACACATGCATTTTTAGTATTCAATAATTTTTATTAGGTTTTTCAGAACAGTGAGAAAAAAAAAAAAAGGATTAACATACAGAAAACAAACACACACCAGCGTGCTCAAGCGTACAAAACAGTGTACCATTCGTATCAGACATTATAACACGTATAACCTTATAGTAGTACAGTGTCGTGGCAGGCATGATCAGCGACCAGAAGTTTTGCTAAACCATTATCGGACAGGTGAGCAAAGGCCCCTGCCCCCCATCCCAGACACCCCGATTGGGCTCAAACTGTGTGCATGGCAAGACACGGCGCCCCACCCCCCACATCGCTGTTTACAGTACATACCACTGCTAAACATTGGGACCTGCATTCAGACATCCAAGAAATATAATAAAACGCTTTAACGAGGTAACAAGCTTGTAGCCACCCATAAAGTGGCCTTTGAGGCACAGACTCCCACCCTTTGATCCAAAGCCGTAGCCTTGTATCTCAGAGTCTACACCACCCCGTGTAGTTCTCAACCCCCAAGTAAGAAAAAGACAAAAGAAAGAAAATAATAGGGATAGAAAGAAGAAAGAAAAAGAAAAGAAGAAGAGGAAGAATAAGAATTAGGATAAGAATAAGAATAAGAAGCGTCTTCCCGTACCGGACCCCCCGCCCCAAAAAGCCATGTCTATAGGGCCTGTAAATATGCATTCCAGGGATTCCACACTCTCTCAAATTTAAGTTGTTTGTCCTGGCTAGCTTTTCATTAAGCATAATCCACAACATTTTATGTTTCACCAGCAAGACATTGAGCCCAGGCGTCTTCCATGCATGTGCCATAGTAATTTTAGCCGCTAGGAGAATGAAAAATATAAGAGAACGTATATGTTTCGGTATCTCATCTGGCAAATCAGAAAACAGCACTGTTTTGGCATCCCTGCTAATTCTCTGCCCCGTCGCCAAGTGGATCAGATCAATTACTCTGATCCAGTAGCGTCGGGCCTTTGGGCAACTCCCCCAGGTGTGGTACATGTACCCATCTTGTCCACAGTTCCTGAAACACAGGGGGTGAAGTTCCTGGAAACAACTTTGCCAGCCTTGTCAGTACCAGGTACCATCGCGACAGCACCTTATAGTTAGCCTCCACCAATGAGGTATTTAGTATACCTCTGTGCACCATGGTCGACCATCTGTCCCACTCCTCCTCCTCAATGGACTCCCCCAAATCCGACTCCCATGCCAATTGATATGAAGGCTTAGTAGCCGAGTTAGTGAATAGGCTATACAATTCTGTGATCCCTCCACGTGATCCAGACCCCCCCATACATCTGTTTTCATAAAGTGTTCTAGTTGTGATATATGTCTGATCAATCTTAAGGGTCCAAAGGAAGTGGGTTATTTGGAGTAGATGGTAAGATTCCACAGGGGGCATTTTCAATGTTTCCCTAAAGTAGGTTTTCCCTCGCCGAGCTGGGGGAAACAGGTCTATTACCTTACGTAGTAGGGACCTTTGAGATATCTATACTCTCGTACCCGTTATGAAGACACCCCTTTTCATCCAGAGTACTACATAAGTACCCCAATAAGGAACTATACACTGTTTACAGACACATTTTTGGGCTACCTGGGATCCTTGTGGGAATAACTGTTAAGAATCAGTAATTTCTAATTGCTGATACTATACGTATTAAAGTGATTTGCTGCGATCATACTGCTACACTTCGATGATCCCGCCACCTTTTTCTTCCCCCTGTCTTGAGCGCTCTTTTCCTGACACTTCACCTCTTTAAGTGCAGCAATGTATTACATGCGGCAATATACACATTCTGAATAACATGAGCGAGATGAATCCCAATTTATCTTTGAGAAAGGCCATGCCCAAAACGCGTCAGATCCTTTTGGGAATTTTTGCGCTCTCACTCGGTTATCTATTCAGTGATGTATTCTAGCCGCATTACATGTATTCTGTTTTTACATTGATGTTTTTTTATATACTTTTGTTATGTAATTGTGTAAATGTTACAATAAATTCTAATATATTTTTTACTTTTGAGTATAATTTTTGATGGGTATTTGCTTTAAAAGTCCCGTCACTAGGGGAATTGCTTTTTTCTACTAAAGTAGGTTTGAGGTCACACCCCTCTATGATCCAAGAAGAGACCTATTCTATAAAGGCCTTTGTTGACCCACCACATGAATTGGGAAGTCTGAAGGTCTGGTACAAAGTGAGGGTTATTAAAGAGAGGGGCTGTCAGTGTGTGGGGGGATTTGAGAGGGTACACCTTGCATGCTATGTCCCATAGCCGTAGGGAATGGGACAAGGTGGGACTCAACACCGCCCTCCATTCCTTAGCAGGTAGCAACATCAGAAGGTCTAAAGGAAAAGACGGGCAAGCCTGTGCTTCCAGGTCAACCCAGTGTGGTCTATTGAAACACATTCATTTTTGATGTGATAAGGGTTCGTTTTTGATGCGTATTTGGTGTGTTTTCTGTTTGCCTGACTCCAATCATGCACGTATAAAACATAGACATGTGACTCAAAAAGCACACTAAAAACACAACCGCGGTACATTTTTTTATGCATTTTTTAAGTGCATATTTCTGCATATTTCAATGGGAGGTGCATTTTTTGTGCACTTTTGAAACAGTGAACAAAAGATGCAGCATGCAGCATGCAAGCAGTGCACTGGTGCGAAGAGTCTTATAGGATTTAAGGCTCCATTCACACTTGGACATCAAAGTTGCATGACAAGTCGTTCCCCAAGTTTTCCAATGATAACCATTTATATATGTGTGACTTAAAGTTGTAGCAACTTCAAAGTAGATCATGCACTACTTTGGTCCGACTTTCATGCAACTCGAGGGCCATAGACTTCAATGTTAACCCCTTGCCGACCGCCGGACGACTATATACTGCGTCTGTCAGCCCCTCTTGGGCAAAGTGACGTAGGGGTACGTAGACGGCTGATGTAAACACAGCCGTCTGTCATTCTCTCTGATGTAACTGCAGAGACTATACGGTCCTGCTATGTAGGATCGTATGTCTCTATAGTTACATCACAAGCCACGCCCCCCCCCCCCCCCACAGTTAGAATCATGCCCCTAGGGATACATTTAACCCACTGATCACCAATAAAGTTAACCCCTTCCCTGCCAGTGTCATTTTTCCAGTAACAGTGCATATGTATAGCACTGATTACTGTAGTAATGTCACTGGTACCCCAAAAGTGTAAAAAATGTCAGTCAAGGGTCCGATCTGTCCGCCGCAATGTCGCAGTCCCGCAAAAAAAAATTGCAGATTGCAACCATTACTAGTTAAAAAAAAAAACAAAAAAAATGACATAAATCTTTCCCGTAGTTAGTAAACGCAAAACCTTTTGCGCAAACCAATCAAAATACGCTTATTGCAATTTTTTTTACCAAAAATATGTAGTAGAAAACAAATTGACCTAAAAATTTTGATTTTTACAGTTTTTTGGGGGAATTTCATATAAAAAAATGTGAAAAATATTGTTATTTTTTCAAGATTATCGCTCTTTTTTGTTTGTAGCGCAAAAAGTAAAAATCGCACAGGTGATCAAATACCACCAAAAAGAGCTCTGTTTGTGGGAAAAAAAGGACGTCAATTTCTTTTGGGTACAGCATCGCATGACCACGAAATTGTCCGTTAAAGTCATGCAGTGCCGAATCGCAAAATAGGCCCTGGTCTTTGAGCAGCCAAATCCTCCGGGGCTTTAGTGGTTAAAAGTTGCATGAAAGTTTCACCTGAATGTTATACAGTGCAAAAGTTGTGCAACAGTTGTCCATTATCACTGGTCAAAGTCAAAGTTGTATCCGAGTTGCACCCATCCAGAGTTGCGTCAAAGTTGCACCAAAGTTGTACTCCAAAGTCGGTGCAAAACGCAGGTAAAAATGGATCCGTGTCAAAGGGTCTTTATTTACAGCCAGAGGAAGACTGCATTAGGCATACAGGCTTAATTTTAAAAAAAGGCCAATAAATCTGCATTGCTATGACAATGCTCGCAGGGAAGGGAACCGGAAGACAGGTGCCGGCATCGGCTGAGCACACAGCGGGAGGACGGCGGAGGAGAACGGCGGGGAATCGCAGGGGAAGGGGAGTTTTAAAATGTAAAACAACAGATTTCCATGCAAAAGAATGTACTGCTTTTAGCACAGAAATCTGGACATAATCAGACCGCCAGGGAGGTTAAAGTGTATTTTTTGCAAAAAAGAAATTGCGTTTGAAAGACCACTGTGCAAATACAGTGTGACATATTTTATTCTGTAGGGTCTCTGCCTTAAAAAAATATAAATAATTTTTGGGTGTTCTAAGTAATTTTCCAGGAAGAAATACAGATTTTTACTTGTAAACAACAAATGTCAGAAAAGGGCCTGGTCTTTAGGTGGTTAAACGTTATTCTTATTATACAATATTTTACGTGAAACCAGGGAGTAAACATTATTATTAGATATTGTGTTTAAAGGATGCGCATTCACATAACTGCCTAAAATGTACTTTGCGAGGAAAACGTGTGGGGTGGCGATACATTGTACACAATATAGTTCCCTTGGATGCGTACTCCAGTAATATTAATATTATATTCCTACCATATACAACACCGTGCCAGGAAAAAAGAAAGTTTCTGCTTGCTCATAATTAGCAATATTTCCGTAAGAGATAAGGTAGGTGCTGCCTCACTCATTACCATCATCTAATATATTGGCTTAATCATTGGAACAGTGCAAGGAGCAAAGTGCAGCCATTACCATTCTATCTTCTACTGGCCTGACTTTAGGAAAGTGAATTCTATATAGTTACAATGATTTTCTTTTAAACTTTAAGATACACTCCCATTAAAATTGAACATTAAACCTACGTTCTTAGTAGATCAGTCTTTGTCCCTTAGCCCATTGCTTTAGTGCAGAAGTCTACCAAACTCTCTTTTGTTGTTTTGTGATTTTTGGGAAAATTAAACAATTTTCTCATCTCTACTCAGAAGCCTTCTAGCTTTCTAATCTCTAACATAAACATGTGGCAGGTATTCTGTGAGAAGGGAGCTGGGTGAACTGAGTTGCTGAGAGAATAACGTAAATGAATTAGTGCCTCTGCTGTTAAAGTAGAACTATAGGCAAAACTTTTTTTTTTTCATTTTGGATAGAGTAGAGAGGATTATAACCCCTGTCATATTTTATTTATTTTTTTGCCTTCTGTGTCTCCTTGCAGAGATTTACCTTCACTTCCTGTCCCATAGGCAAAAAGAAAGTGATAGAAAATCCCTGCAAATTAAGTGAATTCCTTGGGGACCACCAGGTCTCCAGAACTAGTGTCGCCATTGGAAGAGTTCCCCCAGAGGCGGGCTGGCCCGGGGGGCAAGGTGGCAATTTCCCCCCGGGCCGGTCTAATCCCCCTCAGAAAAGGCCGCTCAGTTTGGGGTCAGTCCCGCCGTCCGTCGGTACGGTATGTCGCTAGTCAGTGAGTCACAGTAACAGACACGCTGTCACTTCCTGCCCTGGCCCTGCCCTGGAGACCTGGTTGCTAGATCACCGGCCGCTTAGCGTCTAGCAACCAGTGACGTAGCGGTCTCCAGAGCAGAGAGGAGAGGAGACCCATCATCCAAAGCACCGTCGGCCCTCCGCGCCGATCACTGGCCCCAGCCGCCCGGCCCCTCCCACCTCCGGCTCCTCCCTCCATCCCATCAACGTGGGGCCGATGCAGAAGAGGTGGCTGGCCTGGCCTAGTAAACTGCAAGTCTGCAACGGGCAACAGCGGCGGGTCAGCGGCAATCCAGATTGATTCTTGTGAAGTTACCTGCTGCGGTGCGGTGGACAGTGTCTGTGAGGTGGTCGGGACTCGGAGAAGAGCAGCGGCAGCCAGTGAGTGACAAAAAAAAAAAAAGTGACATGTGGACATTTTTAATTCCCTGTACTTTCCCCCTGGCACTGTCACTCGGAGAAGAGCAGCCAGTGAGTGACAAAAAAAAAAAAAAGTGACATGATGTGGACATTTTTTCCCTGTACTTTCCCCCTGGCACTGTATACAGCCTGTATATTGATGTATAGCTGTTCCTGGCACTATATACCTGTCTCATACCTGTATTATACAGGTATGAGACAAGTATTTAGAGCCAGGAGCAGCTATACATCAATATACATGCTGTATACAGTCCAGTTAAAGAGGTTGTAAACCCTTTTTTTTTTTTTTTTTCTTTTTGACCCTGCAAGAGAGACATAATGAGCTAGTATGCATCGCATACTAGCTCATTATGAAATACTTACCTTAGAATGAGCCCCCGCCGTGCCGCCCGTTTAGCTGGATGACGGGCGACATGTCCAGTCGCCTGTCTTCCAGGATCGCGGCATCCGGCCATCTGATTGGCCGGAGCCGCGGTGACGTCACTCCCGTGCACAAGCGTGGGAGCCGACGGTCACGGCACCGGACTCTGAAGAAATGGCACCAGCGGCCGGTCCTTCAGAGCGCATGCGCCAGTAACGTCACTGGCTGCATGTAAGGTAAATATCTCCTAAACGGTGCATGTTTAGGAGATATTTACACTACCTATAGGTAAGCCTTAATAAAGGCTTACCTATAGGTAAAAGTGTCAGAGGAGGGTTTACTTCCTCTTTAAAGAGATATTTACCTGACATGCAGCCAGTGACGTCACTGGCGCATGCGCTCTAAAGGAACGGCCGCTGGCCAATCAGATGGCCGGATGCCGCAATCCCGGAAGACGGGTGACTGGACATGTCGCCCGTCATACAGGTAAGCGGGGGCTCGTTCTAAGGTAAGTATTTCATAATGAGCTAGTATGCGATGCATACTAGCTCATTATGGGTTTCTCTTTCAGGTTGCAGCAAAAAAAAAAAAAAATAGTTTCATGGGTTTACAACCTCTTTAAAGGTATTGGGTCCCTGAGGTCCCCTAGGGCTCCCCCTTGTGTCATGGGAGCGTAAGCTGGCCGCAAAGGAGGAGGTCACATGTGTAGATCTCAGCCATGGTTTATGCTGGGACTTGCAGTCCTTTGCTTTTGGGGATGTAATCCCCCCAAAAGTGAAGGACTACAGGTCCCAGCATAAGCCCCTCAGAGCTCAGCATGTGTCACCCACCCCCGATCCCCCAACTAGTGCAGGACTACAGGACCCATTCATCCAGCTTAACCACTTCCAGACCGCCCACCGCATATATAGTGTGGCAGGGCGGCCTGGTTGTGCAAAATCACATACCGATGCGTGATTTTGTGCACGGGTTTTAGGGGACGCGACACAGCGGGAGCCAATCAGCAGGTCACCTGCGATCATGCAGGAGAATGACAGAACGGCGGTCTGCCTTTGTAAACAAGGCAGACGGCTGTTCTGTCACGGGAAGATGGAGATCTGTGTTTCAGCTGAGCTGAAACACAGATCTTTTTATTTTCTCTAGTACATCCATCCCCCACACAGTAAGAAAGCATTCCCTAGGAGCAAACTTAACCCCTTGATCACCCCTAGTGTTAACCCCTTTCCTGCCATCGTCATTTATACAGTAGCAGTGCATTTTTTAGCACTGATCACTGTATTAGTGTCACTGGTCTCCAAAAAGTGTCACTATGTGTCAGATTTGTCCGTCGCAATGTCGCAGTCCCACTAAAAAGCTGGGCATGGATGGTGAGTTGATTCGGTAGTTCAGCGGGCCACTTGACCGGACTTGCCCCCCAGGCTTAAGGCTGCCAGCCCTCCCCTGAGTTCCCCTCTACTTTTTGTTCTAGGGACAACCCAAAATTTGGGGTTTTCTTTTACTTTCACTTTCAATGATAATGGTAAACAGGACAATAGAGAGGGTGAATCTCCTTAACGGGGGCACAGACAGCAATAAAAACGGACTGTTTTAATCCCTCTCCCCTCTATCCAAAACTAAAATAAAAAATTTGCCTTTAGATTTACTTAACTTTGAGGGTGAAATGTTTCACATTGCCTACAGCTACAGAGGTGAGTGAGAGCTTATTTTAAAGCATTGATTGCACTGCTTGTAACACAATCTTTGAATGGGGTAGAGTCGAATGAATCATAGGAGTCTCTCCCCCGTTCACAGATCGTGTTACAAGCAGTGTACTCGAGGAAAGAAAATGCTGCGGTAGGTCGGCCCTCCTGCGCGAACCGCCGTAGGTATATGTCGATCGCACCTGCAGCTAGGGGGTGAGCGCATGTAGTAGACAACAAATTGGCCTAAAATGTTAAAAAATTTTGATTTTTACATTTTTTTTTTTTGGAATGTTATATAGCAGAATTTGTATTGTTTTTTTTTTTTTTTTTTTTCAGAATTGTCCCTTTATTTTGTGTATAGCCCAAAAAATAAAAATCGCACAGGTGATCAAATACAACCAAAAGAAAACTCTATTTGTGGGAAAAAAAGGCCATCAATTTTATTTGGGTAAAGCGCGGTGCGACCGCGCAATTGTCCGTTAAATTAATGCAGTGCAGAATCGCAAAAAATGGCCTGGTCATTAAGGGGTAAATCCTTCCGGTCCAGAAGTGGTTACTGGTGTACTGGTGAGCACGCAGAAAATGTCTGAAAATCTGCTCATATGGGGACACAAACTGCAATAGAAACCTAGCTCAGGTTTAAAGGGGAACTCCACCCAAAACAGGAAGTTTGTTCCCCGCTCCTCTTAAACAACCTGCACTTTTGAGGAGTGAGGGGAGGAGCGGGTACCCGATTTTGACAGGTACTCGCTTCCCACTTCCGTTCCGAGCAACGCAACACTCAGCAACGGAAGTTCTCTTTCCTCCATCTCCCCTGCAGTCTTCTGGTAAATGACAGGTCCCAGAAGACTGCATCCTCCACTTACAATGTGCAGCACGACTCATCCATGCGCAGTGGACACCTGGCTGTGAAACCTGCAAACTGTCACAGCTGGGTGCCCACAGTGAAGATGCCAGCACTGGGGACCAAAGACAGCGGGTGAGACCGACTGGATCGTGGGACAGGTGAGTGCCTGTTTTTTAAAAATTAGCATTACACTTTTTGTAGCTGCTGACTTTTATTTTTACCACAGGTGACTGAAACTCCTCTTTAAGCCTTTTACATACGATCCAAGACCAAAAAAACAGTTTTGGTGGAGTGAGACTTTAACAGGAGGGCTCTTAGGGGTGGGTGCAATTTTGCAAATAAAATACCTGTAATATGTATAAGATAGACAGACAGGTAGATAGACAGTCTATTCCTAGTGTGACTGTATGTTTGGGGTATGGTAAGGACTGCAACAGGATATGATCAGAGACTGCAGATATGCTTCAAGAGAATTTCACACACTGCAGATATGGTACCAGAGATGGTCAGAGACTACAAACATGATAGAGGAGTTATCAGAGATTGGGGACATGCTTCAGAAAACAATCAGAGAATGAAGAAATTTAACATTAGACTACTAGAGACTATTATTATTATGGCTTTCTTCTCAAACCAAGTACAACATACGGGCTGTGCCACATTTGATATAACTCTCAGCAAGTTCCATTATATAAGATTCCATTAAAATACATAAACATATAAAATGAGATGGACAGCACAGAAAAAAGTAGCATAGTGTGAAAGAAAAAAAACCAAATCACCCAGTCTAAAAAACATTTCTATTTCACTGGTCTTAGTAAGAACCAAAACAATTACCAAACAAGTGCCCTAACATAACTTCCAAAGGGTAACATGTGACCACTGGGCCACAGGTTGGGCACCAGGGGCCAATGGTATCTGTAAGTAGGTGAATGTAAAGCTGCATTAATCAACAGTAAGTGTAAAAACCATTAGAACTGTTGGTCATAGCTCTATAACCTACACAAGGACTCACCGACAGAAACAAAGCCTAGGCTGGGAAACGGCCACTGCCTAGAACTCCATGGAAAAAATACTTTTTTTTTTGCCTATGGGCTTTTTAGGAAGATTCACAGATATACAGCACTCTAAGAATAAGAATTCAGAATTAAAATAAATTCTAAGAAAAACTTAGAAATGTTTCATACCTGGATCCCGGAGAAAGCTGTTTCTCTTCCTGCACCAGGCTACGGAAAAAGAATAATCTTTGTGGACCTTTGTATCCTGCTCACCTCTTCATCTCATCACTCATACATCAATCATTAACTGTAGATAATGAGCACAAAAAATAATTACCATTTCCACACTGCGCTTTCTTAAACAAGTTGTACCCTGAGATCAGAAAGGCCAGAGAATACTCTGTTATTGAGCATATACTATGCAATAAACATGACGTATTGTACCCAACGTAAAGCATCACTAGGCTGTAAATGAAATTCTTCTTGTCTTATTCCTCCTAGCCCATATAAGTAATGATAGCTAATCTGGTGCACTGCGTCAAAAGGGATTTGAATAAGTCTGACAAAGGATGTGCCTGATTTAAAAGTATTCTCGGCATCTAGAGACGTACATCTTTAAAGTATTTGTTACCACGACACTTCATATTTCTGATATGTGCCTGCTACACCATGTACTTGTATGGGAAAGTATCCTTTTTTTCTTTGTATTGCTTCCTTTGTGTGAAATCCCTGCTGTTCATGCCAGTCCCTCTGCTTTCCTATTAAAAACTGACCACACTAAGCAGGAGAGCACAGCCCGGTCAACTCTTTAGCTATGTTGGAAACTCAGTAGGCTCTCCTCCAATGATCAGACATATCCTGACATGCCCCTAGAGCACAGCCATTCACTGAGAAGCTCAATGTGCTGCTGCTTCTCCTCCCCCCAGCTCTTATGAAGCTAAGAACAGAGGTAATGTGATCACTTATAAAAAAGGGAAAAAAGGTATTTATAATGTTTTAATTTTTTATATCTATACTCAAATGTTTTGCCTTTCATTTATATTTTTAAACTGAATAGATTGTTTTACAAGGTGATCGATTAAAATCAATTTAACCACTTACCAACCAGGCCTATTTTTGACACTTGGCGTTTACAAGCTAAAATCATTTTTTTTTTTGCTAGAAAACTCCTTAGAACCCCTAAACATTATATATTTTTTTTTCAGAGACCCTATAGAATAAAATGGAATATTTTTTATCACATCGTATTTGCGCAGCGGTCTTCCAAACGCAATTTTTTTGGAAAAAATTCACTTTTTTTAATAAAAAAACAAGAAAACAGTAAAGTTAGCCCATTTTTTTTTCCATAATGTGAAAGATAATGTTGAGTAAATAGATATCCAACATGTTATGCTTTAAAATTGCGCACGCTCGTGGAATGGTGACAAACTTTGGGACTTAAAAATCCCCATAGGCGACATTTTAAAAATTCAGAGGAGGTCTAGGGATCAAATTATTGCTCTCATTCTAACGATCGCGGGCATACCTCACATGTGTGGTTTGAACACTGTTTACATATTTGGGAGGGACTTGCGTATGCGTTCGCTTCTGCGTGCGAGCTAACGGCGACAGCACACTTTCATTTTTGTTTCCCCTATTTATTTTATTTATTATTTTTGATTTTTACACAGTTTTATAAAAAAAAACTCAATATTTTAAAGTTGTCATCAGAACCACAGGAGGGGAGAGGGAGAATCTTCCAATGGAGACGACTGTTCCAGCGACAGCTGTCTAAGAAGGGTATTTCTCTCGATTTGTAGATATTTCCTCTCACTTCTCCAGGATAGGAAATGAAGAGAAATTTTCCAGTGGGACAACAACAGCAAAAAATAAACCTATGTTTAACTGTTTCAAAAACTAAAAAAAAAAGTTTTGGTTATGCATACACTTAAACTTAAACTGCACCCTGGTCCTTCGTGAGTATGCTAAGCAAGGAGCTTCAGCTAGAAACATAGTTCATGTACAGAATTTAGATATCATGATAGGAGCACCAGAATAACGAAACCCTCAGTTTGACATGTGATTATGTATGAATGCTAGAATTTGCTATTATTAGAGGCAACATATGGTCTGCTCTGTATGAAGGAATATGTTCAATTTTACACACCAATAATAAGAAAAAGAAAAAAATTATTTAACATTTCCAGATCTATAACGAACCTTCTGGAGCCATTTTGTAACATGCAGGTCCAAGAGCAAAAGTGGCAAGGAAACAGAATGACACAATATTTTGTTTGAAGTCAACTTTTATTAAAAATACCTGGGAAATTAGCAACACACTAAGATGGTTCAGTTCTAACTGGACAATAATTTGTATTTGTCGGCGCACACACACAGATCTAGAATCAGGAGAGTCATCACCTCCTATACGTGCAATCCCAGGGAGGTGTGCCTTCCTAACGGCTTGTTTATTATTGGAAGACATAAGTTGCCATGCAGATCCGCAATTGCAAAAATTGATATCCAATTATTCAGTTAAAACATAAATTATTTATTAGGAACAAAAAAAAAAAAATAACAGCGCTATTTGGTTTAATAATATATACTACTATTGCTGCTCATGTTCATAAATGGGTAATATTAAAATGAATATGGTTCATGTGGTTAATATGATTTATGGATCATAAAATATAAACAATAAATAAAATCAAAATAATGTCCGTAATTGGTGTCAAGTGTATACACAATCCACACTATACACTCCAATGTCTCTCTTGCTTACCCTCTGTGAAGTGCTCAGTGCACAGCATCAATAAAGTGCTCTGTGCATCCTGAAATATTCTCGCACTTAACGGAAGGACTGGACCCTCTGCACACACCATGAGAGTCAAAAGCGCTTTAGCTCTTACAAAACGGCTTCCCTCCTTACTCTTCTCCTTTTACTCCACCAAGCTCCACCAAACTCCTCTCTACACTCCCAGGGGTTTCACCGCTTCTGAATAGGCAAGCATGCCGACAACAAATTTCAGGCAGAAATATGGACCAAGGAGGGAAGAAAGACCTTCCTAGTGTAGTACTTTTTATTTTAATATTTAGTTATATAATTATAATACATTTTTGGCACTTAAAAAGTTAGACCAGTGATGGCGAACCTTGGCACCCCAGAGGTTTTGGAACTACATTTCCCATGATGCTCATGCATGCTACAGTGTGATTGAGCATCATGGGAAATGTAGTTCCAAAACATCTGGGGTGCTAAGGTTTCGTCATCACTGGGTTAGACTTACTTAAATATGTTAAAACAGGCATCCAACAGTAATCCACAACTCACTATACAGGATCAGGAAGTGCCGCGTCCAGCACACGCTTCACGGATTGAAGTGACGTCTCCAGAAGCCCGAAGTTCTAGCAAGTGCATTTTGCCCTTCTATTGGGTTTCCTCAAAAATAGTTCCTGAGAATGCCCAATAGAAGGGTGAAACGCATGTGGCGGGACTTCTGATTTCTGGTGACGTTACTTTCAGCCCATGCAGCATGCTTGATGCAGCGTTTCCGGGCCCTGTATAGTGAGTTTTGGATTACTGTTGGATGCCTGTTTTAACATATTTAAAGTAGAACTGTAGTCAAAATTTGTATTTTCATTTTGGATAGAGTAATGGAAAGTTATATCCCCTGTGAGATTTTTTTTTCGCCATCTGTATCCCATTGGGGAGATTTCCCTTCACTTCCTGTCCCATAGCCAAACAGGAAGTGCGAGAAATCCCTGAAAATTAAAGAAATTCCTTGGGGACCCCCAGGTCACCATAACTAGTATCCCAATTGGAAAATTTCTCCTCTATTACTTTTCTAGGGACAACCCAAAATATGGGGATTTTCTTTTACTTTCACTTTCAATGATAATGGTAAACAGGATAAATAGAGAAAGTAACTCTCCCTAACAGGGGCACAAAACAAAACAAAAAAAGGAGCTTTACCTTTAGTTATGTTTTAAGTAAGTGTAACCTTTTAAGAGCCTTTCTTCCCTCTTTGGTTTGGTTTGGTTTATTATATGCATAATGATTTTTATAAAACCCACTGATCTTCCCAGCAATGATAAAAAAAATATATATACTGTGTGTATATATATATATATATATATATATATATATATATATATATATATATATATATATATATATATATATGCATATAACATTTAGACATTTGGCTGTCTTTTTGGTTGCATGTCAACTTCTGATGTACAACACACAATTTTATTTTTGGGGTAACCCAAACATCTACACTTTCTCAGAACACTCTCATGTCTTCAGAACATGGGTATCCCAAACTATATGACATACAGTAGTTTTCACTGATGTTCATCTCTACAATACATGTGCAGCATCACATCACCAACGCAAGAAGCATTTTCATTCTCAAAGTGGAATTCCAGACACTACCTAATTATTCTTAAAAATGTTCCCTCCTCCCTCCTAATACCTATTCTGACTAACCTGTGTAAGAAAAATCTGTATACTTACCTATTATCAGCCCTCTTGAGTCCAGTCACGTGATCTCTCCTTTGTCAGCCAGCACCAGCTTCAGGGAAAAGGAGAGAGAGCTCTGACAATAGTTAGTAATGCCTGGAAGCAGTGATGTCACCCATAGGCCTTTTATGGACCATCTGTTGTCGGTATCCCCTCCTCTCCCCTGAATCTGCGCTGGCTGACACAATGGAGCAGGATCAGGTGACTGGACCAGAGCAGCCTGAAAATACACTCACCGGCCACTTTATTAGGTGCACCTTGCTAGAACTGGGTTGGACCCACTTTTGCCTTCAGAACTACCTTCATTCTTCATGGCATAGATTCAACAAGGTGTTGGAGACATTCCTCAGAGATTTTGGTCCATAATGACATGACAGCATCACGCAGTTGCTGCAGATTTTTCTCAGCTGCACGTCCATGATGCGAATCTCCTGTTATCCAAAAGGTGCTCTATTGGATTGAGATCTAATGAATGTGGAGGCCATTGGAGTACAATGAACTCATTGTCATGTTCAAGAAAACAGTGGTGAGATGATTTGAGGTTTGTGAAATGGTGCATTATCCTGCTGGAAGTAGCCATCAGAAGATGGGTACACTGTAGTTCTAAAGGGATGGACACGGTCAGCAACAATACTTAAGTAGGCCGTGGCTTTAAACGATTCTTAATTGGTACTAATGGGCCCAAAGTGTGCCAAGAAAATATCCCCCACACCATTACACCACCACCACCACCACCAGCCTGAACCGTTGGTACAAGGCAGGATGAATCCATGCTTTCAGGTTGTTTATGCTAAATTCTGACCCTACCATCTAAATGCCGCAGCTGAAATCGAGACTTATCATACCAGGCAAAGTTTTTCCAATCTTCTATTGTCCAATTTTGGTGAGCCTGTGCGAATTGTAGCCTTAGTTTCCTATTCTTAGCTGACAGGAGTGGTCTTCTGCTGCTGTAGCCCCTCTGCTTCAAGGATAGATGTGTTGTGCACTCAGAGATGGTATTCTGCATACCTTGGTTGTAACAAGTGGTTATTTGAGTTACTGTTGCCTTTCTATCATCTCGTACCAGTATGTCCATTCTCCTCTGACCTCTACAAGGCATTTTGGTCCACACAACTGCCGCTCACTGGATGTTTTCTATTTATCTGACTTTCTCTGTAAACCCTAGAGATGGTTGTGCGTGAAAATCCCAGTAGATCAACAGTTTTTTTAAATAGACCAGCCCCTCTGGCACCAACAACCATGCCATGTTCAAAGTCTCTTAAATCCCCTTTCTTCCCCATACCGATGGTTGTTTTGGACTTTAGCAAGTCATCTTCACCATGTATAGAGTTTACTGCCATGTGATTGGCTGATTAGCAATTTGTGCTGCCAAGCAATTGAACAGATGTACCTAATAAAGTGGCAAGTCAGTGTATTTACCTTTCTCACATCTTTCTTACACAGGTAACAAAAAAAATGACCCGATTCTCCCATCCACACACTCGATGTGGATGGAGGAATCCTTTCCACTGAGCTATTGTATTCTGACAGAGGGGGAGACTTCTCCCACCATCAGAATACACTGATCAGTGCTGCCAGCTGTTGCCAGCACCACTGATTGATAGGGAAAAAACCTAACCACACCACAGTTGGTAGATCGACTTCTGTACAACCAGCCTGCCCATCCATAAATCGAAATTCGGCTGGTCCCTGCCGAACCGGATTACTTTTAATCCATGTATAGCCGGCTTTAGTCAGAATAGGTGTTAGGAGGGGACAGCTTTAGGATGAGTTAGTTGGTGGCTGCCTGGAATTACACTTTGAAGGGACTCTGGCATGAGAGAAGTATGATGGCTGCCTTCTGAAAATGCTAAATGTTTGGCAGTTTCTGACTCAAGTATGTTTCAGTCACAGTCCTGAAATTATCATACTGTAAATGAGCATGATGAAAATGCCAGAACTACTGATCTCTACAGTTTTTCTAAGTCAAAGACTCAGACAGCATTGAAGTCAAAGCATCAGAATGATAGCCATATAGCCAGCAATCTCAGAGGAGAGTTCGGTAATGACAGCCTCCAGTAATCCCTCATGACAGCAACACTTGTTGCTTGTGACAACTGACAGCATATGGGTAACCTACTGAGTCTATGATCATTTTATTTTTTGTCCAATATACACCAGATAGCTTGCCCCAGAAGAAAATCTCTACCTAACTTTCCTTTCAAAAAAAACCCTTCATTTCTCTGAATTAAAAAAAAAAAAAAAAGAAACCTTTTGGGGTTTGTTTTTTGTTTCTCATTCCTTTTCTTTCCGGTTTGGGTTTCTCATTTCTTTTCAGTCCTATTCCTAGTTACTGTTTACTAGCCTAAAATACAGATCCGGAACCTTAGTGAACTATTTTATTTTGAACTTACTCGACCTTGGCCTACTATTTTTGAAATAGTGACTCTGCTCTAAATGCCATTATATTTACTTGTATAAAAATGTATTGCTTAATCTCATGAATAAGTATGTAATGTACCTGAAACTTGTCTTTTCTTAATGTCAGTTTTTAGCTGTTTTTGTTCCTATATACCTTTGAAAAATATATATATATATATTTATTTTTTAAAGGAACACCTGTGTTTTTCAGGTGGGATAATCAGATTTGTATTGTATATGATATGATAACCAGATTGTATATGTATATGAAATTTACAGAAAACATTATGGGAGATACGGTAATATTCAGGTTTCTCTCAACAGGAAACAACCAGCTAATTCATAGGTGTGGCCAAAGCTCAAAGGGCACATTCCTGCATTTATATGATCATTGCCAGGCAATAATACATGCTACTGTTATACAATTACCTTTCATATTCCAGACATCTTCTTTCTGTATAAAATCGTATACACATAAGCATAATGATTAATATAACACTGCCATCTGATTTCTACCTGCAGGAATAACAGATTTAGCTGAAAAAGATTGACATTCACTACATTTCAGTATATTTTTATTAATTTAATTTAATTTTAATTTTTTAAAATATTATAAAGGTTACCTGGAATTATATTTTGACGTGACTTCTTGTTCCGTATTGCTATGATGATATTTCACATATGGATACATTCCTGCTCTAGCAGCTATCTGGATGTCAGGAAGTTACTGAGACTTCACTGACTTCACTGAATAACCACTTTGGTAAAAGATAAGGCAAATGCAGAGTATTAAATCAAAAATAAAAAAAATACTGCGCAAAAGGTACAACAATCCAATTTTTAAAAAATGTGAAAAAAGGTGGAAAAAAAGCAGCAGTACATAAAAGGTACAGGGTATACCATACACTAATAAGGTTATTATCAAACATATGCTGCGCTAATATAAGCAAATGTGAAAATGTTGAATTAACTACAGTAAACCCCCCTCCATTGCGGGGGTTACGTTCCGGACCCAGCCGCGAAAAGTGAAATTCCGCGAAATAGAAAAACCCTATTAAAATGCATTGTAGGCATGATTTTTTTACTGTCACTGTACGTGTAGAAGCATTTTAAGGTCTTTAAACACACTTTTAAACACATAAAAGATACTTAGAGACAGAACAAGAGCTATGAAAAACACAAAAATCTTTCATTTCTAATGATTTATATAGTAAAATAACATTACAAAAAAAACCGCGAATTACCGGGACCGCAAAAACTGAACCGCGATGTAGCGATGTAGCGGGGGATTACTGTACATAAAGTCATATCATTAATTTATTGTCCATGTAAAAAATAAATCAATCTTTATCCACCAGTGTGAAGTCCTTTTTTTGGAAGTGGTCTTCAATACATGTGAAACACACAGGTGTTCCCTCCACCAAAGCACATTTATGCACTTACACCAATGTGTGTGACTGTCAAAACCATAAGCAGTCAAAACACGCTCTGTCAGCAGATAATATCACCCTAACCTTTACATGGGTGGACAATCAACGCTTCCAAGGCAGCTTTGCAAATTACCAATTAATGCTAAGAAGGATATAAAGAAAAGGAGCAACAAGCTCTCATAGTATGAATCTACATGTAAAAAGTTTATTTAACCGCTTGCCGACCGCCGCACGACTATTTAAGGCGGCGGTCAGCCCCTCACAGGCAAAGTGACGTAGGGGTGCGTCACTAGCCTGTGAGCCTCTAGGGGGCGAGCGCGCACTGATGTCCGCCTGTCACTCGCGATCTCCCCGTGGAGAGGGAGAAAGGCAGGCGGCTAATGTAAACAAAGCCGCCTGTCATTCTCCCTTGTGTAAGAACAGAGATCATACGGTCCTGCTATGTAGTTACACCACTAGCCCCACCCCTTTACAGTTAGAAGCACGCCCCTAGGGACACACTTAACCCCTTGATCACCAATAAAGTTAACCCCTTCCCTGCCAGTGTCATTTTTACAGTAACAGTGGATATGTATAGCACTGATTACTGTAGTAATGTCACTGGTAACCCCAAAAGTGTCAAAAATGTCAGTCAAGGGTCCGATCTGTCTGCCGCAATGTCACAGTCCCGCAAAAAAAATCACAGATTGCCGCCATTACTCGTTAAAAAGAAAAAACACCAAAAATGACAGAAATTTTTCCCTTAGTTAGTAAACGCAATAACTTTTGCACAAACCAATCAAAATACGCTTATTGCAATTTTTTACATATGTAGCAGAAAACAAATTGGCCAAAAATGTTAAAAAATTTTGATTATTACATTTTTTTGGGGGGGGGAATTTCATATAAAAAAATTTGAAAAATATTGTTATTTTTTTTAAATTTACGCTATTTTTTTGTTTATAGCGCAAAAAGTAAAAATTGCACAGGTGATCAAATACCACCAAAAGAAAGCTCTGTTTGTGGGAAAAAAAGGACGTCAATTTCATTTGGGTACAGTTTCGCACGACCGCGCAATTGTCCGTTAAATTTCCGCAGTGCCGAATCGCAAAATAGGGCCTGGTCAGGAAGGGGGTAAAATCTTCCGGGGCTTAAGTGGTTAAACAGTTAAAAACTCTCACATTCTGCAAGGAATAAAATCAGCATTGCAATACTACAATTCCCTGAATCCCCATGGCACCCCCGCATGCGTTGTGACATCACGACCTCCAGTCTCGCCCTACGCACATTTCGCCACAAATGAGGAAATGTGCCCCTGATGGTGTCCTTTGTGACGAAACATGCGTAGAGCATATTATCACTTCTCATGTTTTTGAGAGTCACACACATTGGGGTAAGTGCAAAAAATGTGCTTTGGAGGAACGAGTATCTGGATGTTTCACATGTGTTGAAGAGCAACATTTTCCAAAAAAAGGAGTTCAGACTGGTGGATACAGAACCCTTTATTTTCGCATGGACTTTAATTTAATGATGAACGTTTCTTAGTTGATCGAACATTTTCACATTTACTTTATAAGCACGTCAGATTTTTTTATATGCTTAAAAGCAGAGTATTGATGAAAAATAAATAATGCTAGTGTCACTTTTAAAGTTTGGCAAACAATACAAACTAAAATATAGTTTGTATAAAAAGATTCAGCGCTGAATGAGTAAAAAAAATGATTTGACCAGCAGCCAACACTCAAGGGCAATCTAACACCTTCAATAAAATTCTTAAAATATAGTGTAGCGCAGTCTGATAAATCCCAATTAAGATGAATATAATAATTTGATTAATAAGATTAATATAAAACCAATAAAATCAATACATGATAAAACCAGTTCATGAAAGCAGGAGACAGTCCATAATTTGAGGTGATGTAGATCAAAAGGAAGAAAAAGGTACAGTCCACTTGTGATCTGGTGAAATAACAGGTGTGACTTCTGTGCTCACAACTTCCCACCACCAAGCATTATCTGCCTCTCACCTCAAGAACTCGACACTACAGGGTCTAAAAGCATGTAAATCTCCGCGGAACACAGCATATGATTATCCAATTCCAAAAGGATCACAGCCTCCAGCACTTGCCAGCAGGTATAAAGCAATCTTTCACTGCAAAGTATGTGGCTCAAAAACACTTCCAGATTCGTCCCCAAACATATAGAATAGAAAGAGGAAATCTAGTGCTCTCTGTTTAAATTGCCAGACTTTATTCAGCATATACAGGTATTGCACTTACATGTTATCTGGAGTGAGAAAGCATATCTATTGCAGAGCGTGCAGCGTGCTGACCGATGCCGATTTCCTTCCTGGTTGTGTTGTAGCCGTAGGACCGAGTGACCAATCCCCCGTACGCGTTACGTCAAATGGGGGTGGTCTTCTTCAGCGGGGATGATGATAGGTCAGAGGTCCGGCTAATTTATACCCTGTAAACTCCGCCCTCTATGTTGCTTCCGGCGTTTCACCATCGTCATGGAGACAGTACGTCTCCTCAAGCAGGAAATGGATGGGCGGACCAAACGACACGATGCTTCCTGATATTATCCTAACCACGCCTCCAGCTACTATCAGTGCTATAGAGACGTATGTACGTCTCGGAAGCGGATGGAAAAATCACTTTTAAAGCAGCCTAACAAAACTTGTGTTTTTGGGAAACCCCTAATAGAAACTGCATATAATTTTTTGTTGCTTAAAGAAGCAAACATTTAATCAATTTATGATTCTTAATAATTTTGGTCACACGGATCTACGGCTATACTAGCAACCCAACACCAGATGGCAGCACTCTGCTCACTCCAATAGAAACAACATAAAATGCAATATAAATACATATCAAAAACGCATACCTACATAAAAATACATGTGCAAATTTTATTACCATCACAATTATAACCACACAGATAAAATATACTAAAATAAGATTAAAATGACCATAAAATTTATCTATCAGATATAAAACAGTTAAGATCAAAGTCGACGTTCAATCCTAGAGGTGTTAAAACTTTAGCCTCGAAAATCCAAAAAGAATTACGACGACTAAGTTGTCTAATAAAATTACCACCTCTCCAGTGATAGCTCACTTTTTCAATCCCCCAGAATTTTTTATGTAGGTATGTGTTTTTGATATGTATTTATAATGCATTTTATGTTGTTTCTATTGGAGTGAGCAGAGTGCCGCCATCTGGTGTCGATTTGCTAGTATAGCCGTAGATCCGTGTGACCAAAATTATTAAGAATCATTAATTGATTAAATGTTTGCTTCTTTAACCACTTAAGCCCCGGAAGATTTTACCCCCATTCCGACCAGGGTTTTTTTTGCGATTCGGCACTGCGTGACTTTAACGGACAATTGTGCGGTCGTGCGACACTGTACCTAAACGAATTTGACGTCCTTTTTTTCCCACAAACAGAGCTTTCTTTTGGTGGTATTTGATCACCTGTGCGATTTTTACTTTTTGCGCTATAAACAAAAAAAGAGTGTCAATTTTGCAAAAATAACAATATTTTTCACATTTTTTTATATGAAATTCCCCAAAAAAAATTTAAAAATCAAAATTTTTTAACATTTTTGGCCAATTTGTTTTCTGCTACATATGTTTGGTAAAAAAAATTGCAAAAAGCGTATTTTGATTGGTTTGAGCAAATGTTATCTTGTTTACTAACAAAGGGAAAGATTTTTGTCATTTTTGTTGTTTTTTTTTTTAACGCATAATGGCGGCGATCTGCAATTTTTTTTGCGGTACTGCAACATTGCGGCGGACAGATCGGACCCTTGACTGACATTTTTGACACTTTTGGGGTTACCAGTGACATTTCTACAGTAATCAGTGCTATATATATGCACTGTTACTGTAAAATTACACTGGCAGTGAAGGGGTTAACTTTTTTGAGAGGGAGGGGCTATGTGTGTCCCTAGGGGCGTGATTCTAACTGATTGGCTGTGGCTTGATGTGTAGGAACAATGATCAACGGTCCTACATAGTAGAACCGTATGATCACTGTTTCTACACAGGGGAGAATGACAGGCGGCTTGTTTACATTAGCCGCCTGCCTTTCTCCCGCTGTACCGATGTTCGCCGAGTGACCGGCGGACATCGGGCCTGCCGTTCACATGCGCGGGGGGTCCGTGACCGCACGGGAGCGCGTCTCCGGGGGCACGTGCTCGCTCCCTAGACCCTCACAGGCTAGCGACATAGACCTACGTCGCTCTGCCTGTGAGGGGCTGACCGCCACAGTAAATAGTTGTGCGGCGGTCGGCAAGCGGTTAAGCAACAAAAAATTATGTGCAGTTCCTAATAGGGGTTTCCCAAAAACACAAGTTTTGTTAGGCTGCTTTAAAAGTGATTTTTCCATCCGTTTCCGAGACGTACATACGTCTCTATAGCAACGATAGTAGCTGGAGGCGCGGTTAGGATAATATCAGGAAGCATCATGTCTGTCAGGGACTCAGACGCCGCTGTGCAGCCTATGATCCATCTAGGCGAGTGCGCATGTGCGTGCGTCATGACGCACATTGTACCAACCCAGCCACCTCTTAAGGATCACTCATCCAGTGCTGGATTATTGTCAGCTTCCTGCTTCCTGTTGTGACCTCAGCTTGCTCCACGGACTTGTCTCTGCCTGATAACCTGTGTACCGACCCCGGCTTGCTCCATGGACCTGCTTCTGCCTGATAATCTGTGTACCAACCCCCGCTTGCTGTTACTTGGACTGGGAAGGAGCGTTGTGCGCAAGCTCCGAAACGCGTTACGTCATCACTAGTCGACAAACGGTTTATCGCCGTCCTTGGCTTGATCCTACTCCCCCATTGGACTCCTCCGAGGTTGTGTCATCTCCCGGCTGCTGGCTCGGCCGGAGGGAGGAAGTGCCATGCCACAGAAGGGGTATAGGAGCCATTAGGAGAAGCCTTCACCTTGCCTTTATGTAAGTGTGTATTGATCACTGTGTAATAAACCTTGATTGTCTCACTGAGTGGTGCCTGTTCTCTCTTCTCTTATGTGCCAGCGGGATTGTTTTGGCTTTTGCCTGCCTACAGCGCTGCCCTCAGAGTCAATACTGGAACTCTGCATGATCCGGACTTTTTCCCTCCATCTCCTCCCTTCTTCAACAACATCCCAGTGCGGGTCCCACTTGTCGGCACAAGCGCCCAACACACGCTTTTTTATTTCTAGGCGATTTTCATGGAAACGGTTTTCGGAATTTAAGACTTTTCTTGGCCTATCCCTCAACATGGGCATTACTAAAAAGAATGAGTTGCAGTCATATTGGTCCACTTACCCAATTCATCATATATCTTTGTTCTCTGCTACCATAGCCAGGACTAGATACAAGCAAATCTTGCGGTTTATCCTTTAACGACAATGAACTCCGTCGTCATGGGGTGACTCTGGATATGATCTGTTCCACAAAATTTGGCCCCTCGTAAACCATTTGAACCAACAATTTGCAGCCTTGTATACCCCCCTGATTACGTTTTCTGGCCGCCTTGTGTACAAACAGTTTTTCCCCAGCAAGCGTGCCAGATATAGGATCAAAATATATAAGCTCTGTGACAGGGCAACAGGCTATACATAGAGTTTTCTGGTTTACGAGGGAAAAGATAGCAGCGTGGAAAAATACAAAAAATGGGCAGTTTTGGGACTTTAGATGAGACACCGGCGAGCACTGCTCAGCGTCTCCATCCCTGTATATAACAAAATTGAAAAGCAAGGGGGATTAAAGGAGGTGTGTGGAAACCAGCCGGTCCCTAGTTTGATATACTTACCCACCAGTCTGCTAACAAACCAAATGAACCTGTCTAACAAAATAGGTTAAAAACAGGGGTTTAGTTAACACACCTTTGCAAACGCATGTGTGAAAAACCAGCAGGTCCCTAGTTTGATATACTTACCTACCAGTCTGCTAAAAAACAAAATAGGTTAAAAACTAGGGACCGGCTGGTTTCCACACACCTTCTTTAATCCCCCTTGCTTTTCAATTTTGTTAAGATAGCAGCGTGCAGCCCCCAACTGCCCAGACTACATAGGGAGCAGTGGCAATATTGTTTGGGAATTGGTGTCCCCCTTATTCAGAAAGGGGTACCACTTGTTCATTGGCAGTTATTACACAAGCGTGCCAATTTAAGGACACCTTTTTGAATTTGGAATTGGCGCATGTGGCACCATGCCAATCCAATTGCCAAGGCTCCCCCAAACTGCAACAGCGACTGGTGTTGTTGAGAAGCCCCTCTATGTCCATGACTACAACTTTACTATGGGAGGGGTGGATTTCAACTACCGGATGATAGGGCCGTACTTAGTTGCCCATAAGGCCAGACGCTGATACAAGAAATTGTATTTTTATTCTAATTGGCTCTGTTACATGCGTATGTGCTATACAAAACGTCAGGAAGAAGTGGATCCTTCCTACAATTCCAGGAAGAGATCTTCACAGCACTTTTGTTTCTGGAAGGTGCTGTGGCCCAATTTCCCAATCCAGATGCAGTGAGCCGTCTGTATGAGAGGCATTTTCCAGATGTCCCCCGTGGTACCCCTACCCAAATAGCACCCCAAAAAAGATGTGTCTCTAGCATACGCAGATATATGCGTGACACCCGCAATTTTTGTCCCTCCTGTCCTGGCCAACCTGGTCTCTGCATCCAGGACTGTTTCCGTGGCTACCACATACTAGATGATTATTAGTATAGGGTACAACACGGCACAGTCTGGGGAACACATTCACACAGGGTCTCGAAACATGTTAGATACTATTGCATTTTGAGAGACCCTAGACTGGAATGTTTAAATTTTGTTATGGTTGCAAAAAAAGTGTAAAAAAATAAATAAAAAATAAAAAAAAAACAAAAGGAAAAAGCCAAAAATAGTTGTAATTTTATTGAAATAAGGTTCTGTTCTTACTGTTTTACTGTACTTTATACTATACTGCTATACTGTAATGCTTTATTGTTACTGTGTTTTATGGCTACCACATACTAGATGATTATTAGTATAGGGTACAACACGGCACAGTCTGGGGAACACATTCACACAGGGTCTCGAAAGATGTTAGATACTATTGCATTTTGAGAGACCCTAGACTGGAATGTTTAAATTTTGTTATGGTTGCAAAAAAAGTGTAAAACAATAAATAAAAAATAAAAAAAAACAAAAGGAAAAAGCCAAAAATAGTTGTAATTTTATTGAAATAAGGTTTTGTTCTTACTGTTTTACTGTACTTTATACTATACTGCTATACTGTAATGCTTTATTGTTACTATGTTTTATTGTTAACCATTTTTTGCATTGCAGGTATGCCATTCTACTGTTTTACTGTACTGTATACTATACTGCTTCATTGTAATGCTTTATTGTTACTATGTTTTATTGTTAACCATTCTTTGCTTTGCAGATACGCCATTCAGCTGCAGCACTGATCTGTTTTATTCTGACAGCAACAGGGTTTGCTTTCAGCATACATAAATCAGTGACTACAGCGCTGTAGGAGGTGATTTCATCACTGCAGTTAAAAAAATGAGCATATATGGAGAAGCATAGGGGCTGTGGTGGACAGAGGGCGGTTTGCCCCTATACTTTGCCATATATTTTTTACTCTTTTTTGGCACAGATTGCAATCAAAACACGTTCTGGTTTTATTAACCACCCCCCATCCGCGCTACAGCCTATATACGGCTGCAGCGCGGACTCAAATTTTCGGGAGGCCGTTTTTAAACGGCCTCCCAGTGACACGCCCCCAGCGTCTCCCTTGGACACGGCCGATCACAGATCGTGGTGAATGGCCAATCACAGCGGCCATTCACCACGTGATCTGGCCGTCCAATGAGCGATGATCTCATATGTAAACATATGAGATCATCTCTCATCGCCGGCGCTCCTTCCTCACACGGAGCCTGCAGTGTGAGGAAGGAGGGGGAGCCTCACAGCGCCGGGGACACAGGAGAATGTAATCAGGGCACCGATCATCAGTGCCGCCTATCAGTGCCCATCAGTGCCGCCTCTCAGTGCCGCCTCTCAGTGCCCAGCAGTGCCACCTGTCAGTGCCCAGCAGTGCCACCTCTCAGTGCCCAGCAGTGCCGCCTATCAGTGCCCAGCAGTGCCGCCTATCAGTACTCATCAGTGCCGCCTCTCAGTGCCGCCTATCAGTGCCGCCTATCAGTGCTCATCAGTGCGGCATATTAGTACCTCCTCATCAGTGCCCATAAGTGCCACCTCATCAGTGCCCATAAGTGCCACCTCATCAGTGCCCATCAGTGCAGCCTATCAGTGCCCATCAGTGCTGCCTCATCAGCGCACATCAGTGAAGGAGAAAAAATTTATTTTCAAAATTTACTCGCAGAAAATAAGAAAAACTTTTTTTTTTTTCAAAATTTTTTGTCTTTATTCTTTTTTTTTGTAAAAAATAAAAAACCCAGAGATGATTAAATACCACCAAAAGAAAGCTCTATTTGTGTGAAAAAAATGATAAAATTTTCAAATGGGTACAGTGTAGCATGACCGCGCAATTGTCATTCAAAGTGTGACAGCGCTGAAAGCTGAAAATTGGCCTGGATGGGAAGGGTGTTTAAGTGCACAGAAGGCAAGTGGTTAAGTTAATGTTTTCTTGTTACTGTGTTTTGTTGTTAACTGTTGTTTGCTTTCCAGGTATGCCATTCAGCTGCAGCACTGATCTGTTTATTCTGACAGCAACAGGGTTTGTATTCAGCATACTTAAATCAGTGACTACAGCGCTGTAGGGGCTGATTTCACCACCGCAGTTTAAAAAAAAAAAGAGCATATATGCTGAAGCAAAGGGGCTGGGGTGGACGGAGGGCAGTTCACCCCTATGCTTCAGCATTTATTTATTTTTTATTTTTTTCACTTTTCTTAGCAGAGAATTCTGCATCCACATCAATCAATGTGAATGGAGGAATCTGTTAGTTTTTTTTTTTTTTTCCATACAGCCCACAGGCTGCATGAAAAAAAAGAACGATACAATATATGCCCAAGTACCAGCATTGTAATGGTACGTGGCTGGACTTTGAGTGGGTATACTGGGATGATGCCTGCAGGTTTAGGCGTCATCTTGGTAAAAACATTTTCAGCGGGCGGTCAGCTTTCATGTAAAAGCAATCCTTGTGGCTAATTATCCCCCCCCCCTTCCTCCCACTGCCTTCCATGCTTTTCTCAGGCTCCCCTTTCCCACCAGGGAACCCAAGAATGCAGCCAGTGGTTCCACAGGTGACCATAGAGCTGGCTGGAGATCAGAAAAGATCCAATCCTCTCTATGGTCTAAGAAACCGGAAGCTATGAGCATTTTATCATCTCGGTTTCGCCTGGTATAAACAGCGCCATTTTTAAATTGGAAAAGCATCTTATCACACCGATCTTAGTGGGGTCAGATGCTTTAAGGGCAGAGGAGAGATCTAGAGTCTAAAAGACCCCAAAAGTACCTGCCACTACCTATTGCTATCATAGGGTATATTTACATTCTCTGTGATAACAAAAAAAGTGAAAAAAACTAAAGGGACAGTGTAAAAAAAAAAGAGCAAAACAAATAATTAAAAAAAAAAAAAATGAAAGCACCAGCCAACCCCCCCCCCCCCCCCTTCCCATGCTCGCGCGCAAACACTAACTCAAGCATCGGTCTCGTGCGTGTCATATGTAAACCACGATTGCACCATGCAACAACACATGTTTGGTATCACCGCGAACATCAGATCGAGGGCAGTAACTCTAGCAATAGACCTCCTCTGTAAATCTAGAGTTATTACCTGTAAAGTATTTTAAAAATTGACGTAGTTTGTATGCAATTTAAAAGCATGTCATGTTTGGAATCTATGTACTTGGCATAAGATCATCTTTTACTACTTTCCGAAAAGGTTTTGGCCTCCGAAACTGTGATAGGTAGTGAGGAAGTAAAATGAGCAATTTAAAACCTTAGAAATCCTGAAGGCGGTGGTTAGTTTTCGGGGCCCTGTATGCGACTAGACTGCCAAAAACCTCTCACATGTGGTATCTCCATACTCTGGAGAAGTGGCGGAATGTATTTTGAGGTGTAATTCCACATATACCCATGGCATGTGTGAGCAATATATCATTTAAGTGACAACTTTGTGGGGAAAAAAATGTTTTTCAGAAACTTGTGGCAAAACATAAAATATTCCATGGATTCAACATGCCTCTCAGCAAATAGCTTGGGGTGTCTACTTTCCAAAAAGGGGTAATTTGGGGGGTGTTTGTGCTATCTTGGCATTTATTATCTTATGAAACTATTATAGGTAGTGAGGAAGTGAAATGAGAAATTTACGCCCTTAGAAATCCTGAAGGCTGTGATTGGTTTTTGGCACTCGTACACAGTTAGACTCCCAAAAAGTCTCACACATGTGGTATTTTCATACTCTGGAGAAGCAGCAGAATGTATTTTGTGGTGTAATTCCACATACCTATACCATGGCATGTGTGAGCAATATATCATTTCAATGGCAACTTTGTGTGAGAAAAAAAATGTTTTTCTTTATTTTGTCATTTTTCAAACACTTGCGACAAAAAAAATTAAATAAAGAAAAAATGACAGTATATCACTCTTAACAGGTAGCGCTGTGATAAAAACTAAAATTATATTCATTAGAACTGTTGTGATATTAAATAAAGTCCATGTAGTGTTAAACACCCAGTGCTGTTCTTCGTGCTGATGTTTTGCAAAAGCTCTATAAATTATAAAGTAACTGAAGTCCTCCTTATTCAAAATGTTCACTTCCAAACAACGCCTCACGTGCAATAGGTGATCCCTCTCCCCATGGATGAAAACTCACCAGCTACAAATGCCTTCCACTCTCATGGTCTGCAAACCAGCTTTAGTTTATCAACTTCAAGGTAGATGTCAGTGTCCTCACTCTGCACAGTGTAGTGGGTCAAGTGTCATGTGAAAATAAAAAGGAAACCTCCAATGGCATAGTAACCAAAAAAACATCACATTTATATAAATTATAAAAGAGCTGCTCACATTCTTTAACCACTTCTGGACCTCCTATCACAAATATACTGTATAGGTACATGATTTTGTACAGGGGTTCTCGGGGGTGCTTGTGCGCCTCTGGATAGCCGCTTCCACTGTGATCAGACACAGTGGGAGCCAATGAGTGGGTCCGGCAGGCGCGATGGCCGCCAGCCACCTGCGATCATGCAGGGGAATGACAGAACGGCCGTCTGCCTATGTACACAAAGGCAGACAGCTGTTCTGTCACAGAAGAAGAGAGAGATCTTGTGTTTCAGCTAAGCACAAACACAGATCTCTCTTTTCCTCTAGCACATCCATCCCCCACACAGTTAATCCAAAAAGTTAATTGACTCCTTGCTTTATTGGTAATCAAGTTTGATATTTTTCCTATTCTGATTTAAGTGGGCCATGCATTGATGTAGACTGGTCTCAGTCCCTCTCCAAATAAACATGAGATCATCTATAAATCTGCGATAAAATAATAATTCTGGATTTGTTTGATAAAATATATATCTATCCTCCCATTCACTCATGAATAGGTTTGCTAGGGTGGGTGCAAATTTTGCACCCATCGCTACCCCACTTTGCTGTTGATAGAAATCATTGGCATACCAAAAATAATTGTGTGACAAACAAAAATCCAAAATTTTACCCAAAAAGATTTTTTGAGGGTGAGGAATGTCTTGCCTCTGACTTAGTGCCCAATTTAAGGCCAGCATCGCATCATCATGATTAATGACAGTATACAGTGATGCTACATCAGCAGTTACTAGCCAAACATCTTCTTGTTCTCATAACTGTATTATTTTAATCAGTGTTAAAAATTCCTTAGTGTCCTTAAGGTACGCCTTTGTCTTAAGAACACTAGTTTGTAAAAACGTATCCAGATATTCTCCCAATCTCGCCATCACCGACCCAATTCCATTAACGATCGGGCGGCCCGGGGAGCCTCTGCGTTTTTATGGATCTTGGGTAATGTGTAAATTACTGGTATACTGCAGACACTAGATATTAGATATTGTTTTTCTTTCTTTGTTAATATTTTATTCTTATACCCATACTCTACCAATTTGATTAACTGCTCTTAATACTTTCTATTGGGATCATGTTTGAGGGCTTTATACGTATTTTGAGCTGATAACATATTTTCCAGTTGTTTTTGGTAAAAAAATTTCTCTAATATCACTACTCCTCCCTCTTTGTCTGTTGGTCGTATTATAATATTATTCCGTTTTTCTAGGTTTTCAATTCTTTCTTAAATGTGTGTGGGATTCACACCTTTTTTGGTACTATCTGATCCAAATCTCTTAGTACACAATTCTTGAATGCTTCCACAAAATAATTGCTGGTTAGAGGAGAGTTAAAAGTGAATTTGTTGCGAAGCCCACTATTTGTTCCATTAATAGCCCTTTGTTCTCTACTTATGAGATTGTTTAGAAAGTGATTCTTCAAGTTTAACTTTCTAATATATTTGTGTGTATCAATATAAACATCAAATTTGTTAATGGGTTTCTTTGGGGCACATTTCAGTCCTACATTAAGGATATGTAATTCCTTTACCTAAATTAAATATTCCCTCATTTAATTTTCTCTCCTTCTTTTTCTCATATTGGATCCTCCGTCCAGCTCTATTTCCCCGCTTTCTCCTCCTATTGGGGAGCCTAGTTCTTCTCTTTCCACATGATTGGACCTGAGTGGTTGTCCTCTCCCTCTTCCTCCCCCTAAAAAGGGGGTCTGTTTGGCAGTGGGGAGAGGGGAGAGGGGAGAGATATATTTCTCATTATACCCCTCCAAAGGTTGACAACTATTATGAGTGGGTAACTGGTAATGATCCAGTTGGTAACCAGGGCCCTGATAATCATGATACCGGTAACCTTGATCTCGATGATATTCAGAAACTTGAGGTGTAGAGGACTGATGATTATAATCACGAATCTCATGATATTAGTTCCTAAATTAAGCATTGGGATTGACTTTCCGACCTCTTCTCGGTCCTTGGTTTTTCTGTCCTCTAAAATTCAAATTGTTGGCCTGGGGGGGTTAAATAGTGTATGGGTCGGGGAGCGTGGTCTCGGCATGGCGGCGTGAGGACGCTCTGAAGGAGAGCTCCCGGCACTTCACCCATAACTAACCTTCATACTGACCCCGGAGGCCCCATTCTGCTTCCCACGGGATGCCCCCGAAGCGGCGACAGTCCCAGCAGCCACAGCGGACGACCCGGGCGAGATCTCATTCCATCGGGGACTTCTTCTCCGGCAGTCGCCGGTCGGGGCCTACTACGCCTGCTGCTCCCAAGATGGCGGCCGCCCCCCAGATGTCCGCAGTGAGTGCTCTCTCTCCCATCCCCTCCCCTCGCCTGGACCCCACGGCGCCGCCGTCCCCGGCGTCCATGAGCCCTGGCGGACGTTGCAGACCTGCGTGCACACATCCTGTCCCTCCCCACGGCTGCGGACTTAGACAGACTGGCCGACAGGGTTGAGAGGGCCCTCCGCCAGGAGATCGACGCGGTGAAGGCGGACACTGTCCACCTGGGCCACAGAGTGGAGTCGGTGGAGACCAAGGTGGAGGACATACTGCCAGTGGTGCAGGCGCTCTCGGACCACTGTGCGCTGCAAGGTAGGCGCATTGACACTTTACTGGACCAGCTGGACGATATGGAAAACCGGAGCCGCAGGGGGAACATCCGTATCAGAGGCCTGCCTGAGGCTACTGCGGCAAGGGATATTGTCCCCACTCTCCAGGGAGTCTTCAAACAGATCTTGGGCCATGATGCTCCGGATCACATTGAAATCGACAGAGCACATAGGGCGCTGCGCCCCCCCCTCTGATGATCCTGATAAACCCCGGGACATTATATGTAAACTTCACAAGTACACAGTGAAAGACCGCATAATGTACCACATGCGTGGGGTTTCTGCCATTAACTTTGATAGGGCACAGCTGTCTCTGTATCCGGACATTTCCCGCCGCACCCTGATGCAACGCAGGGCCTTGAAACCTCTTTTGGAAACTATTAGAGACGCTGACCTGACCTATCTCAGCCTCTCAGTTACCAGGAACGGTAAACAACATGTCCTGAGGAACAGGGATGATTTGCCGCACTTTCTATCTCAACTGGATCTCCCGCCCGTTGACATCCCGGACTGGCGCACCTCTCCTGACCTGCCTTTACCGACCCGCACACCACCATGGCGCTCGGCGCGCCGGCGCGGCCGCAACCGCAATCGCTCCCGCAACCGGCCCTCCTGCTCGGACCCCTGAGGACTGGCTACTACGGAGGTCCTATCCTCTTTTGGACGTTCCTGGAATCCTGCAGCCCGCCATGTTAGCGGGACCTCAAGGTGAACTATGACCCCCCCCTTTTTTGGAAAGCCGTTCCCGGTGGGCCCGCAGGCCTGAGGATTGTGCTGCTGGGTCTCTTGGGACTGAGAGGGAGGAAGTTCCCCTCTCTACCTGCAGCCTGTTACTTGTTCCAGGATTTTCCCCCTTTTTTCTTCTGCTGGCCGTTGTTCTATTTTTGTTGGCACAGCTCCTGTTGGGACTCATGGACTGGGTTCCGGTATACTTGAAAGACTATGGCGGAGTGCCTTCGCTCCTCCTGCCCTACCAGTTTCCCCCCCCTTCTATGCACATGTTTATATTGTGCCTTGGCACTCGAGGGAGTGCATGCTTGACCCCGTTTTTGCGGGACCTTGGCCGTCGACGGGCAGGGCCCCGTCCTCGGCACCCGTTGTGGGTGGGGGGGCCGGGGAGCTTCTCTGGGAGGATGGGCGCCCCCCGAACCGCGGGCCCCCCCCCCTCCAGCACTTGATGTATTTTGTTGTCTTGTTCATGTTCATGCCCTTCCCCCACCCTTCCCCCTCTTTCATTTCTGAGTCTGTGGGTCATGTGCTATTGCTTTCTACCTTACAGGGCATGCTGTCGGACAACAGTTGGTGTGGCTGGGTCTCTCTCTCACTCCTGCTCTGGGTTCATGGGTCCTTGGAACTGACACCTCGTGAATGGCTCCTCTGAAGATCCTTACTTATAACATTCGCGGCCTGAGCTCTCAATTTAAACGAGGTAAGTTGTGGCTTGAGTTGCGTAGGCTGGGTGCGCAGGTAGTTTTCTTGCAGGAAACGCATTTCTCCCCCCAATCCGTGCCCAGATTGCCCACTCACTTATATAGTCAGTGGTTCCATAGTCACTCCCCGCGACCAAAATCCGGAGGAGTCGCTATTGCGCTTCACAGGGACTTTCCGTTTGTGCTGACTGATACCCTCTCCGACACGCAGGGAAGATATATCTTTTTGAAGGGGCCGCCCATTTACTCTGGCCTCCCTCTACGGCCCGAACTCGGGTCAGCTGTCCTTCCTCGAGTCCACACTGGACGCTTTGGCCTCGTTCAGGGAGGGCCAGCTGATCCTCGGGGGGGATTTCAACTTTTGTTTGGACCCTTGCACTGACACGTCCTCTGGACGCTCAGCGCACTCGTTCGCGGCACACCGCCGACTCCTCCGGTTGCTACAGTCGGATGGCCTGGTGGACTGTTGGCGGCTCCTCCATCCCTCACGACTCACGACTCCTATTCACGCATTGACATGCTCCTCATTGCCCAGTCACGCCTGGACTCTCTGGCGGGTGCGGACATCTCCGTCCGCACTCTCTCGGATCATGCTCCGGTGACAGTGCAGATGGACTTTGCCCACCACGGGGACAGGGAATGGACATGGCGACTGAACGAGAACCTGCTGGACGATGCTGTGGTAACCGCTACTGTGACTGACACGATTTCTAATTATTTCCGTGAGAACGACAGTGGGGACGTTAACCGTACGGCGATTTGGGAGGGACACAAGGCGGTCGTCCGCGGCGAGCTGATTTCGCAGGGGGCACGACTGAGGAAGGCCCGCTTAGCAGACCTTAACAGGCTCCTCACGCAAATTCGAGATACTGAACTGTCGCACAAGCGTTCGCGGGCGACAGAGGCCCTCCAACAGCTGCAGGGCCTGCGGGAGGAGCTGTCTGCTCTCCTGGAGGCTCAGATACATAGCAGACTGCGGTACATGTCACACAAATTCTATGAGTTCGGCAACAAATTTGGTCGCCCGCTGGCCAGAGCCGCAACGGGCCTCGACTCGTATCCCCAAGCTTCAGACCCCTCAGGGCCCGGTTACGCAGATCCCTTCCCGGATCGCAGATGCTTTCCGGGAATATTACTCTCAGTTGTATAACCTCTCCCCCCCCCTATCGGATAACGCGACGGCGGCTAAGAGTGACCGGATTAAACGATATCTGGAGGAGGCTGACATCCCCCATCTGACCTCCCGCTCGGTGAAAGCCCTCGAGCGCCCGTCACGGAAAGGGAGCTAGAACTCGCCCTTAAGGCTCTGCCGAAGGGCAAGAGCCCGGGCCCTGATGGGTACACGAACGCATACTACCTAAAGTTCCAATCCTCCCTGATGTCACCGATGTGCAAGTACTTCAAAGCACTGGCCTTGGGCCCCCCGACCACCAGAGACGCCCTTCTCGCTCACATTACTGTTCTCCCTAAGGACGGCCGGGACCCCACGCTACCTTGCAGCTACCAACCGATTTTGTTAATTAACACGGACGTCAAGATCCTGGCTAGGATCTTGGCGGACCGACTGAAGCCACTACTGCCCTCGGTTGTACACCCTGACCAGACTGGGTTCATAGCAGGCCTGGAAGCTTGGGATAACGCTAACAGAGCGCTCCAAATTATACATTGGGTGGGGTTCCACCCGGTGGGGTCCCACCCACACCATCCACCCTGTCTCTTGCTGTCCACCGACACTGAAAAGGCATTTGACAGGGTGGATTGGCTCTACATGCGCCTGGTCTTGGAACACTTGGGCCTGGGCCCCCGGATGACGGGTTGGGTGGCAGCGCTTTACGCCTCTCCTGAAGCCAGGGTGAAGGCTGGGGGCTTTCTTACTTTGGGACGCAACAGGGCTGCCCCCTTTCGCCGCTACTTTTCGCCCTGACCCTGGAGCCGTTCTTGGCTAGAGTTAGGGCGAACCCCGATATTGGGGGGGTCACGGTTGGCCCCACGGAGCACAAACTGTCTGCCTACGCGGATGATGTCCTTTTCTATGTCACTAGACCTCAGACGTTGCTCCCTGTGCTCATGTCCGAGCTCCGGTCCTTCCATACGCTTTCCAACTTCAAAATTAACTTTGACAAGTCGGAGATCCTGCCCCTCTCTATCCCTCCGGACATGGCCACGACCTTGCAATCGTCCCTACCGTTTACCTGGTGCCGCTCCAGGCTTAAATACCTGGGGGTCTACCTTCCCGACTGCTCCGCGGACGTGTTCGGACTCAACTATGTACCCCTGCTGAACGCCATTCGCAGAGACCTGACGGACTGGTCCAAATTGACGCTGACATAGATTGGGAGGTTGAACGTGCTCAAAATGAACATCCTGCCATGGATCTTGTTCTACCTGCAGATTGTAACGCTCCTGCGTTTTTATTATAGGCTGGATTTGCAGCTGCAAAATCTCCACTCAGTAGTCATGTAGAGATGTGTTGAATACCAGATCCAACTCTCCAGGACTCATCACCGTGGGCCTGTCAGCTTCAACATACAGATATATACACACTCAATGAGATGTTCCTGGAGTGATAGGATGTATATGATAGTATGAAGGTGATGTGCTGAAGGGACAGGTGTGAACAGTGACAAGGATGGTAATCACTTGATAGGTTTTGTATAGGAGAGTTCAAGATGGTATTTAGGAATGCAGATAGGTTAGTATCGAGTATGCTAACAGGTGGTGAGGACAGCAGATGACAAATACAGTATAGACTAACCCAGTGCAAGGATAGATAGTAGTAGACAGGAGAGCTAGCAATCTATGCAGCAGTGCAGATGATAGATGGTAGTAGGCTGAAGAGCTAGCAATCTATGTAACAGTGCAGATGATAGGATAGTATAGATAGGTAGTAACAGTCCTTAATGTGCATAGGTAGATAGTGCAATAAGGTTATGGAGGGTTCCCCTGCGGGGTAATTATCACTTGTAATGTTAGTAGTTTAGAGAGGTCCAGTAGATGAGGAATGATCCGGTAGCGAGATACAGGGATCAGTAGCGAGGTTCCGGTCTGCTCCAGGTAAAGGGAATGGCTTGAGGTTCCGATCGAGAGACAGGCTTGAAAGCATGTGGGTAACAAGGCAGGTTGAACGAACAATGTGAGTGAGACCGCCGGCGGTTGAAATAGCCGCTCTGCAGCGCTCAGCAGTGACATCATTGTTCTTAAAGGTATATGCGTACCACCTGAAGAGAAAGGTGGGACGCATTACAGAGGAAAGTGGTGATTAAGGGTACCGGAGGTACCAGAATCTTACACAGATGCTGCCTGTGCGTTTACCCAGATCTTACTTCTTGAGCTTCAACATCCTATTTATCCGTTTTGTATGGAATGGTAAGCACCCCCGCCTGGCCTTTCCCCTTATGCAGCGTTCTAAACGGACGGGGGAACTGGGGATACCCGTGATTCTGAGATACTACCAAGCGATTGCTTTGCAGCGCGTCCTGGACTGGCATCAGCAGGCCCGGGATAAGCTCTGGGTCCCTATGGAGAAATATATGGCGGGCAGAAACCTAGCCCATGCTCCATGGCTCCCCAGGGAGCACAGAGGCCTCTCCTCATGGGTCTCCCCGTCCACGACCCACACCTTGCGGGTCTGGGACGACATCAATGCCAAATTACAGCTGTCGGTAGCGATCTCCCCACTGGCGCCTCTCGGGGGTTTCCGGTGGTTCCTCCCGGGGAAGGATGTTTCCTTCTTCGGGACGTGGGCGAATGGTGGGGAGACGCGCTGCGGACGCTTCGTACAGGAGGGGAGGGTGCTGCCACTCTCGGAGCTCAGGGAGCGTTATGGGAGGTTTCCAATGGATGTGTGGCGTTACCGCCAGCTGACCCACTTCCTCCTTCCTAGGTTGGAGACCATCCGTTCTCCGACTCAGGTGTCCCCCTATGAGAAACTTTGCATCTCCAGGGACCCGATCCAGCATTCTATTATGCTACTGTACCAACCTCTTAGCCCCTCGGACCAGGAGCTCAGACCCTTGTTTGTGAGAGAGTGGAAGAGAGACTTGCAGTGCACCTTTTCTGAACAACAGCTGACCCATATGTACCAACTGACCCACTCTAGCACGGTGGACACTAAGATGCAGGAAAACAGTTACAAGATACTGACGCGGTGGTACAGGGTACCCTCCCGACTCGCACAGATCTTCCCTGGTGTCTCGGACCGCTGCTGGCGGGGCTGCGGAGACAGGGGCACCTTCCTCCACATCTGGTGGGGGTGCCCGCTCCTATGGCCGTTTTGGGTAGACATTAGGGCACAGATCTTGGCGATTCTGGATGTGGATGTTCCTGATGACCCACGTCACTTTCTCCTGCACGTGCCCTCCATCCCTCTTAGCGGCTATAGAAAAAGTGTCCTGCCGCATTTGTTGAACGCTGCGCGCCGCCTGGTCCCGGTGTTCTAGAAACAGACTAGGGTGCCTGATAGGGCGGCCTGGATCTCATTGTTAAATACCATAATGGCGGCTGAGGAGTGGATGGCCCGCTGTAAGGACCTCTATGACAAATTTTACACGAAATGGGCAGTGTGGATAAACTATACGGCCTCGGGTGCGGGCGGTCCTGTGCCCGCTCCGGTCGCTGACCCTGCTGTATGATGGATTCTAGCCACGGACTCTTATTGACTTAGACATGGATGAAAAGTTGCAGCCTTGTTGTTCTACCCTTTTTTTTCTTTTTACCTTGACACTGCCTCATGACCTCTGGACTCATTTTCCCTCATCCCTCTGCCTTTCTTCCTTGCCTTTCTACCCCACTCCTCCCTGTCCCCCCCCCCTTCTTTTCCTTTTATGCTCTCCCCCCTACTTCCCTCATGTTCTCCTCCTCCTCCTCCTCCCTTTTCTCTCAGGCCTTGGCTTACAGTCTCTCCCTGACCCACCCTTGTCGTGAATGGCACTTATAATGATGATAGATGTGTTTAAATGTTGCCTGGGAGGGTTTTCGCCCTTGCCCTTGCCCTTACTAACTTGTTGCCATACATGAAGCCCTTTAGCCTTCTGGACTCTGTGGCCTCTAACTTTTTAGTTGCACTACGGGATACTTTTGAGGAGAATGTCTCCTTCTTTACTTTGTTGTCTTACCTCCCATACATTTCTATGTGTTCTCTTGTTTACTTACTAATTTAAATAAAGATTATACAAAGAAAAATAGTGTATGGGTCATTGAGGTATCGTATTAACCACTCCCCCTTTTGGATAATTATTTACTCGAGGGGGGGGAACTAGCTGGTATCATTCCCCTTTCTAATTCCTCGTGCTTTCCTGTAGAGTCGATAACCCCTCAATTAGTTTTTTTTATACTTTCCGCAGACTTCCAAATATTTACCACATTGTTTTTAAAACCTATCAGATCCCTATTAAGCTTGTTAACCTTTTTTTTTGTCTCTATCTAATTTCTCTAGTTTCTTTTTGATGTTCTTATTAAATTCAATAATGTAAAAAATATTGCAGCGCTATAAATAACACTGTGATAATCATATATGAAATGAAGTGTCCATCGAATTTAATCCATGTCTTTTATGGGTTCTAGTTTAGATTTCAGGTCATTGATTTTAATCTTCAGAAGATCCATTTTCTTCTTTTTTTCTCTTGAATATTAGAACCTGTAATTCTCTGCCTGCTTTATTAAAAAATTCAAGCCATTCATTTTCTGATTCTTGGTCATTTAGACCATCTTGGGGTGCTACTTTCCATCTTAGTCTCTGACTAATAATGTTTTCTTTCAAATACATTTCTATGGTGGTGATATCCTACCATGTCCTAATTTGTTTTTCTAGGATAAAAGAGAGTACTTTCAATAAACTCTCTTGATCTTAAATAGATTGACCCAATTGTATACCTTGAAACCCCGATTTCAGGTCTTTTTGTCTGGAGTTAAGAAAGTTACCCGCTTCCATAGCTGCAGTGTTATATCATCAAATAAAAAAAACTATAATTTTATTTGTTTTATTTTGGATGGATTAATCTAAAATATAAAAGCAAAAAAACTCTGCGCTATGAAAAATTATATATATATTCCGTGCCAAAAAAAAAATAAATGTGAAACACTCTGTGTATAAACATAATTTTCACTGCTGCCACCATAAATATAAATATAAATAAAGAAAAAATGACAATGTATCATTCTTAACAGGTAGCGCTGTAAAAAAAAAAAAAAACAATTATATTCATTAGAACTGTTGTGATATTAAATTAAGTCTATGTCGTGTGAAATACCCAGTGCTGTCCTTCGTGCTGATGTTGTGCCAAAGCTCTACAAATCCTAAAATCCCTCCAGCAGCACACTTTTACTGCTGACAGAGATTCGATCTTCACCTGGTCTTTCCTCCGGGTTCATGGACTCCTACCATTTGACTGGGCGAGCCGCAATGACATCACTCCCATGCATGCGAACAGGAGTCACTGTCGCGGCACATCTCTCTCATTGAATGGCATACCGTCCATTGGGAGCGCCTCGCATATGCACTGGTAACCTTACCGGCAGCTACATATGTAAATATTTCCTAAACAGTGCATACTTAGGAGATTTTTTACTATACCTACAGGTAAGCCTTATTATAGGCTTACCTGTAGGTACTAGATAAAAAGTGGAGTTTACTACCACTTTAATCAAATCTTGTATACTGTACAAACAAGCTGCTCTTTTCTTAAGCGTGAACTGTATGTATTGTGGTTATAAAGGAATGGAGAAGATACCCTGTTTCTCCAAAAATAAGCCCTACCCCGAATATAAGACCCAGCATGATTTTCAGGGATGGTTGCAATATAACCCCTACCCCGAAAATAAGCCCTAGTAAAGTCCTTCCAAAAACATGTATACCATTTTTTAAAAAGATTATATATTGTCCGGTGTGTCTCCTTTTGCAACTTTATACCGTATTGACCCGCCGGAGATCTTCTCCTCTCCTTCCAGCTGACATCAGTGGCCCCTCCCTCTGCAGTGCTTGGAGCAGGAAAGAAGAACAAAACGGATTACATCATTTTTCAATGACCTTAATCAAGGTTTATTTTTCGGATTACAGAATGTCACAGGGGGAGAGGGGGAGAGAAGACAGGGGATACAGGAACTTTTAAAAAATATTTTATTGTTTTATTCTAGGTTTTTTTAAACATAGAGAGGGGTAAATGACACAGCACAAGCACTGTGTTGTCTATTATTTTTTAGGATTACAACCAGTTTAAGATAGTCATTGTAAATACCATAAATAAATATGACATCCCCTGAAAATAAGCCCTAGTGTGTTTTTGTAGCCAAAATGAATATAAGACATGGTCTTATTTTTGGGCAACGCGGCATTAACACATTCTAGATTTGAACTTTCACTTAAGGAACCATTTATAAAAAAATCTTATCACTGTTAGTTCATTCAACCCCTCTATCATCCTTGTTTTGCTCAAATATCTTTTATCAATAGCTTAAAATCTCAAATATCATAACTGACATATTTATGCCAACTGTTTTCACTTCTCAGGTCTTCCAGAAAGCCTTTGTTTTGTTTTTTTAAAAAAAAGAGTGAATATTTATCATCAAATGTGTATAATCCAGTGTTACTAATAATAGGATGGCAGAACAAGTTATCATAGTACAGAAGTGGTAAATAACACTAGAAGACCCAACTTTGGCAGAGAAAAGGTACATCAGATTTCAGAAAAGGTAACACAATGGAGGAATGGTATATGCATTAGGTAAAAGGAACTCAACCCCTTATCCTTTACAGCCAAGCAAGCTGACATCCTAGCCTCTGTTTGATCTGCAATTGGCATGATGCTGCACATGTGATCACCTATGGCACCAATCATTTGATGGCTTGACAGTTTGGTTCAGAGCTATCATAAACACATTAGAGTGTAACAGTTATCATACAAGATATGCCTTGAATGTAACTATTTGGGAAACAAAGAGAGTTGTTTCCATTTCAAAAAGTAACTCCACTTTTGTTGAGAAAAAAACATTCCCCTCTGGGTGATCTCTGTACATTTCAGGGATTTTAACAAACTTATCTATAAATCGTTTAATGGACAAAAATTAATCAGTTTTTCATTAATTTTGTCACATATGCCTAGTGCAAACAGTTTGGGCAAGAAACGCATTAACATTTCAATTTATTGTTCGTTCGGCAGAATTTTCCAAACTGTTCCTTCGATTTTTCAGCTCTGAAAAGTTAAAACCGATTTCCTATTTGTGCCAATTTCCTGTACGAAAAACGAACAAACGGTGCAAGTGACAGATTTTTCAGGTAGTGTATGGCCAGCATTAGTCTGTCCATGTGCAAAGTGAATCTGTATGGGAGTGATTAAATAATTATCAATCAGCTGCTACAGTTGCAGGGCTCCAATAAGGAAAGTGACAGGGATTTCATTTCTTTAGATGTGATCTCCCTTTGGGAGTATCACACCAAAAATGACTTATTTGTTGTAGGGGATGCCTGAAATCTAAAACAGGAGGCTCAATCTAAGTAACTGTTGAGACAGAGGCGATCTATGTTTGAGCTAGAGACCAAGAGACACAGTCTGACAAGAAGCCTGGGACTGGTGGAGAAAGGAGAAAGCAGACAGAGCTGTGTGACAAATAGCCAGGAGAGTAGAAACTCTTTGAAGTATCCCTGGTGTGAAAATAATTTCTATTACTATGCTTCAGTGCTTTGCTTTGGTGTGATGCTGATCTTTATAATAGCATACTCTACATATGTGTATATACAGTATACATTATAATATTGTTCTAAAAACATAATATATATATATATATATATATATATATATATATATTTTTTTTTTTTTTTTTTTTAACACATTGTAGTATTAATATTTTCTTACTTTCTGCTCACTGACAGATTGCTATAGCACCTTAACACCAACAGCCAACTATTGCCATGGCAACAAGCTTTTTAAGAGGCAAGAACTGACATAAAGGCAAATCCTCTCACTCAGCAGACATCGCCATTGAAAGCAACTAAAGTGTTGGCCGCTTTGTTGTTAGACTGTTAAATTGGACAACTATTTTATTTAGGTTTTCAGATCCTTTATATCACGAAATAAGAAACAGTTCAACTTTAGATCTACAGGCCTAGCTTTTTCCTGTATGTTCTTCTATAGCCAGCTGAATTTTATAAATAATTTCATAAGAACATAACTAATATGTGAACTTAAAGCGTTTGTTACCCCTACATATTCCTGATATGTGTCTGCTGTACCATGTACTTGTATGAAAAAGGTATCCTGTTCTCTTTTTTGATTCCTTTGTGTGAAATCCCTGGTGTTCCTACCAGTCCTTCTCCTTTCCTATTAAAAACTGACCACACTAAGCAGGAGAACACAACGTGGTCAGCTCTCTAGCTGTGCTGTGAACTCAGTGCACTCTCCTCCAGTGATCAGACTTGTTCTGACATGCCCTCCCCCACTGAACAGCCATTCACTGATAAGACACCGCGATCGCTCGCCGGCCTCCCACGATCTTCGGATAAACTGACAGAAGAGCCGCCTGCCCATGTAAACAAGTCAGACAGGCACAATGAGATTGTATGTCTCAGCTAAGCTGAAACACAGATCTCTGTGTTCCTGTCACAGAGCTTTACCCCCCCACAGTTAGTAAGCACAATTTAGGAGCACACTTGTCAGTGTGATTTATACAGTAATAGTGCATATTACTTAGCACTGATTACTGTATTGGTGTCACTGGTCCCCAAAAAGTGGCACTTAGTTTCAGATTTGTACGCCGCAATGTCTCTGTCCCACTAAAAATCGCTGATCACCACCATTACTAATAAAAACAACAAAAGAAAAGTCCAAAAATCTATCCCATAGTTTGTAAATGCTATAACTTTTGCGCAAACCAATTAATATACGCTTTTTGGGATTTTTTTTTTACCAAGAATATGTAGCAGAATACAAATTGGCCCGAAATTATAAAATAAATTCAGATTTTTTAAAACAAATTTATTGGGTATGTTTTATAGCAGAAAATAAAAAAAAATATTTTTTTTTTTTTTCAAAATTGTCGCTCTTTTTTTGTTTATAGCGCAAAATCTAAGAACCACAGAGGTGATCAAATACCACCAAAAGAAAGCTCTATTTGTGGGGAAAAAAGGACATCAATTAATTTTAGGTACAGTGTCGCATAACTGCGCAATTGTTAGTTAAAGCAACACAATGCTGAATCACAAAAAATGGCCTGGTCATTAAGGGGGCAAATCCTTCCGGTCTTTTTTTTTATTTTAAAAATTTTTATTTACATTTTGCAAATATACAGGATAAAGGAAAACATTGCAAAGGAGCCATCACAGAAACCAAAATAAAAAGGACACAAAGCAAGGTAAACATCATTTCCTGACAGACTCCATGGCAGCATACGTTCGGGTAGGCCCCGCCTCCTCTTCTACCTCATAGGACCCCACTCCCATAAATCTTTGCTCCCTTTCAGCATCAGTATTCCTTTTTTGTCCTCCTCATTCATACAATGTGATGTTCCTACAAATACGGTCCTATACGCGGAAGCAGGATTGGGTTTTGGAGCCTCCGCTAAGCCCTGGCTATTAGCAGGGTATGGAGGGGGCAATAGAAGAGACCCTTTGCAGGAGCTCTGTGGTCTGGCCGAGAGAGCCCAGCTGCGGTGGGTGGCCCATCATTGCCCGAAGATTCAGCTGGTGGTGCGTCTCTGGACCCGTCTATGCTTCGGGCAGGGTGGTAAGCCCTGTTATGGGACCCTTTTCTTACTTTCATAAATGTATTTTCTTTCCCTGTTGTGTTTTGGCATAGGTTATGGTCACCTCTTTCCCCTGATAAGCGTGTTTATTATGGACACCTTCCCCTGATAGGCATGGTTTTGTGCTTACTTTCCCCTCAAACTATGTCCACCGGGTGTGTGCTGTCTATTACCTCATTGTTACGATAACCTCTGATGCCAGCAGTACCGGTTGGGGAGCCCACTGTCTGTCAGAAGTGGCACAAGAAAGATGGAATTTTCCCGGTCACGGAGTGGTGTCCAATATCCTAGAATTACGAGCTGCCCTCAAAGCCCTTCAGGCTTTTCACCATCTAACTCAAGGGGCCTCAGTGTTGCTAAGGATGGACAACACCACGGCAGTGGCATACGTCAAGAGGCAGGGAGGAACTCGCAGCATGTCTCTCCTCCACAAAACAGAACCAATTATGTCATGGGCCCAGCATCATCTGGCCAATCTTTCGGCGGTCTTTGTTCCGGGAGTGTTGAATGTGGAAGCAGACTTCCTATCCCGATTCCAATTAGACAACAAAGAGTGGTCCCTCCATCAGGAGGTGTTCAATTGGGTCCTGTCCCTGGGGATGTCGCCAGAAGTGGATCTGTTTGCGAGAAACTTCAAGAAACAAGAAACTTCGGAAGTACTATACGAGGTTCAGGGATCCTCGAGCCTTCGGAATGGATGCCAGATGGAACTTCCAGTCTGCTTATGCTTTTCCACCAGTACCAATAGTACTCCAATTCCTGCGGAGACTGAAGATGGAGGAAGTAGAAATCATAGCAATAATTCCCTTCTGGCCCAACAGGCCCTGGTTTACCCTGCTGTCCCTTCTCAGCTTCAGGGATCCAATCCCTCTACCTTTCAGGCCGGACCTTCTATCTCAGGGTCCTACTCTGCATCCATAGTTACATAGTTACATAGTTAGTGAGGTTGAAAAAAGACAACAGTCCATCCAGTTCAACCTATGATGTGTGTGTGTGTGTTTGCTTTTAACCGTACATTGTATACCCCTGTATGTTGTGGTCTCTAAGGTGACCATCTAACAGTTTTTTGAAACTATCAATGCTTCCTGCTGATACGACTGCTTGTGGAAGAGAATTCCACATCCTTACCGCTCTTACAGTGAAGAACCCCTTACGCATTTTAAGGTTAAACCGCCTTTCCTCTAGTTTTAGTGAGTGGCCACGCGTCTTATTGTATTCCCTTACTCTGAATAGTTTGTTCCTTATGCCAGGGTCGCCAGTACAGTATTTGTACATTGATATCATATCCCCCCTCAATCTTCTCTTCTCCAGAGAGAATATGTTCAGTGCTTGTAGCCTTTCCTCATAGCTGATGTCCTATAAGATAGGGCCAGGGACTATTCATAGGATTCAGATATATTGGGCAGACTAGATGGGCCAAATGGTTCTTATCTGCCGACACATTCTATGATTCTATGATTCTATGATTCCATTCCCCTAATTATTTTTGTTGCCCATCTCTGGACTCTTTCCAATTCCAGCACATCCTTCCTGAGGACCGGTGCCCAGAACTGGACAGCATACTCCAGATGTGGCTGGACCAGAGTCTTGTAGAGTGGAAGAATAATCTCTTTATTTCTGGAGTGAATCCCCCTTTTTATACATCCCAGTATTCTGTTGGCTTTACTTGCAGCGGCTTGGCATTGCATGCCACTGCCAAGCCTGTTGTCTACCAGTACCCCCAAGTCTTTTTCCATCTTAGACTCACCCAGAGGTTCCCCCCCTAGTGAGTAGCTTGCTTTCTGGTTTTTGGCCCCCAAGTGCATTACTTTACATTTTTCAACATTAAACCTCATCTGCCATGTAGTTGCCCACCCCGTTATTTTGTTCAGGCTTGCTTGCAAGGTTTCCACATCCTGCATAGAAGATATTGGCATGCCTAGTTTAGTATCATCTGCAAATACTGAGATTGTACTAGATATCCCCCCCCCCTCTAGATCATTTATGAATAAATTAAACAGGATTGGTCCCAGGACAGAACCCTGGGGGACCCCACTTTCCACACCCGCCCAATCCGAGTACTCCCCATTAATCATCACCCTCTGGACTCTCCCCTGGAGAGTCTCTGCAGTTCTCTATCCAGGTACTCACCTTATGGTCCATACCTACCTTCCTTAGTTTGTACAGTAAGCGTTTGTGGGGAACGGTGTCAAAGGCCTTTGCAAAGTCCAGATACACCACATCCACCGGCTTACCTTTATCTAGGTGGCAGCTCACTTCATCGTAGAAGGGTAATAGATTGGTTTGGCAAGAACGATTTTTCATAAATCCATGCTGATTGCTACTAATAATACAGTTTTCATTACTAAAGTCTTGTATATGGTCCCTTAATATCCCTTCCAAAATCTTGCAGACTACAGATGTTAGGCTGACCGGCCTATAGTTCCCCGGGATACACCTTGGCCTTTTTTCCAATCAGCTGGCACCATACCGTCTGTAAACTATCCTTAAAGATCAAGAATAAGGGTCTGGCAATCACCTGGCTGAGCTCTTTAAGAACCCTCGGGTGCAAGCCATCTGGTCCCGGTGATTTATTTATGTTAAGTTTCTCTAGTTTAGTTCTAAGTCTAACTTCTGTTAGCCATGGTGGCACTTCCTGAGGTGTGTTGTTTAGTTCGGCCTTACAAGCTAGGTTCGTGTAGCCCCCCGATTCTTTTGTGAAGACTGAAGAGAAGAAATGATTTAACACTTCCGCCTTTTCTTTGTCCTCAGTGGCCATATTACCTTTGTCATCTTTTATGGGGCCAATGTGTTCTGGCCTCGCTTTCTTACTGTTTATATACTTAAAGAATTTCTTTGGGTTCTTTTTGCTCTCCTCCGCTATATGTCTCTCGTGTTCTATTTTAGCCGCCCTGATTTCGCCTTTACATTTCTTATTACACTCTTTGTAATGATTAAATGCTGCCAATGACCCCTCAGTCTTGTATTTTTTGAAGGCCTTTTCTTTAGCACTAATATGCATTTTTATGTTGGTGTTTAGCCACCCAGGGTTTAATTTTGCTCTTTTAAATTTATTTCCCTTTGGAATGCACTGGTCAATCCCCTTGTTAAGTATGCTCTTGAAGCACTCCCATTTTTCCTCTGTGTTCTTTGTTCCCAGGGTTCTATCCCAATTGATATTTTCTAGCAGCGAGCGCAGTTTTGGGAAATTGGCTCTTTTGAAATTCAGCGTCCTTATATTACCCCTCTGCTTCCTATAACTGTAATTAATACTGAAACTTATTGACCTATGGTCACTGTTTCCTAAGTTGTCCCGTATTTCTATATCCGTGATCAGGTCTGTATTGTTGGTAATCAGTAGGTCAAGTACCGCATCTTTCCTCGTCGGTGCATTCACCATCTGACCCATGAAATTGTCCTGCAAAACATTTAGGAACTGCCTAGCCTTGGCTGAGTGTGCGGTTCCTTCTGCCCAGTCTATATATGGATAATTAAAGTCCCCCATTATAATGACGTTTCCCGTCCTTGCTGCCAATCCTAACTGTAAAATGAGGTCCGCCTCCCCCTCCTCCCTCAGGTTGGGGGGCCTATAGCATACGCCCAATATTACCTTCCCCACCGTGCCTTCCCTTTGAAGCTCTACCCATAGGGATTCTGCCTCGTCCATAGCTCCATTATTAATATCATCCCTCATATTTACCTGTATACTGTTCTTAATATACAGACATACCCCTCCCCCTTTTTTACCTTCTCTATCTCTGCGATAAAGGGAATATCCCTGAATGGACGCCATCCAATCATGAGAGCTGTCAAACCAAGTCTCAGTTATCCCCACAAAATCTAAGTCCTCCTCAAACATCAGCAGCTCCAGCTCTCCCATCTTGTTGGCCAGGCTTCTGGCATTGGTATACAAGCCTTGTAATTTTGATCGGTTACATTTATCCTCACTTGATGTTTTTAGGCTGCTCTCTTGATTTTTCCCCATACCCACCCTGGGTATAGGAGCTCCGAACACTCTACCACTAATGCCCCCATTTCTGCCTTCTGAAACTTGCTTCCCGCTGGCTAATTCTACATCTGTACCCTCCCCCCCATTCCCTAGTTTAAAAGCCCCTCTAACTTTTTGGCCATCCTCTCACCCAGTACGGCTGCACCCACCCCATTTAGGTGCAATCCGTCCCTACCAAAGAGCCGGTGGCCGACTGAGAAGTCGGCCCAGTTCTCCAGGAACCCGAAAACCCTCCTTACTACACCAGCTCCTCAGCCACTCGTTAACTTCCCAAATCTCCCACTGCCTCTCTGGTGTGGCTCGAGGTACAGGTAGTATTTCGGAAAATACTACCTTGGAGGTCCTTCTCCTCAACTTAGCGCCTAAGTCCCTGAAATCGTTTAGGACTCTCCATCTTCCTCTGCCTATGTCATTGGTACCCACGTGTACCATGACAGCTGGGTCTTCCCCAGCCCCACCCAATAATCTGTCCACCCGATCCGCGATGTGCCGAAGCCGAGCACCCGGCAAACAACAGACTGTTCGGTACACACGGTCTTTGTCACAGATTACACCATCTGTCCTTCTAATAATTGAGTCCCCTACCACCAGCACCTGTCTTTCCTTTCCCTTTCTCCTGGCCTTACTGGAGGAGTTCTTCCCCTGGCAGCTAGGGGCGTCACTCTGCTCCAGCAATGCTGGTCCCTGACTGGTTTCCCCAACATCACACAACGGGGCGTATCTGTTGGGGTGCTCCAGCCCAGGATCAGCCTCCTTGCCTTGTTCCCTTCTACCCCTCCTAACTGTCACCCCTCTACTCTGCTCTGATGCCTGCACCTCCGATACTCCGCCCACCTCTGTGCAGGCCCCTGCCTGCACCTGACTGGTACGATCCTGGCTCTCCTCCGGTATGGACATTCGTCTCAGTGTTGCCAGCTGCCTCCCTAGATTCAGGACCTGAGCTTCCAGGGAAGCAACTTGCTTACATTTTGCGCATTTGTATTCGCCCTCGATCACATGTCTGAGGAACGCATACATATCACAAGATGTACACCGAGTCGCATCTCCACACCCGCCGGGCATTGTACCTACTAATCTAGTCTAATGGGGATTCAGTAATTTAAGTCTATCCTATGTGGCTATTTCCTTGCTCCCTAACTCTACCTTCTCACCCTCTGGTACTTCGCTTCACTCACTTGACACTCAGTTGCACAACACTCACTTACTTACCAGTCGCAAAGATACCTCAGACGCAAAGATACTCACCAGTCGCAAGATACTCACTAGACGCAAGATACTCACCAATCGCAAGTTACTCCCAGTCGCAAGATACTCACCAGTCGCAGAGATACTCACCAGTCGCAGATACTCACCAGTCGCAGATACTCACCAGATACTCACCAGTCGCAAAGATACTCACCAGTCGCAGAGATACTCACCAGTCGCAAAGATACTCACCAGTCGCAAAGATACTCACCAGTCGCAAGGATACTCACCCGTCCAAAGATCTTCACCAGTCGGTCGGTCACAGAACACTGTCAGTCAGTCGCAGAGCACAGTCAGACAGTCGCAGAGCAGTCAGTAAGTCGCAGAGCAGTCAGTCGGTCGCAGAGCGGTCAGACGGTCGCAGCGCGTCTGCACCTCAGGGCTTGGTTCTTGAGAGGGGGAGGTTGGAGACTCTCGGATGCCCAGAAGAGGTGATTCCTACTCTTATGAGTTCAAGAAGAGCTAGCATCAACAGGGTATATGAAAGGATCTGGGCTAGGTTCATGAGTCATCAAGCCCAGAGGTCGGGTCCAGTAGGTACACCTACTATTCAGCAAATCCTGAGTTTCTTGCAATCTGGTCTGGATCTCTCTCTCTCAGTTAGTTCTCTCCGGGTGCAAGTCTCTGCCATCTCAGCCTTCACCGGAATTCAGTGGGCAAGACATCAACTGATCCAACAGTTTTTCAAGGGCGCAGTCAGGCTCAGGCCTCAGAGAAAGCCGAGATTCCCAAAATGGGATCTCCCATTAGTTTTGGACTTTTTTTCTTCAAAAGATGTTGCTACCAGGGTCTCGGAGATACATAATATAGGTTACAAAGAGCCTTTTCTGACCTTCTTTCAGGACAGAGTGGTCCTAATCCCTATGATGGGGTCAAACCCGAAAGTGACCTCTGTCTTCCACGAAAACTCTGAGATAGTTCTTCCCACCTTCAGAACTGATGAGGAATCTCTAGTCCATCCTTTAGACGTAGGCAACACCTTAAGTCAATATTTGGAGTCCACATCCTCCTTCCGCCAATCGGATTTCCTTTTTGTTCTTCTCCATGGCCAAAAGAAAGGAATGAGTGCCTCTTCAGCGGTGGCTGCGTGGATTGTCCAGGCTATCCAGTGGGCGTATAGAGCAAAGGGCTTGGCTCCTCCAGAGGCGATTACGGCTCATTCTACCTGAAGCATCGCTACGTCTTGGGCAGTTTCCAAACCCGTCGCGCCTGATGTGATCTGCAAAGCAGCCTCCTGGTCATCTGTCAATACTTTTTTTTCCCATTACTGTGTTGAACCTGCTGCTTTATATTCCGTTAACTTTGGCGTTCAAGTTCTGTCAGTTGACAGTGCCAATTAATGTTTTCTTTGTTCAGCATCTTCCCACCCGGGAGTGTATAGCGAGTTATTTAACTAACGTATGCTGCCATGGAGTCTGTCAGGAAAATGGAAAATTGATATCAAATACTTACCGTAATTTTCCTTTCCTGATGGACTCCATGGCAGCAGGAGTCCCCTCCCAATTCCTGAGTAGGCTAGTTACAGAACACTGATGCTGAAAGGGAGCAAAGATTTATGGGAGTGGGGTCCTATGAGGTAGGAGAGGAGGCGGGGCCTACCCGAACGTATGCTGCCATGGAGTCCATCAGGAAAGGAAAATTACGGTAAGTATTTGATATCAATTTTCCATTGTCTGGATGGATCAAATAAAACTGGGGGGGGAGAAGATGGGATGGGAAGAAGAGGGAGAAGGGGGGCAAGGGAAGTGAAGATGAGCTCACATAGGTCCATGTAATTAATAGAAAACTCGAGGGATTACATACGATAAACAAAAGAACAGTTGAAGGATTCCAGTGTTTGGTGTGGAAGAACAGAGGCAATAAAAGCAGACTAAGGTTTTCTAAAACGTTTATATGACGGAGGATGATTGAAGTCCGTATAGAGTTTTTCCTTATGGATCAGTTGAGTTAGATCCTGTTTGACTAGGGGGATGAAGGGGCAAGAAGACGAAGTCCATTTTCTCAGAATAACTCTCCAAGCTGTGGGAAGACATAAGAGAATCCAATCCTTGGGGAATGAATGAGATGAAAAAGAGTACGTCAGGAGCTGTTTGTCCCAATATCCGAAAATCAGTAGAAGAGGGTCTTTTGGTAGATGCAACAGCGTTACACTATGAATGAAGGCCATGACTTGATCCCAAAAGGTCGATATAAAGGAGCAAGACCAAAAACGATGAGTAAGAGTGGGTCTCAAAGTTTTGCAATATGGACAAAGTGCCGAGTCTGGGTAACTCTTGTCCAGCAGAAAAGGGATGTAGGCTGTGCGAAAAAAAGGAGATGACAGTTACCAATCTGACCATCTCCAGCTGAGCTTAAAATGAAATCTAACCTATTATATTTTTTCATGTTAAGTGCATACATGCTAATAAATAGGTAAGGTGTTCGTTTATGAGACCTAGATGAGCAGTGATCCTGATAATCGCAGCTCATCTCAGATCGTTATCGGTTTATGAAACAGAGATGATCAGGAGACAACATGTTCTCCATTTATCATCTCCACCCACAGAGAATCTGTCATTGACTGACACAGAAACGGCCAGTTTATAAAGCTGCGATCTCAGCATCTCACTTGCGATCTGTGCCAGAATTCACACTCCCAGATTCACCAACCCAGAAATGGAGAATCGGGGAGAGAGGAGAGAATCCCCCGGAGAACTGAGAGGGAAGAAGGAAGATTGTTGACTTCCTTCTTCCTCGATCAGACCCCTCAAGACAGTATCAGATCAGACCCCCCCCCCCCAAGAAAAATCCCTAGGAGGCCCCTTGGGTCTGGTATGGATTTTGAAAGGAACCCCCATGCTAAATTTTTTTGGAAAGTTGCATGGAGTCCCCCCAAAATCCATACCAGACCCTTATCCAAGCATTAAGCCTCGCAGGTCAGGAAAGGGAGGGGGATGAGTGAGCGTTGTGGGGGTCTGCGGGTGGGGGACTTAGCTGAACCTGGAAGCCCCCTTTAACAAAGGGGCCCCCAGATCCTGGCCTCCCCTCTATGTGAATGAGTATGGGGTACATAGTACTCATTCTCATTCACAAAAAAAATGTGTAGTATAAAAAAGACATTAGACAGTTTTTGACAATTACTTTATTAAAAAAATAAAAATAAAATAAAATGTCCCCCGGTGTAGATCCATCATCAATCATGACACCCGCCGCCGACCCTAAAAAAGAAAACAAAATGGTCTGCTCGTGCCGAAGGCTCCTGCCGCCTGCCAGCTCCGCCAACTGACAGTTCTTAAATAACAAAGGGATGGGGCCACTCTGGGACATCAGTGGGTGATCCTGCCCCCTTGTCCAAGTATTGCTTTTTGCAAGGATCTTGCTGTGTTTGCGCCCAAGCCATGTACCAATCATCAGTTCAACTCATCAAAACAATCCATTGACTTCTTTAGGGTGAAGAAGTAAGTTTATTGTCTTGGAAAGTTTTACCCTCAATTCCTGTTCTGAGGAAGCTAAAATTTTACATTTCCTCCACTTTCCTTCTCAATCATAATGGACAGACACCAGTATAAACAGGGGAGTGAATCTCTCTGATAAGGACGCAGACATCAATTAATACTTGACAAAGTTACTAACCCTTCCCTAGTCTATTCAAAATTAAAAGAAAAGGTTTTACCTAGGGATATACAGTACTTTAGGTTAATAAAGTGCTTAATGGGTCAATCACCTAAAAAACTGATGGCCAAAATAATATTTCACTTCTCAATAGTGATATAGTAGTGTGAAATAATCACGCTTTATTCTTATGTAGAAGGAAGAGAATTAGGATGTTATCCGCAAAATTATTTTACTTATGCAACATGGCCTTAAAGTGTATGCAAACTCAAAACATTTTTCTTAGTTTTGGATAACTTATGGAAGGGTTAGAATCCTAGCCAGGTTTCTATTGCTGTCTGTGTCCCCAGGACTTTCACTCACTCTATTTGTATTTGTCCTGGTGATCATTGTCTCTGGTACAGAAAGTGATGGGATTATGGGATATCTAAAATGTTTGTGTTGTCACCAGAACAGAAGATGTTGGGAAATCTCCTAATTGAAAAAAATGTTCTGATGTCTAAAAGGGGATATCCCTTCACTATGGTAAGATCTCCTTTTACTTCTTTCTGGGTCTCTGGGACAGAAAGAAAAACCCCCAAGGGGACAAAGAAATAAAACTGACAATAGTCTCAATTCTTCCCTAATCTATGCAAAATGTTACATTAGCTTTACTTCTTATGATCTGCGCTTTCCTTATTCTTTATTTATCAATGTTCTTCAGCTTGGCTTCAGCACCAGGCCACCGTATTCTATTGAAAAAGACTAGATTGCCTAAAATGCATAAATAGGAAAGTGTGTGTGTACGCTATTTTACATGTATCCTATTATTGGATTTGTGATATTTATTAATTTACTTCTATTATATTATTCTTAAAGGGTAACTCCACTTTCATGGGGAAAAAAAAACAATATAGCGTATACAATTGTGACACAAATTATATAGTTGAATGGTATTAAAAATGACCTTTCCTTTTCAATCTGCAGCTGTTGCAGTTTTCTGAAAATGCAATACATTATGGCTACCTGGAGGTGCTCTGTACACAGAATGTGTTCTGATCACACCCCAGAAACATAATTTCCTGCTTGTGTGATTGGCTTACTGATTTTCCCAGAAGTCTACCTCAGATACAAGTCAGATTTCTGGCATCCCCTGCAACAAAAATGTCATTTTTGGTGAGATACTCCCAATAGGAACATGTCTAAAGGGATGCAGCTTTCCTCATTAGTGTTCTCATTACAACAAAAGTGAAGTTATGCTTTAAGGTTTATCGAATCCTAGACTGCAGACAACTAAGTGTTTGTACTGTGGCTGTTTAATACTTCCAATTTTCCACTAGATGGCAGTGCAGTCATTACAATCTAGCTTCTCAGACAGGGGCTCGTGGTAGTGTTACTATTTATAGATCGATGGAACACACTGGGAACAGTACATATCAGTTGTCCCTGACAGTATAGTATTAAGCAGAATTGTGGACCTTATAGCACTGACAGCTATCTGGGATTTATTAACTGCAGTTCACCCCTTCCAAAATCAGTGTCTTAACCACTTAAGCCCCGGAAGATTTTACCCCCTTCCTGACCAGGGGTTTTTTTTGCAATTTTTTACTGCGTGACTTTAACGGACAATTGCGCGGTCGTGCAACGCTGCACCTAAACGAATTTGACATCCTTTTTTTTTCCCACAAACAGAGCTTTCTTTTGGTGGTATTTGATCACCTGTGCGATTTTTACTTTTTGCGCTATAAACACAAAAAGAGTGTAAATTTTGCAAAAATAATATTTTTCACATTTTTTATATGAAATTCCCCCCCCCAAAAAATGTAAAAAATCAACATTTTTTAACATTTTTGGCCAATTTGTTTTCTGCTACATATGTTTGGTAAAAAAAATCGCAAAAAGCGTATTTTGATTGGTTTGCGCAAAAGTTATCGCGTTTACTAACAAAGGGAAAGATTTCTGTCATTTTTGGTGTTTTTTTTTTTACGCGTAATGGCGGCGATCTGCAATTTTTTTTGCGGTACTGCGGCATTGCGGCGGACAGATCGGACCCTTGACTGACATTTTTGACACTTTTGGGGTTACCAGTGACATAACTGCAGTAATCAGTGCTATACATATGCACTGTTACTGCAAAATGACACTGGCAGGAAAGGGGTTAACTTTTTTGGGGAAGAAGGGGTTAAGTGTGTCCCTAGGGGCGTGCTTTTTACTGTGATTGGACATGGCTACTAGTGTAGGAACAGAGATCAACGGTCCTACATAGTAGAACCGTATGATCACCATTCCTACACAGGGGAGAATGACAGGCAGCTTGTTTACATTATCCGCCTGCCTTTCTCCCTTCACGGAGGACGATCGCGAGTGACCAGCGGGCATCGGGTCCACCGGTCACACGCACTGACTTCCCAGTGAACGAGCCGGGGCGGGCACGCGCCTCTGCGGGCGCGCGCTCGCCCGCTATTGGCTCACAAGGAAGTGACAGGCTAGTGACGTATATACGTCACTTTGCCTGGCCGGGGCTGACCGCCGCCGTATATAGTCGTGCGGCGGTTGGCAACCGGTTAAAGGGGAACTGTGTTTTTTTTTTTTTTCTTAAAGGGGAACTGTGTTTTAGTTTTGTTTTGTTTTTTTTTGTTTTTGTTAACACATCAATATCTTAATGTAAATATTCATATCAATGTCTGCTTTATAAGCTTTGTTTCTATGTGTAGTTTATTTGTGAACAGTCTCTTATTACTGCAGCTGCATTGTATATATGTATACTGTATGCTGTATATGTATATATAATACATTGTATGGGCTGAGTAGCTGCTGTTCTGCTCACACACCTGTCATTCCAGCGGCAGGAATCTGAATTTGCGGGGCATGCTAACCGCATGCAGCGCGCGGCTGGTGCTCAAAATTTTTGGGGGGGCGCAAAAAGAAAAATGTAATAGGTATTGCTTCGCGTCAAAAAACGCAGTAAAAAATTGCGTGACTTTGAAGTCATGGTACAGGCATGGCACAGGTGATGGTATAGGCATGGCATAGGTGATGGTACAGGCATGGCACAGGTGATGGTAAAGGAGATGGTATAGGCATGGCACAGATATGGTATAGGCATGGCACAGATATGGTATAGGCATGGCATAGATATGGTATAGGCATGTCACAGGTCATGGTACAGGAGATGGTATATGCCCCCTTTCAATGCAGAGACCAGCGTACATGCCCCCTTTCAATGCAGAGACCAGCGTACATGCCCCCTTTCAATGCAGATACCAGCGTACATGCCCCCTTTCAATGCAGAGACCAGCATGCGTGCCCCCTTTAATGCAGAGATCAGCGTGCGTGCCCCCTTCAATGCAATGAACACTGTGCTGTGCCCCCTTCAATGCAATGAACACTGTGCTATGCCCCCTTCAATGCAATAAACACTGTGCTGTGCCCCCTTCAATGCAATAAACACTGTGCTGTACCCCCTTCAATGCAATGAACACTGTGCTGTGCCCCCTTCAATGCAATAAACACTGTTCTGTGCCCCCTTCTATGCAATGAACACTGTGCTGTGCCCCCTTCAATGCAATAAACACTGTGCTGTGACCCCTTCAATGCAATAAACACTGTGCTGTGCCCCCTTCAATGCAATAAACACTTTTCTGTGCCCCCTTCTATGCAATGAACACTGTTCCATGCCCCCATCAATGCAGAGTTCAGCGTGCGAGCCCCTTTCAATGCAGAGCACCACAGCATTGTCCCCAATCACTGCAGAACGCCACAGCATTGTCCCCAATCACTGCAGAGCGCCACAGAATTGTCCCCAATCACTGCAGAGCGCCACAGCATTGTCCCCAATGATTGCAGAGTGCCCACAGCATTGTACCCCAATGATTGCAGAGTGCCCACAGCATTGTAACCCAATGATTGCAGAGTGCCACAGCATTGTCCCCAATGATTGCAGAGTGCAGAGATTGCAGAGTCTTCTTGCACCGTGACCTCACATGCCTGTACCTACCTGTTCTGGCCTGGCCTGGGTCCATCCAACCATCCATGATGGATGGACCCAGCCCATGGCAGAACAGGTAGGTACAGCAGGCATGGATGGCATTGGTGATGGCAAATTGACAAGGCATGGGTGGCAATCTAATTTGGCATGGAATGGATGGCAATGGCTGCCCAGTGCCCACAGTGCTGCCCACACTGCCCAGCATTTTTGTGAGGAGAAGACTGGAGGAGAGGAGGACTGACAGGACAGGACTGAGAGGAGGACTCACTTACCGGTGGTGACCGAGTCCCGACTGACTGGTTCATGTCTTCTCTTCCAGATGACCTCCGCTCCTCGAGATGCTGCCGCTGCGGCCTGGTGAGGTGACTGGTCGCCTGGATCCTGGTCTCCTCTCCGCTCTGCAGTGCCGGTGCCGCCGTCACTCCCGTCCGTCCACCCGACTCCACCGTCCACTCCAGTCAGGTGACTGGTCGTCTGGATCCTGGTCTCCTCTCCTCTCTGCAGTGCCGTTGCCGGTGCCGCCGTCACTCCCGTCCGTCCACCCGACTCCACCGTCCACTCCAGTGACTGACGTATGCGACGCACGTCAGCGGGGTCATCATCGGATGTCCTGGATGATGATTGGTCCAGGCTGGAGACTGGACCAATCACAGCCAGGATATCACGAAGGTGGGGGTGGCCAAGCGCTCTTTCCTGCGCCCAGGTTACGCCCCCAGAAGGCAGCCAATCGGCACCTCTTCTGGGTCGTAAACCCCACCCCCCCTTTAGCCACGACATAGGCCGGTACTGGGGGGTACTGAGTCCAGTAGAGGTAGAATCAAATCAAGATAAATTCAGTGAAACGCAAGTGTATTTTTGGATCATGAAATCCAAGTGTCATGAAAGCTAGATATAGCGGTAATTCTTCCAGTGTGTGAATTTCCCTTTACTCTTGAAAGATTTCCTCTGTGGAGCAGGCCATAGACATGCTACAGAAGTAAGTAAGCCTCTGGGCCTGGTTAGGGTTTAGATCAGGGGCTGGGTGATTAGTATTAGTTTACATAAAGCTAAACCTATACTTTAATGCTGAATTCTGGGAATAAATACTTTTTTTTTAGCATATTCCACAGTGCATATTTTTCAACTTTATGTGCACCAAATGCCCTTGCAAACGTAGATATTACTTTGTAAAAGCAGTCGTGACATCATCATTGCGTTGCACTTAGACTATGCAGGAATGCAAGGAGAAGAGCTGAGGGAGGTATTTAGTAGTCTCACCTACTACAGGCTGTTTGCCGAAAACTACAGGAGGGGGGTTGCCACAAGTTGGGGAATTTGTGGCTCATTGGTAACACCAAACAGTGAATATACTCAACGCCAGAGATACATTTCAGGGCTTTTTCTGCCCACTGTTATTTAAAACAAAGCAATAAGAAACACAAAAAATTCACATGGATGTCTTCCCAAGCAGGGGGTTCTCACCATCAATGTGAAAAACACAGAATATTCAGCCTCGTGGACCTCTCTTTGCAGCTTCATTGCTTAGGCCTCCTGCCTTGGTCTTCCAGACTGTCAAACACACAGTCCCAGTGCTCATGCACAAAATGCTGCACCTTTGTCAGCTCTGACCATTTTTCCTGTAGCTCCTGGCTGTTATATCCTCACAGGCTCGTGCCTTTGTCTATCCCAACCTGGACAGCATGGAGCAATTTGCTCCTTACAGCTTTCTTCACAGACTGACCCCCTCGGGAGAGTGGGGGGCACTTACCTCTAAATCTGGCTCTAACATAATACCCAGCACACACCTGAGTCATTAGTGTGCCCGTTTCCAAAAAAAATCTGGCCCAGACCGCCATTTTAAGCAGTGGCACGGGCCCCGACCTGCCACAGGGTGGAAACAAGAGCAGTACCCCTGCACATGGAGAGAGGGCAGCAGCGACTGGTGTTTATTGCAGGTAGCTCCTGCATAGAGGCAAAGTGCATTATTATGGATTGCTGCATGGATCTGAAGGAAATGTACAGATGACACAATGTCAAAATTATACATTGCTGTCAGTGCCGGGACAAGATCATCCAGCACCCAGGGCAAAGATGGCAAACTGTGCCCCCCTCCCCTCCCCCATTCATGAAGTGTGTAGCGGTCAGAGGAGTAGGGGACCGCAATGCAGAATTCAAGTATGGTACAGCAGACAATGAGGCTGAAGCAGATACCGGCTTTATTAACCAACAGAGTATAATGGCGAGAATGATGTTAACAGTAATAACAGATTACATAGGTTTACAGCAAAGTTAACTGCAACGTGATACATAAAATGGCTCTCCCGCCAACGCACACACAGAAATACAGGCTACTCTGCTATATGATCCTATCTGATTACCGCTAACCGGGACACGTTGCTGCAACGCTCTGTCTACAGAAACCTGCTCTATGCCCTGCCACAGGTTAGCACCGGTGCACACTCACAGTTCTGTAGGTACCGCTGCTTTATCTCAGTCTCTGTGATGGTGGATGCAGTCAGGTCTCTGGATCTGTCCCTTGCTGTCTGTAGCTGCAGTCTGTTATGCACTGGTCTGGGTTTCTTTGCAAGTTGTTTATCTTGTTCTGTCACTTGGAGGTCACTGCAGTCTGGCCCCTTGCTCTGTAACTTGCTTGAGGTGCTCTGGGATGTTCTCTCCTCTCTTTCTCTGGTTCTCAGCTGCAGTACGTAATACCACAGTTCAGCTCTGTCTCCTCTGGCAAGATCCTGTTGCTCTGTCCCTGGATTATACAGTCTATATCCCCTCTCAAGGCCACAGCATGCAGTCCCTTTCCTCAGCTCAGCACAGCCATAGCGAGACAAACACCACACCGTCCCAGGAACTTCCTGCTCCCTCCTCCTTTCCAGAAAGATCCCTTCACTTAAAGCAACAACAACAACTGTGGCTTATTCTCATTAACAACAACAGTGACATCTTGTGGCTGAAAGATGCATGACAGTCTGTGGGAATTTCTCAATAGAAGTACAGTGTAATGGAGTTTAGTCATTCAAGGGGCTGACCCCCTACAAAGTGCAAGCTTAGGGGATCCTACACCTGGCAGTCACTCACTTGTCAATATCATTGCCATTGCCACTACTCCTGTCAGCCTTGTAACAATAAACTATTGCGCCAAGGGCAGCTTTCCCTCCTGCCCACCCCTTGTCCCAGCCCTGAGTGCTGTTGTATTTACATAATATTTGTTTAACCTGGAGTTCAGCTTGAACCACTTAAGGACCGCCCCACGCAGAGCGGCCCTCCTGCGTAAAATCACTTACCTGTACATGATTTAGTGCATAGGGTCTGGGGTGAGAGCGAGCCACCAGCAACCCGCTTCTGCTGTGATTGGATACAGCGGGAGCCAAACAGCCATCGGAAGCAATGTCCACCAGGACCTGCTGATCGTTGACAGGAGGGGCAGAAGGGCAGGCTGCCTATGTAAACAAGGCAGGCCGCTGTTCTGTCAGAGAGAAAGGTGGAGATCTTGTGTTTCTGCTCTCTGTCTTCCTCCAGGAAAGCCATTCCCCATACAGTAAGAAAGCACTCCCTAGGAGAACACTTAACCCTTTGATCGCCCCTTTCCTGCCAGTGTCATTACTACAGAGGGAATGCATTTTCTTAACGCTGACCACTGTATTAGTGTCACTGGTCCTCAAAAAAGTGTCAGTTAGGTATCCAATTTGTCTGCCAAAATGTCTCAGTCCCGTAAAAATTGCTGATCGCCGCCATTACTAGTAAAAAAAATGAATAAATTCAAATTCCATAAAAATATTCGATAGTTTGTAGACGCTATAACTTTTGCAAAAACCAATCAATATACGCTTGTTAGGATTTTTTTTACCAAAAATATGTAGCAGAATACATATTGGCCTAAACTAATGAATAAATTAAATGTTTTACATTTGTTTATTGGGTATGTTTTATAGCAAAAAGTAAAACATTTTTTTTTTTCAAAATTGTCTGTCTTCTTTTGTTTATAGCGCAAAAAATAAAAACTACAGAGGTGATCAAATACCATCACAATAAAGTTCTATTTGTGGGGAAAAAGGGACATCAATTTTATTTGGGTACAGCGTCGCATGTCAGCACAATTGTCAGTTAAAGTAATGCAGTGCAGTTTCACAAAAAATGGCCTGGTCCTGAAGGGGAATAAACATTCTGGGCTAAAGTGGTTAAAGAAAAAAAACTGGTTCTCTTTCTTCCTCTGGGCGCATTTCTTTCTAAGTCACTGACATGAAACACACAAGTCAGTAAATCGACATTGCCTGTCTGCTTCGTGAAGTGCTAAGCATATTGGATTTCCATGACAAACAGGAGAGGTTAGCAATGGCAATCTACATACAGGGGTTGATTTACTAAAACTGGAGAGTGCAAAACCTGCTCCAGCTTGGCATGGTAGCCACAGGGCCAATCCTGGGCGGGTGCACGGGGTGCACCGTGCCCAGGCGCGGCAAGCTTAGGCAGAAGGGGGGGGCACTGAGGCTTAAGTAGCACTCAGCCTCCCACTGCCTCCCTGGGCCTGGCGCGGCAGCGCTTTAAGTTTCTATGGCAGCGGAGGAATCACAGGGGATCACCGTACGGGAGGTGCGGAGGGAGGAGGGAGGCGGATGGAGAGCTGGTAGGTCAGAGGGAGGGAGGAGGAGCGGAGGAATCACAGGGGACCAATCCATCCCACACCAAGACAGGAAGACCGGACAATCGTCCTGTATCTTACTTTGTGTCCTCCCAATCCTAGGTGATGTCATGAGGGAGGGACTAAGGAGAGAATCTCAAATACCCATTGGCTGGGGAGGCAGCAGGAGTCGGTGCAGCCTAAATCTTGCAGGCTGCACCGCCTCCTGCTGCTTACACAGCCAATGGGTGCATCGGAAGAGCTTTAATGCAGTCTCACAGTCACAGATCACTCCAGCCTTAAATCTTCATCCCGCGGTCTTCCTGTCTTGGTATGGGATGGATCAGCTCTGAACGGAGTTCCTGGGCAGCCTGCAGTGACTGAGGTGAGGGACGGTTTTGCCCAAGTAGTAGAAGCGCCTGTTCCTGTACAGTCTATGCTCCTTATCAAAAATGTTTCCCCCTTTAATAAGTCATTGTAATGCCACCCATATTCTTGCCCTTTTACCAGGGTGAAAGTAACCTAACACCTGGGCAGCATTAGTGTCAGCTTACTGTCAGTCACCCTGTTTAAAAGGACAGAAATATGGGTGGCAGTACAATGATTTATTAAAGGGGGCAAAATTATTTATAATAATTCTCCTAAATCCTGCTTTTTTTTTTTTTTTTAGTGGCAGATTTTTTATGGGGCTAATAAGCCACAACAGCAAGCCAAGTGTTTGGCTTATGGTTGTGGCATGACCCCATTGACCTGGATAGCCAAATTTCACATGGGCTTAACATAAACCATCGTGGCTGTTGCACAAGTAGAGGGGTTCCAGTTGTGATCTAGACTTCGAGTTGCCTGTTTTTACCATCCCCTGACCGCTCAGAGAAAAGTCTTAAATAGGCAAAATTATCTGAAAAAACTGACCCTTTAACTACTTCAGCTCCCCCTTAATGACCAGACCATTTTCTGCGATACGGCACTGCGTTGCTTTAACTGACAATTGCCAGGTTGTGCGACGCTGTACCCAAATACAACTGATGTATTTTTTTCCCACAAATAGAGATTTCTTTTGGTGGTATTTGATCACCTCTGCAGTTTTTATATTTTGCGCTATAAACATAAAATTAGCGACAAATCCTTTTTACTTTCTGCTATAAAACATTCCCAATGAAAAAAATCAAATTTTTTTAAAAATTTAGGCCAATATGTATTCTGCCACATATTTTTTTGTAAAAAAATCCTAAGTGTATTTTGATTGGTTTGCAAAAAAGTTATTACGTCTACAAACTATGGAACTTTTTATTTTTTTAATTGTTTTTACTAGTAATGGCAGCGATCAGCGATTTTTAGCGGGACTGCGACATTGCGGTGGACAAATCTGACACTAAATGACACTTTTTGAGGACCAGTGACACCAATACAGTGATCAATGCTAAAATATGCACTGTTCCTGTATAAATGATACTGGCAGGGAAGAGATTAACACCAAGGGTGATCAAGGGGTTAAGTGTGCTCCTAGGGAGTGCTTTCTAACTGTGTGGGGGATGGATCTCCTAGAAGAAAAGAGAGATCTGTGTTTCAGCTTAGCTGACACTCAAGATCTCTGCCAGATAGGCTGTACAGGACCCCATGATTTCTAACAGCGGCCCTGAGTGGGGGGGGTGGAAGGCCGCTCTGTTTTAAAGGCCGGGGGGGATTGGCAGCGGCAGAGTTAATGGAAATCGGACTGCCGACAGCTTTCTTCATCGCTGGCCTCTACCGAGGGCCTGAGTGATGGGCCAGCCCTGGCTGGGGACACTGGAGGAGCCTCTCTGCATCTTTACTGCGGATGAGGAGGAGTGAGCAGCCCGGGGCTTAGCTGTTACGTGTTTCTGTCTTTTGATGCAGCAGTCGTGCTTCTAGCAGGTAAGAATAGTCTTACAGGGCCGGCGCAACCACCAGGCGGACCAAGCGGCCGCTTGGGGCGGGCAGGTCCGCAGCCAGGGATGGGGCGGAAAAATGAACTTTTTTTTTTTTTAATACTTTATTGTCCGGAGTTGCCGCCGCCCGCTCGTGTGGATCGTTTAGTTATTAGCGCTGCAGCCAGAAGAAGACGGAGGGGGGTGGAGGCGGAGCCAATGCTAGCCTAGGCGGCAAGGAGAGGAAAGGAATTTGAAATCCTCCTCCGCTCCGAGAACCTCTTCTGCTGTCACATGACGAGAGGAGGAGGATTTCAAATTCCTCTCCTTGCCGCCTAGGCTAGCATTGGCTCCGCCTCCACCCCAAGAATGTGAGTGCCCGACTGCCCGAGGGGGGGGAAGAAGAGGAATATGAGTGCCCGAGGGGGGGGAGGAAGAGGAATGTGAGTGCCCGAGGGGGGGGAGGAAGAGGAATGTGAGTGCCCGAGGGGGGGGGGGGAAAGGAATGTGAGTGCCCGAGCGGGGGGGAGAGGAATGTGAGTGCCCGAGGGGGGGGAGGAAGAGGAATGTGAGTGCCCGAGGGGGGGAGGAAGAGGAATGTGAGTGCCCGAGGGGGGAGGAAGAGGAATGTGAGTGCCCGAGGGGGGGGGAGGAAGAGGAATGTGAGTGCCCGAGGGGGGGAGGCAGAGGAATGTGAGTGCCCGAGGGGGGGGAGAGGAATGTGAGTGCCCGAGGGGGGGAGGAAGAGGAATGTGAGTGCCCGAGGAGGGGGGGAGGAAGAGGAATGTGAGTGCCCGAGGGGGGGAGGAAGAGGAATGTGAGTGCCCGAAGGGGGGGAGGAAGAGGAATGTGAGTGCCCGAGGGGGGGGAAGAGGAATGTGAGTGCCGCAGGGGGGGAGGAAGAGGAATGTGAGTGCCCGAGGGGGGGAAGTGGAATGTGAGTGCCCGAGGGTGGGGGGAGGAAGAGGAATGTGAGTGCCCGAGGGGGGGGGAGGAAGAGGAATGTGAGTGCCCGAGGGGGGGGGAGGAAGAGGAATGTGAGTGCTGGAGGGGGGGGAAGAGGAATGTGAGTGCCGGAGGGGGGGAGGAAGAGGAATGTGAGTGCCGGAGGGGGGGGAAGAGGAATGTGAGTGCCCGAGGGGGGGGGGGAAGAGGAATGTGAGTGCCTGAGGGGGGGAGGGAGGAGGAAGAAGGTGAGTGCCTGAGGGGGGGAGGGAAGAGGAAGAAGGTGAGTGCCTGAGGGGGGGGGAGGGAGGAGGAAGAAGGTGAGTGCCTGAGGGGGGAAGGGAAGAGGAAGAAGGTGAGTGCCTGAGGGGGGGGAGGGAGGAGGAAGAAGGTGAGTGCCTGAGGGGGGGGAAGGAGGAGGAAGAAGGTGAGTGCCTGAGGGGGCGGAGGGAGGAGGAAGAAGGTGAGTGCCTGAGGGGGGGGAGGGAGGAGGAAGAAGGTGAGTGCCTGAGGGGGGAGGGAGGAGGAAGAAGGTGAGTGCCTGAGGGGGGGAGGGAGGAGGAAGAAGGTGAGTGCCTGAGGGGGGGGGGAGGAGGAAGAAGGTGAGTGCCTGAGGGGGGGGGAGGAGGAAGAAGGTGAGTGCCGGGAGGGGGGAGGAAGAAGGTGAGTGCCTGAGGGGGGAGTGAGGAGGAAGAAGGTGAGTGCCTGAGGGGGGAGGGAGGAGGAAGAAGGTGAGTGCCTGAAGGGGGGAGGGGGAGGAAGAAGGTGAGTGCCTGAGGGGGGGGAGTGAGGAGGAAGAAGGTGAGTGTCTGAGGGGGGGGGGAGGAGGAAGAAGGTGAGTGCCCGAGGGGGGGGGAGGAAAAAGGTGAGTGTCTGAGGGGGGGGAGGAGGAAGAAGGTGAGTGCCTGAGCAAGTCTCCCTGTGTGACTGGATAGGAGGGGCATCCTTGGAATCCATTCACAGTGGCGGGTGGTGTACAGAGGGCGCAGGGGCGCGGCCCCCCCATCCATGCGTCCGGCCCCCTAATCTGCATGCAGAGGCGCTGGACGCATGGAGTTCAATGGGATTTTTATTTTTTTTTGCATCACCTGATTAGAGCCAGAGGCTCTAATAGGGCGATGCAAAGGGTGGACCCGGGGTGCAGAGCAGTGCATCCCGAGCCCACCCATTGCGTGACAATAGCGAATGAAAATTCGCTATTGTCACACCGATCCTGGCCAATCAGGAAGCGTGTCCGATACGCGCTTCTTGATTGGCCGCAAGGCAAACCCCTTGCCATTAGCCGAGGAGGAGGCGGAAGCGGAAGGACTCGTGGAGAATCGCCGCCGGTCACCGGGACTCAGAAGAAGCCGCCCGCCGCCGCTGCTGCTGGAAGGACTCGTGGAGACGCGCCGCCGGTCACCGGAACTGAGAAGAAGCCGCCCGCCGCCGCTGCTGCTCCAGGTAGGTAAGGGGGCACGCACACTGATCTCTGCATTGGGGGCATGTATGCTGGTCACTGCATTGGGGGCAAGCACGCTGATCTCTGCATTGGGGCATGTACGCGGTCACTGCATTGGGGGCATGGTATGCTGGTCACTGCATTGGGGGCATGGTATGCTGGTCACTGCATTGGGGGCATGTATGCTGATCTCTGCATTGGGGGAATGGTATGCTGGTCACTGCATTGAAGGGGGCATATACGCTGATCTCTGCATTCGGGGAATGGTATGCTGGTCACTGCATTGAAGGGGGCACGCACGCTGATCTCTGCATTGAAGGGGGCATGTACGCTGGTCACTGCATTGAAAGGGGCATGTACACTGGTCACTGCATTGAAGGGGGCATGTACGCTGGTCACTACATTGAAGGGGGCATGTACACTGATCACTGCATTGAAGGGGGCATGTACGCTGATCACTGCATTGAAGGGGGCATGTACGCTGGTCACTGCATTGAAGGGGGCATGTACGCTGGTCACTGCATTGAAAGGGGGCATGTACACTGGTCACTGCATTGAAGGGGGCAAGTACACTGGTCACTGCATTGAAGGGGGCAAGTACACTGGTCACTGCATTGAAAGGGGGCACGCTGGTCACTGTGCATTGAAAGGGGGCACGCTGGTCACTGTGCATTGAAAGGGGGCACGCTGGTCTCTCTGCATTGAAAGGGGGCACGCTGGTCACTGTGCATTGAAAGGGGGCACGCTGGTCTCTCTGCATTGAAAGGGGGCACGCTGGTCTCTCTGCATTGAAAGGGGGCACGCTGGTCACTGTGCATTGAAAGGGGGCACGCTGGTCACTGTGCATTGAAAGGGGGCACGCTGGTCTCTCTGCATTGAAAGGGGGCACACTGGTCCCTCTGCATTGAAAGGGGGCACGCTGGTCACTGTGCATTGAAAGGGGGCACGCTGGTCACTGTGCATTGAAAGGGGGCACGCTGGTCTCTCTGCATTGAAAGGGGGCATGCTGGTCTCTCTGCATTGAAAGGGGGCACGCTGGTCTCTCTGCATTGAAAGGGGGCACACTATACCTTAATTACTGAAGGCCCCTTTCTCACTTTTGCGACCTCAAAGTCACGCAATTTTTTTTATTTTTTAGCAGAGTGGCAGATTTTTATGGGGCTAATAACATGTAGAGGGGTTCCAGTTGTGATCTAGACTTTGAGTTGCCTGTTTTTACCATCCCCTGACCGCTCAGAAAAAAGTCTTAAATGGGCAAAATTATCTGAAAAAACTGACCCTTTAACTACTTCAGCTCCCCCTTAATGACCAGACCATTTTCTGCGATACGGCACTGCATTGCTTTAACTGACAATTGTGAGGTCGTGCGACGCTGTACCCAAATACAACTGATGTATTTTTTCCCACAAATAGAGATTTCTTTTGGTGATATTTGATCACCTCTGCAGTTTTTAGATTTTGCGCTATAAACATAAAATTAGCGACAAATCCTTTTTACTTTCTGCTATAAAACATTCCCAATGAAAAAAAATCAAATTTTTTCATAAATTTAGGCTAATATGTATTCTGCCACATATTTTTTGTAAAAAATCCTAAGTGTATTTTGATTGGTTTGCAAAAAAGTTATTACATCTACAAACTATGGAACTTTTTATTTTTTAATTGTTTTTTACTAGTAATGGCAGCGATCAGCGATTATTAGAGGGACTGCGACATTGCGGTGGACAAATCTGACACTAAATAACACTTTGTATATTGACCCCCCAAAATAATACCTTGCCACTCCTGTTTTAAAAGTCTAGCTCCGCCACTGGCATAATGGAAGAAGGAGTGGGGGAAGCACGGGGGGATGGATAGCGGAAGCAGAGCAGGGCCCAGGGGGATGGATGATGGAAGAAGGAGCAAGGGGGGTTAATGGAGACGGGGTCGGGTGGATAATTAATAAAGCAGGAGGGCATAATGGAACTGGAAGAAGGAGTGGGGAGGGGGGGAATGGCGGAAGCAGAGCAGGGCCCAGGGGGGATGGATGATAGAAGGAGGAGCAAGGGGGGTTAATGGAGACTGGGTTGATAATGAAAGCAGGAGGGCATAATGGAAGAAGGAGTGGGGGAAGCACGGGGGATGGATAGCGGAAGCAGAGCAGGGCCCAGGGGGGATGGATGATGGAAGAAGGAGCAAGGGGGGTTAATGGAGATGGGGTGGATAATTAATGAAAGCAGGAGGGCATAATGGAAGAAGGAGTGGGGGGGGGGGGTTAATGGAAGCACGGGGGATGGATAGCGGAAGCAGAGCAGGGCCCAGGGGGAATGGATGATGGAAGAAGGAGCAAGTGGGGTTAATGGAGATGGGGTGGATAATGAAAGCAGAAGGGCATATATATATATATATATAAAAAAATTATTGAAAGAAACATTTTTGCAAGGGAGGTGGGTGGCCGTTGGGGGGGGCGCCAAAATGGAGCTTCGCTTGTGTAGGCAGAAATCCTTGCACCGGCCCTGATAGTCTACCCTTATTTTGAGATAATATTGCAACTTTTTTCTTATAATGCTGAATTTAGAGTGATCCTTCTGTACTTTTTAAAGGGATGTTTCTATATTGTAACTCATTATCACATATAGTAAAACTGTAAACTCACAGGTTTAGAATTACTGGTGATAAGCTGTTGAGCGTTATCCTCAGGTGTTGTGCCATTGACTCGTTGCCATAGAAACATTTGTAAAGGGGAGGTGTTAGTAAGGTGACCGCGCTCACGTGGGGCGCCAGAAATATTTCTGCACCCAGGCGTCTGTGACCCTAGGATCGGCCCTGGGTAGCCAATCAGCTTCTAACTTCCGCTTGTTCAAGTAAACTTTGAAAAAAAAACTGAAAGCTGATTGGTTTCTATGCAGAGCTGCACCAGATTTTGCACCCTCCAACTTTAGTAAATCAACACCACAGTATTTCTCTCACCACAGCTTTTCAAATAGTCATTTGCACTAATTAAAATGGGTGTCTGGATAAATGGGGCCTTATAGGGCTTGTTTATACAAGAGGCAGGCCCGGACTGGCCATTGGGCAAAGCTAGCATTTTCCCAGCGGGCTGGGCCCTCACATGCTTGCCTTTCCTCCCCACCACCACAGTGACTGCTGCCCACAGATGGGAAGTGATGAGGAGTACATACATGTCAGATACTTAAATGGACGGTAGAGGAGGACGCTGCAATCCAGTGGGGGCTAATCAATAGGGGGCGCCGCCCCCGCCGCCCCCCCCCCCCCCCCCAAGGCTAGTCACACACAGTAAAATGCAGCATTTAAAAAAAAAAAAAGTGTACCTTTCAATGTCAGGGGCGCCGGACACATTGCTGTCTATGGATGGGGTGGGGATTTTGGAATCATGTGCTTTTTTCTCTCTTGCCAATTGGCAGCCTTCTGGTGTGTCCTCGGGGCACAGAGCGATGCGCTCTGAACACTCCCACTATCGTTTCCCGAATTTGCCGTCCTGTGATTGGTCCAGCCTGGACCAATCAGGACGTCCGACATCGTAGGGGCAGTGCTTGGGCGGGGCGTCACTCTCTGCTTCCCGCCGCCTCACCCCAGAGCCCAGCAGAAGCCTTTGTCTCTCGTCTGGGCTGGAGTGATCTGTGACTGTGAGACTGCATCGATTTCAACTCAGAGTCAGCATTGATCATCTTGGACTTGATAAGCATGTGGGATTTTTACTAGGGGACAGGGCCGCCATCCGGGGGGTACAGCCCATACTCTTGCATCTGGACAGGCTAGGCAAGGATGGGAGAAGGCAGGGTGGGTGCAGAATTGCGCCATGACTGCCCTGGCTTTCTGAGTGCAAGGCGGAAGCTGCTGCTGCTGTTCTGTGTCATTGAGCTCACATCGGGCTCTTTGCTGCCACCTCTGGCTACCTCCTGCATTTGCACTCCTGTCTGTGCTGCCTGTATTGTATCCCGGTGTTCTATCAGAAAACCCTACCCCATCAGATTTCCCTACCTACGTAATTTCCGGTGCAGGCTCGTCATGCACCAGCTGTAGCCGCGTCACACGCATGCGCGGATTAGGTAGGGAATTTTGTTAACATCGTAAGGGGGTGAGGCAAAAGTCCTACTACGCATGAGCGGGCGCATGCGCACCAATGGATCGGGTATCGGCATCTCTTATAACAAACATCCATCCGATCTCCATGCCATACACTGCGCCGAGCCAACAATCCTATTCCCTACCCACACGCGCACGCCCACTGTCTAATTGTCGGGTCGGCGCAGTCTGGGGCATGGAGATCAGATTGTCGGGTCGCTGCAGTGTCGGCTCGGCGCAGTGTCGGGTCAGCGCAGTGTGGGCCATGGAGATCGGATGGATGTTTGTTATCAGATATCCCGCTGCCCGACCCGTTGGTGTGCCCGACCCATTGGTGTGCCCGACCCGCTGGTGCGCATGCGCCGGCGCATGCACACTAGGACTTTTGCCTGACCCTTACGATGTTATCAAAATGCCCTACCTATTCTGCGCATGCGCAGTATGACTTGTGACGCGGCTACAGCTGATTCATGACAAAGCCACAGCTGATCCGCAACCGGAAATTACGTAGGTATGGAATTCTGATAGGGTATGGTATTCTGACAGAACACCGGACTGCAGCTCCTCTCTGTGTCACAGACAGATGTGGAAACAAGAGCTGGAGCTAGGATGACCACCTTACAAGTAAGGGCTGTTGTACAAGTGAAGGGGGGGGGGTGGTTGTGTACATGTGTCTGTATGTACATGTGTGTGTACACATCTGTGTGTGCACGTGTGTCTGTGTGTGTGTGTGTACATGTCTGTGTGTGTGTACATGGGGGTGGGTGTATGTCTGTGAGTACCTGTGTTTGCGTGTGTGTCTGTGAGTGTACATGTCTGTGAGTGTACATGTCTGTGTACACGTGTGTGTGTGTACATGTCTGTGTGTGTACATGTCTGTGAGTGTGTGTGTGTGCGTACATGTCTGTGAGTGTACATGTGACTGTGTGTGTGTGTGTGCGTACATGTCTGTGAGCATACATGTGTGCATACATGTCTCTGTGTGTGTACATGTCTGTGTGTGTGTGTGTGTGTGTGTATCTGTGAGTGTACGTGTGTGTGTGTATACGTGACTGTGTGTGTGCGCGCGTACATGTGTGTGTGAAATATATACATGTGTGAGGGGTGCTGAGTGCGTACAGGTGTGAGGGGGAGCTGAGTGCGTACAGGTGTGAGGGGGAGCTGAGTGCGTACAGGTGTGTGAGGGGGGCTGAGTGCGTACAGGTGTGTGAGGGGGGGCTGAGTGCGTACAGGTGTGAGGGGGGGCTGAGTGCGTACAGGTGTCTGAGGGGGGGGCTGAGTGCGTACAGGTGTGAGGGGGGGCTGAGTGCGTACAGGTGTGAGGGGGGCTGAGAGCGTACAGGTGTGTGAGGGGGGCTGAGTGTGTACAGGTGCTGAATTGGGATCGTTTGGACAAAATATAATTCCTTACTGTTAAATCTTGATAGCACTGATGACTTGGAATAGAATTTTCATTTTCATATATTACATTGTAAGTGTTAAAATAAAAGTGTATACTGAAGGACTCACTGTTATGGCTAGTGGGTGGATTCGGTGGGATGGCCCATGGGCAGGCCCTGCGGAATGTTGGTGGTCAGGCCCGGGGGGGGGGGGGCCCAGGCCTAAAGTTGCAGCCCTTGCGATTCGCCTAGTGACGAAATCTTACGTTATTGCCAGACCGGCATCAGCTGTTCTAAGGGATGTATTGCATTCAGTCCGCGCTCCGCCCCACCTCCGCATGCCTCCTCTCAGTGAGCTCTACGGGATGTAATGCTTTCAATCCCCGCTCACTGAGAGGAGGCGGGGTGCAGTGTGGACTGAATGCAATACATCCCTGAGAACAGATGATGCTGGTCTGGCAATAACGCAAGATTTTGTAGGTTTTCCTCCTGACCTCAATCAAATAGAACACCTTTGAGATGAATTAGAGCGGAGCCTGCAAGCCAGGCCTTCTTGTGCAACATCAGTGACTGACCTCACAAATGCGCTTCTGAAATAATGGTCAAACATTCTCAAAGACACACTCCTAAACCTTGTGGACAGCCTTCCCAGAAGAGTTGAAGCTGGTATAGCTACAAAGGGTGGGCCGACTCAATATTGAACCCTACAGACTAAAATTCTGAGCTACCGCTGGATCAGCAACCCCTAACCAAATCATGGCTAAACCTCAAGAGGAAGAAATCGAGAAGAGAACAGAAAAGGAAAGTAATAGAGAAAAGGAAGCAGCAAAGAAAAGAAAAAGGAGACAAAAGTCCAAGAGTGAGCGGATCTGTACAAATTTTGCTACGCTAAGGGCGCTCAGGCATACCCAGGTTACAAAGGAGCAGAGAGATAATGGATCCAAGGTTCCCATGTTTTGTCGAATTGAGGTCGTCTGTCCAAAAGGGTGGCTGAGAGGCGTTCGTTAAGCATAATCCAAGTAAGTTTATGTTTCACTAGCTCGGGATGGTTGGGGACCTCCATGACCTGGCCACCGCCAGTCTGGCAGCTGTGAATATAAACGCCACCAGTTTCCTGGCCTTGCGCGCCACCTTCACCGAGGAGTGACCCAGCAGGGCTTATTCAGGAGATTTAGGTAAAATGACTAGTGTGAGGGAATAAATACGTATTTATATTTTTTTATATACTGTATATATATATATATATATATATATATATATATATATATATACACAAATGTTTTGCCTTTAATTTCTATTTTAAACAGAATGGGTTGTTTTACAAGATGAGGGTTCACTTATACATTAACTCCACAGGTTGCCTTTGGCAGGTGTTGCTACTTAGAAAATACACCCATTGAAGTCAGTCAGACTGCACCACAACCGCGTTCTAAGTGTTTACAGTGCAGTATTTTAATGTAGAGTCCCACCTGGGTTTTAAAAAAACAATTAAGGACCAGTTTATACCAGAGAAACGCAGTACGGATGTGTTCCAGATGCTTTTCTCTATGCGTGTTTTTGACGAATTCCAGTGCTTTTTTGATGCGTTTTTGATCATTTTTGATGCAGTCCATCGCATTTTCCCCACCTCTTTCTTCTTAACCTCAAATAAGGACATGTGTGTTCCAGAGGGTTTTTGGTGCATTTAGGGTGCGTTCCAGTACAGTCCAGTGCAGAAAAAATGCAGCATGTTCTACCTATTTTTCTGGAACTGGAACGCACTGGGACTGCAAGCACTGGTGTGAACTATGCTTTTGGAAACCATATAACCTACTTTCCATGCACTTTTGATGCAGAAAAAAATGCACTGGATTGCATGTGGTGTGAACTGGCCCTAAGGCATCATGAGGCGGCAGTATCACCTCTTCAACAGACCTGTGGGTGTGGTATATCTGGATTTTGCTAAGGCATTCAACACTGTTCCCCACAAAAGCTTAATCTACAAGCTAAGGTCTGCAGGCATCGACCCCAAGGTTTGTTTTTGGATAGAAAACTGGTTACATGGGCGTGTCCAAAGGGTGGTGATAAATAACGCGTATTCAGACTGGTCTAGAGTGGTAAGTGGGGTCCCCCAGGGCTCAGTCCTGGGACCAATTTTGTTTAATTTATTCATTAATAACATAGAGAACGGAATCAGTAGCTCAATCTCAGTTTTCACGGATGACACAAAGATATGTAGGGCAATAACTTCTCATCAAGATATAGAAATCTTACAGAATGACGTGAACAAAATATCAGAGTGGGCAACTACATGGCAAAAATTAGATTTAATGTAGAGAAGTGAAAGGTATTACACTTAGGGGCAAAAAACATAAATACAAATTATGCTCTGGGGGGGGAATCTCTGGGGAAATCCAGAATGGAAAAGGATTTAGGGGTTCTAGCGGAAGATAGACTAAGTAATAGCATGCAATGTCAAGCTGCAGCTGTCAAAGCCGGCAGAATATTAGCATACATAAGGAAGGGGATATACTCCAGGGATAAAGCTATAATTCTACCACTTTATAAAACCCTGGTCCGACCACATCTGGAGATTTCTGTCCAGTTCTGGTCGCCAATCCTCAGAAAGGATGTGCTGGAACTGGAAAGAGCCCAAAGAAGGGCAACTAAACTAATAAGGGGATTGGAGGACCTTATATATGAGGAGCGATTACAAGCGCCTAATTTATTTTCCTTGGAGAAGAGACGCCTGAGAGGGGACATGATAGCGATTTTCAAATACCTCAATGGCGATCCCAGCATAGGTAAAAAACGATTTAGTCTCAAGGAATGCAAGAAGACACGTGGCCACACAATGAGATTAGGGGACAGGCAGTTTAACCTTAAGCTGCGTAAAGGGTTCTTCACTGTAAGGGCGTTGAGAATGTGGAGTTCTCTTCCACAATTGGTGGTAGCTGCGGGGAGTATGGCTACTTTTAAAAGACTCTTGGACGTGCATCTCACAGATCATGACATTCAGGGTTATGGGAAATGATCAGGCCACTGACACACACACACCTGTACAGGTTGAACTGGATGAACTGATGTCTTTATTCAACCTCAACTACTATGAAACTATGTAACACCTGCAAACTGCCACATGGCTGTCTAAAGTCCACAATCCATGTAAAAGAAGACTAACATTCACCCTGACACTAAAGGCTCATATACACTTCTAGTTGGGGAGGCAGTAAAAACGGGTGATTGAGTCACACTTATACTGCACCTTGACCACTCATTCAAAGGCAGCTGAACAAGGTTGTACACATTATGCGATGCTTTGCAAAATAAAAAAAATTACCTCCTGTCAAGCGAAGTTGTACAGCATTTATAGGGTTAGAAGTGTTGGCGAGAAGGCGACTTATCGTCTCCTCACTGAGAGTCAAGTTCTTCCTAAACACCTTTGAAAAGCGATCCACTATGGATTAATTTTGAGAGGGGTAGCAAGGTCTGCTGAATATCTAAATGTAGCCTAAAGCTACTAAAAACTGCAACAATTCCCCCATATATACATTTGGTGTGGATGCAGGAATCCTCCCTGCTGTTTCATTGTATGCTGACAGCGGGGAGACTCCCCCACTCCCACTGTTAGAATACTCTTATCAACGCTGCAGTACTAATCGAATTGACATTTTCCAGCAGTCCCATTTCTGTCAATTGACTTCTCATGAATGGGAATGGCCAAACAGGAATCAAAATTCAGCTGGTCCCTGCTGAACCAGCTGGATTTTGATCCATGTATGGTCAGTTTAAAGCAGAGCTCCGCCCAAAAGGGGAAGCTCCGCTTATCTGCCTTATTGGCACCTTTGGGGGGAGGGGGGCGCGGGTACCTGGTTTTGACAGGTGTTGATAAGCCATGGTGAACTCAGCCAGAAGTTTGGCCTCCCTCCTCCTTTTCCCGCAGAAGACCCAATTGGGGAGCGCAGCGCACTTCGTGCATACATAGTAGGGAACCGGCTGTGAAGCCCCACAGCTTCGCTGGCAGTTTCCCTTAGTAGAGATGAGGATGGCAACACCTGATAGCCGATTGGAAAATTGGCTTGGGTAAAGACAGCTGGATTCCTGGACAGGTAAGGGTCCTAACATTAAAAGTCAACAGCTACAGTATTTCTAGCTGCTGAAATTTTATTGCGCGCCGTGGCAATTTGTGGGTGTGGCCAATTGCTTAGCAGTGGGAGGGGCTTAAGGGATAGGGTAAACAACACCCAGACTTCCTAGTACTCATACAATATGCTTTGATTGCTCAGCCTACCTTAAAGAAGAACTTCATTAAAATAGTCAGAGACTGCATAGCAACCAGCAACTGTTGGGACAATGAAGACTTTGGTGAGAAGTATGTAATGTACAGTATTGTATATATAGTGCAGGAGAGTGTAATGTACAAAATGCAGGAGACAGGAGTATGTAATGTACAGAATGCAGGAGACAGGAGTATGTAATATACAGAATGCAGGGGTCGGACTCTGCACCATCCAGCCCCCCAGCTCTATACACCCCAAATGCCCACCCAGCTCCATACACCCCCCATCCACCCCAAATGCCCCCAGCAGCTCTATCCACCTCAAATGCCCACCCTAGCTCCATCCACCCCAAATGCCCACCCTAGCACTATATATCCCAAACACCCATCCAACCTCCAAACACTCCAAATGCCCACCCCAGCTCCATCCACCCCCCCCCCATCCAGCTCCATTCACACCATATGCCCACCCCAGCTACTTCCACCCCAAATGCCCCAGCTCCATCCAACCCAAATGCCCCCTTTTGGGGGGCGCAAACAGAAAAATGTAATAGGCATTGTTTTGCGGCAAAAAACGCTGTAAAAAATTGCGTGACTTTGAGGTCACGAAAGTGTAAAAGGGGCCTTCAGTAATTAAGGTAGAGTGTGCCCCCTTCAATGCAGAGTGACCAGCGTGCCCCCTTTCAATACAGAGAGACCAGCGTGCCCCCTTTCAATACAGAGAGACCAGCGTGCCCCCTTTCAATGCAGAGAGACCAGCGTGCCCCCTTTCAATGCAGAATGACCAGCGTGCCGTGCCCCCTTTCAATGCAGAATGACCAGCGTGCCGTGCCCCCTTCAATGCAGAGAGATCATCGTGCCCCTTTCAATGCAGAGAGACCAGCGTGCCCCCTTTCAATGCAGAATAACCAGCGTGACCCCTTTCAATGCAGAATGGCCAACATGACCCCATTCAATGCAGAATAACCAGCGTGCCCCCTTTCAATGCAGAATAACCAGCGTGCCCCCTTTCAATGCAGAATGACCAGCGTGACCCCCTTTCAAAGCAGAATTACCAGCGTGACCCCTTTCAATGCAGAATGACCAGCGTGACCCTTCAATGCAGAATGACCAGCGTGACCCCTTTAATGCAGAATGACCAGCGTGACCCCTTTAATGCAGAATGACCAGCGTGACCCCTTTAATGCAGAATGACCAGCGTGACCCCTTTAATGCAGAATGACCAGCGTACCCCTTAATGCACAATGGCCAGCGTGACCCCTTAATGCAGAATGGCCAGCGTGACCCCTTAATGCAGAATGACCAGCGTACCGTGCCCCCCCACCCGAGACCGGTGCACTTACCTGTAGCGGCTTCTCCTTTGTCCCCCCTGCGTCTCCTCGAGTCCTTCTGCCTCCTCCTCGGCCAATGGCATGGTTTTGCCTTTCGGCCAATCAGGAAGACCCGCTTCCTGATTGGCCAGGAGGAGATCTGTGTGACAATAGCGAATTTTCATTCGCTATTGTCACACAATGGGTGGGCTCAGGGCGCACTGCTCTGCACCCCGGGTCCACCCTTCTGATCGGGAGCCGAAGACGAGGGCGGAGCTGGGAGGAGGAGGGCAGCAGAGATGGACGGGAGGCATATACACACACACACACAGACACACAACACATGTATACACAGTCACACAACACATGTATACACAGTCACACAACACATGTATACACAGACACACAACACATGTATACACAGTCACACACACACACACACATACATGTATACACAGTCACACACACGTATACACAGACACACAACACATGTATACACAGTCACACAACACATGTATACAGACACACACACACACACATGTATACACAGACACACACACACACACACATGTATACACAGACACACACACATACATGTATACACAGTCACACACACACACATGTATACACAGTCACACACACACACACACATGTATACACAGTCACACACACATGTATACACAGTCACACACACACATACATACATGTATACACAGACACACACACATGTATACACAGTCACACACACACACATATATACACAGTCACACACACACGCGTATACACAGTCACACACACACACACACACATGTATACACACATGTATACACAGTCACACACACACACACACACATACATGTATACACACGTGTATACACAGTCACACACACACATACATGTATACACAGTCACACACACATGTATACACAGTCACACACACACACACACACACACACACATACATGTATACACAGTCACACACACACACACACACACACACACACATGTATACACAGTCACACACACACATACATGTATACACAGTCACACACACACATACATGTATACACAGACACACACACACACACACACACATGTATACACAGTCACACACACACACACATGTATACACAGACACACAACACATGTATACACAGACACACAACACATGTATACACAGTCACACAACACACACACACATACATGTATACACAGTCACACACACACATATACACACGCACACACACACACACACACACACACATGTATACACAGACACACACACACACACACACACACATGTATACACAGTCACACACACACATGTATACACAGTCACACACACACACATGTATACACAGTCACACACACATGTATACACAGTCACACACACACACACACATGTATACACAGTCACACACACATGTATACACAGTCACACACACACACACACATGTATACACAGTCACACACACACACACACACACACACACACACACACACACATACATGTATACACAGACACACAACACATGTATACACAGTCACACACACACATACATACATGTATACACAGACACACAACACATGTATACACAGTCACACACACACATACATGTATACACAGTCACACACACACATATATACACAGTCACACACACACATATATACACAGTCACACACATGTATACACAGTCACACACACATGTATACAGAGACACACAACACACATGTATACACAGTCACACACACACACACATGTATACACAGACACACAACACATGTATACACAGTCACACAACACACACACACATACATGTATACACAGTCACACACACACACATATATATACACACACACACACACACACACACACACACACATATATATACACACACACACACACACACACACACATGTATACACAGACAGACACACACACACACACATGTATACACAGTCACACACACACACATGTATACACAGTCACACACACATGTATACACAGTCACACACACACACACGTATACACAGTCACACACACATGTATACACAGTCACACACACACACACGTATACACAGACACACAACACATGTATACACAGTCACACACACACACACGTATACACAGACACACAACACATGTATACACAGTCACACACACACACATACATACATGTATACACAGACACACAACACATTTATACACAGTCACACACACACACATACATGTATACACAGTCACACACACACACATATATACACAGTCACACACATGTATACACAGTCACACACACATGTATACAGAGACACACAACACACATGTATACACAGTCACACACACACACATGTGTATACAGAGACACACAACACATGTATACACAGTCACACACACATGTATACACAGTCACACACATGTATACACAGTCACACACACATGTATACAGAGACACACAACACACATGTATACACAGTCACACACACATGTATACAGAGACACACAACACACATGTATACACAGTCACACACTTACCTGAGGAGGTCACACAGGGCTGGAGTCAGGACACCTCTGGGAAAGCTCAGTCTTTGACACACTCCGACATGCTGTGCAGCCTCAGCAGGCTTCTCTTCTCCCCGGCTGCTTGTAAAACCTGAAAGGGGCCATGATGAAAGCTTGAAAATAACTTAGCAGCCCCGCCCCCTTGCCAGAGAAGAGATGCCGGGCTGCAGGAAGCAGGAACCAGTGTTCTATAGAACGCTGAAGCCTAAGTTGGGGGTGGAGCTGGGCGGGGGGCGGAGCTGATTCTAAAGCGGCTTACACATTGGTCGTTTCTCTCCAGTATAGGCACCTGCACAACACGTCATTAGTTGCCAGGACGCCAGCGGTCCTAGCAACTATGACTGCAAGGAAAAGAAACGTGGATGGGGGTTGGGGAGAGGAGCAGAGGGCACAGGCATGCTGGAATCTTCAGTGGGCACAGTCAGTGTAAATAGGTAGTTACTGAGCATACCCCATTGAGTGGAGCCCACTGCTCCGGGACTTCAGCCCACATGAGCGGGACAGCGGGACTCACTTGAAATATCGGGACAGTCCCGCGGAATCCGGGACAGTTAGGAGGTATGTACTGGTTGTATGCTTTATCTGTTTTATTTACAGTTTCACCTATTCACAATCCTATTTGCATATCCATCTGACTTGTAACCTGTTTCATGTGACCACCATTCTTTCACTGGAATAAAGCCTTAAGTTACAAAAGGACTGGTTATTATAGGATTAAAGGTTTAGCTGTATGTTGAGCTGCACACGCCTGGGACATACGTGTAGTGAGAACAAAACAGCTATACAATCTGATTTTACAATTAGCTTTGGATCTATCATAAACTATATAGTGACAGAGTATTGAACATGTATGTGCAAATAAAGAGAGAGGATTTTGACAGCACCCCATTCCTGTAGGTAATACATAAATATACATTGGTTAGGATAGGGATTTTTGAAGGTGCCACATCAATTATCCAGACTGTTTATTACAAACCTGTGTTAAAATGCATAGAAAATTACACAAAAAAAACATATATATCATCATCCTCTGAAATTGAAGGTGGTATCAAGGTCCTCTATACATGTTCTTCTACATATTTCACCATATGGCTTCTTCGGGAAGTATGCATATAGGATACCACACATAGACCATCCATCTCAACGCCAGAGTCACACCAGAGGAGTGTCGCTAGGATGGACAGACTTCACCATGAGCCTAAGGGGAGGTTAGGTATAGGAGCCAGAATAAAATCAGGAAAGCATATGTTAAGCAGTCCAATAGGGGGAGCCAGTATATCAAACATGGAGGCAGCCAGTTTAGGATAAGTTCTCTGTGTGCTAGGCACTGGCTCCTCGGACAACAGAGTTGTGGTCAAGGAACAATGCACAACAGCGGAAATAGATGTGAACAGAGCCTAAATAAAAAAGCTGTTACAATCAGATTGTGTAACGTATGAACAATCTAAGGCTCCATTCACACCTATTGTAAGAAGAGGCTTGCTGTTCAGAGTTGTGTTTCTGTTCAATCCCGCCGGGACTTGGCGAATGCGAATGCGCAAACGCGCGCACGCAAGCACGCAACATGACAGATGCTGGTGCCAAATAGGCTATTTAAACCCAGCCTTTGCTCAGCTCCAGTGCTGCTTTGTCTTCAGCCTTGTTGATCTGAACCTGCTACCTGTATCCTGTTTACCAGTACCAGACCCGGCTTGTCCTGACTATCCTCTGCTCTCCGCCTGCACCAACCTCGGCTTGTCCCTTGACCTCCGCTTCAGTCTGCTGCTTCTGGCTCCTGTATGACCGTTTGGCTTCTGACCCGGCTTGTCTCACTACGCTCCTGCCACCAGCACCTGTTGCCTGCATACCTGCTCTGGACTTACCCGGCTATCCCTGTCTGTGGACTCAAGCCTGCTTCCAGCTACATCAGGCACTCGTGCTACTCTATACTCGGCACCTCCTGTCTGCACTATCAGGGGTCCCGAGTCAGAGGCGTAAGAGAGGCCTTCCTCACCGTTCAGGCTCACCTCCAGGTACGTGATAGTACAAAGCAGCCAATGTCAGAGCCTGAACGAGGAACCTCTCCAATGGACGAATTATGCCATCACCTGGCGGCACTTACACAGTCTGTCAAGGACCTGCAAGAGGGCTATAATCGACTTGAGGGACGTGTCCAGTCATTAACCTTGTCATCTCCTGCAGCTCCTGCATCTCCTGCTTCTGGAGGATCTTCTGCCTCACCGGCTGTAATGTTTTTGCCACCAGAACCCCGGGTACCAACCCCGGAAAGGTTTTCAGGTGATCGCAGCAAATTTAGATCCTTTCATAACGCCTGTGAGCTATACTTTGCCCTACAGCCCCATACCTTCTCCCTGGAGGCTACCAAAGTAGGCTATGTTATTTCCCTTCTGCAAGGAGAACCCCAGTCCTGGGCCCACCGTCTACTTGAACATAAGGATCCTTGCCTATCAAATCTGAACTTGTTCTTCGGAGCTATGGCTGAGTTATATAAGGACCCTCAGAAGACCAATACTGCCCAAGCGGCCCTTCATACCCTTCAGCAAGGCCGCAGAACGGCAGAAGATTATGCGTCAGACTTCAGACGCTGGAGTGCTGACACCGATTGGAATGACACCGCCCTCCGCTATCAATTCCGATTGGGACTCTCCGATCCTCTAAAGGACGAATTGGCCCGTGTGGGGTGCCAGGTTCTCTGGAAGCTCTAATTAATCTGGCCATACCTAGATCGATCAGCGCCTAAGAGAACGCCGTTCAGAAAGGGCTGGTGAGCAACTTCGACCTATGTGGATGATGCCGCGAGTCTTCCGCCCTTCAGGGCCTACACCCTCAGTCTCTGCCACACCTGCTGCTGACATTTCAGAGCCAATGCAGCTCGGCATGCTTCGGCCTTCTCTCTCTCCAGAAGGACGCTAACGCCGTCGGGTGAACAATCTATGCCTGTACTGCGGAGAGAGTGGACACTATGTGAGATCCTGCCCCGCCAAGAGCCGTAAGTGCTTAACTCTCTCTTCTATCAACCAGGAATCGAGTTCCCACAACTCCTCTCACCTGACTGTCCTTGTCTCCTTACAGCTTCCAGAAGGGGCTATCTGGGTACCCGCCATTATTGACTCTGGAGCCTGTAGCTGCTTCATCGACCAAGAATTTGCTAATCAATTCAAGGTCCCTTTACAGCCGAGATCTAATGGAATGGCAATCCATTTGGCAGATGGGTCACGTATTAAATCCGGGCCTGTCACTCAAGAGACTCTTCCCTTACCTGCCACCATATCTGACAACCACAAGGAACTACTACGCCTGGATGTTATCACCTCTCCCTTATTCCCTATCATTTTGGGAATGCCATGGCTACAGGCGCACAACCCCTGTATCAACTGGAAAAAAGGAGAGATTGAGTTCCTATCCCCTTACTGTCGACAGCTTTGCTTCTTCCAACAACCCCCTCAACCATCTTCACTGCTATGCATGGAGTCTGATGATGAAGCTCGTTCCTCTGTTCCTATGGTCTACCATGACTTTTTAGATGTCTTCAGTAAGAAAGGTGCAGAGACTCTTCCTCCCCACAGACCATACGAGCTCCTCCAATCGAGCTCCTCCCTGGAGCCGAAACACCTTTTGGACGAATTTTCTCCCTCACAGAGCTTGAACTCACAGCTTTAAAGGAGTACATCGATGACAGCCTAAAGAAAGGTTTTATTCGCCATTCCACGTCCCCGGCAGGAGCAGGGATTTTCTTTGTGGAGAAGAAAGACCACTCTCTCCGACCCTGTGTGGATTATCGGGACAAAATCACAATCAAAAATCGTTACCCCTTTCCCCTGGTACCAGAACTATGCCAGAGACTTCGTTCTGCTACCGTGTTTACCAAGTTGGATATATGTGGGGCATATAATCTGGTACGAATCCGGGAAGGTGACGAGTGGAAGACTGCATTTCGCACTCGTTTTGGGCACTTCGTGTACCTTGTAATGCCCTTCGGACTCTGTAATGCCCCGGCCACCTTCCAACATTTCATAAACGGCATTTTTCGAGACTTTCTGGACTTATTTGTCATTGTATATCTTGATGATATCCTGATCTTTTCTGTTACCTTGGAGGATCATCATGGGCATGTAAGGAGTGTTTTGGCCCGACTCAGGCAACATGGCTTATACGCAAAACCTGAAAAATGTGAATTCAGCCGACAGGACATTCAATTCTTGGGTCTGATTCTTTCTACAGAGGGCATCATTTTAGACTGGCCGGCCCCCGCAGACAAGAAAGGGGTACAACAGTTTGTGGGGTTTGCAAATTTTTACCGGAAATTCATCAAGAATTTTTCCGCAATTATTTCTCCTATCACTCAGTTGACCAGACAGGGTATTCGGTTCCAGTGGACTCCTGAAGCACAAACCGCTTTTGAAACCCTGAAGACCCTGTTTACCTCCGCACCTGTGCTTCAACATCCTGACCCTGCTTTGCCCTATGTCCTGGAGGTGGACGCTTCTGAGTCGGCAGTTGGAGCAGTATTATCCCAACGCCAAGGAGCCAAGGCCCTGTTGCATCCCGTTGCTTTTTTTTCACGCAAACTGTCTCCTGCTGAAAGGAACTACGATGTGGGTGATCGGGAACTCTTGGCAATTGAAGCAGCTCTAGAAGAATGGAGGTATCTTCTAGAAGGAGCAGCTCATCCAATCTTGGTATACACAGACCATAAAAATCTGGAATACCTGCGAGCTGCGAAACGCCTAAGACCACGTCAGGCCAGGTGGGCTCTTTTTTTCTCAAGATTTTCTTTTCACGTAACCTATAGGCCGGGGTCAAAGAATACCAAACCTGATGCGCTCTCTCGCATGTTCTGTGAGGCGGCAGGATCTGTGATCCCGGATACAATCCTGTCTTCGGGGAACTTCCTGTTGTTACAAGAAGACCTTCTACTTCAACTCAAACAGGCATCTAGAGGAATGCCGCCTCCTCTTGGAACTACCCTACAAATTAAAGATGGACTTTTGTGGCACAACAATAAAATCTTTATTCCTGAAGAGTTTCGGGTCAATATTCTGGGCCTCTGCCACGATCATACACTCGCGGGTCACTTTGGTATCCGCAAGACCACTGAGTTGCTTCAGCGTACCTTCTGGTGGCCTAGCCTGGAGAAGTACTGTAGGAAATATGTTGAGACCTGTGTCACCTGCATTCGAAACAAGACAACCAGGACTAAGTCTTGGGGTCTACTCAGACCTTTGCCGGTTCCAGACAGAGCCTGGAAAATGATATCCATGGACTTTATTGTGGAACTGCCCCCATCCGAGGGTCATACCACCATCTTTGTAGTTGTGAATACACCATCAGCCGCAGATGCTGCCAGAATGTTCATCAAGGAGATTGTAAGACTCCATGGAGTTCCTACCAACATAGTGTCTGATCGTGGGGTTCAATTTACCTCCAAGTTTTGGAAATCCCTTTGTGAAAAATTGAAAATTCAACTATCTTTTTCTTCAGCTTACCACCCACAGACCAATGGCCAGACAGAAAGGACTAATCAGACCTTGGAGCAGTAATTACGCTGTTTTTCCTCTTACTCACAGGATGATTGGGTAACACTGTTACCACTGGCCGAGTTTGCTTACGATAATTCTGAACATTCTGCTATTAAGCAGACCCCGTTCTTTGCCAATTATGGTTACCACCCTTCCTTCCTGGTCACCACAGTTCCCGAGGGCCCTGTTCCTGCTGTCCAGGACACAGTTAATTTTTTTACATCCAACAACAGATTACTGCAGGAAACTATGGCCAAAGCTCAGGAATGTAACAAGAAGTTTTATGACAGGAAAAGAAGAGGAGAACTGATCTTGGAACCTGGTGACAAGGTATGGCTGGCCACGACCAACCTGAAGCTAACCTGCCCGTCAAGAAAACTTGGGCCCAAGTACATAGGCCCCTTTCCAGTTAAGAGGAAAATTAATGATGTAACCTATGAATTACTGTTACCTGAGTCTTTTAAAATCCACCCTGTCTTCCACGTATCATTGCTGAAATCTACATTACCAGACCCTTTCCCTGGACGGATCAATGGGCCTCCTGACCCTGTGCTGATCGATGGAGAAGAGGAATTCGAAGTAGAATCCATTATTGATTGCAGGAGAAGAGGCAACCTAATCCAATACCTAATCAAATGGAAAGGTTATGGACCTGAAGATAATTCCTGAGAACCAGTAACCAATATTCATGCAAAAGGCCTACTCCAGGCATTCAAACGTAACCACCCTGAGAAACTAGCCCGTTTGGGCATCCGGAGGCTGCCCATTGGGAGGGGGCAATGTAAGAAGAGGCTTGCTGTTCAGAGTTGTGTTTCTGTTCAATCCCGCCGGGACTTGGTGAATGCGCATGCGCGAATGCGCGAACGCAAGTACGCAAGCACGCAACATGACAGGCTCAGCTCCAGTGCTGCTTTGTCTTCAGCCTTGTTGACCTGAACCTGCTACCTGTATCCTGTTTACCAGTACCAGACCCGGCTTGTCCTGAGTATCCTCTGCTCTCCGCCTGCACCAACCTCGGCTTGTCCCTTGACCTCCGCTCCAGTCTGCTCCTTCTGGCTCCTGTATGACCGTTTGGCTTCTGACCCGGCTTGTCTCACTACGCTCCTGCCACCAACACCTGTTTCCTGCATACCTGCTCTGGACTTACCTGGCTATCCCTGTCTGTGGACTCCAGCCTGCTTCCAGCTACATCAGGCAGTCGTGCTACTCTATACTCGGCACCTCCTGTCTGCACTATCAGGGGTCCCGAGTCAGAGGCGTAAGAGAGGCCTTCCTCACCGTTCAGGCTCACCTCCAGGTACGTGATACCTATGCAAGTGCCATGGAGTGTGTGCGCTTTTGTGTGGTTTCATGTGTTTTTGTGCATTACTCTTAGGACAGCCCATTCATTTCATTCGTTTTACGTGTCCCATAAAAGAAGTGCATGACCCTTTTTAAAAAATTTGACACACCAGAACACATTACTTTGTTACCATACGTTTTGGCATGCATGCTAAAAAGGTACGTGGGGGTGCCGTGAAGAATTAACGGCACTACCACGTACCTCAATGGTCTGCATGGTTTTCTGCATTGCAAAAATGTGCACTATTTTGTGCGCATTCCCAAAAAGCACAAATGTGAACCTAGCTTAAAGCGGAACTTTACCCATAACAACTTGACAACATTAAAAAAAATAATGTTCTTTAGTATGGAATATACATTGCACATTATGGAAAAGAGTAAATAACCCATGCCTCTCCCAAGGGGGAGACAATGGGAAATAGGGTTTTTTAGGTGCCCAAAAGTAATAAATCAATGTAACAAGAACATATAAAAATCACATAATATTTTACTTACACAAAATAGTTAAAAAACGGCAGGAGTGTAGGCTCTATGCAAGATACCAAATACTAGATAAATATATACTATACCCATCTATACTTGGAGGGATGGCGGAAGGTGTATGGATCAACATGTTTCGCCCAGTAGAAGGGCTTCTTCAGGATCCATAAAATACAAAGGGGGCAGCGCCAATTAAAAGTCTGTTCTTCAGGATCCACCTTTTAGTATTTACAGAGCTTATAACTAGTAAACAATACAGACAGTATATTAGTAACAAGATTACATACATAATAAATATATCATAAAGTTCTTGTGTATAAACATATACAAAACAAAAAGAAAATCAGGCTATAACCATACTAAATCACTTATGAGATTAATATAATTGTAGAGTTGGGAAAAAAGAAAAATGATTATGCTACCAAAATGAGTGTGTGCTGTAAATTTCCTCCAGCATTTCTCCTGTTTCTTATTGCTGGAGGCCGCCATTTTTCTGAAGCCCAGGAGCCCCTGAACAGGAGTAAATATTTAGGCAGTGAGCAGATCGGGCTCTACAAATTCGGCACAGTGCCTAAAAATAGAGAGCAACTGAGCATGTGCAGAGCAGGGTGAGACAGTGTACAGTATTAGTGGATTTTAAACAGTATAGGTACTTATTTTTAATGTTTTACATAGCTATACCTGCAAAATGGACCAGCATGAAGTGCTCTAGCAGAAGTATATAGCATCTCACAAAAGTGAGTACACCCCTCACATTTTTGTAAATATATTATATATTTTCATGTGACAACACTGAAGAAATGACACTTTACTACAATGTAAAGTAGTGAGTGTACAGCTTGTATAACAGTGTAAATTTGCTGTCCCCTCGAAATAACTCACACAGCCATTAATGTCTAAACCGCTGACAACAAAAGTGAGTACACTCCTGAGTGAAAAATATCCAAATAGGGCCCAAAGTGTCAATATTTTTAGTGTGATAACCGATATTTTCCAGCACTGCCTTATCCCTCTTGGGCATGGAATTCATTAGAGCTTCACAGGTTGCCACTGGAGTCCTCTTCCACTCCTCCATGATGACATCACTGAGCTGGTGGATGTTAGAGACCTTGCACTCCTCCACCTTCCGATGGAGGATGCCCCACAGATGCTCAATAGAGTTTAGCTCTGGAGACATGCTGGGTAGTCCATCACCCTTACCCTCAGCTTCTTTAGCAAAGCAGTGGTCATCTTGGAGGTGTGTTTGGGGTCGTTATCATGTTGGAATACTGCCCTGCGGCCCAGTCTCCAAAGGGAGGGGATCATGCTCTGCTTCACTATGTCACAGTACATGTTGGCATTCATGGTTCCCGCAATAAACTGTAGCTCCCCAGTGCCGGCAGCACTTATACAACCCCAGACCATGACACTCCCACCACCATGCTTGACTGTTTGCAAGTCACACTTGTCTTTATACTCCTCACCTGGTTGCCACCACACACGCTTGACACCATCTGAACCAAAAATCATCAGACCACAGGACATGGTTCCAGTAATCCATGTCCTTAGTCTGCTTGTCTTCAGCAAACTGTTTGTGGTGTTTTTTTGTGCATCATCTATAGAAGAGGCTTCCTTCTAGGACAACAGCCATGCAGACCAATTTGATGCAGTGTGTGGCGTATGGTCTGAGCACTGACAGGCTGACCCCCCACCCCTTTAACCTTTGCAGTAATGCTGGCATCACTCATACGTCTATTTCCCAAACACAACCTCTGGATATGATGCTGAGCACGTGCATTCGACCTCTTTGGTCGACCATGGCGAGGTCTGTTCTGAGTGGAACCTGTCCTATTAAACCGCTGTATGGTCTAGGCCACCGTGCTGCAGCTCAGTTTCAGGGTCTTTGCAATCTTCTTATAGCCTAGGCCATCTTTATGTAGAGCAACAATTCTTTTTTTTCAGATCCAAAGAGAGTTCTTTGGCATGAAATGCCATGTTGAACTTCCAGTGACCAGTATGAGATAGTGAGAGCGATAACACCAAATTTAACACACCTGCTCCTTATTCACACCTGAGACCTTGTAACACTAATGAGTCACATGACACCGGGGAGAGAAAATGGCTAATTGGGCCCAATTTGGGCATTTTTACTTAGGGGTGTACTCACTTTTGATGCCAGCGGTTTAGACATTAATGGCTGTGTTTTGAGTTACTTTGAGGGGACAGCAAATTTACACTGTTATACAAGCTGTACACTCACTACTTTACATTGTAGCAAAGTGTCATTTCTTCAGCCCCGGTTCACACTTATGCGATGCGGGAAGGCTGCGAATTCGCAGCCTGTTCCCGCATCGCAAACGCACCCCCGGCAGTTCACACTGCCATATGCGATACACTGGGGGTGTCAATGTAATCTTAATGACACCCCCAGTTTGATCGCATATCGCAGTGTGATCTTGCAGTTCGCACAGGATCGGATCGCACAAGTGTGAACCGCTGTGCGATCCGATCCTGATGCGGCTGCAAAAAAAGGGTCCTGTGCATGTTTGCTGCGGGTGCGGTGCGAATTTAGCCATACAAAGTGTATGGCTAAACTCGCACCGCACAGCCGATAGCATGTAATGAAGGAGCAGTGCGCTCCGACATTACATGCGAACGCCGCAGCCGCATAAGTGTGAACCGGCACTAAGTGTTGTCACATGAAAAGATATCATTAAATATTAACATAAATGTGAGGGGTGTACTCACTTTTGTGAGATACTGTATATTGGAATCTTTATTTATTTTATTACTACTAATAATCAGCGATTTATAGTCAGTCTGTGGCGAGCAATCTGACACTACCTGATGCTGGGAGGAACTGACTAACTACCACTGACACTAATACAGTGATCAGTGATAATACTATACACTGTCACTGTACTAATGGCATGTGTGTATCCTAAACCCGTAAGCAGGCAGCGACGTACCAGTATAGCAGTACATTGCAGGCAGGTGGGCGGGCAGTCCTTAAGTGGTTAAAAAACACTAAAATATGCATAGAAGCTCTTGACAAAGGAGCGCAGTCTCTTGCGCACTGATGCCTAAAAACGCCACGTTTTTAGGCATACAGGCATTTTTCTTTCTTTTTGGTTGATGTGAATGCGGCCCATTGTTTTTAACAGGCCTGTACACATAGGCACGTAAATGTGTTCTGCATATGGATAAGTAAATTAAAAAAAAAAAAAAAACCTGTGTTGCTGGACAGTACAGTATTTTATAATACTGCCTTTGCTAAAGGTGTAGGCCAGTAGTCTCCAAAACTGCAGCCCGAGGGCTAGATGCAGCTCTTTGTTCGCCATTATCCGGTCCATAGGAGCGCTTTTCTTCCCACCGATTCAAGACACTATTTCTGACACCAACAATGGGGCATAATTCTTTCTACTCACATTAACAACGGGGCACTGTTTCTCCCATTGACACCAAGAATAGAGCACTATTCCTCCCACTGATACCAATGATGGGACACTATTCTTCTAACTTATACCAAAGATGGGACACTATTCCTCCCACTGACACCAATAATGGGGGACATTTCTTTCCACTTATACCAATGATGGGCACCATTCCTTCTCCTGACACCAATGGAGGGGCACTATTTCTCCCATTGACACCAATGATGAGGCACTATTCCTCCCACTGACACCAATGATGGGACACTATTCCTCCCGCTGACACCAATGACGGGACACTATTCCTCCCACTGACACCAATGATGGAGCACTATTCCTCCCACTGACACCAATGTTGGGGCACTATTCCTCCCAATGACACCAATGATGGGGCACTATTTCTCCCACTGACACCAATGATGGGGCACTATTCCTCCCACTGACACCAATGATGGGGCACTATTCCTCCCACTGACACCAATGATGGAGCACTATTCCTCCCACTGACACCAATGATGGGACACTATTCCTCCCACTGACACCAATGATGGGGCACTATTCCTCCCACTGACACCAATGATGGAGCACTATTCCTCCCACTGACACCAATGATGGAGCACTATTCCTCCCACTGACACCAATGATGGGACACTATTCCTCCCACTGACACTAATGATGGGGCATCATTCCTCCCACTGACACCAATGATGGGGCACTATTCCTTCTTCTGATATCAATGAGGGGGCACTATTCATTCTTCTGATATCAATGAGGGGGCACTATTCCTCCCACTGACACCAATGATGGAGCACTATTCCTCCCACTGACACCAATGTTGGGGCACTATTCCTCCCAATGACACCAATGATGGGGCACCATTTCTCCCACTGACACCAATGATGGGGCACTATTCCTCCCACTGACACCAATGATGGGGCACTATTCCTCCCACTGACACCAATGATGGGGCACTATTCCTCCCACTGACACCAATGATGGAGCACTATTCCTCCCACTGACACCAATGTTGGGGCACTATTCCTCTCACTGACACCAATGATGGGGCACTATTCCTCCCACTGACACCAATGATGGGGCACTATTCCTCCCACTGACACCAATGATGGGGCACTATTCCTCCCACTGACACCAATGATGGAGCACTATTCCTCCCACTGACACCAATGTTGGGGCACTATTCCTCTCACTGACACCAATGATGGGGCACTATTCCTCTCACTGACACCAATGATGGGGCACTATTCCTCCCACTAACACCAATGATGGGGCACTATTCCTCCCACTGACACCAATGATGGGGCACTATTCCTCCTACAGACACCAAAGATGCATTGTTTACTCCCACGGATGTCAGGACAATTTCTACTCAAAATGTCCACATTCCGGCCCCCCTAAAGTCTGAAGGGCAGTAAACTGGCCCTTTGCTTAGAGAGTTTGGAGACCCCTGGTGTAAGCCCTTTATTTACCTCATGAAGCCTGACTGGAAAACTCCTAGGAGGTTGCTATGTGTAGCCTAGCTGTGACTGTTCCCCTTCCCCATCACAGGAGTAAGCTCCTCAGACCCCTCACACATCTCTTTTTCTCTCCTGATGCATTATATCAGCCACAGAACCTGCATAAATATTAGGTGGCCTGGTTTACAGGGATGAGGTGCCAACCCTAATTGACACCAGTCCCTGCCCTCAAAGAGCTTATAATGTAACATCTTAGATGTTTTCCAGTCAGGCTTCATGAGGAATGTAATTGGACACACCTATAGCAAGGGCATTATTCAACTTGTTTATTTTTATCTACAGACACCCCCAATCTGCATATGCTGTTTTTTTTAAGTAAAGGTGAACTAACTTTTTTCATTTAAACCCAAACAAACCTTTGCATCCTAGTATATATTACACTGCCTTTACCAATACCAAGTACAGACCATTGCTTCAGAGGTATATACAGAAATCTGACCAGCTCAGTAGGACTGAGGGACCCCACAGTTCTGTCTATGATGAAAGACACATTGTGATTGGTCGCAGTATCTGGCTCGGTGAAGGCCCCCCTATCTGTCGGCTGTGTGGATTGGTCGTACTAGTTGAAGGCGATTTCTTTCTTTGTTCACAGATCCACGTGGTATCTTTATTACGGTAGCTTAGCTCTCTGAGGCTGCGCGTTTGTTAGGGGGAGTGCGGCATGTTATGGCCGAGTGCGCGGTTAGTAGGTGATGCACGGTAGTCTCCCCCGCCCCATCTGTTCAGTACCGGGGAGGGGGGGTCCCGGTGTCTCCATCCCCCGGCTCTCGGTGATCGCCGCCTACAGGAGTCTATGAGCGGCCCGAGGTAAGCGGATGGTGGGGCCTGCGGACTGCTCCACTGCACAGGAGGGAAGGGGGAGGCGGAGGACGAGCGGCTGAAGAGGAGACGATACAATCCAGGTAAGAAGGTGTGTGAGGGCACAGGAGGTCTCCCTCAGGGGGTGAGGAGAGTGGGGACTACCGGGGCCTGGACCCACCTCAATTACCACAATATTACACACATTCACCTCACCTACCACAACACTGGACACACTCACCGACAGCTACAGGCCTCACCTCTCTTCACCTTCCTTACACCGACACTGTGCACACTCCGCAACTGGCAGGGCCCGGACTTACCTCACCTACCCCCACACTGTGCACACTGCCCGCAACTGGCAGGGCCCGTACTTACCTCCCCTACCCCCACACTGACCACAACTGGCAGGGCCCGGACTTACCTCACCTACCCCCCACAGGCAGGGCCCGGACTTACCTCACCTACCCCCCACACTGACCGCAACTGGCAGGGCCCGGACTTACCTCACCTACCCCCACACTGTCCGCAACTGGCAGGGCCCGTATTTACCTCACCTACCCCCACATTGACCGCAAATGGCAGGGCCCGGACTTACCTCACCTACCCCCCACACTGACCGCAACTGGCAGGGCCCGGACTTACCTCACCTACCCCCACACTGACCACAACTGGCAGGGCCCGGACTTACCTCACCTACCCCCCACAGGCAGGGCCCGGACTTACCTCACCTACCCCCCACACTGACCACAACTGGCAGGGCCCGGACTTACCTCACCTACCCCCACACTGACCGCAACTGGCAGGGCCCGGACTTACCTCACCTACCCCCCACAGGCAGGGCCCGGACTTACCTCACCTACCCCCCACACTGACCGCAACTGGCAGGGCCCGGACTTACCTCACCTACCCCCCACACTGACCGCAACTGGCAGGGCCCGGACTTACCTCACCTACCCCGACACTGTGCACACTGACCGCAACTGGCAGGGCCTGTACTTACCTCACCTACCCCCACACTGTGCACACTAACCACAACTGGCAGGGCCCATACTTACCTCACCTACCCCCACACTGTGCACACTAACCACAACTGGCAGGGCCCGTACTTACCTCACCTACCCAACCACTGTGCACACTGACCGCAACTGGCAGGGCCCGGACTCCCCTCACCTACCTAACCACTGTGCACACTGACTGCAACTGGCAGGGCCTGGTCTCCCCTCACCTACCCCAACACTGTGCACACTGACTGCTACTGGCAGGGTCCGGACTTCCCTCACCTACCCAACCACTGTGCACACTGACCGCAACTGACACAGCTCCCCGTGGGCCTATGTTTACGTTCCCTGTGTGGTCACTGTGTACACACTTACAACAGGCACAGCACCCCAGACCAGTGTTCACCTCCCCTGCCCAAATGCTGTGCACACTGACCACAACAGTCACAGTTCCCCCGTGGCCTGTACTCAGCTGACCTACTTATGTGCATCCTGACAACTGGGAGATTTCCCCCCTGGTTCATGTTTACGTTCCCTGTGTGGTCACTTTGTGCACTTATATTAGGCACAGCACCCCAGATCAGTGCTCACCTTCCCTGCCAGAACACTGTGCACAATGACTGAAACTTGTAGAGCTCCCCTGGGGACTTTACTCGCTTTAACCTACTTCTGTGTACATTGACTACAACTGGCAGAGCTCCCCTGGGGCCTGTATTTAGTTTACCTCTGTGCACACTGACCACAACTGGTAGAGCTACCACAGGGCCTGTATTTACCTCTCCTACACTGTGCACACTGACCACAACTGGCAAAGCTCCGCCGGGGCCTATACTCAGCTCACCTACTGCTGTTATAACAGGCAGAGCTCCCACGGGGCCTATATTCAGCTCACCTTACCTACCTCTGTGCATACTAACTACAACTGGCAGAGCTCCACAGGGCCTGTACTCACCTCACCTTACCTACCTCTGACCACAACTGGCAGAGCTCCCCAGGGTCTGTACTCAGCTCACCTACTGCTGTGCACACTGACCTCAACAGGCACAGCTCCCCGGGGCCTGTGCACACTGACCATAACTGGTAGAGCTCCTTAGGGCCTGTACTCACCTTGCCTACCTCTGTGTACACTGACTGCAATCTGCAGAACTCCCCGTACCTACTGCTGTGCACACTGACTGCAAAAGGCACAGCTCTCCCGGCACTAACTGCAGCAGGCCTGTGCTCACCTTACCTACCTCTGTGCACACTGACCGAAACATGCAGAACCTCCCAGGGCCTGTGTTTACATTCCCTGTCTGATCACTGCGCACGTCCAGAACAGACAGAACTCTGCAGGCCTGTGTTTACATTCCCTGTCTATAATCACTTTACATGCTTTCCAAAACAGGCAGTGCTCCCTCCGGCCCATATCTACCTTCCCACAAACAGATCCATCACCCCTACGCAACACCGATGGATGAATGAATCTCCTGCTGCAGGTTTTACATTTTGACAAACAGACTTCTAGCTGTCAAACTACCTGTTTTTAGATTGGATGCAACCACTGTTCACTGATGCTCTAGCCCAGCTCCTTCAGTTTTTCAATTGAGGTATGTGGGGTAGGAGGCAGTCAACAGGGCCACCCACTGAGCCAGTTTCTGCTGAATCTTTAAGAACTGAATGATCATCAAGAAGTGAATGGCCAACCTACAGTATGTTACTTAAAGTGGAGCTCCAGGCCCCCCCACAAATTAAGTCAGCAGCTACAGATACTGTAGTTGCTGACTTTTAATATAAGGATGCTTCCTTGTCCAGGGATACAGTGATGTCCTCAGCCGAGCTGAATCTTCAATCGGCTTCAAGAGCGGGCGCTGACATTCAGCACTGTGCACTTTATTGAATTTATATTTCATATTTTCTATGGATTTTACACATGTATAATTAGTTATGCACTTGTCACTTTAGGACACTTATTCATTTATACATTTGCGTGGATTTTTATATCTTGGTTTATAGCAAAAAAAAAAAAAACGTAATCCCCATCCACTGTGTCCAAAACTTAAAAAAAAAAAAAAAAAAAACTATACTTAAAGTAAGGGAAAGCGTCAGTAAAGCCTTGCAGGCTTCACAGTCAGTTTCCTACTGCACATACACGAGTCACGCTGAGCTTTGTGAATGGTTGCGCAGTCGTCTGGGACCTATGATGTGTCCCAGAGGACTGCAGGGGTGAACGTCCAGCTCAGATCACCGCAGCACATTTGACCTGGTACCTGCAAAAAAGTGCCAAATGTGGCAGTGGAGGGAAGAAGGGAGGGGGTTGAGGATGCAAATAAGTAGAACTTTTTCCCCTTTTAGGTGAAGTTCCTCTGTAAGCAATCCCTGCATTTTGTTAAAGAGAGAGATTCCACATGGACAGGCAGCTTCTTTAGCGATCCTACCAATAGCAATTTTTCTCAAGCTGCTGAATCGCCCGTCTCACAGCCCAAATTCTCTCAGTAGGAAGGAAATTTAATGACCCGTGTAGCCCTAGGCTTACATGCTGAGCAATTGTGGATCCCTATACTGCTTAGTAGCTGAGCCATAAAGCTACCTACCTAGCAGACTGAAGTGGCAGAACAAATCTTTAGCAATGGCTATTGATGACTGACCCATGTTGTGTTTAGGGCCCCAGAGATGCTTCTACATCTGCCTTTGTTGGGAATGTGTGCTGGGTAGAGTTTAGGGCTCAGCTGTTGCCAAGGATGTTTTCCCCATGCAGTTCAGGCCCCTGGAGATGCTTACAAGTATCTGCCAAAGAGGAGTGACAGCACATCTCTGCTCAGCTCTAGCATATGAAGAGCAGCAGGTAGGTGTGCACTAGATTGGGAGTTGGAAATCTCTGGAGATTAGAAGCAGCTTGCTGTGGCCGTTAGTGCTGATGTCACTGAAAACATGTCTTCTGCCTGGTAATGTTACTCAGCCGTGTGAGATGGGAGAGGTAAACAGGAGGCAGGACACTTCTGGTTTTCTGATCCGCATTACTTGTTCATTATCATTGCTGGCAGGCAAGAGATTAATGTTGTTTAGGTCAAAAAATATGCTGATGATTTTTTTATGGCCTTGTGGCTGTTATGTTTATGACCTTGCATGTGGCATCATTGTCTCATTTGTAGCATTTCAGTTTAGTATTTTATATCCGTATCTTGCTCCTACAATATACTTGTCTCTGGCAGTAGTTTTTTTCACTACTCTGGCTGTGTGTCGAACAGCTGGGCACAATTCACAATGAGTTCTAGTGTGGTATGTTTTATAAAATGATACTGCATCAAAAACGCACCAAACTTTAGGCGCAGAAGTGTGTCCCTGTCCCTAAATGACTCAAGTCCTATAATAGTATAATGTTATCACTTGTATACATTGTTTTCAGTGATAAGAATGCTTGTTGTTTGAACAAGCAATGTTTGGACATAAAATGTTTTCAAAGATTTGTTCTGTATGTCTGTTTGTTTTACATAGTATTTCAAGTTTCTGCTTTTTGTTTTCAGGCATTAATATGTGTCTGTTCATCACTGAACTGTATTTTCAAATGTTTTTCAAAGTTGAGTGCGCTTTAATTCCTGCTAGAGCTGCTTCATGATTCCGGATAAAATAAGAATCACAATTTTTTTACTTAGAATAAAGATCATAATTCTCTGCGTAACAACATAATCTTTCACAAAAAAAATGCGTTTAACTTTACTGTTTTTTTTTTAAATTCATTAAAGTGTATTTTTTCCCAAAAAATTGCGTTTAAAAGACCTCTGCGCAAATACGGTGTGACATAAAATATTGCAGTGATCGTCATTTTATTCTCCCGGGGTCTCTGCTAAGAAATAAAATATATATAAAATATTTGGGGGTTCAAAGTCCATTTTCTAGCCAAAAAATACTGATTTTAACTTGTAAGCAACAAGTGTCAGAAAAAGAACGATATGCTACATTGTAAAACATTATTTTTTTTTTTTTTTTTAGTGATCTCCCAGCCTTAGTAGGTTTGCAGAGGCTCTTTTTTTTTTTTTTTTTTTTTTTTTTGACAGCTGAGAGTGAGCAGAGAACAGCTCCGCACTGTATGAATTGAGGAAATGTCATTTTGAATCTAGATCGTGATTTTTTTTTTTTTATGAATAATTGTGCAGCTCTAATTCCTGCAGATGCTGGTTGTGTAAGATTCAGATACAATATCTGCTGTGAACATTGTCTTTCTGTGTGAAATTGTAGAGTTTACTGTTACTGTGTTAATACTTCAGATGCCTTTTATGTTCAGTAGGGACTGGCTGAAGTTTGATCCATGTATGGGTAGGCTAGTTGTACAGAAGGTAATCTACTGATCAACTTGTGAACAACCAGCCTGTTGGATTTTCCTTCCTTGCCTTATCAGCATTTCTGGCAGTGCTGATCAGTGTATTCTGATGGTGGGGAAGTCTCCCTGCTGTCAGAATACAATGTCAGTGGGGAGGATTCCTTCATCCACATAGTGTGTTTGTGTGTTATCTATGGGTTACTTTTGCCAGGAGCACATTCCTCTATTTGACAATTGTGGAAAAGGCTTTTAACACCTCTTTGGGCAAGTTACACCTACCATCATTACTAGACCGTTTTTTACTTTTCAGCACTGTGAGATTTTGAGAATTAGGCCCTGTTTGTCTGTTTTTCATCCAACCGTTGACTGATGAAAAACGGACATCAATGCATCTGTGTAAAAATGGATGAAAACGGATGATCATCCGTTCACATCCGTTTTTATCCGCTCCCGTCAATGTCCGTTTTTTGGAATGGATGAATGCCCTATTTTTCATCCGTCAAAAAAACGGATCGGATGTAAACGGACAAACGGTCCGTTTTTCATCAGTTTTTGCATTTGTAGTGGATGTAAAAAAATGGATGAAAAACTGATACATTTTGACGTGACTGAACTGATGAACTGAACGGACCGTATGTGTGAAAGGGGCCTTTCTTGGTCGTGATAATTAAATTTTCTATATTCTTTTGAGACTGATGAAGCTTTATTTTAGTGTTAAGAAATAAGTGCAGATATTTTAATATATAGTAAAAAAAAAAAAAAAAAAGGGTCTCTTACATTCTGTTATAAAATCCCAGGACAGTACAGACACCTGAAGGTGATTTTTATTTTTTGCCGCAATTAATTGGAACTGAAGAATCTTGCCAGTATTGAGGTGAATGTGTGCTTATTCACACCGCCTATGCAGTTTGCTTTTGAGCCTTTCTGCAGTGCTTTTTGCGGGGGTTTATTTCAAGGCTCGATAAATTCTAGGCACCAGGTCACCATGGCGACTAGAAATTGTATCTTGGCGCCCGGGCATTTGTTAGCCCAAGTGGTGTAGCGTGGGCAGGCAGCTGGGCGCAATGGGAATTGCGGAACAGGTGCCAGTGCTGTTATTGCTGGGCGGTCAGCAGGCAGATGTCACCAGTGTGTGTATAAGACCGAGGGTGGGGAGGGACGGGCGCTGTAAGAGTGGGTTAAAGGCGGAGAGGGGCAGGACTGTGAAGAGTGGGTTAGGGGAGATGCAGGGCTCTAAGGAAGTAGGAAGGGTGGGTAAGGGGCAGGAGCGCAGCTGAGAGGTGTGGAGTAGAGGCCCTGGCACGAAATTTCCCCTGTGTGGCTCTCAGTGAGACCATGAAGGTGTAGACTCCAGCCTCCTGCTCTGGGCTTCTGGAGCTCCTCCTACAGGATTCACTGGGTGCGGGTCCAGGCCAAGCTGTCCAGGGTAGACTCAATCTTCCATCTGGGTAGTAACCGATGGCGCTGAACGGGGTCAGCAATGGCCGTGATCCAGATACCCCCGGGTGCTCCGGTTCCTCCCTGGTGCTCCAGTTCCTCCCTGGACAGGTTCCAACTGCGGCTCTGAGTCAGGTTTGAGCAGCCCAAGAGCCCGCTCCCCCCTGGACAGCCCGGAGCCAGTGCAGCCTCACTAGTAACTCCCCATCACTGTGCAGCCTCTTCACTGGACATCAGTAAAGAAGGAAAATTACTTATTTGCAAAGTTTTATAACAAATGAAGAAAGATGTTGTGTTTTTTTTTTTGTCTTATTACATATATGTAGCAAAAAACGAAACCAGTGATGATTAAATACCACCAAAAGAAACCTCTATTTGTGTGAAAAAAAAAATTGATAACATTTTCATATGGGTACAGTGTTACATGACCGCACAGTCATTTAAAGTGCGACAAAAATGAAAACTGAAAATTGGGCAGGAAGGAGGTGAAAGTAACCAGTAAGCAAGTGGTTAAAAAAGCTGGCTCCTAGATTCAAAGCAAATTTGTCAAGCCATGGCTTTACTGTGTTTTTGCTTCGATTTGCGTGTTTTTTTTTTTTTTTTTTTCCTATTTTTTTATTTTTTTTATTGGCAAATTTGTTGTTGGGCAGATTAAAAAATGCAAATCGTGGTAAAAACGCACTACGTGATTTTCTGCAGCTTCTCCATTAAAGTCTATTGAACCAAAAAAAGCACTGTTTTACATTTAAAGTCTCTGACCCTTGCATCCTGCGTTAATGCAAAACGCATTGGTGTGAACCGAGGGCTCATTCAAAGCAGCCTCTGCATTGCAACACAGTGACTAGTGTGTGGTGTGTCCCGGCCGGAATGTTGAGTTCTTTTTGTAAAAAAAAAAAGCTTAATTGAACTGTCACCCAGTGACATTTTTATAAAGTTCTATCTGTCTGCATGCAATGACCCACGCTGCAATGGGAAAAAATGACTGCACACTAGACTAGAGGTGCACCGAATTAAAGTTTTGGTGCTAAAAATGACAGTTTTTAAAAAATATTAATATTCAACTTTTTAATTAATATTTAAATTAATATGAATTGATGGTTGGCCATTATTGGCACCTTTAGCACACGAAAAGCTCAAGAAAAATGTATCTCTTTAAATTCTATGTATGTCTTTACACGGGTCCATTGCTTTTACGTTCTGGTGCTAAAAATCTTGCTTGCTGCATTTTTGGTCAGTTAAAAAAAAATAAATAAAAACATGTAACAAAAAATGCACTTTCCTGTTCAAATGCTTTGAAAACGCATCAATAACGCACCCGTGTTTTGTGCTTTTTACCGCTATTATCGGCACCTTTTATCAGCAAAAGGATCACACAATTTTGGACCGATCTGTTTCGGCCTCCGAAAATTTAGTGACATCTCTAATGCTAACGGTATTTTTTTTTTTTTTTTTTCAGCACACACCATCGATGCAATGGTGTGAGTTAAGCCCCGTACACACGTCCCGAATGTCGGCCGAACGATCGGCCGTCTTTTGTCCGGTGCTGTCCTGTCGGCTGAAAACTGCAAAAGACTGCACACGAATTTTGTCGGCCAACAACAGCCGACTGCAGAAGTGATGTCATGTGATGGATAACTTTCCGTGTGTTTTCTTTTCTGAGCATACCCAGTCTTGCTAATCGGCTGTTTGTCGGCCAAATTCTGTACTGACTGGCGAACAATCGGCCGTTCTGGTGTTGGCCAACAAATTTTAATGCCTGCACAACAGATTCTGTTCGGCCGAAAAGTCGCTGTTGGTTGTCGGAAGCATCATACTAACAAGCCGACAATCGGCCGATCGTTCGGCGGCCGAATATTTACGGCCGACAATCGCTACGTGTACGGGGCTTTAGCCACACTGGAGATGAGGCATTTTGCCTTGTCTTGCAATGGAGATGTGGTGGGCCTGTGCTGGAATAGCCACCCAATGCCAGTCCCACCACACCTGGTGTGAATGAACCCTTAACCGGTTGCCGACCGCCGCACGACTATGTACTGCGGCGGTCAGCCCCGGCCAGGCAGAGTGACGTATGGATACGTCACTCGCCTGTCACTGACTTGCAAGCCTATTGCCGCGGCTCGTTCACAGACAAGTCAGTGCGTGTGTCCGGCGGACTCGATGTCCGCCGGTCACACTATGATCGCTCCTGTGAAGGGAGAAAGGCGGAGCGGCTTATGTAAACAAGCCGCCCGTCATTCTCCCTGGTGTAAAAATGAAGATCAGACAGTTCTACTATGTAGAACTGTTGATCTTTGTTTTTACACCAATAGCAATGTCCCTGCACAGTTAGAAACACGCCCCTAGGACACACTTAACCCCTCCCTGTCCAATAAAGTTAACCCCTTCCCTGCCAGTGTCATTTTTATTTACAGTAACAGTGCATATATATAGCACTGATTACTGCAGTAATGTCACTGGTACCCCCAAAAGTGTCAAAAATGTCAGTCAAGGGTCTGATCTGTCCGCCGCAATGTCGCAGTACCGCAAAAAAAAAATCACAGATCGCCGCCATTACTCGTTAAAAAAAAAACACCAAAAATGACAATCTTTCCCTTTGTTAGTAAACGCGATAACTTTTGCGCAAACCAATCAAAATACGCTTTTTGCGATTTTTTTTTTTTTTTTTTTTTTTTTTTTTTTTTTTTTTTCCAAACATATGTAGCGTAAAACAATTTGGCCGAAAATGTTAAAAAATTTTGATTTTTACATTTTTTTTGGGGGGAATTTCATATAAAAAAATGTGAAAAATATTGTTATTTTTGCAAAAATTACGCTCTTTTTTGGTTTATAGCGCATGATCAAAAAATCGCACAGGTGATCAAATACCACCAAAAGAAAGCTCTGTTTGTGGGGAAAAAAAGGACGTGAAATTCGTTTAGGTACAGCGTCGCACGACCGCGCAATTGTCCGTCAAAGTCACGCAGTAAAAAATCGCAAAAAAACCCCTGGTCTTTTAGCAGCCAAATCCTCCGGGGCTTAAGTGGTTAAAGTTATGCAAGTCGTCCGTTATTAGTGGATGAACCTAGTAGGATGAAGTTGTGTGCAGTGCATAGATGTTATGGATTAATCCCCCCAAAGAGCCATCATGGGCCCATCACAGTCCACTGTTAACTGGTGAATTTGTCTATAGCTGTGGTCACTTATTGAACATATTGTTTTTGGTAAGCAGCACAAAGTTAGCAACATGTTCTCTGAATCCTAAAACAGAAGGTAATATAAGGATTTAGGAGGTTGCTTGTCACTCATATTCACTTCATTCTGCAGTCTGGGGTATGAACAGCCTGTGTAGTACTACGGGGGGGGGGTTCCTGAAAAGTGACAGGCATTCATTAACATCTTGTTGAAGATTTTAACAGCAATGCATATGGTCATATCCAGGCTTTCAAAAGATATTTAAAAAAGGAAAAAAATTGTATCAAAATATATTCAATTGTGCTGATAATTTAACTGCTACACTACTACAACTCTAAACAGCTTTCAACATTTCATTCAAAAATTCAGACGATTTTATACTTTTTTTCGCTTTTCCTATAAGAAACACAGCAGTCAGTAGCAGCCACTGTCTTGATTCTTGTGTTTTGGGAGAAAGGTGTAATACATTGTAATGAATTCTGAAAGATAGGCAGTAACTAAGAAAGGCTGTTGCTGGGTGTAGCTATCATGCGCCAAATGCAAAACATGTTAAACGATACACATGCAAATTAAAAAAACTGTGATGTTTATAGAACCCAGTTTCCTCTTTCTTTGTGTTAGATATGTTATGAGATAAAGGTATTTATGGTGGGTGTGAACGGCCAGAGTACTACATTTTCCCCTCCAAATAATTGTGCCTGGTGGGCCATATATGGTGCAATGGGAAGGTTTTTATTCCATTTTTCTGTGCACTGATCACCTGCAACAGTCTTCCAAGATGTTGGGGAAAAGCTCTGAATGTGATCATGAGTACCGTATTTTTCGCCGTATAAGACGCATCGGCATATAAGACGCACCAAATTTTAAAGGAGGAAAATCTAGAAAAAAAAAAGATTCTGAACCAAATACTGCAGTAAAATATTTTATATCAACAGGTGAGGGTATAGGCATGGCACAGGTGAGGGTATAGGCATGGCACAGGTGGTGCTTTAGGCATGGCACAGGTGGTGCTTTAATCATGGCACAGGTCGGCTCACTTACCTGCTCTCCTGGGCTGCCTGCGAGACGTCCACGGCGCTGCTCCTCTCATCCTCTTCTGTCCCCGGCGCTGCGTCCTCTTCTGTCTTCTTTGACGGCGGCTCTCTCGGTCCGGCGGGAAGGAGATCGGGCGGTGACGGTGCGTGACTGGCGCACGCACCGGCACCGCCCCCATTGGACGTCAGGACTCAGCACAGGCAGCAGGCAAAATGTGTATTTGCCGTATAAGACGCACCATCTTTTCCCCCCCGGTTTTGGGGAAGAAAAAGTGCGTCTTATATGGCGAAAAATACGGTATATCCTGTGCAGGCAAATTCTCATCACTTCAGAATTAACCTTAAAACTGCTCAGTAATCAGAGGCGACACAGATCAATTGCACCATTTCTGAGCATTGGCCTGTGTATAGTCATACACCAGAACAGGTAACCTCTTCAGAATGATCCATTCAACAATGTATCCCTAGGTTATTGATCTGGTAGCTAGAACTTTAAATTGTTCTAATTGAAGATATAAATATACCCAGAAATCCTATATTGCCTGGAATAGGTTTACAATTTGCCTTAGTGAAATTTGTGCTTTGTATGTTTTGCTTTTAAACACTGAGCGTGCTAACTTTTTTTTGTGCTATTTTTCAGAAAGTTCTTTCTAGGTGTTTCTACAGGAATAGCCTTGCAATGCTTTTATTACCTTGTGGCATTGTCATTGAAATCCATGCTGCTGACATATTTGTGTCTTCTTGAAGGTTTTTATATTCAAAGGACAATTGCTAATATCCCTTGAAGACAGAGTGGGGACAATGCATGCTGCTGCTGCTGTCCAGGCTAATCCCTATAGCAGAATTGACCTAGATTTGGGTGTATTGCAGGTTTGCGATCTAGTTTCTGCAGGGAGAAGAGACAATCTGACTCCACTGGGAATAAATAAAACCATTCCTCTGACTCCTCTGGTGATACTCTGCATAGTTTAGGAATACTGGATAAATCATATCCAATGGTACAATTTCATAACATTGCAAATGTATCTGTCTACTGATTGTTAAATTGTTTAGTGGTTTTAACACACTGCAGGAAAATGGGTTTCACTAAACTGGATACGTTTCACAAAACTGCAATACATTTATTATTGGTTAAGAGAATCCTTTTTTGCTGCTTTAATCCTGCCTTTTGCAAATATATAGCAGGTTTGAACGGAGCCAGCTCCGGAAAGGTTTTACCCCCTTAATGACCAGGCATTTTTTTGCGATATGGCACTGCATTGCTTTAACTGACAATTGCGGGGTCGTGCGGCAGCGAGTACGAGAACCCCTGCACAAAATCAAGTACCCATGTGATTTTGCACAGCCGGTATATATGCAGTGGGCGGTCCGGAAGTGGTTACCCATTAAAACAGAGATTGTGTGTTGATAGAGCTTGCAGTGGCCTGAATCGGGAGGCCTTGGATTGTTCAGAGATTGTTGTGGCAAGAAGCTGAATGTGCTACAATGTTTAGTATTTACCACAGGGAAAGTGACATCACATGGTGGCTTTGGGGTTAGAGCAGGTATAGTCTACAGTTTCCAGGCCAAACAGTCCATCTTGATAAAGCTGAAACTGATGTATCCACCCAATGGACTTTCCTTGTGACCCAGAACACGAATTTGGCCTTCTTATTCGAGAATATGCTGTGTTGATCATGAGAAAAAGTCTTGGGAGACAACTTATTAGACTAATGTTCAAAAGCAAAGTATCACCAGCACATGACATGTTTCATCAATAGCTATTTATTTGTCACAGGTAAGTACAAGCAACAGTGGCGACTACCTGATGAACCTGGTGTAGGCTTGTTGCTTGTAACTACCTAGGACTACAAAATGACTCTAAATTCAATTTGTGATGTGATTCTTTGCCTTTAAAGGGGAACTGAGCACCACCCATCAACACTATTTAATTAATTTTCAATATTCAGAGCAAATCCCTCATCCATTCATGTCTCTATGCTTTATTTTTCTGAAAAAACACTTTGATAAAGACCCCTTAGCATTTCTGGCCATAGCCTTCTTGAGTAAGGGCAGATGATTCATGTAGCATTTACTTCCTGGAATCCATCTGCCCTTTGCTCAGGCATGCAGTCAGGGGGCTGAGAAAACCGCCCCTCCTCTCCTGAATACTTCTCAGATCACATCATTTGCCTAGGCCTGGAAACCAGGCAGTAACTGAAAACAAAAAGTTTAACACAAGTAAATATGATATGCTTTCCTATCTATTTACTAATGCTTAAGGATTAAAAATGGTCAATGTTGATTGAGAGAGTAAAGTTCCACTTTTAAAGACTAAAGGCCCGTACACACGTACCGATCGTCGGCCGAAAAGCTTCGGCCGACGACCGATCTGCCGATTGTAGGCTTGTTAGTATGATGCCTTCGACAGCGCACTTTCGGCCGAAAAGAATCTGTCATGCAAGCATTAAAATTTTTGTATGCCGACACCAGAGCGGCCGATTGTTCGCCAGTCAGTACAGAATTTGGCAGACAGACCGCAGATTTGCAAGACTGGGCATGCTCAGAAAAGAAAAAACACAGGGAAAGTTAACCATCACATGACATCACTTCTGCAGTCGGCTGTTGTTGGCCGACAAAATTCTTGTGCTGTCTTTGCACTTTTCAAAAGACACCGACAGCCCAAGGACAAAAGACGGCCGATCGTTCGCCGACGATCGGTACGTGTATACGGGGCTTTAGTTGATCTTTAACCACTTTACGTCCGCTCACAGTAATACTACTGCGGCAGAGTGGCTCGTTATCGTCTGACGACGTAGTATTAACGTCGTCAGACACTCCCCCCCCTTCTGGGCGGTGCTTGCGCGCCGCCGGAGGCTCGCTCCCGCTGTTTTCATTCACAGCGGGAGTTGGGCCAGGGGAGGAGCAGCGGCGATCGCCGCTGCTCTGCCCCGATCGCCGGGGATCTAGTGTGGAGATCCGCCCGCCTGTGTAAACACAAGCGGACGGATCTCCATAGTGACAGGGAGTGACAGATCGGACTGTTCAGCATAGCTGGACATCCGATCTGTCCATGACTCACTCAGTCACCTCCCCCCTACACGTCAGTAAGCACCAGGCATACATTAACCCCTCCCTCTCCAATAAAATTAACCCCTTCCCTGCCAGTGTCATTTTTACAGTAACAGTGCATATATATAGCACTGATTACTGCAGTAATGTCACTGGTACCCCCAAAAGTGTCAAAAATGTCAGTCAAGGGTCCGATCTGTCCGCCGCAATGTCGCAGTCCCACAAAAAAAATCGCAGATCGCCGCCATTACGCGTTAAAAAAAAAAAACACCAAAAATGACAGAAATCTTTCCCTTTGTTAGTAAACGCAATAACTTTTGCGCAAACCAATCAAAAGACGCTTATTGCGATTTTTTTTTTTTTTTTACCAAACATAGGTAGCAGAAAACAAATTGGCCAAAAAATTTTTAAAAAATTGGTTTTTACATCTTTTTGGGGGGAATTTCATATAAAAAATGTTAAAAATATTGTTATTTTTTCAAAATAAACGCTCTTTTTTTTGTTTATAGCGCAAAAAGTAAAAATCGCACAGGTGATCAAATACCACCAAAAGAAAGCTCTGTTTGTGGGAAAAAAAGGACGTAAATTTCGTTTGGGTACGGCGTCGCACGACCGCGCAATTGTCAGTTGAAGTCGCACAGCGCCGAATCGCAAAAAGTGGCCTGGACGGAAGACAGCAAAATCCTCCGGTGGTAAAGTGGTTAAAGCCCAACTCCAGAAAAACAAAAAAATGACTTACCTGATCCATGATTCCCCTATGGTCTGACATTAAGCTGTTTCTTCTGCTAAGACCTATGGGCCCTGCATTGGTCTTGATGACGTCCAAGAAGTTTAGACCACTGGAGTGCAAGGGAGTAAAAGCTGCAGAGACCTGTCTTACAGCTCAGAGGAGCTTGTTGGAGCAGTTGATCAGGTAAAGTAAAACTGCTGTGCATTGTCCCTCTAGGCAAGCAGTTAAAGCTTTCAGTGCAGGTTTGTTTTCCCGAAGTTCACCTTTAAATATTTTACCAACCAATTCAGTTGTCGCTTGAAGTTCCTCATGTAATCCCCTGCATAGCTATCCCTGTATTTTCCACTTCAGCTTCAGTTGAAATAGTAGCACTGTGTCCCAACATAGTATTAAAAAAACAAGAAGGATTCATTGGCTTCACATGAGTCCCATGGGGCTCTGTGCTAAATCAATCAGTTCTTCTAAAGCCTAGTACACACGCAACGATTATCGGCCGACCAATCGTCCGTCTTTTGTCCAGAGTGGTGTTTTGTTGGTTGGAATGTGCTCTAGACTGCACACAAATTTTCTCGCCCAACAAAATTCTACTTTAGAAGTGATGTCATGTGCTGGTTTGCTTTCTTTGTGTTCTTTCTTCTCTGAGCATGCCCAGTCTTGCTCATAAGATTTTTCCCTGCCGAAATCTGTACTAATGAGACGAAAATCGGCCGTGTTTTGACGGCGGACAAAAATTTTATAGCCTGCACACCAGAATTTTTTCGGCCGAAAAGTCGGAGTCAGTTGTCGGAAGCATCATACTAACAAGCCGAAAATCGGCAGATCGGTCGTCGGACTAAAATTCCCTGCCGATTTTCGACACGTGTGTGCGGGGCTTTAGGCTTCTGATCTTGTAATAAAGCAACTTTGTAACAACTGGCGAGGTGTGCAGGTACCTTGAGGTGCCTACTATGTCATCCCAGTAAACATTTCACAACTTCATTATTACTTCAGGCACACTTTAAATTAATGTAATTGTACAAAGTTAAATGCAAGATTCCTTTTTGCTTGCTTTAGATTTGCTTTGTGAGCCTAACACTTTAGCTTGGGTTTTAGGGTCAGAGGTCAACAAAAATCTGACAGTTGCTGGCCTGTCCACTGCCTGGCTATCCTATTGTCCCACTAACTCTTGAGAATAAACAACCCGGTCAAATAACTGAGCCCTGTCAGGCTGGAACTGCCCCATTTTAGTTAACCTCTGATCTTGACACCCAAGTGTCACTCGGGCAGGCAAAGTAATGCTATGTATAGGGACAATAGTGATCCTTACTGATTCACATCATGATATACATTTATTAGGAATAAGACCAATCTCAAATGTGGTTGTCTTCGCCTCATTTTCTTTAAATTAAGCTAAAATGGCCGCTTGAGCTATATAGTAATTTAGTAAATAACTTTTAAGTAAACCGCTCAGAAGAAGACTTTCCTGGCATCTTGGGATGCCCAATGTGTCTTTTTTTTTTTTTTTTTTTTTAATGTGTTGTGTGATAAGAAACCATATATAAAGTGGATGCTCTGCTAAGCGTGCCAGAGCACATATTGAACAGCCTGTTATGTGTGTGTGTGCGCTCTATAATTTCATAACAAATAATATTATTTGGAACTTTATCTCATCTACAGGTTTCCTGCAAATTAACCACTTCAGCCCTGGAAGGATTTACCCCCTTAATGACCAGGCCATTTTTTTGCGATACGGCATTGCATTGCTTTAACTGACAATTGCGCGGTCATGCGACACCATACCCAAATCAAATTTATGTACTTTTTTTCCCACAAATGGAGCTTTCTTTTGGTGGTATTTTATCACCTCCTGTGTTTTTTTTTTTTTTTTTCTTCGCTATAAACAAAAAAAAAAAACTGACCATTTTGGAAAAAAAAATAATTTTACTTTATGCAATAAAACACAAAATCTATTTATTTATTTTTTTTTTATCAGTTTAGTTTAGGCCAATTTGTATTTTACTACATATTTTTGGTAAAAAAAAATCCCAAAAAGTGTATATTTGGTTCGTGCAAAAGTTATAGCATTTACAAACTAAGGGATATATTTATGTACTTTTATTTGTTTTTATTAGTAAAGGCAGTGATCAGCGATTTTTTTTTTTTTTTTTTTTTTTTTTTTTGCGGGACTGCGATATTGTGGCGGACAAATCTGAGCCTAAAGGCCCGTACACACATACCGATTGTCAGCTGTAAATATTCGGCCAACGTCCGATCGGCCGATTGTCGGCTTGTTATAGTAGGAACACACAATCTCCCCTTCCTGTCTTACAGAACAGCCGTCTGCCTTGTTTACATGGGCAGACAGCTGTTCTGTCATTCTCCTTCAGAATCGCGGGTGGCTGGCGGCCATCGTGGCCCCCGGAACCTGCAGACTGGCTCCCGCTGTGTCTAATCACAGCGGGAGCACAGCTCAGGTGGGGCACACACCCCCTAGAGCCCTAAAACAAAATCTCATAAATATGTATGCGATTTTGCACTTAAGGGCCGCCCTGCCACAGTATATGTTTGTGGGGCGGTCCTTAAGTGGTAAAGGAATTTGTAATCACAATCTATTCAGCTACACAAGGGGGAAGTGTATGTATGTATTTGTGTGTGTGTGTGTGTGTGTGTGTGTGTATGTATGTGTAATATACACACACACACACACGTCTATACAATTATAATTTGGAGGATGTGGGGTTTTTTTTTTTTTTTATATATATGCTTTTCCAGCTCTCTGTAACAGTGGCACACCTGCTGACACCTGCCAAATAGGCAACACAATGACAGACCTCTACTGTGTGTGACTCACATCTCCCCATAGAGAGGCTTTCTTTATGCAGTCATGTGTCTTTCTTTCTCCTGTGCATCTGTTACATTGTATTAATGATGGCAGCAGGACTGGCAGGAAAAAAAGCCCAATGATTAAGAACTATGCAGAGTCCTGTAAACATTGATTTTTAGAACCACTACATTACTAAATTTTTTTGTCCATACTTTCCCTTTTAAAAACTTTTCAATTTTCCCAGTTTGTTCTATATAAAAAAAATGTTTTTTTTTTTTTTTAAAGTTTTCTTTAAGCAAAACCTGTTTTTAGTTTTGGATAGAGTAGGGAGGGTTAAATCCTCTGCCAAGTTCTTAATGCTGCCTGTGTCCCTATTGGAGAGATTCCTCCTCGGATTGTTCTGATTACCATTGTCACAAACAAAGCGAGGGGAAATCCAAATGTATGTATTGTCTCCAAAACAAAAGTTAGGGGGCAATCTTCCAATGGGACCACCTGTTTTGGAGACAAGTCCAAGTGCCCATTCACATCATAGGCATTGAGCAATTCCTATTGTTTCATTGCAAATGAACATGCTGCAAAACCGAAGGGTGCAGTTTTACAGCGTGTTACGACAAAGATGCATAAAATTGAAATGAAAAGTTAATTGGCTAGAAGACCATAATTAATACTTCCAAGCATAAAGCCAGCCATACACATTCAATCCCAACTCCAGAGATTAGAAAACAAATCCATCCTTGCAGTGGGGCAACTTCTCGTTGAAAGGATTAGATGTTTCTGGGGTATAGGAACAGGTGTAATTACTTATGCTATCCCCCACCCCAGAGCGACACTCTCCTTACCAAGTGTCAGTCTGTGGGCGATCCCTCAGTGTCATCAAGTACAATGCAATGCTTTGAACCCTTCTCTGTAGGTGGGGGGGGGGGGGGGGGGTAAGCATGCAACTGGGGTCATGCGCAGCGTAGAGAGGAGGCTGTAGGGGACCAGTCACGCAGCTGGAGGGACCCTGCTAGAGAGATGTATATGATAAGTATTACTCCCTTCTCTGCCACCCCTAGATATGGGCATTTAACCCTTTGCAGCTTGGGACCCCACTGCAAGGTCCCCCCCCCCCTAATTTCTGAAGGTGAGTGTATAAAATGTATTATACAAAAGTGCTGCTCATATATAATATAGTGCAAATTCTAAATAAAGAAATCTATGAAATGTAAATATATTGATAAAGTCCAGAGCAAGTGAAAACCCGTCCAATAAAGTGCCAAATGTGAACGGTGTGAAAACTTCAGCAAGTATCTATATATTCATACGCCAATGTTTACCTCCACCAAACACTAAATGGCTCCTACTTTCCAGAACACTTTGACCTCCTATTACAGAGCAGTCAAAACAAGCTTGTTTTATCTTCCACTTCAGAGCCACCTACAATCTCCACTTCAGGTCAGGACTTGAGGATCACCCTCCTCTTCAACATTGTATCATAATTAAAAGAAAAACCAAAAAGCGCTTCTAATTTTTTTTTTAAACCAAGTAACCTAGTTAAAAAAAAAATAAAAAATAGCATCTATGTGAATCACAGCCGGTCCCAAGAGGGGCTGGCCGCTTCCAGGTTCACAAAACATGATGACATCCCGGACTTGGACTCCACCTAGCATGTTTCGCGACAAAGGCATCTTCCAGGGCAAATTAAGACTTCCCTTGTTCAGCCCCATTGGGTGATTGAGAGAAAGCAATAGATTCCCTCATCCATGCTAAACATGGGTGAACGCCTCCCTCCCCCCTGTCTGAATGCCCAAACAGTGACTAAATCATGATTGGCTGCAGTCACTATTCAGCCAAGATCTTTTTGTTAATAGGGCCACTCATGATTGGCTGGGAGCACTGATCGGGGTCTTCTGGGGGGCAGGGGTGTCCCCCAGTCAGAACACAATAGCTCAGCAAGGGTGATTGCTGTACTAACATCAGATTCTTAGTATAGCCGCTCGACCCGAGCTTACAGCTTTGAATGAAAAAAGACTAGTGGTGTGTACGAGGCTTTAGCCCTTTTCCTGGGATGAGAGTCACAACTGTTACAAGAATCTCTATGCAAGCAGATGGTGTTTGTCTTTCAATGCAGGTTGTCATATTTATCTTTTCGTTCAGTCTTCAAAAACGGTTATTACCTTGTGATGCAGTAATAGGTTTAAAAAAACAGGCTTGGTCTTGTTTAGACAGATGTTGGTCTTTGGCCACCCATAGAAATCACATAGTGGCATTTATAGGTGTACAAGGACAACCAAGAGCAGATTTTGGAATTGTTGTCATAGGTCCTTTTACATGCGACTGCTCCTTGAATCATGTTATTAAATAAAGGCCTTCATTTTGAGAACTGACTGACAAACATTGGAATAAACATGTTACTGAACTATAAATAAACATATCTAGCCAAATGTTTAATACATGCAAAAGCCCCGGGCTTTTTCGCCTTGAAAAGGACTGAAGGAAAAATCAGTAGTCTGTTGTGACTACACTTCGCACACTGTCCATCGTGAATTTGCGTTGAGACTTGAAGCTTTGCAGAAATCTCTATAGTGAAAGTCATTTAAAGGTCAGCCAGCAGACAGATGTAAACAGCAAGTCCTTCCCCCTCAGTGCATGCAGTCTGACTGTACTGCTAGGTGACACACATGAAGAACTAGCAAGTATTTAAACATTCATTCACACTGCAAAATAATCTGCTTTAGAAAAGGAAAAGGTTTATGGCTATTCTAAGTGCCAAACAACAAGGTATTCTTGGATTTATAATGTTATTATTTTCATGTCTAATAGATGACTGTATAAATAAAGTATATCTTAATTCAAGAAAGAACAGAAAATTTATGTATTTCAGTTATGATACATATGTTACAGATAAATTGCAGTCCGTAGATGTGGTGGCTGCATTAGTTTTCTTTTTTTCCTTTATTTCTTCCTTGAAATCCTGCCAGTAACATGCTTCCTGTCCTAAGGTCAAGACTGTGCCAGGGCCCGATGTGACCGCCACATGGTCAGCCGTGTTGTGCTCAGTGAGGCCAAACAGGCCACATGTCATTTAAGATGCTTGGCCGCTATGGCACAGTGCCCAGGCAAGGAGCTCAGTACTGTTGAGCCTGTGATTTTATAAGGCTCAGTATTCAGGGGATATGCTGATGAGTGTCTCTAAGTGCCGGTTCACATTTGTGCGTTGCGGGAACACTGCGAATATACAGCATGTTCCCGCATCGCATCCGCACCCCTGGCAGTTCACACTGCCATATGTGATACGCTGGGGGTGTCAATTAAAAGTAACGAAACCCCCAGATCAGATCAAATATCGCAGTGTGATCTGAAAGTTTGCACAGAATCGGATCGCAGTAGTGTGAACCACCATGCGATCCCGTTCTGCTGTGGACCAAAAAAAGGGTCCTGTGTGTCTTTTAGTGCGATTGCGGTGCAAATTCAGCCATACAAACTGTATGGCTGAATTTGCACCACACCGAGATCGCATGTAATTTTAGATTGCACAAATGTGAACCGGGGCTTGCTCTGGCCTCATTGTGATGTCAGCCCTCCAACCCCAATCACACCTCAGTTGGCCTGATTGGGAGCATAGCCTTGCCCCTGGTGACAACTATCATCCGAGGAGCAGTATTGTCACCACAGGACAGGAAGTGTGATAGGACTACAGAACACATCCCCCATCTCATGGATCATTTTAGATGCACATTTCCAAGCATTAAAATACACAATATAGCACTTGAGTGTGAATGGGCTGGTTTCATTTGCACCAAGACCAGTGATCAGTTACCAAGCATGTTTACAGTGTAGCATACAGGGCTGGTGCAGGGATTTTCTCTACAAAAGTGCATTTTGGTGCCCCGCATCATATATGTGCTGCACAACAAAAGACAGCGCACTGGGGGGGGGGGGGGGCTCAACGCAATCCACAGCATTCAAACATGTAGAAGTAGAAAGAGCAGTACAAAGACTCAGCTAAAAGATCTGATATTAACATACAGCAGGAATTCTATACTTCTACAGGAGACAAAAGTAAAGCTTTTGTAGCTTTTGGAATGATCTGTTTTAGAGCTGCAACCAACGATTATTTTCATAATTGACCTTAAAGAGGTTGTAAACCTCAGAATTTTTTTTTTTTTTTCTCAAAAAGTACACCTGAAAGAAAAACACATAATGAGCTAGTATGCATCGCATACTAGCTCGTTATGATATACTTACCTTAGAACGAAGCGCCGACCGCTCACTTCTACCATGGGTGACATGTTCTGTCACCCTTCTTCCAGGTTTGCGGCATCTGGCCATCTGATTGGCTGGACCCGGGATTACGTCACTCCGTGCCGACGGTCATGGTACGGGGCTCTGAAGGAACGGCACCAGCGGCCGTTCCTTCAGAGCGCATGCGCCAGTGACGTCACTGGCTGCATGTAAGGTAAATATCTCCTAAACGGTACATGTTTAGGAGATATTTACAGTACCTATAGGTAAGCCTCATCATAGGCTTACCTATAGGTACAACTTGCAGAGGGTTTACTTCCTCTTTAAAAAAAAAAAGTGTGGTTTCTAATTTAGTTAACATGTAAAGTTTAAAAACAAAAGGCAATGTTATTCCTAAATATCTATATGCAGTAGTAAATATAAATAGACAACTATATGGTTAGGGAGCAAAATCTCGAATCCACTCTGAGAATAACAGACAGAGGAAATATACTGTACTGTATATACTATTAGAGATTGAATCCGTTAAATATCATCAGACTCGGATCAAATATTTTTTATTTAAAGAAAAAAGAAAATTTGAGTTTTGCCGATTTTTTTTTTTTTTTTTTTTTTTTTTAATAGAACTGTAATATATTATGTATGACACTCCATTGTCATAGGCAGGTGGCTTTGAAAAAACTACCTGTGCCTGCTGTCACTTATGCTGGCCCTACAAAAACAATGTCTTCCTTTAAAAAAATTTTGTTTTAAGAACGTTTCGATTTTCTAATCCTTAGTGAGGTCAAATCGACATTCGTTTTTGACCACAGTGACTGCAAAAATTCCTTTGTCCAAGAAGATGCATTTTCCAGACTGTGTATGCGGTTTTCATTCAGAAATTACATTACTTTGAAAATTTTGATTACTTTTAACATTCAGATTTAAAACGACATTCTTTTATTCAGCAAATGTACAAAGATTTTTTCGTATGAATATTCTCGTCTGAAAATTGATACGTGTATGGTTAGCATAAGCCTCGGTTTACATCGAAGCAGTTTTTGCTTTCGATCCGTTTCTGCAGCGCGTTTTTGCACATGGGATTTTGCTGTCAAGTTTTTTTTTTTTTTTTTGTTTTTTTTTTCCTTTTTGGTCAGATTAAAAAATGCAAATCGCAGACAAAACGCACTACATGCTTTACTGCAGCTTCTCCATTGAAGTCTATTGAACCAAAAAAAAGCACCGTTTTGTGTTTGAAAAAAGTCCTTGAAGCTTTCCAAATAAGCAGTGGCTGAAAACGTGTCCCATAGGAAACTGTGCTAAATGTACTGTAGTGCATTTCTGCAAAAAGCACAAAAAAACGCATTGGTGTGAACCAGGCCTAAGACGTTTGGTAGCAGCAGCATGCTTCTTTTTTTTTTTTTTTATCGCCTGTAATAATGGGTTTAAAAAAAAAAAACTAAAATTAGCCCTATAGTACAAAAAGAGCAGATAATCCCTACTATAAGGGGTAGTATAAATATAAATCGCTACTATTTATACTGTGAAACAGTGAAAGTAAAAATATATATTACTTATATCATGTATAATAATGAATGCACCCAGAAGTAGGATATATGGGCATTTTAACTAGAAGCCAGACATGAGGCTATATGAAGGGTGGAAGGGAGATTAATATAAAAGATTTATAAGTAGTAGTAAAAGCTGAGATTTTTTTTTTTTTTATGGATATGATTTTAAATACAATGCACAATACTGGTAGAGGTTTACTTTAAATGTAACTGTAATGCCTTATATTACCTCTAGTCTATCAGCCTCCACCTTCTCTGGGTTCAGATGCTGATCTTCCCCGCACAAAGTCGTTAAGGTGATTGTTGTTTAAAAAAAAAAAAAAAAAAAAAGTGTATTACTTACCTGCTCTGTGTAATTGTTTTGCACAGGGCAGCCCTGATTCTCCTCTTCTGGGGTCCCCCACCGACGCTTCTGGCTCCTCCTGCCTTCAGAGTGCCCCAATAGCAAGGTAAAAAAAAACTTCTGCCTTTAGAACCACTCACTTCCTGCCCAGGACTACATGTCCCATGAGGCATTGCTCCTCGCACATTCACAAGTTCTCGGGCACTTACTGACATATGGATAGTGTACTGAGCTGTATGTGTGCTGCACTGTTTTCTGACATGTATGGACAGTGTACTGACCTGTATGTGTGCTGCACTGTTTTCTGACCGGTATGGACGGTGTACTGACCTGTATGTGTGCTGCACGGTGTTTTCTGACATGTATGGACGGTGTACTGAGCTGTATGTGTGCTGCACTGTCTTCTGACATGTATGGACGGTGTACTGAGCTGTATGTGTGCTGCACTGTCTTCTGACATGTATGGATGGTGTAATGAGGTGTATGTGTGCTGCACTGTGTCTTCTGACACGTATGGACGGTGTACTGACATGTATGTATGCTGCACTATGTTTTCTGACATGTATGGATGGTGTACTGAGCTGTATGTGTACTGCACTGTGTCTTCTGACATGTATGGACGGTGTACTGAGCTATATGTGTGCTGCACTGTTTTTTTCTGATATGTAAACAAATAATGCATTCTGTATTCAGGCCAACTAATCGGTTGACCAACTAATCGATTATGAAAATAGTTAACTATATCTGTTTGCAGTGTACACCTATTTAATGCTGGTGTCATTGTCACATCACACCTCTGCAAAACTATCATCTGTCTCCAAACTTTCATAATCATCAACCCCTCCTGAACAAAAAATTGAATGCAAATACCCCAGAACTCTCCACTCCACCTCCTGGGCTGATCTAAATTTAGGCTCCATTCACACCTATGCTGTTTGCTTTTGGATCGTTTCTGCAGTGCTTTTTTACTTTTTTTTTTTTTTTTTTTTTTTTTTTGCAAAATTGTAATTGGGCATGTATCAAAGGAGGGAACAACAAAATTAATAATCGGGTATACTGGACAGCCACTGAAAATTCTAGTGAATATTTAAAATGAACAGACGCACCAAGAGCAGTTTTGATTAAAAAAAAAAAAAAAACATGAAACAAAACTTTACTGGACATCAAAATACATAAAGTTCCTTACACATAAAAGTTACCATAAACATGAACAAGACTCAAACATACACTCCTATTCCCACTATCCCAAAGAAATATCAAATAATACTTGACTCGATATCTGGAACAGGACAGTGAGGATGTTTTTTTGCTGCATGCTTTCCTTCCATAGCTCCAAAGACGAACCTCTCTCTCCCCCATGCTAGAGACTCTATTTATAGTCCTGTAGAGCAGAGACCACCCACAGGATGTAAATATTCCTGCTGACCACACTCAGGTTGTTTTGTGAGTGATGTCAGCAAGACATGATTGCACTCCCCCCCCCCAAAACCACATGGTCAATTGGATATGCGGCAGCCATCTTTACACACGACGTCAAAGCTCACTAAACAACCTGTGGGTGAGAGATATTACACATGTATGGGAACCTTTGTTATGAACCAGTTAAAAATATCCACAATACAAGCCACCTGTTGACCCCATACATAGGCAATCATTACAATTCATACATTTCTACTTCTCGTAGGGGCCTAGCTTTCCTCAGTACGTTTTTACCCTATTTACATCATGCTCATCACACAATTCATGGTTACAAAAATATGCCTACAACATGCACAAGCTAATTATCTTCAAAAGAGCATGTACAATGTGTATGCAATAAATATCTTATACAGTTAAAGATTAAATCAAGATAGAATCTTCATAGTTCTTTGCTCAGAGTCTAAACTGCTTATCGAGTCTAAAGCAGACATGTTGTTCCTTTTGTGTTCCAAAAACAACTACATCTGTCTGGACACATGCTTGTTTCAAAAGTCCTCAACACCACCTCCCCATACTTCTTGTTGCATGTTTAGCTCCTAAACCAATCGGACTGATTTATTTGCATTAGGGATGCACCGAAATTTCGGCCACCGAAATTATCGGCCGAAAATGGGCCTATCCCATTTCGGCCAATAATGGGTTAAAATTGCCGAAATTAGCAGGTTTAAAAAGTCCTGCCTCTGGCCGGCCGCCCGCCTCTACTATGATCTGTTCATGAATGAAGTGACATACCGGGCGGTGGGAGCGGCCGCTAATAACTATACCTATGTGAGCTTCACTTCCTTGTCAGCGGGGGACGATGAGCATGAATGAAATGAACTGACCTGACACCGGGCGGGAGGAGCGGCCGCTAAAGATATAACTATGTGAGCTTCACTTCCCTGTCAGAGGAGATACCCGTCTGATAGGGAAGTGAAGCTCTCACATAGTTATATCTATTAGCGGCCGCTCCCCCCGCCCGGTCTGTCAGTCCATTCATGCTCATCGTCCTCCACTGACAAGGAAGTGAAGCTCACATAGGTATAGTTATTAGCGGCCGCTCCTCCCACCCGGTCTGTCAGTCCATTCATGCTCATCGTCCCCCGCTGACAAGGAAGTGAAGGCTCACATAGTTACAGCTACGGTATTAGCGGCCGCTCGCCCGCCCTCCCGCCTGGTATGTCACTTCATTCATGCACAGATCGTAGTAGTAGTAGTAGTGACATTACCGGGAGGCGGGCGGCCGGCCAGAGGCGGGACTTTTGAATGAAGGGCACCGGAGGAGCACTCAGCAGAGTGACCCTACAGTAAGGAGATTGAATCGTTGGGATGGGGAGGGACGCTGAGGCAGAGGGGGGGGGGGGGTGTACTGCCGAGGGGGACGCTGAGGCAGTGGGGGGGGGGTTAGCTGAGGCAGCTTACCAATTGTATTAGTATTATGCAGCATGAGGGGGTTAATGTATTGTCACTGCTGGTCACTGATGCATTAGTGACTGACAAGTGGCAGTTAATTAACCCCTTTGTGCTGCATCAGTGCAACCAGTGATAATTAACACCGATACTGGTTGAATTAATGCAGCACAAAGGGGTTAATGAACTGCCACTGGTCGGTCACTAATAGATGAGTGACCAGCAGTGGCAATACATTAACCCCCTCATGCTGCATAATACAAATACCATTGGTAATTAAATTAACCTCTTGCCAACCCATCACAGTACATATACTGTGACAGGGTGGCAGCGACAGGTGTACGTCGCTGCCTGTTTTTGGTGTATGCCCCTCTTCTATCTAATTTAAAATTATTTGGGGGAAAAAAGTCATTTTCGGTTTTCGGCCAAGGGCATCCTGCATTTTCGGTTTCGGCCCAAAATTTTCATTTCGGTGCATCCCTAATTTGCATATCAATGGGAGGACCTAGCTTCTTAACACTGAATCTAACCAACAAATACATGTGCTATAAAATGTATCAAATATCCCTAGCAACACAGGGCAGATTAAGAAAATGCAAAACGCAGTTTAAAAAAAAAAAAAATTCTCCATCGAACCATAAAAGCAAGAAAAAAAAAAAAAGAGCACCGTTTTGCGTTTAAAAAAAAAAAAGTCCCTGATTCTTTCCAAAAACGCAGAGGCACAAAAATGCATTCATGTGAACTTGATCCATAAGAACTCATGTTAAAAATAATGCCCTGCGTTTCTGGTGTGAATGGAGCCTAATGGGCCATACACTCTTATAAGATTTTCTGAAGACTTTTTCCTTTAGACTTACCAAAACCATATAATATGAGGTCAAACCTAAACACTTTCAATTTGTATGCAATCTGGCAGGCCCTTGCACTACATAGAAAAGGTAAATCTGAAGGAAATCTAACCACAAAAGTTGGATAGTGTGTATCCAGCTTTAGGCTGGCCATACATGGGTCGAATTTCTAAATAATTTTCTTTGGAAAATCTTATCTAAGAATTTTCGTTCGAATTTCGCACCATTAGTGGGCCGTAGCAACAGCCGATTTTTTTTTTTTTTTTTTTTTTTGTGCGGTCATCGAATTTAAGTGATCGGGCATGTTGGAAATTTTTTTGAAAAACTAACAATTTTCTAATCCATGATGGGAGAATTGTGCAAGAAATATAATTGAAAAATAAATGTGCATGAGTGCAAGAAAGGAAAATTCCTGGAAAGAAAAGAAAATTCTTTTCTGTAGCAAAATGAGATGAAATTGAAGGCTTGGTTGGTAAAATTTCGAAATCAATGGTGGCGCCATCGAATCATAAAACACATAAATTTTTAATTTTTGAAAAGAAAATTCTTTTGAAATTCGACCCATGTATGGCCTGCCTAAGAGGTGACAGCATTTAGCCAGTAAAAGCCCAAACATCTGCCTTTTTAATCCTGCACAAGCCATTGGTAAACACTGTAAAAGTCACATCTATAGGGAATATTCACCCTTCTTGACCATCCGCTAACCCTGCACAAAGTTTTCCATCTTTTGCAGAATGTACATGCTGAATATTAGGTGCAGACAGAATAAAGTATCCATACCTAAGGCTGAGGGCATCCTCCATGCCTTTCCTGCTGCTGTGCCTGCTGGCCCTACCCCTGGGCACACTCGGCTCCTCTCACACACCTCTAGTTCATCAGCGATTGACTGTGCTGGATTGGTGCTTCTGCTACTGCCCAGGTGGGAGGACGTTGTTGTTCATTGTGGGGGCTGGAGGGAGAGAAGCGGGTGGAAGCAGCTAGGTAAAGGTGCGAGCAGGGCCGGGGACCAGGGTAAGCATTTCTTAAAGGAACCCCCATCGCAATGCCCTAAGAGGGCTTGACAAATTTGCTTTGAATCTAGGAGCCTGCTAAAAAAAGTTAGGAGCTGTTTTTTATTTAACTAGCAAAGCTTTATTTTCAAAGGCAAAAATAACAGATCTTAAATTTACACATAAAGAAGACTAGAACCAAACATCATGGGCATTTAACTTGCACAGATAATGTATTCTGCTGTGACACAACAGATGTTTTATGCAATGTGTCAGTTTTTTTTTTTTTAATCAGTTTGTTTTCTGTTCAGGGTATAAAATGGCAGAATAAAATAAAAACTAAAAATGACTTGTACTTACCCTGCCGGTCCCATGAGGCGGGCGATTAGAAGTAATTTATGGCTTTTATTTAATTTATTTAAAAATCAGACAGCTGTCTCTTTCAGTTACAATGCTAGTGAATGAGATCGCTTTCTCACTGGGTAATTTCAAGGGATACGTGTCCTTTTTTTAAAACTCTTAAAATATGAAGATTTAACACTTGAAGTTGTTGGGGCTGAAATGTTTAAAATGTGTGTGTGTTGTAATCATGTGTACCAACAAGCTCATCGCGTGCGGGAACATGCAGGGAGGAGGGGAGGTGAACCACGATGTGCATGGATGGGCTAATGCCGAAGTAAAAGGCAGTGTGGGACAACTTTTCCATACAGTAGCAGAGAATCTAGTGGGAGAAGGGGCGGAGAATACACACAGGTGTGGGTATTTAAATAAGGAAAAAAAAATTAGCTCTGCTGCAGGTAATTTTTTTTTTTTTAATGAAAAACGAAATCAGCTGCTCAGCGCCTCAAACTGCATATATAGGGCATGGGCCAACAGGAATTGCTCAGGTCTGGTGCCAACAGTGAATGGGTTGACAAAAGCCTAAGCACCAGGATGCAATTTCTAGTCGCCATGGCGACCTGGTGCCTGGGTTTTGGTCGAGCCCTGCCCTAAGGCAGCCCTGAAAGCATGCATTGAAGCCCTCAGACTCAAGTCTGTTTAATGCACTGAGCTCTTTATTGTAGTTGTAATTGTTTTTTCGGTTATTGATTTGAGCGGGTTTAGAACCTATTGGGTTCACTTTTATTTATTTATTTATTTATTTTTCTTCTTTTTTCTTTTTTACCACTGCCTGGTACTTCCAGCATTGTTGATAAATTGTGCTTCTGCATGGAGGTGTAGGATAGGTGCTGCTATAACTTATGCATACCTGTGCATTTTGCCTTGTGTGGAACAACAGCAAAATAGAATAATCAGTACAGATAGGCTGGATTTTGCAGTTTTCATTATTAATGAGGGATACCTTATACCCTTCTGTATAAAAGTGCCATGGGTTGCAACCTACACCTTATGCCAATTCTTTTACAGCCTGTCATGAGAGTGTTTATTCAGTTCTGAGCCCCTCTACTAGTAGCCAGCAGAGGCCACCTTTGTGGTGTTGCAAGTGGGACTAAAGGTACAGTGGAAAGGAGAATTGCCTTTTTACTAAAATTATGCATTAGTACCTGCAGCCTCAGAAAAACTGCCCATATAATGTGAAGATACATGCCTCATAATTGTCAATTCCTTCAGTGAGTTCATTTTTTTTTTTTTTTTTTTTTAACCTGTGCAGTTTGCTTTTTTTCTAAACTCAAGGTATTTTTTTTTTTTATTTGGTGTTTTAAAAGAAGCAATTGGCAATGTACATAAAACTGCCATTCTTGACATAGAGGACAGAGGCTCTTCTTTTGGATCATAACATACCAAGAAAGCAGGGGGAACATAAATGGTGGCAGGAAAAAAAAGTAAATATCGTGTAACATATAGTGCGGTAGGGGTGGAACTAAGCCTGACCCCCACTTGTCTAGACAATCTATTACAGAGTAGGAAAGCCATTTTGTTTTCATGTCAGTGGCACTTCTATTTTTAATGGCCTGTTCACACTTGTCCCTTTTTTCCTGCAGTAAAACATGATTTTTACTGCATGGAAATGCATTTTAAGTAGAAATGTCATTTTCTGTGTCTCTTGTTCACATTGATGTACTGCAGTGTTGTTAAATGGAAACTAGAAGGGTCTATTCACACCTATGTGTTTGCATTACCATGTATGCTGCAAAACAGCAAATAGGTGTGAACGAGCCCGATGCAATTGGCACAGTAGACTTTTGATTATTAGCACTCATATAGTCGTACCATGTAACCACAAGTGCTGTTTAATCTGCATTGCTAAATACAAATTCACACCGTATATAATGAGCAGATATTGATGAACGATGCAAATTGTTTGTTCTGTGAGTTTATGCAGAGAGAGGAACTTGTCTAATGCTGGGTCGCAAATAATGGCATCCAAGTGCATTTAAAGTCCGGGCCGGGCCCCTTTCCACTTGCTGTATTTTTTTTACTTTTTTGTTTTAATGCTTACATTTTCCAAAGTCTTCAAGCTGGCCACATGACACTGCATGATTATTTTTCTCTTTTGCCTCTTTTCCAGGCTGTGTGGTTTTTACGAATGCAGACAATGGACTATGTTGATGACATCAGTGCCACTTTTTGAACCAGTACACTGTAAACGAAGAGCCTCCCTTTCCTATAACCCTTTGGGTGGGGGGGGGATAACACCCTACATTCATTGTAGTCTCCTCAATCTTACAGTTTTAAACTGAGGACATCTTGTGGCAAAGAAAGGGTACTGCGACAGACAGTTCAGGGTTGAGCTAGGGTCAGAGACAAGAGTTTGATATTCTATATTTGTGTGTGTGTGTGTGTGTGTGTGTGTGTGTGTGTGTGTGAGATAGGGTCATTCATTTCAATAGGTGAATGATAACAGTGTGCATCTCTATGAATCCTAAATAGCCTGTGAGGACTGGTTTGGGAATGGGACACTCCAATAACCCCCAAGTCCATTTGGCATACAGAAAGCAAGAAGGAAGTACCCCCTGAGTGGGACTATAACGGGCAAAACTCATATAGATAAAATTTAAATAGTTTTTATTAATACAAAATATAATAATAGAAGAACATGTGAGTATATACATATAAAATATTCTGGCGACTTGTTGTACAGAAAAAAGTTGACCATGAAATACAGAGGAGGACCCTTAAAGGGCCCTTTAAGGGCCAGAATATTTTATATGTATATACTCACATGTTGTTCTATTATTTTGTATCAATAAAACTTATTTAAATTTTATCTATATGAGTTTTGCCCATTCTAGTCCCACTCAGGGGGTACTCCCTTTTTGCTTACTGTTCAATGCAGGGATGAGGGCATTCTGATCTCCAGACTTTTATACAGACCCAACCACTTATACTTTTTGGCATACAGAAGCCAGTCGGTCTTATCTGTCAGCTATTGAAGATTGTGTCAATAGCCACAAAATATAACAATAGCAAAGCTTTTTTTTTTTTTTTTTGTAGATGAATTGACTTCCTGGATTCTGGGATTTTTCAGGCTGTGCGTTGTGTACCATTTTAATGCAAAGCACTAAAAACGCATTGTGAGATAAGCGCACACATTTTCTAGTGCTGTGTTGGGAATGGACCTTCTAGTTCAGTGATGGTGAACCTTGGCACCCCAGATGTTTTGGAACTACATTTCCCATGATGCTCATGCACACTGCAGTGTAGTTGAGCATCACGGGAAATGTAATTCCAAAACATCTGGGGTGCCAAGGTTCCCCATCACTGCTTCTAGTTTATGTTGAGGGTTGCACAGCAGAGCATCCAGTACCCTCATCACAAATAATGAGGTGTGCCACTTTATTTATAATATTATACAGAATTTATATAGCGCCAAAAGTTTGCGCAGCGCTTTACAATGTTGGGGCAAACAGTATGTTGCAATACAATTCAATCCACGAGGAATCCGATTAGAGTTTACACTCTAAGACAGGGGTGTCCAAACTATGGCCCGCCAGCTGTTCGGGAACTACCGTTCCCATGAGGCATTGTAAATCTCTGACATTCATAGACATAACTAGGCATGATGGGAATTGTAGTTCCTGAACAGCTGGAGGGCTATAGTTTGGACACCCCTGCTCTAAGAGATTACCAACTTGTATTACTTTTATTTAGTTTGTGCTTCTAATTATTATATTCGAGTTTATAATTCCAAAATTGCTGTATGCTAAAAAAAAAATAATGTACTCATCTAGGCACTGTACATAGAGTGTAATTGGTAAGGGGATTTACTAAATGGCAGCCAATCAGTTTCTAGCTGCAGCCTGGTAAGGTATGCATTGAAATATGGAAGTTGATTGGTTGCCATGCACATTTGGCCCAGTCTTTTCTGCATGTAGGGGTGAGCATGCATGTGCTGTTTAGATTTGCGCTCAGCCACTGGTGGGCGGGACGTTGCGGCCTTGTGGGCGTGCCCGTGGAAGTGGTTGGTGTCTGGGTTAGAGACAGATGACGCTGAGCTGTCACGCCTCCATCGGGCCGACGACGTGCGCGTTCCCCAATGTTGTGAATTGAAGTTGCTCGTTGTGTCTCGGGGTCGCGCCCGGGGGGTCTTAAAGCGACAGGCTAGAGCACGGGGGCGCGCTGCTCGTCCTGGAGGAGAAGATCTGCTTGCCCACCCCGCTAGGGATTTTGGGGTGAGCGAGTAGCCGCCGGTGACCTGCGGAGACGGAGGAGCTGTGGGCCCGAAGCAGGCACAAGGTATGACGCCCAGTGTGTGGCTGCATGTTATGTGCGGCTCCTCCCCTTTGCCATGTAAACAGCGGTCACCTGGGTAACGTGTACGGTAGGGTCGGTGTCTTCCGTGATCCGGGCTGTCCGCACGTGCACAACAATGTGCGGCTTGTGTTATTGTTCCGCCGTGTGCGGCCCGCTTCCTCCCCAGCACATCCCCCGCCCCTCTTCTCCGATCTCCCTCCTTTTGTGTCTCGGTGGGCTCCATGCATTTCCTGGGCCCGGGCCGGCGGGTGAGTCTGCCGCCTTGTCTTTGTTGTGGCTTTTGTGTTTTCCTGCTGAGCACATGGCCTGAGACAAGAGCCTCTTCTTAAAGACACAGCGGGCACATTATGGCATGCTATGGGGAAGAGTGTCTACACTTAGAACATCACCCAATATGTCAGCAGTCTGCAGACACAACACCTGGCTGCCTATTCATAGCACACAGACATGGGGGGACAATGGGATCACTCTATCTGTATGGCCTGGGATAGTCACACATCAGGGTTCTGGAAAGGCATGCTGATTGCTACTACTTGTAGTCTTTTGTCTCCTTGTCTGTGGGCACCTGCAAATATTATGGGCTGAAAGATCCAGAGGAGTGACAAGATCACTTGGACAGGAACGAAAAGCGTCTCCGATTGCTCTACCCCCCCCCTCCCTGATATGTATGTCCTTGTTGGCATGGACCTTTCTGCCCCATAGCATACCCGTCAGAGCTTCAGTGAGCAGAGCCAGACATAAAGATGACAGCCAGCTTAGCTAGGAACATTTTTGATGGATCTTGTGGGTATAAGTTTTTGCTCCTAGGTATGGTTTACTTGGCATAGTTTTTTGTTTGTGTGGCCTAATGATTTGGGAATGTTTCATTATTTACAAATAGGACCAGGTCATGGACATACTAGTACAAGGCTGAGCACATTCACTATTTTTTCCTGTATTTTTCGCATAGATTGAGTTGGTACCAGCATTGTTAATGCCTGACCGTATCGGACACTACTACATTGGTTGAAATCTATCTGGAATATTACATGTGCATGTTCAGCAGTAGAAATCTAGTCCTATCTGGACTGTAAGTTAAATTGTATGTAAAGCCTGGTACACACTAAGGGTCCTTTCACATGGCCGCTCCGTGTGTCCGCAAATCATCCTATTTTTTTGCAGATGATTTGCAGACATAATGTAAGTCTATGGCACTGCGGATGTCAGCGGAATACCATCCGCTGACATCCGATTTTCCTCCTTTCAGTTCTGTTCCGTTTTTTTCGAATGGAACAGAACCCTATTTTTTCTTCCGTGTAAAAAACGGAAAGGAAGGAAAATCGGATGTCAGCGGTGTCATCCGCTGACATCCGCAGTGCCATATACTTACATTATGTCCGCAAATCATCCGCCAACGGATGGGATGATATGCGGGCACACGGAGCGGATGACAGAAATGTCATCCGCTCCGTGGAAAAAAAAAAAGTCCCGCAGCGGACCTTTCATACGGATCGGCCGTGTGAAAGAAGCCTAATGCCCCATACACACGTGCAGATTATCTGCAGACTTTTGTCTGCAGACTTATCAAAACCATATAATATGAAGTCAAACCTAAACACTTTCAATTTGTATGCAATCCAGCAGGCCCTTGCACTACATAGAAAAGGTAAGTCTGCAGACAAAAGTCTGCAGATAATCTGCAGGTGTGTATGGGGCATTATTGTTTGTTTTTTTTTAGTTTAAGGGCTCTTTCACACGGGCGGTCTGATCAGATCCGCCTGTCAGTTTTTTAGGCAGATCTGATTGGATGCCCATTCAGCCCTATGGAGCAGCGGATGTCAGCGGAGACATATCCGCATCCGATCCTGTCCGTGAAATCCGGACGGATGGAAACCCTATATTCCATCCGTCCTGGGGATCGGATGGGATCGGACAGGCGGTCCGCTCTCATCCGATTCCCCATAGAGAGCAGCGGGGGCTGTGACACCTCCCTCTCCATACTACAAGCGGAGACGGAGCTGTCATCCGCCGGCTCAGCGGGGATCGGCGGATCGATCCCCGCTGAGCAGCACGGATCCGCCTACGGAGGCGGACCGTGTGAAAGAGCCCTAACCCAGTGGGTTGATCGGGAACAAAAAAAAAAAACGCTCCAGGTCAGCACCGCTGTAAAAACCTATCCAATGTTAGTACATTGCTTTTCCTGGCTGAGCAGATGTGTTCTGACGGGGGACGAACTGATGCTGCATCTGTCCCTCGCCAGATCTGCAGGTTGAACGTAGCGATGAAACGCCACTGATTGCTCATTTCCCTGCTCTGAGCATAAAGCTGGGGCTATCAGTCATCGGCTTTCTGCTCTGCACCTCAGGCGCTCACTGGAGTGCTGAGCTGTGGAGGGGGCAGGAGGGGGCTGGCTTAGGCTCTCAGCAGGTCTTTCCTAAGCCTGGACTAGTTGAGTGACATCAGCTGACAGCTAACTTTAGTCTGCTGTCAGCTGAAAACTGGTCACAGGAGCGCAAAAAAATTTGCACTCCTGCGCACTACAGGAGAAGTATAGCTAAAATATCTTTAGCTGTACTTCTCCTTTTAACTTGGATCACAGAATGATAGCCTTTATACTGTGGAGATCTGAGTGCGGGAATGACTAAGTAGTTAAAGACACTGGGCAGGCTGACAACACTTCATCTACAAAAATGCTGTATGTTGTCGGGAGCAGAACACATTTCTGACACATCAATATGTATTTTTCTGTTCTTGTAGAGTGTTTTAGAAGATAAAACATGGGAAAATGTGAATGCTTTTGAGAGATGTACTGTATAGTGGTTTGTTTTAAAGGAGAACTTTATGGTTAGGTAAATATGGCTTAGTTCTTTTTTTTTTTTTCTCTCACCCCCCCCCCCCCCCCTCCTATTAACTATGATGGCAGATGGCCAGTGGCTGCAGCTATGGGGCTGTCTGCACAGCCAGCAGTTACCTGCAATGATCACTGGTGAATGCACTGTGTGTGCGCGTGCGCACGCTCTCACCTCCAACCACACATCGACCTGTGCAGTGTAATAATTAAAGACTGATTTGGCTTTCAGTGCTGTCCCCTTCTGTTGGAGTATGACTCCTTTGCTCGGAACTACAAGAGGTTAGTATTGACAGATACTATTTCAAAATGCATGAGAGGATATTTGTAAAGAAGTATGAAGTACCTAAACCTAGACAATACATATGCCTTAAGACATATAAATGTGATTTAGAAGGTTCTTTGTTTGACATGATGTATATCAGCAGTCCAGTTCCCAGCTATGTGTGAACGTTTAGATGGGGCAGTTACAAATCGAGCAATGCTCTCCCTGTTTTAGTTCTGTTTTGTGGGCTGTGGGCTTTACTGTACATGTGCATACATACCAGTGTCCAAAGAAGTGAACAGTGGTCAGTCAAGCATTGTGGAGGAGAGGAAGGGTAGATGCCTGTATTGGTTTCTTGTAAATGCACAGCCGCTGCCAGAACTTGATGATTACCACTGGGAGAAGTTGGCAAAGAGGAGGATTCCGTCAATATTGTTGGTATCTATCTCTATCACTGACTTTAGCCCCACCCACAAGTAAGTTCTTTAATTTTAGTAAAAGTGTAATGTTGACAACGGAAGTGAATAGATTATGTACTCTGTGTCATAAGCAGCAACATTAACCACTTGCCGACCGCCGCAAGTAGATTTACTGCGGCGGTCAGCCCCTCACAGGCAAAGTGACGTAAATATACGTCACTAGCCTGTGAGACTCTGGGGAGCGAGCGCGTGTGACCGGCGGACCCGATGTCTGCCGCTCACTCTGCGATCGGCGGGGGAGAGGGAGAAAGTCAGGCAGCTTGTGTAAACAAGTCGCCTGTCATTCTCCCCTGTGTAGAAACACCAATCATACGGTTCTACTATGTAGGACCGTTGATCAGTGTAACTACAGCTCAACAGACAGCCAATCACAGTTAGAATCACGCCCCTAGGGACACACACAGCCCCTCCCTCTCAAATAAAGTTAACCCCTTCACTGCCAGTGTAATTTTACAGTAACAGTGCATATATATATAGCACTGATTACTGTAGAAATGTCACTGGTAACCCCAAAAATGTCAGACAAGGGTCCGATCTGTCCGCCGCAATGTCGCAGTACCGCAAAAAAAATCAGAGCGCCGCCATTATGCGTTAAAAAAAAAAATCAACAAAAATCTTTCCCTTTGTTAGTAAACGCATTAACTTTTGCGCAAACCAATCAAAATATGCTTTTTGCGATTTTTTTTTTTTTTTTTTTTTTTTTTTTATTTTTTTTTTTTACCAAACATATGTAGCATAAAACAAATTGGCCGAAAATGTTAAAAAAATTTGATTTTTTACTTTTTTTTTTTTTTTGGGAATTTCATATAAAAAAAATGTGAAAAATATTGTTATTTTTGCAAAATTGTCGCTCTTTTTTTGTTTATAGCGCGTGATCAAAAAATCGCACAGGTGATCAAATACCACCAAAAGAAAGCTCTGTTTGTGGGGAAAAAAAGGACGTCAAATTTGTTTAGGTACAGCGTCGCACGACCGCGCAATTGTCCGTTAAAGTCACGCAGTGCCGAATCGCAAAATTCCCCCTGGTCAGGAAGGGGGTAAAATCTTCCGGGGCTTAAGTGGTTAAACAAAAAAGGTGTGCCCCATACTTCTTTCCTCATGAATACAAAACTGTAGGAATTCCAGGAACTCCTTGGAAACCAGGGGAATTCCAAGGAGTCAGTAGTCCCTCAGTAGGACCCAAGGTGCTGCCACTTTTAAAAAGACCAAATGCACATAGACATTAAAGATCTATGACTCTCCATGTTTATACTGTACACCCCCCCCCCCCCCAATCACCCTCATAAATGACACCTGTCGGAGAGCCTACCTTCTATATGAGTATTATTTGGGATAGATTTCCTTGAAATAATGACCAGCACACACTTTAAACAATGGCCCGATCCCTGAGAAGCTAGTGAGTTCTACAAAAAAATTAACAGATGTATATAAATATACTCCCCTCCCTTTCTCCCCTCCCTTTCAAACATTAGATTTAAAACAATGCTTATGTTGGGACAACCCACAGGGAGGATAATACACCATGCAGCCCAAAATGCAAAAGCCTCCGGTCTTCAAATCCATGTATGTATAACGCCTTCTATAAAACTAAAGCCTCGTATACGCGCCGAAAATCGGCAGGGAATTTTCATCTGACGACCGATCTGCCGATTTTCGGCTTGTTAGTATGATGCTTCCGACAACCGACTCCGACTTTTTGGCCGAAAAAAATCTGGTGTGCAGGCTATAAAATTTTTGTCCGCCGTCAAAACACGGCGGATTTTCCGTCAGTCAGTACAGATTTCGACAGGGAAAAATCTAATGAGCAAGACTGGGCATGCTCAGAGAAGAAAGAACACAAAGAAAGCAAACACATGACATTACTTCTGAAGTAGAATTTTGTCGGGCGAGAAAATTCGTGTGCAGTCTAGGCACATTCCAACCAACAAAACGCCACTCTGGACAAAAGACGGACGATCGGTCGGCCGATAATCATTGCGTGTGTACGGGGCTTAAAGCTGGATACACACTATCCAACTTTTGTTGGTAGAATTCCTTCAGATTTACCTTTTCTATGTAGTGCAAGGGCCTGCCAGATTGCATACAAATTGAAAGTGTTTAGGTTTGACTTCATATTATATGGTTTTGGTAAGTCTAAAGGAAAAAGTCTTCAGAAAATCTTATAGCATGTATGGCTCATAAGAAATGAATGAATTCTGCTTAGCAGAGGGGCCTGCATGAGCTTTTTTTCTTTGCCCCACATAGAACAAAACTGTCAAAGTTCACATGCAGGGTAAAAAAATTGCCCATCAAGTTTACCAGTATTTGCCAAGTTGTCAAAATCGCCCCCAACTGTTAAAAAATGACTTGGCTTAGCTGTAACTTGTACTGGTTGGGTAAACTTTTTTTTTTATTAGTACACTAGTTTATCTTTCAGAAGTTTGCATATGCCCTTTTTTCCTAAAAGAAGTTGGGCCCCATAGAGCATATTTAAAAAGTTTACAGCTTTGTTCCCCAGGTGTACACTCTTCTTGCATCCAAATAATTACTACACAACCCACATTATCAGAACAGTTTGTCACTCATGCAAAATACCATGTAATTTTAGGATGGACATATGGTTCATTCATGCCTGGATTAGCCCAGAAGTCAGGTAGCCACAGAAATAAAATCACAGCTGGCACACAGTGGATTTTTTTATTTTCCTTTGGAGTGAACCTGTTGGAAAAGTACTAAAATAACGTGCAGCAGATAGTTTGCAGAATACAATGTCAACACATTTTTTGCTTTTATGATGTTTTGCTTCCATGGCAGCCTCAGCTCTCACAAACTTACAGCTCACACAAGAGTATAGGCCTTTAATTTGGCAGTGCCAGTTAAAGAAATAAGACACTGGATTGGTAATAAGAGGCATGCCTATTTTTAAAGTCTATGCAAACCCTTACAATGAACTTCTTTTTTGCTCCCTTTTGGTCTGGTTAATATATCATTGAGAGCAATTTATTATATCTGTTCGATACTTGTAAGGTGACAGGCCTCACCCTTAAAAGCTGTTTGCTGCTCTCAAACAGTCTTCTTAGCCATATCTCATCTAGGAAAGCTTTCTGCAAAATGGGCTTTCCCTGTGGTGGACCCTGTGATCTGTTGTCTTAACAAAATGCTTAAAGTTCCTGTACTGAATTAAAATTTGCGGAGGTCCAGTCAGTAACTAGTGCTGAATTTTAGTTTCCTATGACCCGGGGGGACCTTCACATCACAGCCCTGCCTCCCCCTTTACTTCACCGCTCCCTTTACATCAGTGTCTTCAGTTCCTTCTTTCACATCACAGACCCCCCCTCCCCCTTTCACATCATGGAGCATGGTCCCCCATGGAATCAGTCCCCCCCTCACATCACAACCCTCTTTGCAATTACAGCCACCCCCAACTACATCATAGTCCCCTTTGAAATCATAGCTCTCCTACCCTCTCCCTCACATCACAGGCCCCCTCCTCGCATCACAACCCCCCTTGCAATCACAGCCAACCTGCTCACATCAAACCCCCCCTACAGTCACAGTGCTCATTAAACCAAAGTCCCCACTGAAGTTACAGTTCTTCCCCCTTCACAGTCCTAACCTAATACTGCCCTGCGTAAGGCATGGCAGGGTAAATTCCTCTTCTCCAAGTACTGCCTGCCTGCTGCCGCTGTTTAACTCACAGCAGGGAATAGGACGGGAGTCATGTAAGATCTGCACTGATGAGGATGGGAGCTGTCCAACTCGTATTAACAAGCGAGCGATTGGTTGCTAGGACCACCTGGTTTCCTAGCAACCCATCACCGGCTTCTTAATTTGAAAGGTTGGGCAGCTCCTGTTTCCCCATGTAGACCTGTGGTATCTTCCACCCTCCTTTCCTGCTGTGGCAGGCAGGTGAGTATATAGAGAAGAGCAATCCACCTTGCCAAGCTGTAAGTTTAACAACAGCGGCAGGAGAGGAGTTCACTCAGGCTGCCAAGTGGGGTGGCTGTGGTCCGGACAGGACTTTCTGTCTGGACCGCGGTCCGCCATTTAGTGATGCCTGATGTAGAGCATAACTCCAGTCCCTTGAAAATGTATTCATACTCATTCAAAGCTTCCACATTTTGTCATGTTGCAGCCAAAAACCTAAATGTATTTTATTGGGATTTTTTGTGATAGACCAACACAAAGTGCACGTAATTGTAAAAGTGGAAGGAAAATGATAAATGGCTTTAAAATGTTGTACAAATATCTGAAAAGTGTGGTGTGCATTTGTATTCAGCCCGCTTTTTTCTCTGATACCTCTAACTAAAATCTAGTGGAACCAATTTCCTTCAGAAGTCACCTAATTCCTAAATAGAGTCCACCTGTGTGTAATTTAATCTCCGTGTAAATACAGCTGTTCTGTGAAGCCCTCGGAGGGTTGTTAGAGAACCTTAGTGAATGTACAGCATCATGAAGGCAAAGGAACACACCAGACAGGTCATGGATCAAGTTATGGAGACGTTTAAAGCAGTGTTGAGTTAAAAAAAAATTATCCCAAACTTTGAACATCTTACGTAGCACTGTTCAATCCATCATCTGAAAATGGAAAGAGTATGGCACAACTGCAAACCTACCAAGACATGGCCATCCACCTAAACTGACAGGCCGGGCAAGGATATCCATTAATCAGAGAAGCAGCCAAGAGGCCCATAGTGACTCTGGAGAAGCCGCAGAGATCCGCAGCTCAGGTGGGAGAATCTGTCCACAGGACAACTATATTAGTCGTACACTCCACAAATCTGACCTTTATGGAAGAGTGGCAAGAAGAAAGCCATTGTTGAAAACAAGCCATACGAAGTTCCATTTGCAGTTTGTGAGAAGCCATGTGGGGGACACAGCAAACTTGTGGAAGAAGGTGCTCTGGTCAGATGAGACCAAAATTGAACTTTTTGACCTTTAAAAATCTGTGTGGTGGAAATTACACATCACCCTGAACACACCACCCCCCACTGTGAAACATGGTGGTGGCGGCAGCATCATGTTGTGGGGATGCTTTTTCTTGAGCAGGGACAGGGAAGCTGGTTGGTGTTGAAGGGAAGATGAATGGAGCCAAATACAGGGCAATCTTAGAAGAAAACCTGTTAGGCCCCTTTCACACAATCCGTCTTGCGATGAGCTCCGTTCTCTGCTCAGCAGGGATCGATCCCTGCTGAGCCGGCAGATGACAGCTCCGTGTCCACTGTGTGCGGAGAGGGAGGTGTCGGAGCCCAGCTGCTCTCTATGGGGAATCGGATGAGAGCGGACCGCCTGTCCGTTCTCATCCGATCCCCAGGACGGATGGAAAATAGGGTTTCCATCCGTCCAGATTTCCTCCGTAGGCGGATCCGTGCTGCTCAGCGGGGATCGATCCGCCGATCCCCGCTGAGCCGGCGGATGACAGCTCCGTCTCCGCTTGTAGTATGGAGAGGGAGGTGTCACAGCCCCCGCTGCTCTCTATGGGGAATCGGATGAGAGCGGACCGCCTGTCCGATCCCCAGGACGGATGGAAAATAGGGTTTCCATCCGTCCAGATTTCACGGACAGGATCGGATGCGGATTGCAGCGGGTGTCAGCGGACAGCTGACATCCGCTGCTCCATAGGGCTGAATGGGGCATCCGATCAGATCCGCCTAAAGAACTGACAGGCGAATCTGATCGGAACGCCCGTGTGAAAGAGCCCTAAGTCTGTAAAAGACTTGAGACTGGGGCAGAGGTTCACCTCCCAGGACAGGGCCCTAAACATACAGCCAGAGCTATAATGGAATGGTTTAGATCAAAGCAATATGCATGTGTTAGAAAGGCCCAGTCAAAGTACAGACCTAAATCCAATTGAGAATCTGTGGCAAGACTTAAAAATTGCTGTTCGCAGATGCGCTCCATCCAATCTTGACAGAGCTTGAGCTATTTTGCAAAGAATGGGCAAAAACTTCACTCTAGATGTGCAAAGCTGGTAGAGACCTACCCAAAAAGACTTGCAGCTGTAATTGCAGTGTAAAGTGGTTCTACACAGTATTTACTCAGGGGCTGAATACAAATGCATGCCACTTTTTAGATAATTATTTGTAAAAACATTTGAAAACCATTTATCATTTTTCTTTCCATTCACAATTATGTGCTGCTTTCTATTGGTCTATCCTATAAAATACATTTACCTATTTGGTTGTAAAATTACAAAATGTGGAAAATTTCAAGGGGTATGATTACTTTTTCAAGGCACTGTAGTGGATAAAAGGTTACAGGCTCCTTTTTGTGGGGCCCTCCTATGCAATACAAGTTTGCATCCATGGCAGTCTGCTACACCCTTGCTGTTTGGACTTATCACTCGAGACCTTAGCTCAATCTCAGTGGATTCCTCTGTTCAGCACCAACTAGAGCTTTTACATGTGGCCTTATGCTACTTCATGATTGTCTTGGTGGATGTGCTTTGCCAGATCTCTAAGATAAGCCTACTCTCCATTCATATGGTAGAGGATTCTTTTGGTTTAAATGCTGGTCAGCAGAACTTTTTCGTGGAAGAAATTTGTCGAGCAGCTGCCCTTTGAGGGAGAATGACTGTTTAGTCTCTCTTTGGGGACTGGTACATCAAGGAGATCACAAGATGAAAGAGAACTCTTCTTCCCCAGAAAAAGGCTTGCTCCTTCATCAGTAAGTTCTGCTCTTGGAGTTAGGAAAGGTTCCTTTTGTTTCTCCAGCTCCAAGTCTTGCTTCTCAGGGATGGGGCACCTCTACTTGTCAGTTTGGGAGGACACCTGTCTGCCTTTTCAGCCTTCTGGCCCTAAGAACTCATTCATGTTTAGGTCCAGTGTCATTTCAAGGAGCTACAAACTGTGATTTTGGACTGTGCCTCCCTCTGCTTCATGCTTTCACATTTCCCCCTCTCTCCACAAAGATGGGTGGATCTTCTTGCTGATTTTCAGTCCTCCATACCTTGTCAGCAAATGTCCAGTGGACAATGCAGACTTCATCCTCCATCCAACCTTCAGAGGTCATCATTGGAACTGACTCTCAGATTAGAATATCTCTTCCATCTATTGGATACAATTATGTCTAGGGGAATCTGTCCCTCCACTCTCATTACTAGGCCCATTGGTCCCTGGTTTAACCCGCGGTTCGTGTCTAAAGGAAATTGAATAGGAAAATTGTATAATGTATGGCCAGCTTTAGCCATCGGGGGGGGGGGGCACCGGGGGGGCACCAGAAGTCATTCTGCTGAAAGGGAAGTGGACTTGAATCCTCTGGTGGGCAAAATTGCATGTTCTGTTCCTTTCTGCTATTCCCAAGCTGAAAAATTAGCGGGTGTATTTCTCAGTTGTCATTGTCTTCATTGGGGGGAATGCGCTCTCCATCCGGAGATGAACCAAGCCCTTTGCCATTGGAGGGGTATGCTGAACATGGTGTCCCAGATTCAACAACATATGGGACAGGTTTGTCACCAGGGACCCTCGGGCATTCACAGTGAACGCTTTTGTGACTCCATTGGATTTTCTTTTTTTTTTTTATTTAACCTTTTCATAGGCCTGCTCAACCCCAGCTTAAATCTCACCTAGGTGAGAATGCTATAGCTGCCTCCTCAGGAGCCTAGGTGAGACTGGAGCTGGGGGGGGGGTGTGAGCAGAAAAGATGGAAAAAAAAACCCCCCACCAAAACCAAATCAGTTCATCTGCAGTACAACGGCTGGAGGAGGGGTTGGGGCTTAAATGGTAAGAAAAGAAAAGAGAGGTGTAGGGAATTTTCTGTATAAGCATATCACTAGGCAGATGTAAAAGACCCACATATAAAGTATTGTTGGCCCCTTTGGATCAATAACTCTCACCTGTTATTCTGGTGACAATTTTGGTTTTCCCCACACTTTTCTCATTGACAAAGGTCATGTCAAGAAGTTTTTAATGGAGAAAAACATTCTTAAAATTTTCACCTTTTTTTTTTCTTACAGAAATAAAGAATAAAACAATACAAAGTGACTTTACATTACCTGAATTATTGGAAATGCGTTTTTTGTATTTGCTACAAAGCATGTGATGACTTTCATCGCAGCCATTTTTAGAAATATACCATGTACCTGCATGAGAAGAGCAGCAGCCATTAAAAAAACAAACAAACAATAAATGGTTGTATTTGTAATTATAAATGATTGTTGTCTGAGTGCTTATTATTTTACCAATGTAGGGGCTAATGGGCCCTCTAAAAGTCTTTTTATAACTAACTAAAGCTGGCGGTGCAAGAGTAGGGTCATCTAGCCACTGGCAAGCTATTGCACATCTGTAATTTGACCTAGGTCTTTCTCCGGTTTGCCTTTGCTAAGTAATAGGTGTGTTATGAGAACTGGCAAGCAAAGCAGTGTATATTTTAGATATGATGCCCTTTTTTCACACAGAGTGATCTAGGATTTAAATCCATTCCATTTTTATGTAAGTTTAACATGAATGTGGAAATTAAAGAGGACTTCCAGCCTGGTTGGAAAAAAATTTAAGTCTGCAGCGACAAAAGCTGTAGTTGCTGACTTTTAATATAAGGACATATACCTATCCAGGGATCCCGCAATGTTGGCACCCTAAGCCTATCCATCCATCGGGTGTAGGTGTCGGCATCTTCACAAAGTCCTCGTGGCTTCACAGCCTGTTTCCTACTGCACATGCGGGAGTCGCCCTGCACTTTTTGAATAGTCCTGCTGTTTTCCGGGACCTGGGAAGGAGGAGGGGCTGGAAATTACATAGATCACCGCACAACGGTTGCAGCAATCTTACACGGAAAAGGGAGCGTGGGTACTTGGTTTTGACAGGTATCCGCTCCCCACCCCCTGAAAGGTGCCAAATGTGGCAGTGGAGGGAGGAGGAGAAAGCAAACAAGCAGAGCTTCCCTTTTTGGGTGGAGCTTCGCTTTCAGGATTTAAATTAAGTATTTAGGTGTATTGGTGAAAATAATTGTGACAGGTGGGTAATGCCAGCTTTTTTCCATAAGACTTCTTCATTTAGACGTATTTGGGGGGGGGGGGGGGGTTAGCGGTAGAAAATGCATAATTGTGCCAAGTATTTGCTGATTGGTCAACAACCCCCTCCTTAACCATCTCGAGACCGGAAACTTTCACCTTCCTCCTGCCCGGACCAGTTTTTCAGTTTTTACACACTTCGAATGACAATTAGTCATGCAACACTGTACCCAAATTAAATTTTTATCATGTTTTTTAAACAAATTGAGCTTTCTTTCAGTGGTATTTAATCATCACTGAATTTTTTTGTTTTGCTAAATAAACGAAAAAAAACTAAACATTTTGAAACGAATCTTAATCTTAGTTTTTTTTTTTTTTTGTAAAATTATGCAAATCTTTCTTTATAATTTTAGGCAAAAGTGTATTCTATATTTCTTTTGGTGAAAACCTTCAAATAAGTCTAATATTTAGTCTGTGAAAGATATAGGGTCTACCAACTATGCGCTATGTGTGTATGTATGTATGTATGTGTGTATATATGTGTGTATACACACACACACACACACACACACACACACACTCTCTCTCTCACAAAAGTGAGTACACCCCTCACATTTTTGTTAATATTGCACTGTCTTAACCCTTTTGGGGATTGAGTTCACCAGAGCTTCACAGGTTACCACTGGAGTCCTCTTCCACTCCTCCATGATGACATGGAGCTGGTGGATGTTGGAGACTTTGCGCTCCTCCACTTTCCGTTTGAGGATGCTCAATAGGGTTTAGGTCTAGAGACATGCTTTTGGCTAGTCCATCACCTTTTACTCTGCTTCTTTAGCAAGGCAGTGGTCGTCTTGGAGGTATGTTTAGGGTCGTTAACATGTTGGAATACTGCCTTGCGGCTTGGTCTCCGAAGGGAGGGCATCATGCTCTGCTTCAGTATGTCATAGTACATGTTGGCATTCATGGTTCCCTCAATGAACTGTAGCTCCTCAGTGCTGGCAGCGCTCATGCAGCCCCAGACCATGACACTCCCACCATCATACTTGACTGTAGGCAAGACACACTTGTCTTTGTTCTCCTCAACTTGACTACTGTGCTGCAGCTCAGTTTCAGGGTCTTGGCAATCTTATAGCCTAGGCCATCTTCATATAGAGCAACAATTCTTTTTTTCAGATCCTCAGAGTTCTTTGCCATGAGGTGCCATGTTGAACATCCAGTGACCATTATGAGGGAGTGAGAGCGATAACACCAAATTTAACACACCTGCTCCCCATTCACACCTGAGACCTTGTAACACTAACAAGTCACATGACACTGGGGAGGGAAAATGGGTAATTGTGCCCAATTTGGACATTTTCACTTGTAAACTCACTTTTGTTGCCAGTGGTTTAGACATTAATGGCTGTGTGTTATTTTGAGGGGACAGCAAATTTACACTGTTATAGAAGCTGTACACTCACTACTTTACATTGTAGCAAAGTGTCATTTCTTCAGTGTTGTCACATGAAAAGATATATATTTACGAAAATGTAAGGGGTGTACTCCTTTTTTTTTTTTTTTAGATACTGTGTGTATGCATATGTGTGTGTGTGTGTGTGTGTGTATGTATGTATGTGTGTGTGTGTATATGTGTATATATATATATATATATATATATATATATATATATATATATATATATATATATATGAAAATTCATCAATCCTGATGTACTGACTGCCTCATGTCTTGAGGCCCTAAAATGCCAAGACAGTGCAAATACTACTCCTCCTTCCTCAGTGTGACCATACCACGTGTGAGACTTTCTCACAGCCTAGCCCAACATCCAAGGAGCACCTTCAGGCATTCTAGGTGCATAAATGACACATAATTTCCTGACTACCTATCACATTTTTGGAGATCCTGGAGTACCACGATAGTGGAAACACCCACAAAATAACCACATTTTGGAAAGAAAACAGCCAAGGTATTTTCTAGGAGGCATAATGGGTCTCCTAAAAATGTAATCTCTCTTTCGTTGATTGGAGGACACAGTTTCAGATCTTCATAATCGTTGGGTTATACTGCCCCCTACAGGAGTAGGACACAAGGCAGAAAGTCTGGCTTCGCCCATGGGCAATCCCAGGGGGGTATACTCCCTCTCTGCTATAGGCACTCGTTTTTTGTTTTTTTTTTCTGCCTAGTCAGGAGTAAGGTCCTAGTTCCTTCTTGGGATCTTTGGTCTTGGCAATTTTCTTTAGAGAGAGATTTTTTCCCCTGGATTTTTCCTGTGAGATCTACAATCAACTGCCGGACTGGGCAACGGGCTGAATAATCTAGATCCAGTGGTCACCTCTGGCCAGCGAGCGCACGCAGGCCTCAGCTCCATGCTAGGTCAGCCACGACATAGCCCCCACGGGGGCACGCCTGCAAGTTAAACGCCTTGCAAGGTTGGATACGGCCGGGACGCAGCTTTCCTCCTGGCCGACAGCCCCCATTTAGATGGAGAGGGGTTGTGTCTGGCGTGGTGGCCGCCTGGTTCCTGGTATGGTGAGTAGCTGTCCCCCCTCTCCCCCTGGAAGGTTTTGGGGTGGACGTGAGCCTGTCCTTGGGACGGTTGGACTCCCAGGTTCCTCTTCTTCCCGTTAGGCACCCCCCCCCCCGTCATCTGTCCCCCATCCTATCCCTCCTACCCCTCCACCTATGTTGGCGTTGTTCGGGTGGTCTGGTCCACCTCCTGGGGTGAGAGCAGGGTGATATGCTGGTGATGGGGACCAGACGATCGACTAGCGCGGGGGGGTTGTACCTGGCGGAGGCCTCCCTCCTGGGTCCCTGTAAGCCTTGTGGTGCAATGCAGGGCCGCCATTTTGTTGTAGCCGTGTGTTTCGTTACACGGCAGGCATTCTTGTTTAGTCCGCTAGCTATTTTGCGGTGGTTTGCCATTGAAAATAAGTGGCCATGACAGTGAAGCCCTGTGAGCGATGGGAGCCCCTGGTGCGGACTCCTGGATCTCTTCACTTTCTGATCGCCGCACGTAGAGTGCAGATTATCCTGGTGACTGCAGGTGCCTATTTCTACTGGGTGGTGCGTCTGATGGGGTTCTCTCCCTCTCTGCTGAGGATCGCTTGGTGCTTGTGCCTGGCGACCAGGTGGTGCTGCCAGTGCTGTGGGGCTTGCCCCTTAACAGTGCTATGGCCTGCATTATGTATACCTTGGCTGGTTTGGCAATGAGGCCGGTCTTTACCATTGCCCTAGTGTCACATACTCTGACTGAGTGGGCTAAGCTCTTGCGTCGTGACCTGGAGGGAGAGCGGCTCCCTCCTGCCTTTTGCTGAGCTGCTGGGCCATCTGGTTCAGGGACTGCAGTTTTTCTGTGATGCCTCTTTGGACGCGGCTCCCCGCATGGCTCGCCTCTCTGTTTTAGCTGTGGTCCTTCGGCGTGTCTTTTGGCTCAAATGCTGGTCTGCGGACCAACTTCTTTAAAGGCCTTGACTGATTTTCCCTTTCAAGGAGAATGGCTGTTTGGAGCTACCCTGGATGACATTCTTAAAGGTCTAGAGTACCTTTCTTCCACAGTCTACTAAGGGCAAGGAACCTCATTGTAGACGTGGACCTTCCTCCTTGGCCCATAAGACGTTTTTTTTTTTTACACTGACAAGGGCTCGAAGCCTTTCAGGGTGCCTCTGGCAGATCCAAACGAACCTGACCTGGCAAGCTGAGAGCGGGCTTTCTCCAGACCCGTGGACAAGGCTCTTTCTGCATGAAGGTGCGCCCTCGCCCGTATCGGGGGTGGGGGGACGAGACGTCTTCGCTGGTTTCCAGACCCGTGGACTTCTCTGGTGCAAGACAAGTGGGTCCACTAAGTCATTCGGTCCGGCTAAAAGATCGAGTTTTGCTCTTTCCACCCTGCACCTGTCCCTAGACCGGTTACAGGGTCTGTATGGGGCGGTACAAGGCCTGTTCCTTCAAGGGGTGATTGTCCCGGTTCCGACTGCGGAACGTTTTCAGGGTTTCTGCTCAAACCTGTTCAGTCCCCAGGAAGGAAGACAAAGTGCTTCCAATCCTGGACCTCAAGGTGCTAAACTGCTTTGTGTGGGTACGGAAGTTCAGAATGGAGTCCATTCGAATAGTGGTGGCATCCCTGCATCGGATTTCCTCCCCTCCTATAGATATCAAGAATGCCTATCTTCACATTCCAATATGTGCCAGTCACCATGGGAGAGGAGCATTATCTGTAGCGTCACCCTTTGGTCTCGCCTTCGCTTCTCAGGTCTTCACAAAAGTGTTGGCTCCGGTGCTAGCCTTGCTAGGCCAACAGGAGGTCGCGATACTGGGCTACTTGGACGATCTGCTTCTGCGAGCGGAGTCTCCCTCTGCTCTGTTGGAGAACCTGGAGATCACCATACAAACTCTGCAGGAGTTCAGCTGGATTCTGAATTTTTAGAAGTCTGCCCTGGTTCCGTCCACAAAGCTGGACTATTTGGGCCTGACTCTGGACTCGGCGGTAGCCAGAGTGCTCTTTCCTCTGGACATACTCCAGAAATGGCAGGCAATTCTCCTCCTGTTGTCCCAACAAATGGTCATACCTCTGGACTTGCATGTGGGTGCTGGGCCTGATGGTGTCTACCTTCGAGTCGGTTTCGTTTGCACAGTTCCATACGAGGTCCCTGGAAAGGGAGATTCTGACCAAATGGGACAAGACTCCACAGTCTCTCTGGACAATCCGATCCGACTGAGTCAGGAAACAAAGGAGTCCCTGATATGGTGGCTTAGCCCTCCGACGCTTTGGCTAGGAAAAATCATTCCCTCCCCTTGTATTGGACAGTGGTCACCATGAATGCCAGCCTGTCCGGCTGGGGAGGCATCCTTGGCATGCATTCTGCTCAGGGGATCTGGACACTGTTAAGAGTCCAGACTACTGATCAATGTCCTGGAACTCCGAGCAATCAGACTGTGTCTGGTTCATTGGATGGATCGTCTTCAATCGGACAATGCCATGGCTGTGGCTTATGTCCATAACCAAGGGGGCACAAGAAGTGCCCTGGCAGCTCTGGAGGTAGCCTGCATTCTAAGGTAGGCAGAACGGTTCGTTCCAGCCCTCTCCAATATACACCTTCACGGGGTGGAAAATTGGCAGGTGGATTGCCTCAGTCGGCAGGTGTTGAACTAGGGGAGAGTAGTCCCTTCATCTGGAGGGGTTTCATCAGCTGTGTCTCCGGTGGGGCACCCCTGAGGTGGAGGTTGATCTCTTGTCATCTCAACTCAACAGAAAGGTGCAGAGGTTTGAAGCTTGGTCAAAGGATCCTCAGGCGGACCCCACAGATGCGCTGGTGGCCCCCGTGGGGTCAGTATACTCTGATCTACGCCTTCCCTCCCCTCAAGGTTCTGCCCAGACTCCTACGCAGGATCAAGGCAGAAGGGATTCCGGTCATCCTAGTGGCACCAGACTGGCCTTGCTGGGCCTTATACGCCGATCTAGTATGGCTGGTCACTGATGTTCCTTGGAATCTTCCTCTCAGGTAGGATCTGCTATCCCAAGGCCTGATCTTCCATCCTGCTTTACAGTCGCTAGTTTTTACGGCTTAGCTGTTGAATGCCAGGTGCTAAAGGATAGAGATTTGTCTGAGTCTGTGGTTCCTTCGTTGTTAAAAGCTAGGAAGATCTACCATCATAGGTGGAAGAGGTACGTTGCGTGGTGTGATTCTCTTTGGGTTCATCCTCGCTCCTTCTCGGTGGCTCGTATCATTCTTAACCTTCCTTCAAGGGGGGGGTTGAACAGAAGTTGGCCTTGAGTACCATCAAGGGCCAAGTCTCGGCCTTGGTGGTCTTTTTCCAACGCCCTTTGAGCACACCCTCCCTGTTGCGTACTTTTCTTCAGGGTGTCTGGCATTTGGTTCCTCCAGTGCATGCTCCGTTACCGCCTTGGGATCTTATTTTGGTGCTTTCAGCTCTACAGAAGCCTCCCTTTGAAAATATTTGGGTGATTCCCCTGCTTACGCTGTCCCAAAAAGTGGCCTTTTTAATGGCTATCACTTCTGCGTGCAGTTTGTCTGAATGGGCGGTGTTATCCTGTCATTCACCTTATTTGGTTATTCACAATGAAGACATTGTGTTGCCTTCTCTGTCCCAGGCCTAAACATCCAAAGGAAATTGCCTTGGATGTGGTCCGGGCAATTTGGGTGTATCTGGCAGCTACGGAGTCTCTTTTCAGGAAGTCAGAATCTCTCTATTTGTGCTCACGAATGGACCTCGCAAAGGGTTGTCCGCTTCTTCTGCAACCATTTCCAGATGGATCAGACAGACGGTGGTTCAAGCCCATTTCATCAGGTTCCTCCTTTCCCTGTCAATGCGCAATCTATGTATTTGTAAATGTATTTGTATTGTGTTTATCAGATGGGCTCCAGTTTTAGTTAAGCCCCTGGTGCCTGGTTGGCTACTGTTTTAGCCTTGGGAATTTTTTGCTGTTTCCCCACCCCTCATGTTTGACGCTGCCTTGGGAAGTTCCAATGGTCAAGAATGCCCGGTCAAGAATGCCCGGGGCTATGGCCATCAGTGAACGAAAGAGAAAACTGGATTTTTAACTTGCCATTCAATCCATTTCTCTGATGATCATTGACGCACACAGCACCCACCCCTCTGTGGAGTTATGATTCTCCAGACACTGCCTGTAACAAAACTGAGTGATTATAGCGGGAAGAGGGAGTATACCCCCTGGGACTGCCCATGGGTGTAGCCAGAAGTTTTTTTTTTTTCTGCTTAGTGTCCTACTCCTGTAGGGGGCAGCATAACCCAGTGGTCAAGAATAACAGGAGCTGTGTTTGTCAATGAACATCAGAGAAATGGATTTTATGGTAAGCCAAAAATCCCATTTTCTCTAAAGCCTTCCAAAACATATATTTTCACAGCAGTTTGTAGTGAGGGAACATGCACAGTTGTGGCTGTCATTTGTAGACTGTGTGCTGGAGCTCTCCTTCCCAATCACCGATTTATTGGAGTTGGGAAAAGCTGATTTATGCAGATAACAGAGGAGCGAGGCAGCAGAGAGAAATCTCCGTGCTTTGGATAAAGACAAGTACACAGTATATAGAACGATATGGTTTGTTTATATTTTATGTTGGAGGTTTACAACCAATTAAAGGATAGCACAGTCCTAAGAAGCAGTGGAGATTAAGTCAACAGAGTCAACAATCCAAATTTGCCATGCACAGTCAGGGACTGTAAAAGTGGGCCAAGTGATGGATTTGACCCAATTTATTGCTAGGTCAGAGTATTTGCCAATGATTTGTACTGTGTTTTATAAACTTTTCCATTGAAAAAGTGGTCTCCCGAGAACAGCAGTGCCTAATCTGTGTATATAGGGCCCTTTTTTTTTTTTTTTTTCTCCCAGTCATGTCCAACGTATCCGGTGATATGAGGTGTTTGCCTGACGACCGTTGCAGGGGGTTAAGCAACCATTGCAAATAGGTGAGTGCGGATGGCCCTGCCTGGTACCTGGAAGAAGAGTGGAAATTATTAGGTACACGTGCCATTGCATACAAAACCATTAAGCAATGTTAAAGGCTTTTCAGCATTAAGTGAGAGTATCACTCTGTTGCTCGTGTTTTGCAGAAAAACCTTTCTTTGTTGCAATAGACCTTTGAGGGATAAACCAAGATTGGTTGCTAGTTACCAATAATACCTTAAAACCTAATTCCACTTTTGTTGAGAGAAAAAAAACATTCCAAAGCCTCCCTGGGTACACAGGGCCAAAAACAGTTCGATAGAAACTAGCTGCCTTTTAGGCCCATGTGTGTACAGCTGTCTGTTCTACAGAAGCCAGCTTCGTACGACCAGCTTCTGTTGAAGGGGCATATTGGAAAACCAGCATCTGATCAGCTCGGGCAGCCGATTGCTGTCAGCGCTGATCAGTGTGCTCTGGCGAGGGGGCAGTCCCCCTGTAATAATACAATAGCACAGTGGGGGACATTGCTGCACTAACATCACTTGTGTTAGTACAGTGATCTGTTTGTGTTTTTTTTTTTTTTTTTTTTAATCAGCCAGCTAGGTTGAACGAAAAACAACTTCTTGTGTTTACATAGCCAAATACAGAGAACTTGCTGATCGAGGGAGCACATGACTGGTCTCTTAATTGTAATGCTCTATCATCACTATTCAGTCATATACTTGAGAGCCTTTATTCGACTGTTTAATGATCTATAAATCTATGTAGCAGTTATAAAATCACTGTGCTGCACATAGTGAGAGGGACACAGCAGGCCTTGCTACCACAGGCTACATGCAAAAAAACTATTGGGGGGGGGGGGGGGGGGGAATATTAACAAGTCAACCCTGCACAAGGAGAAAGTCCAGCAGTGACTGGTCTTTATTAAAGCTCCTGCACAAAAGCAATGATTCACACTGGATTACTTCACAGATCTGAAATAAATACCCAAAACATACCAAAATTCTATAAAAAAAATACTCATTAATGCATTGTATATGGACAATATTTTTTTTTTCCAACAAAGACAATATTTACTTATCCCTGAGTTCAGCTTTAATGTCAGATGTGTTCAGAGGATGCTTATCCAAGCATTATGCAGTAATCAGGTTAGTAATGGGCTCTGTTGGGTTCTACTTGTAAACTTGTTTAAGCCCAACTCTAGGATATTAGTACCCCCCCCCCCCCCCCAAACCGCTGGTAAAAAAAAAAAGAAAATGGTTATTTGTATAGGTTTTTCTTATTTTCCTGAAGCCATAGTCACATGATGGCCCATCTCTCTTCTATTTACTGCCTGGTGCCCTCCTTTCGGCGTCCATATCATTGCCTGCTTGATATGCCTGCCTCCTATTGGGGAAGGTGGCATTTCCAGAGGTCCGAGTCCTCTTTCATAGGCTTCAAAGACAGGAGAACTCACCACGGCAGCGAGGGGGACCAGTGCCAAAGAAGATAATGCACAGACAAAAATGTTCCCCAAGGCAGGAGATTAGCTGTGCTCCTAGAGGAAACCATGACTTTAAACCATTACACTGTAGGAAGAGATGTGGTGAATCAACACTGGAGTAAGGTAATTGATGCACAATCCATTTATTTAAATTTCATGTTTCCTAGAGTTGGGTGTTTTAAATATACACTTTCTAACTTGTTGGAAAATCTTTGTTGCAGTGGGACATGAAAAGGGAAGGATTTAACCCTGTGTGTACCTGTACTTTGTTAAATTTGTGCAGGTCTGTGGTCAAGCAGATAATGCACAACTGTGGTTCTAACTCTTCCTGTATTAAATTCTGTGTGAATGGTGGTACACTTTAAAGATATACAGCACAAAAAAGGTTGTTCTTTAATATTACATGTATATGAATGCTTGTTTCTTTTGATAACCCTTGTTCAGCTTTTAAAGATTTCTTTTACTTAACAGAGGGCAGACAGCAGGAGTGAAGATACCGTGTATTGTGAAAGCCCATCTTGCCACTTCGCCTTCCCGACATCACAAATGCGACCATGGGAGCTGGCAGTGACTAGGTGGCCTCCTTCAGCGCCCATTAACCAGCGGAGGTTCTTGGGACCCTGCAGCGCCCCAGCACACCTCAGGCGAAGGTAGGAGCTGCGGGGCTCTAGAAAAGGTATCACAATACAACATAGTGTACATGACAGGCTACACTCCTTCTTTTTTTTTTTTTTTTTTTTTTTTAAATTGTAACAAGAATCCGACTGTACTGCTTCTCAGGTTTATTATAAAGCCAGGTTTCTTTTTCTCTTCTCTCTTCTCTAGTTTTTTGTTACAAATGCACTTTTTTTTTTTTTTTTTAATCATACATCACAGGACACAGAGCCACCATATTATTACTTATTCATTGGGTTATGCGCCACCTTCAGGTGATTGGACACTGGCAAAAAAACAGACAGGTAGTCCTCTATATAGCCCCTCTCATACAGGAAGCGCCGGTTTTTCATCAGTGTCTGAAGGTGATGGTCACTGATGTGCAGCTCTCTGCACAAATACTACCACATGCTCTGGTGGCTTCAGTAGAAATCAAGAGCTTGGTGTTTTCCAGATCTATTCCTATAGCTATCGTGCTCAACCCAAGAAGGGGTATCAAGTCCCTGACGGTCTGGTTAGACGTTGGCCGCCGTGTTGAGTAAAGATTGAAACTTGATCTTTTATAGACAGATCCTGCGGGGAGATTGTGAGTGTTCCTGTAACCTTTTGGTTACTTGAGCATTTGGTCACCCTTTAATATGCTGCCTTTTGTAATGTCCCATCATGGTCTCCTCTCTCTAGGGGGCAGCCGTGTTGTGGACTGGGACTAGGTAACTGCCTGCGTAAGAAAGCGTTGCTATGTTAGTAACATCTCTGGCTGCTGTGTGTTTGCATTTACATATTTCTTTATGCTGCTTGATTGCCCTAATATTTGTTTGCCAGGCTGCTTGGTGTTTTCTGCAGCCTCATGGTGCAAGGGGTGAGCGGAGCTTGTGTCCACATGTCTATGTCCATTTTGGTACTCCTCCCTGTGCCCAAAGCAATGGTTGAGAAGCACAGATGTGCACAAGTGGTGTCGTATAAGAACGTCCATACTTGTTAATGAAATGCCAGAGTACTGAGTATGGTAGACTGGCAGAAGTGGAGATATCAACAGGAGACACAGAGTTGTAGGAAATCTGCTTTTCTGGTGCAGTCAAATGGGAACATAGGACAGGTTTTTCGGTTTACGTGATTACACCTATTTGGGAAGGGCACTAGTAGTTGGGTGAATCTACTAGAGTGACTGATACTGTGTTGGCTGCCCTTGTACGGGCACAGGTTCCATTGATTATTGCAGCAGGCCTTATGTCTATCAAAGGGTGGAAAGATGGGAGTACAGTGAAGTAAGGCTCCAGAGGGCCACTGAGGTCTGGGAGACATTAAACATAGCCCTTCTGGTGCTATATCCCCGAGGGTTAAGTGGTTTTATCCCATTCCTTTTTTAGTGGCTGACTCTGGGACACCAGTAAAGAGGGTTTGTCATTTGCCTTTGTGGGATTAGAAGAGGATGTTTGCTTCTACAGAAGAGAGTGTAAAAGGCAAAGATTGTCTCTTTCTCCTGTCTTCTCTACTTGGTTAGAGGAGGAATGTGTGGGCGATGCAGAAGCAGATGATGTGAGAACAAGGGAGGGGAGCTTTAGATGTCCCATTTGAGGATTCTAAGACTGAGGAACCCTAGGGTCAGAGGATGACCTGAAAGACCTTAGTGAGTTCTCTGTCTGAAATGGTCCACGCTGATTTGAACCTGCCACTTCCTGAGTTTACAACATCATTAAAGGTTCACCCTGGGGTTTATGGCATCCACCACAAGGTTCCCAATCATGCTTAAAACTATGTAGGGAGATTTTTTTTTTTTTTCTGTATATGATCTGAGGCCGTTCACTTCTTCACTAGGTATATGTGAGGGTTTACATCCATTTTAAGATTTATTGGCCAATATGTTATCCTGTGAAAAGCTGTAAGCTGGTTTTTGTTTGCATTCGATGGGAACCGTCCTGTTTGGGCCAGATTTGGGATGTATATCCAGAGGGTTTCAGGAGAGAGAGTTTTCCAGTTTTCACAAGGCAATCCTTAGCCTCTCACAGGCTTCGGCCTCTATAGCGAGGCCTTAGGGCCAGTTCTGTAGGAAGTCCTGGTCCTTCAAGCCAGCAAACTGAAGTCTAAGTTTCCTTCACAATGAAGTAGTATTCCCACGTTTGCAAGAGATTGTTGCTGTTGTAAGTTTTCAATCCCCTTCTGTTGCAAAGTTATCCTGCTAGTTCTAGTGGACAAAACGTTTGCGGTTTTTACTTAAACCTATTTTCAGTCCCAAGTAAAAGGGTGGTTTTCAGCTTATGTTTGGTTCTCTATTATTTCAGCAAATTTTGGTTCTCGCGAGTGTCCAAGGAGGCTACCCCCTCCGGCTGAGGGAGTCGGTGCGTATGGTAGTAGCCTTGCTCTAGCCAGGAGTTCCTGGCATCAATGGACATAAAGGGATGCTGCCTACACTCTTTCTCCCCCTTTAATGGAAGAGTTTGACAGCGGATCCCAGCTTAACAGGTTGGGGAGAAATTCTGGGTCCCTTTTCAATCCAAGAAATGTGGTCTCCGCTGGAGAGGTCGCTGCCTATCAACGTTCTGGAACCGAAAACAATTTGCTTGGCTCTCCTACAGTAGTCAGATTAGTTACAAAGCTTTCTAGTAAAGCTTCAACTGGATAATGCCATGGTGGTGGTGTATATCAGTTGTTAGGGGGGCACCAGTAGCCATGAAGTCCAAGAGGAGGCTGGTGTCCCTGTGAGGCCAGTTATCCCTGATTTTTACCTTTTTTCCTCATTTTCAGCCTGCCATACATCTGTTTCATTTAATCTGGGTGGAAGGAGTGGTGTTCAGACATTGTAAACATGTCTGTGGACTGTGCTTGGATGCTTTCAACCTTGAAAGCTTTCCTTACGGCCATTTGTTTTAACAGCATGGCTATTGAAGCCAGAGTCTTAAAAGTTGAGGGAGTGTCTAGTACAGTCATTACCACACTTTTAAAATGCCAGGGAGGCTACTGCGAGAAACATTTACCATAGGTCCTGGTAATCTTATGGGGCTAGGAAAGATCCATCCTTGAAAAGATGTTGTGGGCTGGATCTTGATGTTTTCCCCAGGCTGAAGTCTTGATGAAGCTGGCTTTGAGTACGATTAAGGGACAGATTTTGGCCTTGGCAATCTTATTTCAAGGGCCAGTTGCTTTCTGTTGTTGGTTGCATGTTTTCTGTTCAAGGTGTCACACGCATGATGGCATTGGTTAGGTCACCTTTTTGTCCTCATAGGACCTCAATTTGTCGGCTTTAGAGACCTTCTTTTTTTTTTTTCCCATTTCAGGACTTTCTGATTAGTTTTTGACTCAGAAGGTTGTGTTCTTGGGTTTCTATCTCTTTGGTAAGAAGAGTATCAGAAATTCTATGTCTGAAATTCCACTATGTCAAGGTGGTTTGTTGGTGTTTACCAGTGTTCTTGCTGAAGGTGGGCTCTTTTCATCTGAACCAGGACTTATTTACCTTCTTGGTTTTCCTGGGTTTTCATTCACCAGGAGATGGAGCACTTCACACGTTGGATGTGGTTTGGGCTGCCAGGATATGTTTGAAATTGACTGCTGTAGTCAGTCAGATTCGCTTTTTTCCTTCCTGAAGGATTGAGGAAAAGTCAGGTGGCTATCAAGTCGACCTTTTTCCTGCTGGATTAGCTTCTTTCTCAAGCCTATGGTTTGAAAGGAAAGGCTCTACTGTTTCTTGTGACAGTGTATTCTACCAGGTGTGTTGGTGCCTCCTTGGCTAACCGTCATCAGGCTTCAGTGGCATAGGGTCTGTGAGGCTGAAACTTGGTGTTCAGTTCAGACCTTGACAACATTTTTCAGGTAGAGGCAAAAGCCACTGAAAAAAACAGCTTTTTGTTTGCAGCATTGCAGGCTACTGTAAAGATTTTTTGGTTGTCCTGGTGTCTGTTTCCCTCCCCTCATGAGAATCCCTTTGGGATATCCCAGTGAGTAAGGAATAATATGGTGGCTCGGTGTCTTAGGATGTATGCTAAATAAAACTGGATTTTTGTACTTGTCTGTAAAGTCTATTTCTTGGAGTACATCACAGGACACAAGGATCCCGTCCTTGCATGTGGTGGTTCATTGCTTCCTACAAAGTACTTCTGGTATTGGAGGGCTTATATTGGAGCTGACGTCTTGTTTCTTTGTCAGTGTCCAATCACCTGTAGTTGGTGCATAATCCAATAAGTAAGGAATAATATGGTGGCTCTTGTTTCCCAGATCTCCAAGAAATGGGTTTTACAAGTCAGCACAAAATTACTGTTGCACTCCTTTTTCAGTAATCTAAAGATTTGTTGGCCAGATTATAAGTATTTAAACACAAAGGATTTTTGGAGTCCGTCAAACAGATGATCTGCAGGTTTTACGATAACTTTTATTTTTCATTTAACTTTGATCATACAGGTTAGTAAACATATTAGTAGATAGAGCTAAAAAAGTGAAAAAACAATGCTGTGGGGAGTGATTTTTTTTATTTTTTGACCCAATGAACAGCTAAATTCCTGTCTAGTAATTACAGTAGCTCAAACATTCTGCCAACAGCTTTTTGTCCTTTTTTATTTATAGTGGCTACTGTATATAATGGAAATTATCAAATTTTTCCTAAACACACACAGAGGAAGCTGGAGTATAGCCTCCAATCCTGGAGGATACAAGATATGAAACTCTCCCCCACCCTTCCCTTTAAGTTATTAGTATCTTATTGAGCTTTGTTTTTAGACTTTTTGCCCTTTATAGAATGGGTAGTTTTTTTTTTTTTTTAAAGCTGATGAGTTGTTGTGGATTTTGAGTGAACTTGAGGGTGATTTGGGGGATTTTGAGGGTGATGTGTGGGGTCCATAAATAAAAATGAGTATTTATTCTTTCAGTTAAACTGCATGCACATTTCCTTCTGTGCGAAGTACCCAGCTGTTGATAGAATGGTGACAAATCAAATGTTCTTGGGGTATATTTTCTTATGGTCAAATGTTCTTGAGATATTATTTTTATCTTTTGTGGCTTAACGTGGTTCTAGAGGCAAGACATTTTTTTTTCTTAATTCATTCCCAGCATTAAGGTAAATGTCCCAATAGTTGTATCGACTCACTCCCACATCCCTGTATACTTGCATGAGTCCATTCTCAATCCAGCACTGTCTGTCTGCAGTGGGCGCTGGTCTCTGTTCTCTCCTCACAGGACACAGAGGTAGCAGTGGGAGCCATTGGCTCATGCTACTGTCAATCAGATCTTATGAGGAGGGAATGGTTGGTGGGGCCGAGCCATGCTGTGTGTGTCTATGGACGCGCACAGTGGGCTCAGGAACACCCCTGTAAATTTTCCCCTTATACCGCACAAGTTGCTATGGGGGCACCCCTGGAAGGAAAAGGAGTTGATGGCCCTACTGAGGGACCCCAGAAGAGGAGGTACAGGGCACCTCTGTGCAATACTATTGCATGGAACTGGAAGGTATACCATGTTTTTTTTAGGAAAATAGAAATTAGACCTTTACAGCCAATTTAAACTTCAGTTGATCTTGAGATGCAATCCAGTGTCTCTGGCTTTAATAAATGAATGAACAGTGCCTGTGGGTTTTGGAGAAATGTTAAAAACTGATATGACAAAAGAAAAAAAAAACTGTTGGCTGGGAGTTCGACAACGATGATATGTGAGTTTTAGCAGTGGTCTTCCTTAGGGATGCACCGAAATGAAAATTTTGGACCGAAACCGAAAATGCAGGATGCCCTTGGCCGAAAACCGAAACCGAAAATGACTTTTTCCCCCAAAAATTTTTTTAAAATGGATAGAACAGGGGCATACACCAAAAACAGGCAGCGACGTACACCTGTCGCTGCCACCCTGTCACAGTATATGTACTGTGATGGGTTGGCAATAGGTTAATTTAATTACCAATGGTATTTGTATTATGCAGCATGAGGGGGTTAATGTATTGTCACTGCTGGTCACTCATCTATTAGTGACCGACCAGTGGCAGGTAATTAACCCCTTTGTGCTGCATTAGTGCAACCAGTGTTAATTAACACTGATACTGGTTACTAATGCAGCACAAAGGGGTTAATTACCTGCCTGGTCGGTCACTAATAGATGAGTGACCTGCAGTGACAATACATTAACCCCCTCATGCTGCATAATACTAATATCATTGGTAAGCTGCCTCAGCTCCCCCCATCTCCCCCCACTCCCACTGCCTCAGCGTCGTCCTCCTCGGGTGTCCTGCATTCAAAAGTCCCGCCTCTGGCCGGCGGCACCGCCTCTCAATGACGTCCCTACTACGATCTGTGCATTATGAATGGACATACCAGGTCGGGGGGCGGGGCGAGCGGCCGCTATAGAGAGAACTAATGTGATTCTTCCCTGTCAGCTCAGCACGTCTGTGTGAATGAGAACAGAACTGAGCTGACACCGGGGGCGGGGGGGGGGGGGGGGGGGGCGGGCGGAGCGGCCGCTATTAGCTGTAACTATGTGAGAGCTTCTCTTCCTTGTCAGCGGAGATACATGCCTGTCAGTGAAGAGAAGCTCTCACATAGTTACAGCTAATAGCGGCCGCTCCGCCCGCCCCCGGTGTCAGCTCAGTTCTGTTCTCATTCACACATAGACATGCTGAGTTGACAGGAAGGATCACATTAGTTCTCTCTATAGCGGCCGCTCGCCCCGCCCCCCGACCTGGTATGTCCATTCATAATGCACAGATTGTAGTAGGGACGTCACTGAGAGGCGGACGTCCGGCCAGAGGCGGGACTTTTAAAACCTGCCCTGCGCTGCGCCCTCCTCCTTCCCCACGGCGGCCATATTTTATTTTCGGCACTGTTAACCCATTATCGGCCGAAATGAGAGAGGCTCATTTTCGGCCGATAATTTCGGTGGCCGAAATTTCGGTGCATCCCTAGTCTTCCTCAAAAAGAAGTTGGCAGATTCACTTCTGGAAGCGGGCAGATCCAGTGATGTTACCTGGAAAACTGCTTCTAGAAGATACACATTTTCTTCAATACCTTCACCACTGGTTCTGCCTGGTTATAGAAGTGAGTCTGCCATCTTCAGCTTTTAGGAAGACCTCTGGTAAAGTTTTTGTCTGTGCCATCCTTCTCAAACCCTCAGACACTGTTCATTAATTTACAACCCCAATTCCAAAAAAGTTGGGATGTAAAATCTACATAAAAACAATGCAATGATTTGCAAATCTCATAAACCCATATAATATTCATAATATGAAATTGAAAACCTATCAAATGTTTAAACTGAGAAACGGTATCCTTTTTAAGAAGAAATAAGGTAATTTTGAAATCGATGGCAGCAATATCTCTCATAGTTGGGACCGGGCCATGTTTACGGGAGTGGAATGTTTTCCCATTCTTGCCTGACATAGGATTCTAACTGCTCAACAGTCTTGGATCGTTTTTGTCGTATTTTTATATATTTTTTTGTTTCAAGATGTGCTGTATATTTTTAATATATAGGTCTGGACTAGACTACAGGCAAACCATTTTAGCACCTGGACTCTTCTACTGCAAAGCCATGTTGTTGTCATAGATGCAGTATGCGATTTAGCATTGTCCTGCTGAAATATGCAAGGCCTTCCCTGAAAAAGATGTCATCTGGATGGGAGCATATGCTACTCTAAAACCTGGATATATCTATCCGCATTGATGTTGCCTTTCCAAATGTGCAAGCTGCCTGTTTCATACACACTAATGCACTCCCATACTATCTTTTGAACTGAGCACTGATGAGCCTGAAGTTCCCTCTCCTTTTTATTCCGGAGGACACAGCACTCATGGTTGCCAAAAAGAATATCAAATTTTGATTCGTCTGACCACAGAACAGTTTTCCACTTTGCAACAGACCATTAAATGAGCTTTGGACCAGAGAAGACGGCGGTGTTTCTGAATCATGTTCAGCTATGGCTTCCTCATTGCTTAATAGAGATTTACCTTGTATTTTTGGATGACACGGCGAACTGTTTTTACAGACAGTGATTTTTAGAAGTTTTCCTGGGCCCATACAGTGATGTCCATTACAGAATGATGGCTGTTTTTATTGCAGTGCTGTCTGGGGGCATGAAGATAACTAGCATCCATTACTGTTTCTTCATTGTTCGTTGTGCACTGAGATTTCTCCAGATTCTCAGAACCTTTTGATGATCTCATGTACTGTAGATAATATCTTTAAAGCCTTTACAAATTTACAAGGAACATTCTGAAATTGACATTCTGACTCTCAAGGATGTGCTTTTTATTCTCCATCATGTTAGTGACATGTTGCCAATTAGACTAACTAGTTGCAAAATGTTTTCCAGCTCTTTGTTAATACCACTTACATTGCCAGTTTTTTGAGACGTGTTTCTGATGTTTGTTTCAAAATTGCCTTTATCTTTTTTCATAACATGATACATTTTCTCAGTTTAAACATTTGATATGTTTTCTATCTTCTTTTGTGAATAAATTATGGGTTTATGAGATTTGCAAATTGTTGAATCCTGTTTAGTCACAGCTTTTTTGTACTTGGACTTTTATTACAACCATAAACACTGGATTGCTTGAAAATTACAGCCACAGATTAAACCATTGGGAAAGGATTGCTTTTTCCAAAGTATAATTTTTACATGTACATGCAACAGTGTTTCCTTTTATTCATATCAGTGGCAAGCGCAGTTCCCTGTTACACAAAAAAATAACTATTCCTGTCAGTCTCCTTAAAAAATGTTTTGGTGAGAATCTGCCTATTTCCCTTCACTAAGTACTAAATCTAGGAAACTAATTTGATGTAAATCCTAACTCCCGGTAAACCTTAATCCATACCTATTGGTGTTTCGGGTCCCAAGAAATGTTCCCACTAGATGGGACTAAATATTAATTAGGTGTGTTATTACCTGTCAGAGGGGGTGCCAAGTATATATTCCTGATTCCTATGAGTCATCTATTAAAGTTATTTTCAGTTGAAATTTTTTTTTTTATTAATATGGGCAGTATAATTTAGGTTGTGTGTATTATTTTACCATTGGTGGATGAAAATAATTGGTTACAATTGCAGTATGGAAGGATTAAAACGGATTGGATATCCTGATATGGCAGTAATATAAATAGAAGGAAGGGACGTGTCCAGTCATGTGACCCCTGATGACGTCAGACGTTGCTGACGAAACGAGTTGGATGGGATCAGTTGGACATGTCACTTCTGCCATCTTGAAACGCAGGTGGAACGTGAATCTGCGTCCCTACCATGCAAACACGCCCTTATGAATCCGATCTGTGTTTTTGAACTATTGCGCAACGAATAAATGATTTAAATACTACACTATGGAGGGTCTTTTGTCTTTTCCGTGATTATACGGTACACCACTCTGGAGATACTATCTGACAGGATTGGAGTGACACTGGGAAGCGTCCATTTATAGGAGAGAGATCTCTCGAAATGATTTAATATGCATTCCATATGTCTGGTCTGGGGAGTAGGAAATCTCTTTGGTGGAAGATGCACAACCCACTTTTTTTTTTTTTTGGTATATGGAGGCACTAAAGAAGATCTCTGCATCATTCAATTTGCACTATTTGGAGCACTTTGGTGGTCATGTATGGATATGGTTATGTTTCAGTTTAACAGAAGTTGCTTTTTAAAAATTTTTTTTTAAAGTGCAGTTCTAATTTTGTGGTTTCACTAATTTCAGGCTGGTTAAGCCTTACAACCAGCTGTGTCACAATATCATATGTATAATTTGTCATATTCAAAATACAGTGATTTTATTTCACACATCATCATTTTATTTGTACACATTGTGTGATAAAAATTGTTGAATTCATCCACAAAGTGTAGGTAGAGTGTATTTTTATATCTTTATTTTTAGTTTTTTGATGTGAAATCACATGGAAAAAAAAACTGCTCATTCCTACTGCTAGTTGCCATCACCCCAAGTGGCTTGGGGGTATCCCTAAGGGCCAACTCATGCGGATCAGACGCAACTGCAATGACATGGATGACTATATTCAGCAATCTAATGTATTGTTAAGTAGGTTTAGAGATAAAGGGTACCATGATAAAATATTGTTCCCAAATCAGGCTAGTGTTCTGAACCTGGATAGAAGTGAATTATTAGAGGTTAAACCTATGCGTAAAGACTTTAAAGAAAAATTTACCCTTTCTGATCAATTTTAACAGGGATAACAAAGCTTTTAAACATATTGTAAAGAAACATTTGACCTTTGCTGCTGTGGGACAAGACATTATCAAGCATACTCCCTAGGCAACCTAAATTTGTGTACTAGAATAGCACTTAACATATATATGACCCATCCAAAAAGAATGTAACTTTTATAGATGGTACAGGCTTTTACTATTGCAAAAGGTGTAAAGCGTGTGGGACAACCAAAATTGAGAAAAGGAAAATAGAGAGATATACATCCTTCGGAACAAGGAGGGAGTATAAAATCAATGTTTATTTCTTGTGACTCCACCCATGTGACATGTTTAATCACGTGTCCATGTGGGTTGCAATACGTGGGGCGAACAACAAGAAAATTAGCCACCAGAATCAATGAGCATTTGAACCAATATAAAAGAAATGGGTTTCCTAAGCATAGTCTCTCCAACCACTTAAGAATTTATCATAACAGGGACCCTAGTCTAGCAGCAACTTTTTATGAGATTGAAAGGATTGAACCTCATTGGAGAGGAGGTAATATGAAACGGAGAATATAAAAAAAAAAAAAAAAAAAAAGGAAGCAGAATGGATATTTGAGTTGTGTAGTTTAAATCCGGTAGGAATGAATGTGGACATTGACATAAGCTGCTATATTTCAAATTTCTAAATGAAAAGGTGATTCAAACTTGTCTTAATCCTGTTCACCTTTTTATTTTATTTTAATAATAATTTTTGAAGTAGATTAAACCATTTTATTATGACTTTTCTTAAATGTATTACTATTGAAATATATCAATTGGGGTGTGTTCTTTTAAGTTCCCACTAAATGGGGCTAAATATTAGGTGTGTTATTCCCTGTCACCCCTAGAGGGGATGCCATGTATATATTCCTGATTCTTAGGAGTCATCTATTAAAGTTATTTTTAGTTGAAGAATTTTTAATTAATAGTATAATTTAGGTTTTGTGTATATTTTACCATTGGTGGATATAAATAATTGCGGTATGGAAGGATTGAAACAGATTGAATATGCTGATATGGCAGTAATATAAATAGAAGGAAGGGGTGTGCCTGTCATGTGGCCCCCGATTACGTCTGACATTGCTGAAGAAACGCATTGGGTGGGATCAGCGTGACACGTCACTTCTGCCATCTTGGAATGCAGGTGGAATGGGAATCGGCATCCCTACCATGCAAACAAGCCCTTTTGGATCGGATACATCTGTAAGTGTGTTTGAACTATTGCGCAACAAATACATTTTTTAAATACTACACTATGGAGGGTCTTTTTGTCTTTCCTCTAATTATTTGGTACACCACTCTGAAGCTACTATCTGACTGGATTGGAGTGACACTGGGGAGCCTTCATTTATAGGAGCTCTCTTTAATTGATTTACTATGCATTCCATATGTCTGTGTCTGGTGAGTAGGAAATCACTCTGATGGTGGTGGAAGATACAGAACCCACAGTGTAGAGGCACTAGAGAAGATTTCTGCTTCTTTCTATTTGCACTATTTGGAGCACTTTAGCAGTGTCCATACATGACCACCAATCTCACATCAGCTGGTTACTTCACACAGAACAAATGTATAGCTGGAGGAATAGCAATATATATAATATACAGGGTTCGACAATCCCCAGGCGCCAGGTCGCATTTGCGACTAGAATTAGCAACCTGGCGCCTGGGGTGCACTGCAGGAGATGTCCTGTTGCTTTGCGCCATTTTACACCGCTCTCTCCTGGAAGTTCGAGGATAATGTGTTCTATATATTTATGCACTTCTGCAAAAGTGTTAGGGCTCTTTCACACGGGCGTTCCGATCAGATCCGCCTGTCAGTTTTTTAGGCGGATCTGATCGGATGCCCCATTCAGCCCTATGGAGCAGCGGATGTCAGCGGTGACATGTCCGCTGACACCAGCTGCCATCCGCATCCGATCCTGTCTGTGAAATCCGGACGGATGGAAACCCTATTTTCCATCCGTCCTGGGGATCGGATCGGATGAGAGAGGACAGGCGGTCCGCTCTCACCCGATTCCCCATAGAGAGCAGCGGGGCTCTGACACCTCCCTCTCCGCACACAGGGCGGAGACGGAGCTGTCATCCGCCGGCTCAGTGGGGATCGGCAGATCGATCCCCGCTGAGCAGAGCACGGTCCGCAACGGAATGCGGACTGTGTGAAAGGGGCCTTACTTTAACCTTCCTAGCGGTATTCCCGAGTGTGACTCGGGGTTAGATTTTAGTGCCAAAAGCGGTAACCCCGAGTCACACTCGGGGTAGCGCTAAGAAGATCGCTGGATGCTGGAGGAGGTTTTACTTACCTTTTCTCCGGGATCCAGCGAAGACTGCGAGCGGTGTGCGGCGGCGGAGCTCTCTCCCGATCGTCTGCGAGCCCCGGCTTCCGTCTCCGGCGACGTGACGTCCGCCGGGGGGTGGAACCGGCGGCAAATTCAAATGTAAAATGCACCAAACACACTGATACCATTCAAAATAAAATAAAATCACATTACATTGCCCCCCAGTGCCCTTTCCTGCAGTTTTACTGTACTTTTTATGTATATGTATGTATATGTGTGTGTATAATATATATATATATATATATATATATATATATATATATATATATATATATATATATATATATATATATATATATATATATATATATATGTGTGTGTGTGTGTGTGTGTGTGTGTGTGTGTGTGTGTGTGTGTATATATATATATATATATATATATATATATATATATATATATATATATATATATACGTAATTCTTGTGAATGAGCAGCCCAAACCAACTGTATACATTATATATATATATATATATATATATATATATAGGTATATATAATATATGTATACATATATATATATATATATATATATATATATATATATAATAAATGTATACAGTTGGTTTGGGCTGCTCATTCACAAGAATTACATGCAAAATAATGGTACCGCTTTCAGCACCTAAAATCCAAAAGAATCATACCGCCAGGGAGGTTAAAAATTGCATTTTGTAATCTCCTTGCAATGTGTTGATCTTTTGTTTTTGCATTAAAATCCCTTATTCACAATAAGAATCTTTTATGGAAAAAAATAAAATTATTTTTCATCATCTCCCTGCACTGCCACAGCCACACAGCCGATGGCCCCTTTCACACTGGCTTTCTGATCAGGTCTGCCTGTCAGTTTTTCAGGCAGACCCGATCGGACCCTTCAGTCTCTATGGAGTGGCAAGCTGCCGCCATCCGATCCTGTCCGCCAAAAACAGACGGATGGTGGTTCTATTTACCATCCGTCCAGTGAATCGGATTGGATGGCATCGGATGGAAACAGACGGTCCGTTTCCATCTGATTGCCCCATAGAGGAGAATGGGCTGCGTCTGCATAGCAGAGTGGACAGGACTTGTCATCCGCCTGCTCAGCGGGGATCAGCAGAGAGATCCCCACTGAGCATGCGGATTCTGCTTAGCGTAGGCACCCGTGTGAAAGGGGCCTAAGGTGGCATATGTTACTCTTGGTCACTGGATCTCCTATCGCCCCAACCTTGCTGCACTGTTTAAATTTAAGATCGGTTATTTTCATCATTGAAAATAAAGCTTTGTTGTTAAAAAATAAATAAATAAAAAAAAAACTGGCTCCTAACTTTTTTAGCTGGCTCCTAGATTCCAAACAAATTTGTCAAGCCGTGTGTGTGTGTGTGTGTGTGTGTGTGTGTGTGTGTGTGTGTGTGTGTGTGTGTGTGTGTGTGTGTGTGTGTGTGTGTGTGTGTGTGTGTGTGTGTGTGTGTGTGTGTGTGTGTGTGTGTGTGTGTGTGTGTGTGTGTGTGTGTGTGTGTGTGTGTGTGTGTGTGTGTGTGTGTGTGTGTGTGTGTGTGTGTGTGTGTGTGTGTGTGTGTGTGTGTGTATAATATATGACCTTATTCTGTCAGTGTTAGTTCATTGGTAAGCATAGTAATTCTTAAAACTGATAATCTACTTCTCTGACATCACCACATGGCGGTGACCAGGTTTGGTGATGACTATGTATAAAAAAAAAAAAAGTTTGAGGCACCATAAATTAAAATCCTAGTCCTAGGGACCAAATAAGCAAGGTATTGATCCCCTTTGTTTAGTAGATCACTCATAGCTTCAGCGTCTGTGGTATGAAAAGCGCAATTATTTACATTTTATTGAGGGACATGGCAATTCAGGATTTCTGAGACAGTCAGATTATATACTGCGAGCTACAGGAGGTTGCAACACTTGCAAACAGAAAATAAAGATGGTACGGCATCCCCCCATATAACCCTCAGTTTTTTGCTAGTGTCCTAAGAGGTTGGATACAATTTCTTCAGCTCTGCGGAGCAGAGTTTACAAAAAATTGTTGCTAGCTAGTGGACTTTATTCAAGTTTCAGGTATCGCTGCTTGAGCTGGTCCCTACATAGCAGCTATATCGATCCATGTACCCTCAGCAACAGCTTTGAAGGCTGTACCCAGATCCCTATTGGACCTGCTACGGTTTGTTTGTATGTGTGGCCTTGTTAGCTGCTTCACAGTCCAGCATCTCTTCACAAAGATGCATAGAGGACACTTTGCTGTAACAGATGACCTCAGCCTTTTCTCCCTTAGAGGTTCTGTAGGCCTGGTGTCCCCCTATAATGTAAAAACCCTGAATCCTTTTTTTTTTTGGGAGGTTCTCATTGGAAGCTTCTAGAGCTGCAACATATGAAGTAGAGGCCTCCCCCGTGCCCACTAAGACTTCTGTGTCCACTTTAGATATTTCTTTTTTTTTTGTGTCTGCTTCAGTTATTGGGCACAATCTGTTTGCAGTGGCAAGTACTCTAGCACAGTGTTTCTCTACTCCGGTCCTCAGGGCACACTAACAGGCCAGGTTTTAAGTATTACCTTGGGTAGATGCAGACTAGAATACTGCAATCACTGAGCAGCAACTGATATCACCTGTGATGTATTTCAGTTTTCTTGCAAACCTGCCTGTTAGTGTGCCCTGAGGACCGGAGTTGAGAAACACTGCTCTAGCACCTTCCCCAGCAGTGTCTAGCTCTGTCTTTTTCTGGGCCTCCAATTCAGTGCATGCTGAGGCCCCTGTTACCACCCGTGAATCCAAGTCCTCCCAATTACTCCTGAAGAGGCTGTCTTGGGGCCACCTGCAGATGACTCAAATTTTACAAGGGTTGTTTCCAACCTGGTTGATGCTACCCTACATTTAGAGGATTAGCCTGCTGTTTCAGGCTTAGAATCATTTTAAATCTCCCACAGCTGAAAAGACCTTTCTGTTACATCCACTTTTATAAGTAATTTCTCTGAGGACTGGTAACCCCTCTTCTCTTGTATTGCTTGTTAATTTTCCATATTTTAGTGGGAAAAAAAAAACTATATGCATATGTTTGACGGTTGGTTGTAAAGTTTTGTGTAATACTTTCTAAGTTATGTGTTTGCCAATTGGACATACTTGTTTCCTTTTGTTCACTATGCTACACTATTGGTTCTACTGTAAATCTATTTAGGTTGCTCCCTTTATTTCTGCTAAAATGTCATTCTGTTTTAATTCCATTACTATTTACTGCTCTTATTTCATCCTATCCAGCCCTCCAGTGAGGCATCAGTGGGGAAGGAGGGATAGACCCCAACAGAGTATCGTCAGTCAGGATGATAGTTCCTTGTGGGCTGCCTTCTTTCCTGTAGATGAACATAGAGTTTACGCCCTCACCAGCACTCCACCACGAATGCTCCACCCCACTTCACACTCCACTCAGCAAACGCCATTCATGGTTGACCTTCATGAACAGGTAACGGTTTGCAAAGTTATATTTTTATTTGACTGATGGCTTCGCACTAAAATACTGTAAGAATTCCAAAGCATGTTATAATGTACTTTAGAGGAATTGCACTGTAGTCAGACCTGTGGAAGCTGTTAATGCTGAGTTTGCTAAAAGCAGTGTGTACAGCAAGCATTCGCTGGCTTCAAGGAGCTTTTTTTTTTTTTTTTTTTTTTTACAAGCCTTCAGCTCTGGTTTATAGAGGTTAAATACAGATATTAATGAGCGTACTGACTGTCACTTCAAACAAGCTAAAGATTGTAGAAAATGTCCTAGCTGCTTGTTTGAAAGGGACTATCAGCACCTTCGTTAACAGGATGTGAGTAGAAACCTCTGTGAAGTGAGGTCAAATCCTCTTAGTTGTCACAAGACCAGGTATCCCCATTGAAAAGCTTCCCCTTGCCTCCTGTTCTGGTAAAAACTGAAGGTTTTGATTTCTCAACACTTTTTTACAGCAGGACATAAAACATCTGTCAGGTTTTATTACGAACTGTTCCGTCCTCTATCCAAGACTAGCAGCCCAAGCTCTGTTTCAGGATCTCTTAGTTTGTGGCTTTGATTTGAAGTGTTTAGTTTTAAACTATGTGAAAGAAAAAACTACAGACCTTGATTAAATGAACATGCACAATTAGAGGGATAGTGAAGAGGATTTCTTTTGATGTAATTTCACTTGCATAGTCCTTGTTTTTTTTAAAGGAATCTCCAGGCGGCCTCTCAGACATTAAATGTGAACTGGCAGAACCAGTGAGATTACTGCAGGTACAGGTCTTAGGTTAAGTGGGTGCAGGAAGAAATGTATTAGGCCCCTTTTACTCGGGCAGTGCGCCCAACGAAGTCAGTTCTGCTCAGCGGGTGATCCCCGCTGAGCCAGGCAGATGACAGCTCTGTGTGCGGAGACGGAGCTGTCAGATTCCCGCTGTCCTCTATGGGGAGATTGGATGAGAACGGACCACCTGTCCGTTCTCATCCGATCCGATACTCCAGACGGATGGAAAATAGGGTTTCCATCTGTCCGGATTCTACGGACAAGATTGGAATCGGAAAGCAGCGGGTGTCAGCAGAGATGTCTTGGAAAATCACTTTGCAGGTAAATTGGAAGCTTGGCTGAAAAGTTGAATTGATTTGAGTGTACTTGAGACATGAGAAATGATTGGCTTCAGAGATTAGAGCTGTACATGTTGGCAGTAGTGCTGCTATGTATGTTTTATATGTTTACAACTTCTGTACTTTTGTATTTTTTGCCAGGTGCACCAGGGACCTGTCCCTCTTTCATACACTGTTACAACTGTAACCCAAGGTTTCCCTTTGCACGCTGGGCAGCACATCCCAGGGTGCAGCACGCAGCAGCTGCCAGCATGTTCTGTCATGTTCAGCAGCCAGCACTACCCACTTTGCTGCCTGCCTCCTCCAGTAAGTGAAAAAAGTTTTTTTTTTTTTTTTAAGTGACAACAGTTGCTGTGAAAATTTTGTTTTATTTTTGAATTGTAATTTTAAAAAAACATTTGAGTACTTTTATTTAATCATTGTTGCTCAGAGGTCAAATTATATTTCCCAGGTCTTTCCTGTTCTCAGAGAAAGTTCCTGGGAAGAAGTTTCTAATATTCTGCTGATATATGAATTTGTGTCTGCTCAGCGTTGATTGGTACTGTGCCAGTCACATGGCATAAACAAACAAAAAAAGTAAGCTTAGAGAATTTAAAATAAAAGCAACAGAGTGTTTTAACCACTTCCATACCAGGCCTATTTCGGACACTTTGTGTTTACAAGTTAAAACCAGTATTTTTTCCTAGAAAACTATTTAGAACCCCCAAACATTATATATATTTTTTTAGCAAAGACTCTTGAGAATAAAATGGCGGTCATTGCAATATTTTTTGTCACGCGGTATTTGCGCAGCGGTCTTTAAAACGCAATTTTTTTGGGAAAAATTACATTTCACTGCATTTAAAAAATACTAAACAGTAAAGTTAGCCCATTTTTTTTCTATATTGTGAAAGATGATGTCATGCCGAGTAAATGGATACCCAACATGTTACGGTTTAAAATTGCGCCCCCCTGTGGGATGGCGACAAACTACGGTCAATAGAGATCTCAATAGGCGACACTTTAAATTTATTTAACGGTTACCAGTTTAGAGTTAGAGTGTAGCTCTTTATTTTACATTATTGCTCACGCTCTGGCGATCGCGGCGATACCTCACATGTGTGGTTTGAACAGCGATTTCATTCGCGGCTCGACTTCCGTATACGTTTTTTTTTTGTGCGCGAGCTAACGGTGACGGGGGCGGCTAAATTTTTTTTTTTTTTTTTTTCCCATTTATTTTTTTAACTTTATTACAGTTTTTTTTTTAAAAAAAAAATCTGATCACTTTTATTGCTGTCACAAGCAATGTAAACATCCCTTGTGACAGCAATATGCAGTGACAGGTACACTTTATGGAGGGATCGAGGGTCTAAAAGACCCTCGACCCCTCCACTACACTTCCCTGTATGCAAAACGCCGAAAACGGCGTTTTTGCATACAGCCGTTTTTCAAATTTGGCGCCGTTTTGCAGCACACTAACCCGGAAGTGACGTCATGGACGCCGCCTCCGGGTTACGTCATCGGAGACCCGATCGATGCCGTTTCCGGCATTCATCGGGACTCCGTCCAGCCGGCAGACGCGCCGGCTGGGTGCTCGGGGCTCCCGGTGGGACGGGAGCCCCGGTAAAAGCCACGGAAGGCGGCGGGAGGGGGGGGACGTCCCCTCCCGCCCCCCAGGGTAACGATCGAGCGGCTCCCGAGCCGCATCGATCGGTACCGACGGAAAGCCGACCGTCGGCTTCAAACAACGGTACCGGGATGATGCCTCCTAGCTAGAGGCATCATCCCGGTATACCCCCGCAAAGTTTATGACGTCGTCCTAGGGGGAAGTGGTTAAAGCTCTGTACAAATCCTATATTTCAAAGGTGGAGTTTAAGTTGACTGACCAAAGCTTTCACTTTGTTCACATTGTAAAGATATCTGGGGGGAGGCTGTGTCATGGCCCACCAGCATGTCTATGGTGTATATGGGCTAGGACTAACAGGGAGGGGAATGTCCTGTTTAGTAATACGAGATCCTGGAAGAGGAGGGAGGGAGTGTGATTTACCACTGTGTATACACCCACATGTGTGATTCTATAGTCACATGGGCTGCACAGAAAAGAAAAATAAGGAAATGAACAGCTTAGAAGGGAACTGAAACTGGAGCATTGCATACTAGTATAATATCAAATACTTACCTTAGAATGAAGCCTTCCGGCCGTGCGCTGTTACCGCTGACTCGTCTTCCATCTTCCCCCTGTCTTCCTTCCAGGTTCGCGGGCTCTGGTCCTTTGAATGGCTGAGCCATGATGGCGTCACTCATGCACATGCACATTTATTCTGTTTCTTCAGAGCGCATGTGCCGGTGACATAACTGGCTGCCAAAAGAGCGAATATCTCCTAAAGGGTGCACGTTTAAGAGATATTCATTTTTACTTTTCATGTAGCCTTATTCTAGGCTTACCTTTTTTTTTTTTTTTTATAATAAAATAAAAGAGGATTATACTTGCCACTTCTGTGCAATGGTATTGCACAGATTGGTCCCTTACCTCCTCTTCTGAGGTCTCCTGCCAGCACTGCCTGCCTCTCCTCTTATGTTTACGTCCCCATAGCAAGCATTCTGGTATGGTGGCACACATGTGGGCGTGCTTCTGAGCCTGACCCTGTGTGTCCATTGACACACACACATTGTGGCTTGGCCCTGCCTCCAGGCTGTCTAGTCAAAGGGTTTGACTGATGGCAGCAGAAGCCAATGGCTCCCACTACTCTCTGAAAAGTCTGAGAGCAGGGAGAAAAGAGATGCAGCTGGATCGATTGTAGGACTAGGGTAAGCGTTGGAGGGTGGAAGAAAACTAGTATTGGAAGGTGTTTTTTTTTTTGTTTTGTTTTTTTTTACACCTTAATGCTGGTGTACAGTCATTTACACTGCTCTATGCACTAGGGATCGACCCATATCGTTTTTTCAGGTGCCGATTTTCTGTACATTTAAAGTTTTTTATGTTTTACACTGTCTCTTTTAAAAATAAAAATGTTATCACTTTTATTGCTTTTACAAGGAATGTAAACATCCCTTGTGACAGTAATAGGCAGTGACAGGTACTTTTTATGAAGGGATCTGGGGTCTATAAGACCCCAAATCCCTCCTCTGCACTTAAAAGCATTCAAAACGCTAAGTTTGGCTGTTTTTGAATACTGTCTTCTTCTTTTTTTTTTTTTTTTTTAAAGCTGGAGCCTTTAAGCCTCCAGTAACCGGAAGTGATGTCACGGCTACATCGGAGACCCGATCAGAGCCGACTCCGGCTTTGTCTGGTTCTTCGGCCAGCAGGTGGGACTGGCGGAGCAGCGGGAGGGAGGGAGTCATCCCCTTCCGCTGCTTGTAATAACAGCTGAGCGGCTGATTAGCCGCATCGGTTGTTATCACAAGAAAGCCGACCGTCTGCTCTAAAAAAACGGTATTGGGGTGATGCCTCTAGCTGCCTATCCTCCTGTTGCAGCCACTTGAAGCAATATCGGCCATGTCAGCAAGTTTGTGGCCAATAACGATAATTCAAAAAAGTGAATATCGGCCCCACCGATAATCGGTCGATCCCTACTATGCACTATACTATTTCATAGTCCCTAGTCCATCTCTGGAGCATGTAAGAGAGGATGGCTATGTTCCGGTATACAGTGGGAAGCATGGAGATTGAATGCAACCACCCCCTAACAGAGGCAGCAATAGAAGGTACTTTTTTAGGTTAAAGTAATTTTAAAGTCTCAAGTGTTTTTTCTATTAAAATAACAAACATGTTAAACTTACCTGCCCTGTGCAGTGGTTTTTTTGCACAGGGCAGCCCAGATCCTCCGGTTCTCGGGTCCCTGGCTGAAGCTCTTGGCCCCTTCCTCTTAAGTACCACCACAACAAGCAGCTTGCTATAGGGGTACCGGAGCTGAGCTGCATCTCCGTGTATCCATTCAGACACAGAGCTGCCGTTAGGCCCCGCCCCCTCTCTCTCCTCTTTGGCTAACTAAGTTTGATGGTGCCACTGGTGTGTCTTAGCCATTCAGGAGAGCGAGTCCCACATGGCTGAGGCATTCGTGGACATCCCTGGACAGAGAGGGGGCTGCATTAAGATAAAAAAAATCCTTCTGACTTTACAACCACTTTAAGAATACATACTTGCATAGATATTTTTTTTTTCTTTTTTTAAACCAGAGTTTAGTATCGCTTTAACTCCTGTAGGATAGAGTAAGGGGTTCAGTCTATATTTCAGTGTTCTAAGGTTTTTGTTGTGAGATAACAACAAACAAAGTTTTACTAATTCTACTTTTATTGATCGAGTATCTTGAATTTTTTTGAAAAAAAAATATTTTCAATTATTTACCTCTGAAAGAAATGCCTATTTGGGAAAGCAGGAAAGGTGAGGGGCACATACAATGGATATAAAAAGTTTACACACCCCTGTTAAAATGTCAGGTTTCTGTGATGTAAAAAAATTAGACAAAGTTAAATATATTCTGGACATTTTCAACATTTTAATGTGACCTATAAACTATACAACTCAATTGAAAAACAAACTGAAATCGTTTGGTGGGGGGGAGGGGGAGTAAAAAAAAACTAAAATAATGTGGTTGCATAAGTGTGCACATCCTCAAATAACTGGGGATGTAGTGGTGTTCAGAATTAAGCAATCACATTCAAACTCATGTTAAATAGGAGTCAGTACACACCTGCCATCATTTTAAGTGCCTCTGATTAAAGTTCAGCTGTTCTTGTAGGTCTTTCCTGACATTTTCTTAGTCGCATCCTACAGCAAAAGCCATGGTCCGCAGAGAGATTCAGAGGGATCTCATTGTTAAAAGGTATCAGGAGAAGGGTACAAAAGAATTTCCAAGGCATTAGATATACAATGGAACACAGTGAAGACAGTCATCAAGTGGAGAAAATTTGGCACAACAGTGACATTGCCAAGAACTGGACGTCCCTCCAAAATTGATGAAAAGATGAGGCTGCCAAGAGGCTTACAGCAACATTAATTAAAGGAGCTGCAGGAATATCTGGCAAGTACTGGCTGTGTGGTACATGTGACAATTGCCCTTATTCTTCATATGTATAGGCTATGGGGGTAGAGTGGCAAGACAGAAGCCTTTTCTTACAAAGAAAAACATCCAAGCCCGGCTAAATTTTGCAAAAACACATCTGAAGTCTCCCAAAAGCATGTGGGAAAATGTGTTATGGTCTGATGAAACCAAGGCTGAACTTTTTGGCCATAATTCCAAAAGATGTTTGGCGAAAAAACAATGCACATCGCCAAAAGAACAACATACCCACAGTGAAGCATGGTGGTGGCAGTATCGTGCTTTTGGGCAGTTTTTTTCTTTAGCTGGAACAGGGCCTTAAGTCAAGTTAGAGGGAATTATGAACCGTTCCAAATACCAGTCAATATTAGCACAAAACCTTAAGGCTTCTGCTAGAAAGCTGAACATGAAGAGGGACTTCATCTTACAGCATGGCAACGACTCAAAGCAATACATCCAAATCAACAAAGGAATGGCTTCACCAGAAAAAGATTAAAGTTTTGGAATGGCCCAGACCTGAATCCATTGAAAATCTGGGGGTGATCTGAAGAGGGCTGTGCACAGGAGATGCCCTCGCAAGAGTGGGCAACTACTGCCATGTCAAGATATGCCATGCTAATAGACTCCTACCCAGTGCTGTAATAAAATCAAAAGGTGCTTCAACCAAATATTTCTCTATCGCTCATTGACAGACGTAGTCCTCGGTGATACAGCACCTTCGGGTTATGTTGCCTCCACAAGAGTAGGACTAGACAGGAAATAAAATGCTCTGGCCACACCCTAGGGGCAGTCCCCGAGGGTATATCCTCTCTCTCTGGCACAGCAAATCAGTTTTTTTCTGTCTAGTCAGGAGTAAGGACCTAGATAACTTGCTGGGATCTTCGGTCCTGGCAGGATTTTTTTCTTAAGATTTTTTAGACAGCTTTTTTTCTCCAGTGTTCCTGTGAGATCTTCAAGCAAGAAAGCTGAACTGGGCGACGGGCTGGATGTTGAGATCCGGTGGTCACCCCAGTTCAGCCTACGAGCGCGTGCAGGCCATAGCTCCGCGCTGGGTCGGCCGCGACATAGTCCCACTGGAGGGACTGACCCCGCGAGTTAAACGTCTCGCTGAAACGCCAAGGACCATGAGTCACGGCGTCCGTATTGGTCGACAGCCCTCCCGCCCCGGTGGAGAGGGGTACTGTCAGGAGTTGGTGCCCGCCTGGTACCGGTATGGTGAGTAGTATGTTCCCCCTTTCCCCTGACGGGTCTTGTGGTGAACGCGGGCCCCTCTCTGTATGGTAAGGATGAGTTCCCCTCTATCCTATAACATGGCACAGATCCCCCTACTTTGAGTGTGATTTTTATGTGCAAAAAGCCAGGAGGCTTGGTTTGGGAGCTGACAATCTAATTGTAAACATGTTAAAAGATTGTAATCAGTGGCAGTATGGGAATCTTACTGTGATAATATAAGTATCCTACCAGTCAGAAGCCACGGACATGTAGACTGCTTTCCAAGTCGAGTCTCCAGCAATAGCAGGCCTTCCGACGGCCATGCGGTCCGCCAGGGTCCGGTACCGCCGACCAGGCTAAATCCCCATGTAGAGAAGAGGTTGTGATGCTCTGCAGTCACGCCGCTATTCGGTACAAACCGCCGCCATTGTTTGCTAGATCGCACGAGGCCGTCATTTTGGCGTAGCATCGTGTCTCCAGCATAGGGGCGGCCATGTTTGAGGTGATCCAAACACCTCGTGGAGCTAGGGGAGGCGCCGGAAGGCGTGCAGAGGGGCGGAGCCGCCTCCTTTCTTCCTGGGCAGCCAGCCAAAAGACTTCCTGTTTGTGAAGACAGCGCTGTAACCTGTTGCAGTGAACTCTGAGCATCAAGTGGTGAGCCTGGGGGTCTATCTCTCTCTCTCTCTCTCTCTCTCTCGATCGATAGGGATCCCTAGCAGGTAACACTGAGGGGCTTTTGTGGCGCTGGGGGTCTGAAAGAAAAAAAAAAAAGTTTTTTATTTAAATTTGGATTGTATTTTCCGGGTAGTTACTGGAATTATCATGGACCCTGCCACACAAATACCCCCACCTGTTTCCCTCGAGGGGGCCACGGGACCCGCCGGTGCACAGAGTATGGATGCATTTACAGCAGTTTTGGAGTCTATGGTGGCTCGGGTGGAGGCGGCCTGTCAGGGACGGGGGTCAAGAAAGCGACCCCCGCCTACCCCTATATTATCTGACACCTCTGACTCAGATTCAGAGATGGTCACTGCAGCTGCAGGTCCCTCTGCAAGGGCTGTTATCTCAGGTAAAGCTCCCTCAGACAGTGAGGAGGACGTTCATTCTTCCGCCATAATTCAGGAAGAAGCATTGGTGGACGCACTAGTTGTGGCGGTGCGGGAAACCTTAAGACTTGAGGTTTTACCGGCAGAGGCAACTGAAACAGAGATTCCCTTTGGTACTAACAAGCCCATCAAAACGGTGAAGGTTTTTCCTGTACCCAAGTGTTTTGGTAATAAAATTAAAGGAGAATGGGAGCATTCTAAGCGTACCTTTACTATTTCCAAGCGTATTGCTAGACGCTATCCGTTTGAGGAATCCCTCATTAAGAAATGGACGGTACCACCAGTGGTGGATCCACCTATTTCCAGGCTGAATAAAGCCACGGTTATCCCAGTGGAGGACACTTCGTCCTTTAAGGATCCGGTGGATCGAAAGATGGAAGCGGAGTCCCGCACTATCTTCTCCCTGATGGGGTCAGCATTTAGACCAGTAATTGTCATTGGTCTAGTTTCCCAGACACTAACGGAATGGGCGAGATTGGTACGCCAAGACCTAAGGGGAAAAGATATCCCCCAGGGAACATCTGATTTAATGGAACAGATTATACAAGGGCTACAGTTTGTCTGTGACGCAGCCTTGGATGCTACCCCCCTATTAGGGCATGCATCTATGTCAGCGGTAATCCTCAGACGTGTGCTGTGGTTAAAATGCTGGTCAGCTGACCTAGGTTCCAAAAAGACCTTGACGAATCTCCCTTTTCAGGGGAATCGCCTATTTGGGGCCACCCTAGATGAAATCATTAAGGATGCCACTGGGGGCAAGAGCACTTTCTTGCCACAGGCTGCTAAAGCTAAGGGACCTCGCAACAAGCGAGGACCTTTCTTTACCGCCCATAAAGGGTTCGCACGCCCGGCTGGAACAAGCGGGAAAGGCAAGACTCCTCCAGGAGGGTTCAAGAAAGGCTGGTCAGACAAACAGAAGACCGACTCAGCCAAACCCGAAGCAAAGGATTACACAGCCTGAAGGTGCGCCCCCACCCGGGTTGAGGGTGGGGGGACGTTTTCACCGGTATTCAGGACATTAGATCGAGCATCGACTACTACTACCGGTGCTATTCTTCCCTTCCAACATTTAAGTACTACAGGGAGCGGTAGTCACCGTTCCCTGAATAGATCTTTTCCTTTACCTTTTCCTAAGATTAGTCTCAATTCCCCACAGGAATCGGATCTGGTTGACCAGACAGACCAAGAAGCCTCTAGCCGGGTGACTTCGGTCCCTGAGGTTCAACCAGGAAAGATCACCGTTCCTGATAGGAATCAGGTATCTGATAAATGTGTGGGAACAGAAGACGACCAGACTTTCTCGGATGGTCGGGGCCAGATAGCTCTAGGGACGCCTGGTTCAGATCCAGTCAGCGCCAGTGGTCCTAGGAATTCTAGGATGGCCTCGTCAAGCCGGCCTGGCCGACTTGGACATGCTAGTCGCAGACGTTCCGTGGGAACTTCGTCTCAGGGAGTGTCTGCGGTCTCTAGGACCAATCTACCATCGTGCTTTACAGTCGCTGGTTTTAATGGCCTGGCCATTGAGACCCAAGTACTGAAGGACAGAGGGTTGTCAGCTTCAGTCATTCCTACCCTTATTAAAGCAAGGAAAGCGACTTCCAGCAAGGTCTATTATCACACATGGAAGACTTATATTGCGTGGTGCGAATCTTTAGGATTTCCTCCACGTACCTATTCGGTGACTCGAATATTGGCCTTTTTGCAAAAAGGGGTTGAGCAGAAACTAGCCTTGAGCACCATCAAGGGTCAAGTTTCAGCATTAGCAATCTTCTTTCAGAAACCTTTAGCTACCAAGTCCTTGGTGCGGAATTTCATCCAGGGGGTGCGGCACCTGGCTCCACCAGTCCGCGCGCCCTTACCGCCCTGGGATCTTAATTTGGTTTTGTCGGTTCTACAGAAACCTCCCTTTGAAAACATCAGGGAGATTCCCTTGCTTACTTTATCCCAGAAGGTGGCCTTCTTGGTGGCTATCACTTCTGCTCGCAGGGTGTCAGAACTAGCTGCATTATCATGCCAGTCCCCATACTTAGTGATTCATAGGGATAAGGTATTACTTCACCCTAAGCCATCCATTCTTCCTAAGGTGGTTTCAGATTTTCATCTGAATGAAGATATTGTACTACCTTCCTTGTGTCCTCAGCCCAATCATCATCGGGAACATGCGTTGCATTCCTTGGATGTGGTTCGGGCAATCAGGGTATACCTGAAGGCTACGGAATCGTTCCGTAAGACGGATTCACTTTTTGTGATCACGGATGGCCCCAGAAAGGGGTTGCCTGCATCTGCCGCGACTATCTCCAAATGGATTAGACAGACGGTGGTACAGGCTTATTCTATTAAGGGTCAGAGTCCTCCGTTCCCTGTTAGGGCGCACTCCACTCGAGCGCTCAGTACTTCCTGGGCCTTTCGCCATCAGGCGTCAGTGGTCCAGGTATGTAAGGCGGCCACCTGGTCGTCGGTACATACCTTTACAAAATTTTATAAAATTGATGTCATGGCATCGGCGGATGCCTCATTTGGCCGCAAGGTTTTGCAGGCCGCAATTTGAGGAGACCGGTGGTCTACCTTGAGGGTTTTTTTCTGTTTGAAAATTTTTTTGTTGAGTCTCATCATTAAGGATGAGCATTGTAAACTTCTAGTTGGCACCGGTTGGGCCTTCTAGATTTGGATTTGATTTCCATTTTCCCACCCCTCATTTGTGATACTGCTCTGGGACTTCCCGAAGGTGCTGTATCACCGAGGACTACGTCTGTCAATGAGCAATAGAGAAAAATGGATTTTTGTAAAATCTTACCGTAAAATCCTTTTCTCTTAGCTCATTGACAGACGTAGTACCCGCCCCTCTGTTTTTGAGTTGGGTTGGGTTAAATTCTCTAAACACTGCTTTTGTGACATAACTGATTTGCTGTGGCAGAGAGAAAGAGGATATACCCTCGGGGACTGCCCCTAGGGTGTGGCCAGAGCATTTTATTTCCTGTCTAGTCCTACTCCTGTGGAGGCAACATAACCCGAAGGTGCTGTATCACCGAGGACTACGTCTGTCAATGAGCTAAGAGAAAAGGATTTTACGGTAAGATTTTACAAAAATCCATTTTTCACATGCAACCATATTTTATTTTTACTTCCCTACAGCTAAAAGATATCAGTTTGCTTTGCAACGGAGTTGTACAGATTATAGGTCACATCAAAGGTGGAAAAAGTTCTGAAATAATTTGTCTCATTGTTTTTTTTTTTTTTCCACAGAAACATGACTTTTTAACAGGGGTGTGTAGACGTTTTATATCCACTGTACTTGCCTTCCATGTCACCCTATTTTTCAATACTGGATGGGAGCTTACACGAAGTTAAAGTGATTGTAAAGTCTGTTTTAAAAAAAAAAATGTTATACTTGCCATCTCTGTGCAGTTAGTTTTGTACAGAGCAGCCCGGATCCACTTCTTGGGTCCCTCCTTGCTGCTCCTGGCTCCTCCCTCCTATCGAGTGCCCCCACAGCAAGCAGCTTGTTATGGGGGCACCTGAGCTGAGCTACAGCTCCATGTGTCCATTCAGCTGCCATTCGGCCCCACCCTCTCTCTCCTGATTAGCTCACTGACTTTGATAGCCACGGGAGCCAATGGTGCCACAGCTGTATCTCAGCCAATCCGAAGGGAGAGTCTCAGGGTGGCCGAGGGACTCGGACCCCACTGGACAGAGAGGGGGCATAGGTAAGTATTAGGGGTGCCGCTACACACAAAAGGCCTTTTCTCCTAATCCAAAGAATGCATTAAGATAAAAAAAACCTGACATTACAACCTTTAAGTACCCTCTCTTTGCTTCCATGAGACAGCAGCTAGGTCTGGTGGATGGCTGCATTGTTGGGGGGCAGGGGAGAGTGTCTTGCACTTCTATACCCAGAAGCAATAGTTTTTACTCAGTTGATGAACAGAAAGACGGGGGAATGAGTGGAAAGTACGAAACAGCCCCTCCCTACTCCAAGGTGGACATGCTGCTTTGCACTGAGCATAGTACACTTGGTTTTAAACGAATTGCATTACTTGAATAATTTAGCAGTATAATAATATGACAAAATTTAACTGAATGTCTTACTTAATAAAATAATCTATAAATTGTTTGATGCAGTAATTAGTAATATATTTAAAGCAATAACTATTTACTTTTCCTAAAGATCATACCAGGGTGCACCATGCAACAGCTTCCTGTCTCGTACCAGCCATTTCCCCCTCTCTTATCCAGCGAACATTACATCTTGCACCCTCACCCTCCGCTGCCACCACACCAGCCGCCTCATTTGGCCTCTCTGACCCCATTTGTTACAGTGCAACCACAGAGAGTGGTAAGTGCCAAAATAACACAACTTTTTTAACTTGTTGGCTTAAATTGCATTGTGTGTGCTTTCCAATGCTTTGTTTACAGCCTGAGGTTCTACAACCATCTAGACAAGAGAATGTGATATCAACAGAATCTTGACCCAAAATTATTGTTGGGCTTATATAGCATGACTCATAGTATACTTGCATAGCAGGGATATGCAAGCTGTGGCCCTCCAGATGTTGTAGAACTACAAGTCCCATGAGGCATAGCAAGACTCTGAAAGCCAATAGCATGACGCGCAGAGGCATGGGACTTTTAGTTTGCAACAGCTGGAGGGCCACAGTTTGCATATGCCTGCTATATAGCATTGCACTTCTAACATGACCTTTCTTTCAGTGTGTATCTGTCGTACCTAAGTTTATTATGTGATTCTTGTGAGTGATCTAGAGCTGGTTTTTGTTGGTTTCATCACCTCTCTCCTGCTTTAGTCGCTGGCTTTGACAGCTTGGCTGTTGAAAGCTGGGTGCTGAAGGACAGGGGATTGTCTGCTTCAGTGATCCCCACTCTGCTTAAAGCAAGAAAAGAGACTTCTAGAAAGATCCATCATCGTACGTGGAAGTCGTATATTGCATGGTGCGAGTCTCTTGGGGTTCCCCCTCGCTCTTACTCCGTTGGCTCGGATCTTGGTCTTCCTTCAATGGGGAGTTGATCAAGAATTGGCAGGGTCAGGTCTCGGTCTTGGCAATTTTCTTCCAAAGGCCATTGGCCACCCATTCCCTGGTACGTAACTTTATCCAGAGGTTGTGTCATTTGGCACCTCCGGTGCGACCGCCGTTGTCACCTTGGGACCTTATTTGGTGCTGTCGGTTCTCCAAAAACCTCCTTTTGAAAATATTCGGGAGATTCCCCTGCTTACCTTATCCCAGAAGGTGGCTTTTCTGGTGGCTATTACTTCTGCACGCAGGGTGTCCGAACTAGCGGCGTTCTCCTGTCGTTTTCCCTATCTGGTGGTTCACAGGGATAAAGTGGTGCTTCGTCCGGAGCCGTCCTTCCTTCAGAAGGTGGTTTCCAGTTTCCTCCTTAAATGAGGATTTTCTTCCTTGTGTCCTAAACATCCTAAGGAATTTGCACTGCATACTTTTGGATGTGGTTCGGGCAATCAGGGTGTACTTGGCGACTACTGAGTCTTTTCAAAAGTCAGATTCGCTCTTTGTACTCACGAATGGACCAAAGAAAGGGCTTCCTGCATCTGCTTCCAGATGGATTAGACAGTTATGCAGGCTTATTCAATTAAGGGTCAGGGTCCATCTTTCCCTGTTAGGACGCATTCTACTTGGGCGCTTAGTGCTTCCTGGGCCTTTTGCCATCAGGCATCTGTGGTTCAGGTTGGCAAGGTCGTCTGTTCATACCTTCACAAAGTTTTACAAGGTGGATGTGCTGGCATCTGCCGATGCCTCCTTTGGCTGCAAAGTTTTGCAGGCTGCCGTTTTTAAGAGTGTTTTTTTAGCCTCCAATGAGGGTGTTTAATGTTTTTTTTCAGGTGGGTCTCATCTAGTTGTTCTGATGAGTCCTATGTTGCTTGGTTGGCTATGGTTCAGCCATGGGGAATTATTTTATGCGGTTCCCACCCCTCATTTTTATGGCACTGCTTGGGGACGTCCCTACTGTCATGAAGAACAGAGACTGCGTCCGTCAATGAACTTCAGAGAAGAGGATTTTACGGTAAGACAAAAATCCAATTTTTCTAAGCCCGAAGTGCATTAGTCCCAAACCACTTCTGGAACGGAAGGATTTATCTCCTTTAAAAACCAGGCCATTTTTTTTTTTTTTTGTGATACAGCACTGCATTACTTTGACCGACAATTGCACGGTCGTGCAACGCTGTACCCCCCCCCCAAAAAAGTCCTTTTTTTTTCCCCCACAAATAGAGCTTTCGTCTGGTGGTATTTGATCAACACTGCGATTTTTGATTTTGTGCTATAAACATAAAGAGCAAAAGTTCTGTGGGGAAAAAAATATTTTTTACTTCCTGCTATATATAGAACATTCCCAATAAAAAATCAAATTTTTTCATCATTTTAGGCTAATTTGTTTTCTGCTACATATTTTTGGTAAAAAAATCCCAATAAGTGTATATTGATTGGTTTGCTCAAAAGTTATCGCGTCTACAAACTAGGGGAAAGATTTGTCATTTTTATTTATTTTTTTTACTTATAATGGTGGTGATCAGCGATTTTTAGCAGGACGGCGACATTGCGGCAGACAGATCGGACACCTAACTGACATTTTTTGACACTTTTAGGGGGACCAGTGACATTAGTACAGTAATCAGTGCTAAAAATATGCACTGTTCCTCTACTAATGACACTGGCAGGGAAGGGGTTAACACCAGGGGCAATCAAAGGGTTAAATGTGTCCCTAGGGGGTTCTTTCTGCATGATCACAGGGATCCTGTGTTCCTCTTATTTAGAAACACAGGTCTCTATGTTCAAAATTGACAGAACAGCAGTCTACCGTGTTTACAACGGCAGACCACCATTCTGTCTCCACAAGGAGAGATCGCCGGTGCTCGGTGGCAATCACAGCTGCTGGACCCGCTGATCTGCTTCCCCTGTGGCAAATGGGCGCTCACGCACCCGCGCTAGCGGTCCCACGAATCGAAGTGCAGTTACGTTGTTTCGTGGGACAGAGACCTACCTCCTGTAGTAATAAAAATGTTAATCTGTACTCCAGGCAAATCTAAAACACTTTTACTTCAGTTTATTCTCTGAAAATGTGAAATGTATTTTTATTTAAAACTCCAGTGTAGGTAACATGTTTTTAGTCCCGGTTTATTCTGTCACACTGGGTTAGGCTCAGTTCACATATATGTAAATTGGAATTTTAAACTGCATCCGATTCTCATACCATGTGAACCAGACAGTCTTTCAATGGAGCCGGTTCCACATATATGTGGGATCTGTTTCGGTACGAATTAAAAAAGGGTCCTGTGTGTTTTTGAGGCCAGTTCAGGTGCGATTTAAGTGTCCAAATCGCATTTGAACCACTGAATGAAAACCGTCCTGACTGACTAAACCGTGATACCATGATCATTAAACCAGGTATTGGTACTTTTGGCAGTGTGGGCAGGTGCCAAGCGCTGCTGAGAAATTAAATCAGCATCTCCATAAAGCTGGTCAGCAGAGGGAAGCAAGCAGTGGTCTAGAATTTCCTAGTAGAGAGCTGCGCAGACTTCAGACGTGGTAAAACACAGAGAACCAACACCAGCAGATGACATGGCTCCCCAAATCTTCATGGACTGTGGAAAATTTTGCATTTAATTTGGAAATCAAGGTCCCAGAGTCTCGAGGAAGGGGCACAGAATCATAGTTGCATGAGGTCCAGTGTGAAGTTTCCATAGTCAGTGATGATTTGGGAAGCCATGTCATCTGCAGGTGTTGGTCCACTGTGTTTTACCAAGTCCAAAGTTAGCACAGCCCTCTACCACTTCATACTTCCCTCTGCTGACCAGCTTTATGGAGATGCTGATTTCATTTTCTAGCAGGACTTTGCACCTGCCCATACTGTCAAAAGCACCAATACCTGGTTTAATGACCTTTGTATCACTGTGCTTGGTTGGTCAGCAAACTCGCCTGACCTAAACCCTATAAAGAATCTGTGGGGTATTGTCAAAAGGAAGATGACACACCAGACCCAACAATACAAATGAGCTAAAGGTCACTATTGGAGAAACCTGGGCTTCCATAATACCTCAGCAGTGCCACAGGCTGATCACCTCTATGCCATGCTGCATTGATGCAATAACTCATGCAAAAGGAGCCCCGGCCAAGTATTGAGTGCATACTATACTGTACAGAGACATACTTTTCAGTAAGCCAACATTTCTGTAATAATAAAAAACATTTTTGGATTGAATTACTGAAATAGATTTAACTTTTTTGATATTCTAATTTTTTGAGATACACCTATAGGTTCTGCACACGAAGTTCTAGCTTTAGTGATATTGGCCTGCAGTCAGTGGCATCTTTAACAAGTTTAACCGATTTTGTTCTAAGTACCACTCCTTTTAACCTTCATAACAGCCTATATTACTGTATTGAATCGTCAAGGTGCAATAAATATTCTTTGGGTATTTTAGCATATGCTGACTTGATAGTATTGTGCACCTCACTCACATTTATTAATTGCATGTCATTTTTCAAACACTTCTTGTTCTACCTAATGCCAAATAGTGACCCTATCATTTGCATGTCACAGCAGAAATTAGGATTCTTCCGACCAGGTACCCAGTTTTAAGTTTTATAGGTTTATTGGTTTCATGTTCAAAGCAATCTAATTTATTTGCCAGATTGAATTGGAGCCTATAGTGATCTGCTGGGAAGCCCATTTTTCGCAAGAATGACTTGTGCACACATAACATTTTATCAATTTGTATTCTTTTCGTAAATATGGGACCAGCTATGGAGTTCAAGTTTGTACAAACTTTTCATAATCTTTCTGTAGGCCTTTTAACCACTTCTGGACCGGATGGTTTTACCCCCCTAATGACCAGGCCGTTTACTCTTTTGTTCATTGACAGACACAGCTACTGATCTTCTTAACAATTGGGTTATAATGCCCCCTACAGGAGTAGGACACTAGGCAGAAAAAGTCTGGCTACGCCTATGGGCAGTCCCAAGGGGTATACTTCCCCTCTCTGCTATAGGTACTCAGTTTTTTCTGCCTAGTCAGGAGTAAGGACCTAGTTCCTTGCTGGAATGTTTGGTCTTGGCAATTTTTTTTCTTTTTAAATAGAAATTTTTCTCCTGTTTTTTTTCCTGTGAGATCTACAATCCACAGCCGTACTGGGCGACGGGCTGGATAATCTAGATCCAGTGGTCACCCCAGTCTGGGCAGCGAGCACGCGCAGACCCTAGCTCTGTGCTAGTTTGGCCGTGACATAGCCCCACCGGAGGGGGGCTGGCCTGCAAATTAAACGCCTTGCGAGGTCGCATACGACCGGGGTCTCAGCCTGAGTCGCAGCGTTCCTCCTGGCCAACAAACCCCCCCCCCCCCATTTCAATGGAAAGGAGGTTCTGTCTGGAGTGGTGCCCACCTTTTTCCTGGTATGGTGAGTAGCTGTCCCCCCCCTCTCCCCCCTGGAGGGTTTTGGGGGTGGACGTGGGCCCTTTCTTGGGATGGTCGCCCCCCCCGGGTTCCCCTCCTTCCCGTAAGGCACCCCCCTTCACCTGCCCCCGCATCCTACCCCATCCCCTTTGCTGGGACTGTGTGGGTAGTCTGGTTCACCTCCTGGGGGTGGGGCAGGGCACTATGCTGGCAATTGGGGTGAGTGCGCTGCCGGCGACCAGACAATCAGGGGGGGTTGTACCTGGTAGGGGCTCCTGCTAGAGCCCCCCGTCCTGCCTGGGCCTTGTCCTTGAGGCCTAGAGATCCCTCCTGGGTCCCTAGGAGCCTCATGGTGCCTCCATTTTCTTGTAGCCTGTGTGCTTAATGCACGGCAGCCATGTTTGTGTAGTCCAGAGGCCATTTTACAGTGGTTTGCCATTGAAAATAGCGGCCGCCATGACAGTGGAGCCCTGTGAGTGGCGTTTTTGGCAGTGGGAGCCCCTCCTCGTCCCCTGAGGGGGACTCCTGGATCTTTGCACTACCTGATCGCCGCGCGTGGAGTGCAGATTATTCTGGTGGCTGCAGGTGCCTGTTTCTGCTGGGTGGTGAGTCTGGTGGGATCCTCTCCCTCCCTCTGCTGTGGATCGCTTGGTTCTTTGTGCCTGGCGACCGGGTGGTGCTGCCAATGCGGTGACAGTGTTATACAATTTTTCTGGGGTCCCCCTGGTGACTCATGGAGTCTTTGGAGCACATCTCCCCACCTGATCCCCTCTCTGAGGCTGCGGGGTCTGCCGGGTCCGAACCATCCATAGATGCCCTGGCGGCGGTCCTGGAGTCCTTTGTGTCCCGGGTGGAAGTGGCTTTCGGGCGATGGGCTTGCAAAAAGCGCCCCCTGCCTTCCCTTGCCTCATCTGTCTCATCAGATCCTGAATCTGATTCGGCCACCGCGGAAGTGGGTCACCCTGTTGGGTCTGCGACCACGCACCTGGAATCCTCAGATACTGAGGATGATTCCTCCACAACTGCAACCATGCACGAAAAGGCTCTGGTGGAAGCACTGATTGTATCTGTGCGTGAGACCTTAAGTATGGAGGACGCAGCTGCGATGGAGGCGCAGGTTCCCTTTGACACTCGCAAGCCATCCAGAGCGGCAAAGGTGTTTCCTTTCCCTGCCTAATTTGACAGATATGTTGCTAAAGAGTGGGTATGACCAAAAAAGCGTCCACTTTGGAATGCCTAAGTTATTTGCTAGGTGATACCCTTATAGGGAGTGTAACAAATGTGGGAACAACAAAATTTAAAATGAAGGTATACTGTACAGCCACTGAAATATCTAGTGAAAATTGAAAATGAGCAGACACACAAAGAGCAGTTTTGATAAAAAGCATAAAACAAAACCTTACTGGACATCAAAATACATAAAACAGAAGGGGGGAGAGGGGAATGGCGCTGCCTAAGAGGATAGAGAAACCACTGATCCACTAGGCTGGAGTAGGAAAGAACAGGAAGGAAGCGTGTGCAAGTATAAAACTATATGTAGTAACTGAAGTTGTAAAAGTTTGTTCGGCAAAAACAATTAAAATACTCTGACCATACACATCAGGATATTGTTAACTGTTGTAGACAGTGAGTCTAATATTGCACAAAATACATAAAGTGACTGGTGCCGCAAAGTGACTGGTGCCGTATAGGAGAAATGGGGGGAGGGAATGGCACTCCCCAGAAAAGTAATTGGTTGATAATGCAGGTAGATGTATGCCAGATAAATAAATGTGTGGTAAACAACAATAAATACAAAAGGTATATAGTATAATAAATCCAAAACAGACAAAAGGTATATAGTATAATAAATCCAAAACAGACAAGTAGTAAATAGTGACAAGTGCCGTAAGGTGCAGACCAACTAGACAATATTGGATATGGTGATAAATATCAGGTGAGTGATATATGATATGGTAAATAAATAAAGTGCCAAAGATAAATATATAATGAAGAGTGCTACACAATTATGGTGATGTCACTAATCAGTAAATGGTTTGATAATTGGATAGATGAATGAAAATAACCTTAACTTGGGCATAAAATTAGCCAGATAAAGTGAAGCTGTGCACAAAATATTATCGGGGTGGTGAAAGGTTAACAATTTGTAAAAACAGTCCATAAATAGTGTAAAGAGGTGGTGAATCCTCGTGCGATAATCCCAGTAGCCACCCTGTGGTGGGTAAAGTGGTGGGGTGCTGGTGATCCCTCAAGTAAGTTGCACACTCACCAGAAATACCCATCCCACACGGGTATAAAGCGGGTATGTATAGTATAGGTATACGATCCCTCAAGGAATCCTGGTGTGTGGACCTGGTTGTCCCAGTAGGATCCTGGGACCCTCTAAGGCTCTTATCCGGTATTCCTGGGTGTCCTATTAGAGCTCTTATGGCCTGGTGAATGGATCCACGCTGGGTAGATGGGGTCCTATCCCAAATACTCCGGGGTAATCATCAGGGCGTTGGGGTAAGTGGTATCACCATAGGAAGTAAGGAAAGGGAAAATAGTGTGATACTGTATAACATTTTTATTAACACATAAAAGAAGTAAGGGTACTCACAATTTCACAATGAATAAAAAGCAGTGTACGAGTCCCTGGAACGCTGTGCGTTCCACCAAGAGCCGGAGCCGTCATATCAGTTCCGGTTTCGGTGCGTCCAATCATGGACCTCAAGGCTCTGAACTGCTATGTGCGGGTGCAGAAGTTCAGAAAGGAGTCCATTCGCACGGTGGTGGCATCCCTGCATCCAGGGGGATTTTCTTGCCTCCATCAAAATCAAGTACGCTTACCTTCACATTCCAATATGTACTGGTCACCAGCGCTTCCTCCGCTTTGCCGTTGGAGAAAAACCTTATCGGTTTGTGGCATTACCCTTTGGTCTCGCCTCTGCTCCTTGGGTCTTCACAAAAGTGTTAGCCTCGGTGCTAGAATTGTTATGCCAACAGGGGATCGCGGTACTGGGCTACTTGGATGACCTACTTCTGCGTGCGGAGTCTCCTACTGCTCTGGTGGAAAACCTGGAAATCTCCATAGGAACTTTGGCTGGATTCTGAATTTTCAGAAGTCTGCTCTAGTTCCATCCACAAAGCTGTACTTTCTGGGTCTGACTCTTGACTCGGCCTAAGCCAGAGTGCTCCTTCTCTGGACAAACTGTAGAAATTGCAGGCTGCAATTCGTCTCCTGCTGTCCAGCAGATGGTCATCCCTCTGGACTTGCATGTGGGTGCTGGGCCTGATGGTGTCTACCTTCGAGGCAGTTTCGTTTGCACAGTTCATACAAGGTCCCTGCAAAATGAGATTCTGGCCAAATGAGACAAGACTCTGCAGTCTCTGTACATTTGGATCCGGCTGAGCCGTGGAACGAGGGAGTCCCTTATATGGTGGTTTCATTCTCTGGAGCTTTGGCTGGGCAAATCATTCCTCCCCTTGTATTGGACAGTGGTCACCACGGATGACAGCCTGTCAGGCTGGGGAGGCGTCCTCTGCAAAAATTTTGCTCAGGGGCTCTGGACACTGGAAGAGTCCAGACTACCGATCAAGGTCTTGGAACTCTGAGCGATTAGACTGTGCCTGGACCATTGGACGGAAACGTCTTCAGGGATGTTCAGTGCGCATGCAATCAAACAATGCAACGGCTGTGGTTTATGTCAGTCACCAGGGGGGCACAATAAGTGTCCTGGCGGCTCTGGAGGTAGCTGGCATTCTAAGGTGGGCAGAACAGATTGTTCCAGCCCCCTCCGCCGTATACATTCCCGGGGTGGAAACTGGCAGGCGGATTACCTCAGTCAACAGGCGTTGGACCAAGGGGAGTGGTCCCTTCATCCGGAGGTGTTTCATCAGTTGTCTCTCTGGTGAGGCATCACCAAGGTAGATCTGTTGGCGTCTCAGCTCAACCGAAAGGTGCAGAGGTTTGTGGCTCGGTCATGGGATCCTCTGGCGGACGCCGCAAATGCGCTGGTGGCCCCATGGGATCAGTATCGTCTGATTCATCTTTTGAGGGTTTCAGGAGGCTCCAGTTGTTTTGGTTGAGCCCCTGTTGCCTGGTTGGCTAATGTTTAGCCTTGGGAATTTTTGTTGGTGTTTCCCACCCCTCATGTTTAACACTTCTTGGGACATCCAAATGGTCAAGAATTACAGGAGCTGTGTCCGTTAATGAACATCAGAGAAATGGTTTTTACTGTAAGTCAAAAATCCCATTTTTTTTTTTTTTGCCATCCGTTCCCTGTCGGGCATTTTTTTTTCCCCCTGACGTCTTGTAGACACAAAAGTAACAGGAAAAAGAAACATTTCTCTGAATTGAGGGAAATCCTCGTTGTGACTGGATTAGGTATCCCAGAATCTTGGATTTTCTTTTCTTCAGTCGCTGTAATGATCTCCTTAGTCAAATGCAATACTAAAATAATAGTGCAGCGTTACTCTTGTCTGTTCTGAAAAACCTATAAAGAATTAAAAAAAAAAAAAAGTTGACTTTAGATAGATAGATTTTAATATTTTTTTTTTTTAAGGGGTATAGAGGGGCATATGTATTGCTAATTGAACATCATATTGTATGTTTAGCTATATTGCCATGGCATTCATATTATGGTTTTATTTTTTTTTTGCATGGCTTATTTTCTTTAATCTTCTGTATTTTCACCATCTAGCCACTGCAGAGGATAGACAATGAGTTAGAGCTTCGAGGGGACCAACATCACATGGGCAATTTCCCATTCCACCACTCTCACCCTGTGCCTGCAATACCCCATTCAGCGCCCATGCATTACCTCTCCCATGATGCACTGCACCAGGAGCTATCCTTTCCAGTGGTAAGTGCACAGTCAGACACTTTTCCAGTTAAGTGCTTGGTGAATATTACAGGTTAGAAAAATGTATGTTTAAAAGAAAATTGGCATGTACATAGTATCCTCCTTTAAGGTTTTTTTTTGTTTTTTTTTTTTATAGTGATCTTGTTTTGCTTATGGTTTTATGTGATTTTTTTTTTTTTTGGAGTATAATTGTGCTTTATATTTGCAGCCATATGCCCATTTGATGCCACGGCGAATAAATGCCCAACGATATCGCCTGCAGCAACCACTGCCGCCTCCTGCACTGCCCCCTTCATATTATCCCAGCTTTCTCCCCTACTTTCTGTGAGTATTTCTTGCTGTAAATCCTGGAATTGCTATTTTTTCCTTCATTAATTCTTTTGTCTCAGCGATAGGAGTGCTACTATACTTACAACTCATGTCATTGTTCACATGCTTCTTTCAGTTCCATGCTTCCTGTATCTCCCACTTCTGTTGGCCCAGCAATCAGTTTGGATTTGGATGTGGACGATGTGGAAATGGAGAACTATGAGGTTGGTTTAACTTCGAATTCCTGTTATAATCTTTTCATATTCTTCTTTTGGGAAACCCAAGTTAAGGAAAGGATGCTCCTCCTTTTTTTTTTTTTTTTTTTTAACTGTAGGGACTGTAAGAAATGTAATCTTCTCTCTGTGATTACACCAATCAGTCCCGTTGTTTAAAATAGATGGTTTTTGGGTTGCTTGTGATTTTATGGCCCTCAGCCAATTGAAGACCTTTATTGAATGACTGACCTATAGCTTATAAAGCTTACCCAAACGTGCATAGTTTTTTACATTCTGCCATCCAAGTGCAGGCGTCTCCAAACTATGGCCCTCCAGTTGTTTAGGAACTACAATTTTCACCATGCCTAGTCATGTGTGTGAATGTCAGAATTTTGCAATGCCTCATGGGACGTGTAGTTCCACAACAGCTGGAGGGCTGTAGTTTGGTGATCCATGTTCTAATGCAGGGATCCTCAAACTACGGCCCTCCAGTTGTTGCGGAAATACACATCCCATGAGGCATTGTAAAACTCTGACATGACCAGGCATGATGGGAGTTGTAGTTCCTGAACAAGTGGAGGGCCATAGTTTGAAGATCCTTGTTCTAGTGGATAATATATGTTACTATATTGGACATGCCTGATGTTATCCATATTAGATTTGTGACATCTGTTGGTGACATTGTACCCAATTTCCTTGCTAATTTAAAAATAGCCTGTTAGGCTCACTCACACTGCACATGCACATGGCAGACAATTCTGAGAATTGTCCACTATCCTGTAATTGTCAGGTCTATAAGTGTGCACAGAGATGTATTGCTTTGGTTACACTGGGATTGTGGCATTGAAGCTCAGTGGTCTAAACACTATCTGCGCGTGTCTATTTTCTGTGGCTTCTCCCAGTGGGCCAGCCGCCGACAAAATGTTGGATGTTCTGCATTCAACTCGTCCTCAATGAGACCTTTGACTTTCTTCTTCCGTTAATTTAATCTTTTTTCTTTTAGGCATTGCTCAACTTAGCTGAACGCTTAGGAGAAGCAAAACCCCGTGGACTCACCAAAGCCAACATTGAGCAGCTTCCGTCATACCGCTTCAACCTTGAGAGCCACCAGTCTGAGCAGACATTGTGAGTAATTGAGGGAGATGTCTCTACCTCCCAATAAATGTTCACATTCCTAAGATCCAAAGCAATTTTATAAACCTCTGCTTTACTAAATAGCACGCGCTTATTTTAAATGTGTATCTTGTGAAATATTATTCATGAGACATTATTGACATTTTCCAGATTTAATTTTCATATGTGAATGTACAATATATATGTGAAGCACTGCATAAATTGACAGTGTGCTTAAAGTACCTGTAATAAATAAGTAAAAAAAATAAAATAACTAATTTTTCAGAGAAAGATTTAATATGATTGAAAAATACGAACTATGAATGGTTTCGTATGAAGGGGTAAACAAATTGTATAGAGAAACTTAAAGTGATTGTAAACGATCGGCTTGTAAAACAACCCCTTCAATTTAAAACAAGAAATGAAAGGCAAAACATTTTGGAATAGATAAAATAAATAATAGATTTATATATTTTTTTTGTTATGATCACATTCCCTCTGCTCTCAGCTGCGTATGTGCTGGGGGGAGGAGAAGCAGCAGTACACTGAGCTTGGTAGTGAATGGCTGTGCAAGCAAGGGGGACGTGTCTGATCATATATTTGAGTACATATATTTCCTGAAACACAGGTAATCCCACGACTCCCAAATGGGAGGCTGTTTTCACAAAGTCACTAACTATATAGGCAAAGGCACACCATCCTATCACAGTTTTCTAAAACACCTGAAAAAATACAATTTAAATCAGGGCACTTCAACTACTTCCAAGGATGGTTTCTAAGGAAAAGGATTAGGCCTCGTTAACACCATGTGCAGAGATGTCCGTTTTTTTCTGCACGAGCACAAAAAAAAAAAAAAACAATTGATCTCTACGTGCCCTGTTTACACCACACTAGTATCATGTGAAGATTTTTTTTCTATGCAGGAATCTGTAACGTGCGGTTTTTTGCACAGGAGGAAACTGACATGATATCAACACTGTGGTGTGAACAGGGCACATAACAGTTAAGTTAGTTAAATCTTTTTCTATAATGTTACACCAAATGGATACCCAACATGTCATGCTTCAAAATTGCACACGCTTGTGGAATGGGGACAAACATTGATTTTTTAAAAATCTCCATAGGCGATGCTTTAAAAATGTCTACAGGTTACCAGTTTAGAGCTACAGGAAAAGGTCTAGAGCTAGAATTATTGCTCTCACTCTAACAATCGCAGTTTGAACACCATTTTAAATATGTGGGCGCGACTTGCATTCCCTTCTGCAAGCGAGCTCGGAGGGACGGGGAGCTTTAAACGTTTTATTTTTTATTTTTTTTTCTTATTTTACATTTTATTTTTTATTTTTACAACTGTACCTTTTTAAAAAAAAAAAAAAATGTGATCAATTTTATTCCTATTACAAAGAATGTAACCAACCCTTGTAATAGAAATAAGCAGGACAGGTCCTTTTTAATGTGAGATCTGGGGTCAAAAAGACCTCCGTTCTCACATCTAAACTTAAAACAGAAAAAAAATGTGCCCTTTAAGGCTGTTGGGAGGAAGCTTTCCCTCCGCCCATAAAAATGATCCTGCGGCAAATTCGCAGTAAAGAGGACCGCCCGCCCTGTAAGAAAATAATGGGGTTATGGCAGTTATGTGCTGCAATGACACCGGTATTTAACGTCAAAGAACTGACGTAAAACTGTGGCTGGCGGTTCAGAAGTGGTTAAAGAAGTAGGGCTCGATTCATAAAATTTAACACAAGCAAAAGTATCTTTTTCCTCTAGATGTGATTTTTAATGTTCAAAGCTTATTGGGATATGCTTAAAATAACTGTCACTTCTTAAAAATAACAATTCTTTTTTATCTATTAAAGCATGACTACAACCCCCTAATCATGAATACATTACATTTACAGATTGGCAGTTTTATAAGTAAATCTATTGATCTCTTACAGGTGCGTGGTGTGCTTTAGTGACTTTGAAAGTCGGCAGCTTCTTAGAGTGTTACCTTGTAACCATGAGTTCCATGCAAAATGTGTTGATAAGTGGCTCAAGGTACGTTGCTGTGCACTTCTTTTCTTTTTTTTTTTTTTTTTTCGATCACGTATATAATTTAGCCAGATTAGAATTTGCCTTCATTTTGTGTCTGTCGATACCATGTGTTCAGCACTTTTTAAGCCTCATAACCACCTTTCAACGTCTGCCATGAATGTTACAATGGGTACCACAGGTGCACTGTATTGTGTTAAAAATTAAGAAGTATGTTGCTTTTAAGAAGCATCTACGCTTTTCAGGGCGCTCCAGTGATTTCAATGGTAAATACTCTGTAACCACACCTATAGCATTTATGGTGTGTTAGTAAAGCATTTATGTAGTGTTAGCTGGGCACTGCGGGAGAGACAGTAGAGGTTCCTGTATCCCAGAATGCACTGGGAAATAGTAGGACCTGGACAGAGCAGCTTCAGCCAGTTGCCGTGTGTACAGAGCAGCCGTGTGGTAACACCATTTGCTTCTATGTGCAGTCAGAAGCATCAAGCCAGCAATACTACCACTGCCAGGCAGGAGCAGAGGCGTTGATCATTATTGCAAGGGCTGAAACCAAGTCAAGTGTCGAAGATCAAAGTATACAAATCAGTTTTGCAGATAATTCACAAAAATGTCTGCTATCACAGCACAACCTAACTACTCCTCAAAGTAGATGCATTTTAACTACTCCTCAAAGTAGATACATTTTCTCAACATCTTTCCCTTTGAAAGGAGAAATATGGCCAAAGCTTTTTTTCTCTATCGCTCATTGACAGACGTAGTCCTCGGTGATACAGCACCTTCGGGTTATGTTGCCTCCACAGGAGTAGGACTAGACAGGAAATAAAATGCTCTGGCCACACCCTAGGGGCAGTCCCAGAGGGTATATCCTCTCTCTCTCTGCCTCAGCAAATCAGTTTTTTTCTGTCTAGTCAGGAGTAAGGACCTAGATACCTTGCTGGGATCTTCGGTCCTGGCAGGATTTTTTTCTTAGAAAAGAATTTTTTAAGACAGCTTTTTTTCCTCCAGTGTTCCTGTGAGATCTTCAAGCAAGAAAGCTGAACTGGGCGACGGGCGGGATGTTGAGATCCAGTGGTCACCCCAGTTCAGCCTACGAGCGCGTGCAGGCCATAGCTCCGCGCTGGGTCGGCCGCGACATAGTCCCACTGGACGGGGACTGACCCTGCGAGTTAAACGTCTCGCTGAAACGCCAAAGACCATGAGTCACGGCGCCCGTATTGGTCGACAGCCCTCCTACCTCGGTGGAGAGGGGTACTGTCAGGAGTTGGCGCCCGCCTGGTTCCGGTATGGTGAGTAGTATGTTCCCCCTTTCCCCCTGACGGGTCTTGTGGTGAACGCGGGCCCCTCTCTGTAATGGTAAGGATGGGTTCCCCTCTATCCTACAACATGTCACAGATCCCCCTAATTGAGTGTGATTTTTGTGTACAAGAAGCCAGGAGGCTTGGTTTTGGAGCTGACAATCTAATTGTAAAAATGTGAAAATGATTGTAGTCAGTGGCAGTACTAGAACTTTACTGTGATAGTATAAGGTATCCTACCTGTCAGTAGCCACAGGGCGATGTCTATACATGTATACTGCATTCCAGATCATTCCTCCAGCTAAGCAGATGCCTCCCGACGGCCACGGACCGCATACGGCCCGCTAGGGTCCGGTACCTCCGACCACGCTGACCACCACGAGGGTGAAGGGTTGTGAGGCAGAGATCCTTCTGCAGACATGCCGCTATTCTGTGCAGGCCGCCGCCATTGTCTGGTAGATCGCACGAGGCCGCCATTTTGGTGTAGCCTCGTGTCTCCAGCATGGGGGCGGCCATGTTTGAGGTGACTCAAACACCTCATGGAGCCAGGGGGAGGAGCCGACAGGCGTGTTAAGGGGCGGAGCCGCCTCTTTTACCCAGGAAATAGGGCCAAAGACTTCCTGTCTGTAACAAGACAAGCACTGAGCAAGCTGATGAAAACTTCTGTGCATCAGGGATGAGCCTTGGGGTCTGTCTCTCTCTCTCTGTGGGGTCCAAAAAGGCAGGTAACACTGAGGGGCGCTGTTGCGACTGGGGGACACAAAAAAAAAAAAAAAAAAGTTTTTTTTTTTTTTTTTACTTTGTCATTTTTTGTCGCTGGCAAGTGTCTTGTATAATCATTGACCCTGCCGCATAGGTATCCCCACCTGATCCCCTCAAGGTGGCCGCAGGACCCTCCAGTACCCCACTTGTTTTTAATGCATTATCGGCAGTTTTGGAGTCTTTGGTATCCCGGGTGGAGGTGGCCTGTCGGGGACGGGGGTCAAGTAGCGACCCCCGCCTACCCCTATTGTTTATCAGATACTTCAGATACGGATTCAGAGCTGGTCAATGCAGTTGCAGGTCCCTCTTAGGGGGCTGTTGTCTCAGGTAATATCTCCTCAGCAGTGAGGAGCACGTTTCTGCCTCCGCCATAGCACAAGAGTGGTGGATGCACTAGTTGTGTCCGTCCGGGAAACCTTTAGTCTTGAGGTTACACCGGCAGAGGTAGCTGAGACTGAGATTCCTTTTTGGTACTTGTTAGCCTACCAAAAGGGCGAAGGATTTTCCTTTACCCAAATGGGGTTGTTTTGAAACGAACCCCTGTTATTTCCAAACGCATGGCTAGGTGCTATCCGTTTGAGGAATTCCTCTTTATAGGATAGACGGTACCACCTGCTGTCTTGCCACAGACTGTTAGGATAAAAAGACCTCGTAACTAACAAGGACCTTCCTTTTCTGCTCATATGAGTTGTTCGTTCCGCGAGGGCGGGCGATAAGGCGAAACCCTCCAAAGCCCCTTTAGAGGGGTTTCAAAGGGCGCTGGTCGGGTAAACAAAGAGTCCGGCTCAGCCAAGCCTGAAGAATATAGCCTGATGCGCCCCTATCCATCTCTGGGGTGGGGGGGGGGGATGTTTTCACCGGTTTCTGGAGGACACAGGATCGAGTTTCGATCACTTCCACCGGTGCGATTCTTCCCTTCTAACATTGAACGGTTTCAGGGGTTCTATTCGAACCTATTCACAATGCCCAGGAAAGAGGGCAAGGTGCGTCCAAATCTGGACTTGGGAAGAAATAGAGTCCATCCGTACAGTGGTGGCCTCCCTGCATCAAAGAGATTTCCTGGCGTCCATAGACATATAGGATGCCTATCTTTATATCCCCATCATCGCAGGACATCAGCGTTTTTTCGCTTTCCCAAAGATCATCCCTGGTTCCCACCAGGAGACTGAACTATCTGGGCCTAAGGTTGGATACATCCTGGGCAAGAGAGTTTCTCCTTGCTGGGAAACTCCAGAAGGTTCAGTCAACGATTCGGATGTTGCTGTCCGTCAATTGGCTGGGACTGATGGTGGCCTTCTTAGAGGTAGTACCGTATACCCAGTCTCATACCCGAATTCTCCTGAAGGAGATTCTTTTTTAATGGAATCAGAATTCCGATTCCCTGGACAATCGGATCCGGTTGAGCGAGCGGACCAGGAAGTCTCCGATGCTCAACCAGGGGAAGTCATTTCTTCCGATAGTATCCAGATTACCAATAAGGGTATCGGAACCGAGAGCGATCAGATTTTGTCTGATTTACTGGATCGAGCAGCTCTAGAGCAGCCCGATTCGGATCCAATCGCATATGGCCTCTTCATCCAGAGGTTTTTCCCTAGCTGTCCCTTCATTGGGACATCCCGGATGTGGATCTGTTGGCACCTTAGCCTAACAGGAAGGTGCGGAGGTTTGTAGCTCGCGCCACGATCCTCTAGCGGACGCAGCAGAAACGCTGATCGCCCCGTGGGGGCAGTATCAGCTACGGCATGCCTTCCATCCTCTAAAGTTGCTGCGGGAACTTCTTCGCAGGATAGAGGTGGAGGGAATTCCAGTTATTCTGGAAATTCCGGATTGACCTCGTCGAGCCTGGTACGCCGACTTGGCGAGGCTAGTCGCGGACGCAGCTTGGAGACTTCCTCTCAGGGAGGATTTGCGGTCTCAGGGACCGATCTTCCATCTTGCTTTACAGTCGCTGGCTTAATGGCCTGGCCATTGAGACCCAGGTACTGAAGGACAAGGGAGTGTCAGCTTCAGTTATTCCTACCTCCAGTTAAAGCAAGGAAAGCGACTTCCAGCACATGGAAGTCTTATATTGCATGGTGTGAATCTATTGGATTTCCCCCACATACCTATTCGGTGACCCGAATTTTGGTCTGTCTGCAACAAGGGGTTGAGCAGAAACTATCCTTGAGCACGATCAAGGGTCAGGTTTTCGGCGTTAGCAATCTTCTTTCAAGAAACCTTTGGCTAATCATTCCTTGGTGCGGAATTTCATCCAGGGGGTGCGACATCTGGCTCCGCCAGTGCGCGCACCCTTACCGCCTGGTATCTTAATTTAGTGTGGTCGGTTCTTCAGAAACTTCTCTTTGAAGATATTAGGGAGATTCCCTTGCTTACATTCCCAGAAGGTGGCCTTCTTGATGGCCATTACTTCTGTACGCAGGGTGTCAGAACTGGCCGCATTATCCTGTCGTTCCCCAGATCTGGTGGTTCATAGGGATAAGGTGGTTCTTCTTCCGAATCCATCCTTCCTTCCTAAAGTGGTTTTCGTAAGACGGACTCACTTTTTGTGATCACGGATAGCCCTTGAAGGGGGTTGCCTGTGTCTGCCGCGACCATATCTACATGGATCAGTCAGACGGTGGTACAGGCTTATTCTATTAAGGGTCGGAATCCTCCGTTCCCTGTTAGGGCGCACTTCACTCGAGCGCTCAGTACTTCCTGGGCCTTTCGCCATCAGGCGTCAGTGGTCCAGGTATGTAAAGCGGCCACCTGGTCGTCGGT